>NC_133801.1:9280129-9976379 GCF_043250625.1 Sebastes fasciatus
CAGGTTGGATGAACGGGCCAAACAAACACAGGACTTTCACCCAGGAGACTAATGTTCGTGTCAAGTCAACATTGACTTATTTAACTTATGAACGTAACCTAAGTTACGTAACAAACAGGCTGTTTTGAACCCAAACTATAATTTTTTCCTAAACCTAACCAAGTAGTTTTGTTTCAGTTCACAACGTTAACCACATGTTTAAAACTGCAACCGTTTCACAACATGCTCCTGTCGCTGGTACTCGCCAACGGTCATATATGTCATTTTGGGAGTCATTGGAAAACAACCTGTTCTATCATTTAGTGAGGACATGTTTTCTATTCTATGTACTAGACAGACAAAACACTATATTCAACAGCAAACATCTGTCTTGTCTTATAGTGTCATACGTGTGAAGTGTTAAATTGTTTGATGTCCAGCACACCTCTTTCTTTCCCCTAATTCTCTGGACAAATACAATATGGCCTCAAGTAAAATGATACGGTAGAAATAGATTGAGACTGGACACAGAGGGGGAACCTGAACAGTCCTTGCCAGCAGCTAGAAAACCGATTATGTGACAGGTGGCAAGGCCTTGACACAAGACTTAAATTTGATTCCATCATGCCGTTGCAATATCCTCTCCTCCCTGCAATGCAATCAGCATTTTCTCTTTCTTCTCAGTATCAAACTGCCTTTGCAGGGAGGTAACATGTAGTGAAAGAAAAGACAAAGGCTCCACCACTTCAACACTTATAAAGAGGATGAGATGGAGGCAGTGATGATCCCCCTCTTCATTTCAATTGTCTCCCCAGAAGAGTTTCATTAAAAGGGTGTTACTGCACCAAGAGGGGATTTTCTCTCACTCACTTCATAGAGATGTAAAACGTGTCTTACAGGGGAAAAAATATCACCCTAAAAACTAAAACATTGATTATGTACGACCCAGTTTGAGGTTCAATCATATATTTGTTTCTTAATCCTGAGGCTGTCCAACCAAGCTCTGGAGAAACAGCAACACCATAGACTGTATATAAGAAGTGGATGTAGTCACCGTGACGTCACCCATTGGTTTGTGAACAGCAAACTTATTTGCAACCAGAAGTGACACGAGACAATCAAATGCTGAATAAGACATTTTCAGGCAACCAAAAAGGTTACAATTAACTTTCATGAACTGAAAACACACTGTGAAAGGGTTGAAGTTGTTAGACGAAAATACGGAAACACCCAAATCGGACAACGGTGTGTTAGCGACCTTTCAATCACAAGGCAGCCACGCCCTAAAGCATTCCCTGCTTTATGGTCTATTTGACTCTAAATGGGACCATAATTTACTAAATGAACATCATGCTGGATTGAAGAAGACTTGAAACTAGTGATTAAGGCCATAAACTCATGTTTACAATGTCTACTGAGGTCATAAATCAAGAGAGAAGTAGGCTCATTTTCTCATAGACTTCTATACAACCAGAGGAGTCGCCCCCTGCTGGCTGTTAGAAAGAATGCAAGTTTAAGGCACTTCAGCATTGGCTTCTCTTTTCAGGACCGGAGGTTAACGCCTGATTCACACACATATCTATGGTAAAAAGGTCAAAGCTGAACCACAAAGACGCACTGCAAGGAAATGTAATATCTCATATCTTCTTGGCATGTTTTTCACTGGCTACAAAACGGTAATGTCACACCAACGCTTTGAGAAAAATCACTTGGCACAGTGTTTAAGGTAAATGATCGCTTAGCATTAGACTTTATTTCATTGCTTTCATGTCAAGTTTCCTGATTATAGTGAACGCTCTGCAGTTTCCCTCAGTCCCACAAGCCATCTCACATCCAATCTGTGAGATCTGATCCTGTATTTCTATTCCTATTCTATTCCAATTTTCATATCACTCTCATTTCATCTAATCCCTCTCCTCTTTACCATTTCATTACAACAGTTATTTGAATTTATTTTTGCTTCCACAAGTTCATAAAGAGTTCATTTTCTAAACTGGAACTCTTTTTCATTTCCAGATTCATGAAATTATGCAACTCTGTAAATACCAGCTCCTCTCACGACCACAGTGGAGCTGCCGTTTTGTTTCGAATGAGATTTCAGTTTTCACTTTCCTTCTCCTGACAATGCTTTGCAGGATCACACACACACACATACATGCACACAAAATGCCTTCTTCCTTAGCGCTGTGATTTTTTTGCCTCAAGCTAAATGAGGCAGAGGCAAAACGCAGGACATCTTGAGAATTAGTGTGCTTGAATTTCGCTGTGCATGTAGGCATATAAAAAACTGTGTGCCTATTTTACATATACAGCACATTCTGGTGTTTCAAAGGGATGGTACTGTAGGGTGAACTGTGGGTCTTCTATCTGGGCTTCGTGAGCCTACGGGCTGTTTCCCACTGTTGGTCTCTAGGCGAACATCAGAGAAACTGCAGATCAACGATGAGAGTTTCTCTATTTGTCCCCATCTTTTCTCCTCTACTTCCAAAGCAAGGTGAGGCAACACTATCTATGGAATACTTTCACACAAAACAAGTTTGCAATAAAGTATTGACACTTATATAAAAAGAAAACGTAAATGAAAACATGACGAAACAATAGGCAGAATAGGTTAGAATGCAAATGGGAATGAGTACTTTTGCTGTCACTTCACTGACAGCTGGGCAAGCAGCATTTTGTAACTGGATGTGAGAGAGAATACATTCTAGCTCCCACATGCAGAGTTACAATAGTCCATACAATGAGCTGGTGGGAATCAAAAGACCTGGAGGGTCACCACATTCCTGATTTTTTATAATTTTACGTTAGTACAAATGGGTCAGAGGGATGGAAGCAGTTACTTTACTATACTATTTTTACAATCATATTTTTTACTATATTATTTTTTACTAAAAAAAGCATGTATCCCTGGAAAGAATTGCAAAACAAATTTGGTTTGGCCAAATACTACGAAATAATGCATACCATTTTCACGTATGCAACTCTAATAATATACGCTTTTGATTTAAATTAATTTGGGAAACATCATAAACTGAAAGAGATTGTATTTGACTTTATAAATTGAAAAGTTAAATGGTCAAGTTTGCAGAATCTTGGGACTAACTGTATCCAATATACACAATTTAACAAAAGATATCACAGTAAAAGTAAACTTGTGACTACTCCAATATAAAATAACATATAGAATGTGTTAACGTTAAGGGAATTATTGCTAAAGTGAAGGTCTATAATATATATAGGCTTACAGGCTGGCAGGCAGGTAGAGGAATCAAGAGGCAGGCAAGGGTCAAAACCAGGAAGGCAGTCCAAACAGGAAAACAAATCCGGAGGGCAAGGCTGGTGAGCAGGTCAGGAGCAGGCAACAAGGGAGAAACAGGAACAGATCAGGTAAGGGTTTGATTGCTAGAAGGAAAAGGTATGAGCAACGAAGCACCTTTGACAGACTAGCAAGGAGTGAGTGGAAATCTGCAGGAGGAATCTGAGGAAAGTGGAAACAGGTGAGGAAGTGGGTGGAGAAGGTCAGGTGACTGGAGGGAAAGGGGTTACTGCAGGGCAGGAGGAAGTGGCTAGGAGTGGGAGTGAGATGAAAATGTCAGAGGGCATCTGGTGGACAGGAAGAGAATGGCAATGAGCCGGTTTCAGGAAGTGGGAATGTTGCTGGAGGGGGACAGGGAGGCAGAATGGGACAATCAGGAAATTGCTTAAAATGTGGATTTACGGATTACAGATGGCCATGTTGTTTCAGTATTTGACTTCAACATTTAAAGCAGCCTTTATTTCTTTAAAATGTTTTCGTTCTGCCCATTTGACGCCTTTGAGAAGTCAGTTAACCCAAAATAACAACAGCAGAGAATTAAATGTCAGACCTTATGAGTTCTAATTTAGTTATCTTCTGTTACTGTTGCTTGTTTCCTCCTACTGCATTACATTACACAATACATTTACAATATTTATACTGTATGTTTTATCTTATTTGTGTTTTAAGGAAACAACTTTTGAAAGTGACATTCAGTTGGGTGTTGCACTGTATATATATCTCCAAGTTCCAAAAAGAAATTAGTAACTTTTTCATCCATTCCCTGTAAACTCTTGATCAAAGTTTAAATGATTTTTCTGAGCCACTCTCCTCCTCTGAACTCAGAACCGATCCATCACTGTGCTGAATCTGTTTTCATCACCCATCTTTCTCTCTTTTTTCTCTTTTCCATCCTCCATTGATTCTCTCCCAGATGGACTGCTCTGACCTCTGACTCACAGGTTAACAACATCTACAGAACTGCTGTGACTCTATCAGACCGGATTACGACATCGCCGTAAAAAAACTAACTGGTGCTTCTCTTCCCCCTTTCCTTTGTTCCTTTATGTACTCATCCGTGTCTTGTATATTTTGTCCTTAAAATTGTATACATCTTGTAAATACAGTTCCTTAAACTTTTTGCTTGGATGAATTGAATAAATTAGATAAAACTCCTCTTTCTTTCTTTTCCATCTTTCTTTCCTTCCTTCCTTTCTTCACATTAGTTTGAACTGATTCAAAAAGCTATTAAAATGTGCATGGCCTATAGAGCGTAACTTAGCTGAGAGTAATGTTCACAGTGATTAATTGCTTGTTCCAACATTGTTTTTTTCCAAGTGCATGCATGTTTAGTAGTTGTGTGGAAGGCATAGTGTGCATTAAAAAACTAATAACACAGTGTCTGTGAATTCTCAAATTGTGTGGTAATGGCCTAAACATACTAAGATTGTGTGTTATGGTTCCTTTAACAACTGCTATACAAAGAGGAGTGCAGTGAGAACCCAAGTGCAGTAGTTGGAGGCAGGAGACTGTTGAGGTGCTTTGTTATCATGTCAAAGCAAAAAACACACACTGCAGCCAACAGGGCAAGCTCACTGCTTTTTTGGCAGATTCAGACTTGGAAGGCAAAGTCAGGTCTCAGCAACTAGAAAATACTGACTGGGCATATTTATGTGAGGTGAGGTCAGTGACAAAAGCGTGGTAGGTCAGTGATTGGAAAGAGGTAGCACCTAGGATACCTCCCTAGCAGCTGACAACAGCAGGATCAGCACCTTTGAGAATGGAGATTGTTGTCATTTGTGCCTCCATTTCTCCTCTCTCCTTTGTCATCCTGCCTGTGACCTGGATATCGATCCCAGCGCGCCATCTTGAAGGATGTCTCAATTCCAAAAAATGCATCTTGAGGAGAGTGTAGCAATGAGGCTTGCCGGAGGATCTATGACGAGGATGCACAGGTGTATCCTTTTCGGCACCCGTGACATGTAAAAGAGGCGTGACAATGGCCACAAGTTATATTTAAAATGAGGTCTCCAAGGCGCGATGCCTGTAGCCTCAACTCCTCTCTCCTCACGTCTTCCTCGCCTCCTCTGCTCACATCTCCCGTGGGCGGGACTAAGACGCAGGGAGAAGAGGTGAGGAAAGGAATCGAGGAGACACGGTAGCATAATGAAAAGTACCCCTTACCTTCTCCGCTCAATTCTGAGGTGGGATGGACTATGACGTGAGGAGAGGAGGCGAGGAAAGGAATCGAGGATGTACAAACTGAGAAATGAGAAAAGGGGTTACTGTCCTGACAATAGGGCTTTTACACGGACAACATTTTTCTGCACATTTCTTTTTGTAACTTTAATTTACAGCTGAAAGGAAGTTGGTATGTTCAGGTACTAGTATCAACACATTAGTGTGATTACGACTGCCACAAATTAAACTGTCATACTGTTTTGTGGTTTCGGCAAAGGCACAAAGGCCTGACGGAGGCAGAGAGAGAAAGAGAGAGAGGCAGTTCCGCAGCTGGTTGTCCAAAGTGATTTCTCAGAAACTCCATTGTGCATTCAGCCTGCAAACCAGAGAAGCTTGATTGTCCGTATTCAGCTCCAGAGATGGCCACCTCTCTGCCCTGCTGGGAAATAGGTTTCTCTAGTTGTTCTCTCTCTCTCTCTCTCTCTCTCTCTCTCTCTCTTTCACTTGTTGCTCCCCATCTCATTGGTTCCCTTTGGCTTCAGTTAATTGCAGATTAATGAATAACAGGACTATCAAGATGAACATTTCGCTTTTACTTCCTGTGCCTATCTGAAAAGCATTATTCCTACTTAAGGTACCCATCAAGAGCCCATTTCTGCTTTTAAGGCTGTGTTTGAACTGAATTTGAAAACCACAAACCTTTATTTAATACAGAATGTGTTTCCATTTCAGAGCATGTAACATGTTTTTCTTAAGATGAAAGCATGGTGGTTGAAGAGCTTCTCTATGTTAGTTTGTTTATGATTAATGAGGACGGTATTTGCATCCAGTTTATTGGGTATTGTAATTCAGTATCACACTTTCGCGGACATATGGACGGTGTTCATATGTCAGCAACGTGGGGATCATAAACCTGGACTATGTGCACCACTTCATTTATTTTGTTTATGGATGTTCAGCCAGTAATTGTGATTGTGAGCAGCTTTAGGGTAGTAATCTGTATCCGTCAAATGGACTTGGCTGTAAAAGTGTGCAAAGGTTTCTCATTAACTTTGTGTGTGAAGGTTGCAATTTACAAATTAAAGTGTGAAAATGAACGAGCAAGAGACAGGGACAAAGAGAGGGAACATTTGACACGGACGGGAGTTTAGCCTCATATAGTCTGAAGCTTTCTATTAAAGATGTTTGTTCCTGGCTCGCAGAGGCTTTGTGGCCACTATTAAGCACATTTTGACAGTTCAATAAAGTTAAAAGCTTTCTGCTGTGGTCAGCTTTGGCAGCAGGTAGAAAATACATCATCTAGACTGGTTCAGCCATCTGCAATCTATTAGAGCTACAGGAGACCAAATAATAATAATAATAATAATAATGGAAATTACTGTATTCAGGCAGCACTTTTGAGAGTAAAGGAATTGCAAAACACTGCAATGAAACAAGCAGTGAAGAAAAAAACAGTTGAGTGTAATTTGTAATGTTACAAAAATAAGTTAACTTGTTGGGGATGTAAATGTATTAACTAGGAGGATGCTTCATCGGGTTAGAGCTATTATTGCAAAGACTGAACCCTTGACTTCAGCTTTAACATCAGCCAGCTACCACACACATGACATGTAACGTATCATAATATATATTTCATAAGAGGGGTGAAGAGCGTGATAATATTATAAATGAAACACAGATATGGTGCAAGGACAAACTGTAGAAGAAAAAATAGAATATTGGAAGAGAGATATGTTTGATTCATCATCATTCAGATCTCAGTAAGTATATAATTAACCCCAAAGCTCTCCACACACATATGCTTGCTTTAACACAGACACATGTGTCTGTGTAATTCCCCCCGTGAATTCTCCTCCTTCATTCTGGTCGGTGTTTACATCCCGCCTCAGGCTCACGTGGAGCTCGCGCAGCGGCTGCTTGCCGACCAGATACGGGAGGTGGAGAGGAAAAACCCGGATACTCTAGTTATCGTTCTTGGGGACTTTAACAAGGGGAACTTATCACAGGAGCTCCCAAAATACAAACAGTTTATTAAATGTCCGACCAGAGAGGAGAACACGCTGGACAAGTGCTACTGTAACATCAGTAAGGCATATCACGCCGTTCCCCGCGCTGCGCTGGGAAACTCCGACCACGCCTTGGTCCATCTCATCCCCTCTTACAGGCAGAGGGTCAAACTGGTTAGACCGGTTGTGAGGACGACCAAGAAGTGGAGCAGCGAGGCGGTGGAGGATCTGCGTGAGTGCCTGGACTGCACGGACTGGGAGATGTTTAGGACCGCCACTGACAGTCTGGACGAGTATGCAGAGGCTGTGACGTCATATATCAGCTTCTGTGAGGACAGCTGTATACCGACGCGCACCAGGGTTCACTATAACAACGAGAAGCCCTGGTTCACAGCCAAACTCAAACAGCTTCGTTTGGTTAAGGAAGAGGCATTTAGGAGTGGTGACAGGGAGGGCTTTAAAGAGGCTAAATACGCGTTTGGCAAGGCGGTGAGGGAGGCCAAACGGCAGTATGGAGAGAAACTACAAGAGCAGTTCTCAGCCAGTGACTCTGCCTCAGTCTGGAAAGGGCTGAGGCAGATCACAAACTATAAGCCCAAACCGTCCCACTCCACGAATGACCTCCGACTGGCAAATGAGCTGAATGAGTTTTACTGCAGATTCGACAGACGAGGTGACGGTCCTGACTACATCTCCTCTCCCCCCAGCCATCAGCCATCAGCAGTTAACACTGTTAACACCAGCACCCCCCAGCTTTCTCCACAAGCACCGAGCCTGTGCACACCCCTCCCCCCCTTCACACCTCTGTCCATCAAAGAGGGGGAGGTCAACAGGCTCTTCAAAGGACAAAACCCCCGCAAAGCAGCCGGCCCAGACTCTGTCTCACCTGCAACCCTGAAACACTGTGCAGACCAGTTGTCACCAGTGTTTACAGGGATTTTCAACACCTCCCTGGAAAACTGCAGGGTGCCGGCCTGCTTCAAAGCCTCCACCATCATCCCGGTCCCCAAGAAGCCAAGGATCACAGGTCTTCAGGACTACAGACCCGTCGCCCTGACCTCCGTTATAATGAAGACCTTTGAACGCCTTGTGCTCCACCACCTAAAGACTATCACCAACCCCCTGCTGGACCCACTGCAGTTCGCCTACAGAGCCAACAGGTCTGTAGACGACGCAGTAAATTTAGCCCTCCACTACATCCTCCAGCACCTGGACTCCCCTGGCTCCTATGCCAGGATCCTGTTTGTGGACTTCAGCTCCGCATTCAACACCATCAGCCCAGCTCTGCTACAGGACAAGCTTTCCCTGCTGAGCGTGCCTGACTCCACCTGCAGGTGGATCACAGACTTTCTAACAGACAGGAGTCAGCACGTAAGGCTGGGGAAGCAAGTCTCCGACACCCAGACCATCAGCACCGGTGCCCCCCAAGGCTGCGTTCTCTCCCCACTGCTCTTCTCCCTGTACACCAACGGCTGCACCTCCAGACACCAATCTGTCAGGCTCCTTAAGTTTGCAGACGACACCACCCTCATCGGCCTCATCTCCGAGGGTGACGAGTCTGCCTACAGATGGGAGGTTGACCATCTGGCATCCTGGTGCAGCCAGAACCACATGGAGCTGAATGCTCTGAAGACAGTGGAGATGGCAGTGGACTTCAGAAGGAACTCAGCCCCGCTCCCCCCCCTCATCCTGCGCGGCTCCCCAGTTAACACGGTGGAGTCGTTCCGTTTCCTGGGCACGACCATCGCCCAGGACCTCAAGTGGGAGCTGAACATCAGCTCCCTCACCAGCAAGGCCCAGCAGAGGATGTACTTCCTGAGGCAGTTGAAGAAATTCAACCTGCCACAGACCATGATGGTGCACTTCTACTCGGCCATCATCGAGTCCATCCTCACCTCCTCCATCACCGTCTGGTTTGCCGCTGCCACCGCCAAGGACAAGGCCAGGCTGCAGCGGGTCATCCGTGCTGCAGAGAGGGCGATTGGCTGCAACCTTCCCTCCCTCCAGGAGCTGTACACCTCCAGGACCATAAGGAGGGCAGGGAAGATTGTGGCCGACACCTCCCATCCTGGACACCATCTCTTTCAGACTTTACCATCTGGCAGGAGGTTAAGGTCCATCAGGACCAAAACCTCACGCCACAAAAACAGTTTTTTCCCCATGGCAGTGGGGCTCTCCAACAGCCCATCCGCCCCCCTGTGACTGTCTTCCCCTCACACACACACTACGGCCCCGACACTGACTCTCCCCCTCTCTCATACACTCTCAATACCACCCCCTACAGTATCCCTCTCTCTCCCTCTCTCTCCCTCTGATACCTGATTGTTTTGTTTGCACACCGACAATATTTGCACTATCTGTTTATACCATGTTTATTTTATAGCTTATTTTGTAAATTGTACATTTTTTATTCTTATTTTATTCTAACGTTTATCTATTCTTTGTTATTATACTGTTTGCCTCGCACCAACAAAGCCAAAGAAAATTCCTCGTGTATACCCCTTACACCTGGCAATAAACACCATTCTGATTCTGATTCTGATTCTGATGCACTCACTATAAGCTGCTGGCCTCATGTGCAAATAATGAGCAAAATCCTCAGGAGCTCTGGTCAATTGCCCTTTTTCGCCCCCGCCTTTCTAAAGTTCACTCCTGTTGATTCTCAAAGGGGAAATGGGTTAGAGGAAGAATACTGATGAGAAGTGAAACCAGCATTGAGATTGCATTAAGACGTGTTCTGTACTGCACGTTATCTCCTCTCTGTTCAAATGAATTTACATAAGTCCATTAACACTTAATCCTCCACCATTAGATACCTTTGTCTTTATAATGAGGGCTCAGAATTGACTGTCTTGAACTCCTATTATGGGATTTGTGACTGCATTGAACAACAGATTTCTGGCCTGTCTGCATTTAGTGTATAAACACTGACCCCTGGTGGGAAATTTAAGAACTGCAGTTTCTGATAATTCCAATCCAGATGGTCCAGATTTCTACTCTCGATTACAGGACGGTTAAAATGATCAGAGCCATGAATAAATCAGCCAAATACACCACAAACCCACCGATAGAGCAATGCCATGCTCACACAAAAATACAACCTAAAACAAACAAAATGATTTTGAGCTTTAATGCAGTGCAAGACAATGATCGTTCACGCTAAATTAATTAATTATCATTGTAAAATGGCATAGTATGTGCAGAAACAAGCAGAAAAACTTCATACTTATACGAAAATGGACTTTTTTCTAAATGTCAACTACGCTGTGAGGGTCAAAAACATCACACAGAACAAGTGTATAAAACATTACAAAAAGCATTACCAAGAAAAATTATAATTGGTTAACATGTATATCTTAAAGCATCTGTTCATGTGTTCTGAATCTCTACTCGGAAGACATTTCCTTTTTTGCAGTTTCACACAATTTGTCTTGGGAATAGAAACCACAAGAGCACGAAGAAACTAGCACACTTGCACATTCTTCATATTGTTATTCTGCACAGCTCTCGTCTTTGTGGTTGTCTTAACAGCCTGCAGGAGCACCAACGGCTCGATGAATGAGTTTCATAGAAAGCTTACTTAGCGAACCCTGAAATGCGTATGTTATTCATATTACAACAGCAGCTCCTCCTGAAGACGATACCTACTGTAAATGAGACATTTTATGCAGAATGTGAACACATCTGTACTTTGATTATTGTTATTCATTATTGAGCAATGTTACTTTAATCTTAACAACATGAAGCAGGGAGGGAAATCACATCATGCCAAATAAAACAAACAAAGAAATGAGCGGGAAGCCGATTAGAATGTATTAACAATATTTATTCACTACAAGTTCCAGTGTTATTTTTCCTATTTCATTTCAACCCAACAGTAAGAACAAGATGTATTTTTATACATATTTACAGATTGGTTTTACTATTGGCAATATATCACATGTCATTATTTATCTATATACACAACCCATATACCACCTTGTGTACCACACGCCAGCCTATGGCCGGGATAGAAGATGAGATGTTGATTTAATTTGGGTTAAAGCCTCAGTAGTTCTCTACTGATTGTGCTCTCTTTGCTCCGTTGCGCCTGCAAACGGAGGGCAGAGTTAAAGTAAAATAATCTCAGTTTAGCTTTTTCCAGCCTGAAATTTTTCTGTGGGAAGAACAAAGCCAGAGATGTCAGAAGAAAAGTTCTTCTTTAATGTTGTCAGCCGGTGCTCAGGGAAAGGACACCGGGAGAGATGGTGAGTGAAATCTACACAGACAGAAGACTTGATTCTGAAAACACAAAAAGGAGAGGAGGAGGTGACAACTGACCTTTGATCATTTGACCTCTTTAAGCCTTACTGTATTTATAAATCAATGTGTGTGTTGCCGGTGGATTTAACCTATAAGTACTGTAGCTCTGCCACGCAGTAGACAGCCTTGAGACAAAAAAGAAAGCAAAAACATGTTGGATAAATGTGTCTGTAACAACACGGAGCAGGTGTAGACCGGGGTCAAATGAACAAAGATGAACAACATACAGTATTTGTGATTGATCTGGACTGGTACATATTGTAATAACTGATAAAATAGTGAATAAAAATGCAGATATTTAACTACAAGCCATTATATCATTACTTCCAGGCAAAAAACAGGAGAAATTCAGGATTACCGTTTGATCAGATGATTAGACTGTTATCAGGTCATTAAGTGTGTGTTATCAGTGGTTATAAGCCTCATAGACGTGGGTCAGTAGGGCCCTGCTGCACCCAATTGTAGGTTTTATAATCGATGCACATGGTTAATCGCCGAAAGAGGGAATAAAATAACACGACAGTGACCTCTAGTGACCATAATAATTATTACAGGAGCAAAAGCAGAGGACAAAACAAAGAGCTTTCACCCAGGGGAGGTCGTATCCCGTGTGAAACCAACAACTTGTAGTTGTCTTTGTGTGCACAAGCGGTAAGTTTCACTAGTTATTTTAAACCAAAACACAATCTTTTTCCCTAAACTTAACCAAGTGGTTTTGTTGCCTAAACCTAAAGAAGTTGTAGTTTTGTTGCCCAAACCTAAACATGCTGTTTTGTTTGAGTTCAAAACGTAACATTTCATGCAGTTTTACATGTTAGAACATGTTGCTTTTAAGTTTCACTTTCACTTTTACAATGTAGTAGGCATAGCAGGTCCCTATTGTTCCACATAGATGAGACTTATAGCAACTGATAACGCACATTTAGTGAGCTGATAACAGTCAAATCGTGTGCTTTGATCCAGGTCTGTGTAAACGGCAGGACTGCATCACTGACAACAAACTGTGAAGGAAACCCAGTGTTGACTGGTACTCAGCAGGTCTATTTTGTGGCTCCATAAATGTGTAAATTAAGGGATGACATCAATAACATAAAAGTACATCACCTTGGCTAGTATGTATTGCTCATATTATCCCAATGTTTATTGGGATTAAAGAGCACTCTGTTTATTTATGTTCCAGTCTAAAATAAAGAGCTCGTACCACTCTAAACTCGCTGCCAACCCTCCCAGTTTATTTTTATTTTCTAATTCAATTAACGGCATTTCAGTGTAATATAACACCTGCTAGGAAACCGCATGAAGACATAAATAAATGTAATAGCCCCGGCATAAAAAGGTGTTTTTAAAGTCAGTGAAGTCATCTGGACTAAATAATATAAATGAAAAAAAAAAAATTCCATCATAAATTATGAAATTATAGGTGTTAAAGCTGGAGCACTTTTTGTAATGTCAGCATAAATTTGTCTCAGTAAAACTTTAAAATGCCAAAACAGAACATTTAATTAAAACTCATATATTAGATGCAAAGAGGAATTGCTTTGACGAATAAAACACACTTTCCAATACTGCATGTAACACACAAATAATTGCCGTATCAAATATTGCATCGTAGCTACAAGAAATTATTAGTATTGTGCATTGAGGTAATGCACAGTAAGAGATGAGGATTGCTAAATTTGGGAACAGTTCTTTAACAGAATGGTGAGATTTGGTTAAAGCATAAATACAGTAGGTCAGAAACACAGTGATACTTTCTACCATATACAGCAGAGGTGTCTATTATTTAAAGTAAAACATATGGCCATTCATGTTAAACCATACTGTGTTTACCTCAGACCTGGTAATGAAATGGCATTAAAAAAAAACATCCATTCACTGAAACCAATAACACTGACTATCAAACCCAGCTTGTTGTCTAATGCAACAAAAAGAACCATTTTAAAATTAAGACACGAGTTGTAGAATATGTATCAGTCAGACGCAATGTATTTTCTTTGATTCACAATCTAGCCTACTGTTTTAGTTACAATATGTACGGTAGAAAACCATAGGTGTAAGCCTTTGTCAAGGGGAAAAAAATCACCTTTAAATATATATTTGTCTCTTTATAAAGCATTTATGAAATAAGACATCCTCTTATCCGCGTCTTCTCAAAGCAGCACTAATGTGACATGAACCAGATCAGGACAACAGCGAGGATGAACACGGCGAACACAGCGGAGACTACGACAACATCCATCTGCAGGTTCAAGTTTAAATCAGGAAGGGGGGACAGTGGCTTTCTGTTGTGAGAATCCAGTGTTTGTGCTATATCTTCAAATATAACCAGTGTTTGTATGAGCAGAAACGTTTCAATATATGTAGTATGGGTAAAGCATGTCATTAGTAAGACTGAGTTATTGTTCATAAGACAGCAGTTTTGATATAAATTGCTCTGAAAAGTGCGAAAACGTAATTAAAATGTTTGCATTCGATGAAGTAAAGTATATTATGCGATGTATTGCACCCAATAAAACCGCTCTCCCTAAACTTCTAAGGCCATTTCACCCAACATTGTTTCACTCTTATACTTTCATCCTTTAAGTTACTCCCAACATTCACATTTTCAGTGCATAATCCTCACCATCACTATCATTACTGTCAATCAAAATTACAACCGTGAAAAGCATTTTTTAGAAATAATATGGTATCTTAAAACAAGAGACACATGCATTTATGTGGGAATCCGAGCTCGCTCCTGTCTGACCGTGCAGTATGGACACACTGAGATGAAAATGCCTTGTGTTGCTTTGAGTCCCAAGAAAAACACAATCATCACAATGATCCAGCCCTGAAAAAAAGATCTGTGAATCCAGGTTCTGCAGGAAATTTCACGACAGCTTTGTGGTTAAAAAGTAGTTCCCACCACACCCGCCAGGAAAATTCATCCAATAAGGGGATGATCAGATTCCATGTAGTGTTCGTCTACAAAACGGAGGGTCCCTTCCATCAAGGAATTGGCATTAAATGAACTCTGCACTGTAGAATCCCAGTTTGTTTCGCGTTAAAGAGGTCGAGACATACAGAAAGACACAGTAGTAAAGGGCAGCGGGCTGCTTCAGCCCATATTCGGTCTGTTTTTCATCAGTGGGTTTCAAACGTCACACTCATTTAGTCTTGTTTTCAAAGCTAATACTATTTCACACCAGCGAGCCTGCTCTGCTCTGGGCGGGCACCATAACAGGCACCGCCCCCATCCGCTCCAGCGTGGCCTGGCTCACCGCGTACGAGTGCGTGTGCTGCCCGTGCGCGGACGTCACCACCGGTTTGAGGCTCACAGTGCCGTTGCTGCGCACCTTGGCGGTAGGGGACGGGGCAGAGTTTGTGGTGACCACCAGTGTCTTGGGCGGCGGGAGCGTGTGGCTGCCGTTGGCGAACGATGTCGTCGTCGTCGTTGTCGTCGCCGCCGTTGTGGGATGCGCATGGCGGGACAGCGGAGCTGTGCCTGGCGCTGTGACTACCGTACTGTGGCCGTGTCCTGCGTTCGGGGCCTGTCCGTGTCCGTGTGCACCGTGTGCACCGTGAGCAGCGGTAGAGAAGGTCTGGCGAGTGTCTCCGTTGTAGCGCGTGTAGGAGTTGGTGTCGTAGTTGGGTTTGGGGTTGTGCCAGTAGCGGCTGTTGTAGGTGTTGGTAGACGTCAGCGTGTCGTTCTCTGAGGATGAGGCGTCGGCGTGGAAAGCCTTCACCGATGATGACCTCTTGGGAGGAAGGTCATCTTCTCTATTAAGAAGATATAAGTGGAAATTGTGAAGATGTCGGTGATATTAAGAATGATAGCAGTAAGATAGCCAATTAGTTCGTCTTCAAATATTTAACACAAATCCTCTATTGGCACATTAAAAATTAAAAGAGCTCCTCTACGCAGTCAATGATGAGGCAATATACTGAGAATATTAATATTACTTATTTATTCATTTTTTTAATGAAATAAATAAAACAAGAAAGGAATATTATATTTATGGAAGAAAAGGTAATTTAGAAAATGTAAATCAATAAATTGTAAACATGCTTCCAGGATGTATACAGTGAATGTCTTTAAATTAAGCTGACAAAAACACTATTTTTAAGTTGCAGTTTATTCCATCCTTGCTCATATAAATGGTGTTTTGTTTATGCAGAGTCATTTTGGGTAGATGTGTTTGGCTCCTTATAAATCTGGCTGAGATAAAAGATATTCATTGTGATTTGCTGTTAGTGGTGTGGAGGGAAAGTAGATTGAAGTTAAGCCCAAAATGAGGCAGATGTTATCGGTTATCAATCAGCCAAAGCCTCAGATATCTGAAGGATGTTTATCGTCCAAATGATTCATGGAGTAATTTAGAGGAGAAATTGCAGCCCATTTAATCAACTGAGCTTCACAGAGTGTTTGAAAACACAAATTAGCCTGTGATGATGGAAACATTTGCTGTCAGGAGATAAAATTAAGCTGAATTCTCCAAACTTTAAATCCAATTAACTGGTGTGGGCTTTTGAGCTGGATCTTTGCGATTGCCGCGCTGACACACTAATTGTTCTACAGAAGGAAATAAAAAGCTGCTGCTGCATTTTATTGCCGCCACAGTCTGGAATGCCTATGCAAGTAAACAATCCCTGTTGGAGACACTACATCCATTAATAATATGTCGTCTACAACAGATTTTGGCTGCAGTTGACCAAAGCCACAAATCAAAGCCAAACCTGATCTCATTGGGGATTTCCTCCTCGTCGTATTTGTTCTTGTTCTTCCAGTAGAAGAGCGTGACCACCACTAACAGGGAGCAGATGATGAGTGCCAGGACTCCTGTAGCGATGGTGCCCGCTATCAGACCCACACTCTGAGGCTGGGCTGCAGGACAGAGAGACAGGAGGAGAAAGCTTCACCAATGATGATTTACAGTAAGTTCAGCCTTAAGTCATCCAGTATCGGTCTCAGCTGAAGAGACAGCTGGATGGGTTGCAGAAAACTAAACAGCGGAAATATAGTAAATTGATCAACTTGTTTTCAAGATCATGTGTGCAAATTCAAAGAATTTCTTTGTTTTTCTTTGTCTTTATTTCCAAAGGTGAATTAAAGCTGTTATCTAGGCCCTCACCAAAGCAACCAGACTCCATTGAAAAAAACAGTAATTTTACCTCGCAGAACACAGGAGTTGCTCGTCTATTGCTGCCGGTTAGTTTGTCTGTGTTATAGTGTGACTTTGGTTAGTTTGGATTCACCAAAGTCACACAATAGCACAAACTAACTAACCGATTGTGGCAGCAGTAGACCACTAACCTCCGTGTTCTGCAAGGTTAAATTACAGTTTTTTTCCATGGAGTCTGGTGGCTTTTGCGAGAGCACAGATGAAAACAACGGCTTCAGACCCCCGTCGAAAAAGGGCTGTCTGACAGCAAGTTAAAGCGATGAAAATATTCTAAATATAGAGTACACTTGAACTGATATTGATTTTTTTAGGTGGTCCTTTCTTTTAGGTGGCTAAAATAAGATTAACTGTTCTGTGCACAGCAGTACATTACTTTGCTTCCATGCCGTAACTCCTGTCTGCTTCTCCAAACTGGGGGCGTGCCGACCATCATCTACTGTAGGTAATACACTGACTATGGATAAGTACCTCATACAACCCCACTTCAAAAACACTATAAAGAGTGAGCTCCTCATGCACCAACACGGGCTGGATGCACCGTACTCCACCACTGTGTCAGATGACAGTTTTCAATATCTATGTGTGTTATGAATATTTTATCAGTTCTTCCAATAATATTCAAGTAAAATATAACAGCAATGGAACAGAATAGTTTTGTGTAACACTTACTCTTTCTGAGCCTTTACATCTGCACCATGTTGTCTCTGACAGACAGACTCAGCACTCTGCTGTCTGTCTGCCTCTATTTCTGACACTGAGCGTCATCCTGTCACACATTGTCAGACACTATGAAACACTATGTAACCATCTTACAGTCCTTCCTGTCAAGCTATCCAACCCGTCTGACCCTGCATGACCCCAAACCAACTCTGTCTTTTTCTATGACTAGTGCAGACGTGGGGGTGTGCTGTCATTTGCTATCAGTGCTTGTCCTTTGTTTGGTTGTATTGATGGTTGCTTGTGTTCCTGTTTATCTGTCTGACAAGTGTCACTGCAGGAAAATACTTCTAGCTTCCCATATATCAGAGTTTGAGTGAGACAAGGCTGTTCCATCTATAAATGTGCATCCCTTAACAAACAGACTGGTCTATAAATGGCAATAACAGCGTCACATGGATCCAGCAGTAAAGGAGCAGAGTGTACTTACGTGATACGACCTGCAGGTTGAGCAGACAGGTGCTCTTGCCTATAGCATTGCTGGAGGTACACTGGTAGAGTCCTGAGGTGCTGGAGCTGATGTTTCTCAGTGTTACAGTGCCCTGCATCTGGTCTGATGGACACACATAGAGCCACATCGTAATTAAAGTGACTAAAACAATAATAACACACAAACATGTGACCCAATGCATCAAAAACATTTACATAAAGAGTGCAAAGTATAACATCAGTTCATTTGAAATTCATTAAACTGAAGTCATTCACAAGTTGCAAAATGTGAAATGTTGCTTGTTAATATTATGACAATACATTCAACTGAACTATGTCTACTATCTACCAATAGAGGGTGCTATATAGCTTCACTACAAGGTGAACAGTAAAGCTGCAGATTGTTTTCTTTCACAAATGATGAATGGGTTGAGTCGTGAGTTTGGAATCACAGAGCTGTACACTACTGGGTTCATTAAAAAGCCCTCAGCGTCTCCTGGATGTCTGAGTTATAGGAGGTGAGACAGCTGTTCTCTTGACAATGACATGACAGATGCCACAGCTGTCTGTGTCAAACTAAACACACATAGAGACAAGAGTGACATTGACAAATAATCCAGGAACTCATTTCAATATGAATCAAATGCGAACAGCAGAAGAAGACAGACTCAAAACTCCAGACTCAAAAGGACTATTTTGTCGGCTCTCTGACCATCAAGAGGAGGAGATGTAATCATGAATAAAGAGTAGACCGATTTAATGAGTCGTTTTAATGTTTGGTTTACAATACAATATTATTAGGTTGGTCTTGATATTGATTTCCTCATATACTGTAGCAGAGACACCTCAGGCAAACGTTCGTTTTTCATGCACTGGTCAATTTTTAGATTTGGGGCTTTTTTCCTTCCATAACATGTCTTCTTTCAGACTAGTGGAGAGAAAACATCCATAAAACATATTTAGGTTTTTATTTTACTACACTTTGTCTATTTGCATATTTAGATTTCTTCTAAATTCACCAAAAGTTAGCATTAGATAATACCTCATTTGCATATTTTAACATCCAATATCAGAAAACTTGTTACACAAACAATACATTTATTAATTTAAGTAATCAACTGGGGTAGTTTTATAGTGATATCTGTAAGTTATTTTTTTTTTTTTACCCTATTCACCTGGTGTTTCACCACCTAAATTGAAATATGTCAATAAACCACCTCTCAAATGGTCAATATTTATTATATACATTTAATTTACACAATCTGGGTTCAGAGGAAATAATGTAAACAGCATATGATAAGTGTAACGTTACTTAACTTCCCCATTGGTTAGTTTCATTTTGTGACAGTGCCTTTTTTTACCAACGCAGCTGCAATTTTGGTGAGATACAGTTTAGCCTCTTTGACAGATATGCCAATTAGCATCTCACAAATGCTGACACGTATTCAAGCACGTTTGTTGCTGAATTTGCAATTATGATTCAGTTTCTTCAAAGTAACATTAATTTCCCGCATTGTCTACATTATTTGTCTGAGTATTTGTATGAGAAAAATGATTCAATTTATTGTTGTGGTAATCTGCCTTCTCTTCTGCGATTACATTTTGTATATTAGCCTTCTATTGACCAGTAGTGTACAGACAAAGAAAGTGACTGGTGATGAAGATTGTTTGACTGTGCAATGGGCACAGCTGGAAAAGAAAGGAGAGTCCACTACACCAGTGCTCTCTGATGCTAAACACCAAACGCAACACCTTTACACCTGCTCCTGTTATAGCTGGGTCTGTGTGAGGTCAACACTTAAAAGCTAAAGTTGAAGCAGTATGGTGATTGCACCAGTCAGAGTTGGTATTCAGCATGAGAGAAAGAGGAAGAACATAAAAACACCACAAATCATCTGGGTTAATTGCACAAACACATTCCTGACACACTCATTCACAAGGTTTGAATCACTCCATCCATCCATCCATCATCACCCCTCAGCAGGATCAGTTTTGGGAGGGTGGGCCTTGGTGGGCGGGCCTGGCACATGACAGGTGGCGGTGATGGTGGGGTTGTTGCTGAGGCTGAGTTATGTGAGTGAGATTTACCAGCGAAGGTGGGGCAAAAGGGAACTCCGACGGCCAGCTTGTTTGTAATACCTTGCATGGCGTTGTGCGGCAGCTTGGGCAGCGCGTCCAGCTTCTCCCAGGAGTAGGACGGCGTGGGAATACCTTCCTCGGAGCTGCAGATCAGCATGATGTCACTGCCGACATCCAGCGTGCCCTGGATTCGACATGCTGGCACCGAGGGGGGCACTGGCAGATGGAGAGAGTGGGTGGCGGCGTGTTAACCACTTTACAAAGCAAATCTAATGTTTTCCTAATTGCAGAGGAAATTTCATATTCAAGAGCTGAAGACTCATTAAATCCAACAGTGCTTGCATGCCGCTTTACTGTTTTAAATTTCTGTCTGGAAGGATTCTTCTGATTACTTACAAACTGAAAAATAATGTTTCAACAATTTGTCATAATGATGACTATGTTTGGTTGTTGTTTACTGTACCTGTCTTTAGAGCTCTACAGTTGGCAGGAAATGCTGCCAACCAAATTAAGAACCAAACCAAGCCAGTTTCAGACAATTAAATACTGAATATCAGATGAAAGCAGGTTGAAAAGCACATAAGATTACATCTACATCCAAAAGCTTTAACCCCACACTCTTTTAACATAAGAAACTGTTCTTGTTTTGTTCTTTGAAACATTCAAAAAGATAAATATTCTGTGGTGACGTGTGGCTAGTTACCCAACACGGTGAGCCCAATGACGCCGATGTTGCGCCCCCCTCTGTCTGGGAGGTTGTTGACCAGGCACTGGTAGGTCCCAGTGTCGGACAGCTGGGTGTTGTTGATGAAGATGGAGGCACTTGTACTTGGCATGGTGGCCACGAAGCCCACACGGCCATTGAGGTGGTTGGCGAGGCTGAACACCTGGCCGCCCTGGTAAATTATCACCTGGATTGGGATGTCACGGGGAAGGGGATGGAAGAGAGACAGAGAAGGTGACGGATGTAGAAAAGGGTAGAGGGTTGAAGTGAATTGGTAAAACAGAGAAGTAAATGGGAAAGGGTGGAAGGCAGAAAGAGATATTGGTGGCAAGGAGGTCAGAAAAAAAAGAAATAAATATTGAGAATCAGCAATCATATCGTTAATCACATCAAAATAAATCTGCTCTTGTTGAAATGTAGCAGATGGTTGCCCAAGCTTTTATAATCATAAATGAACTCGATGCCTTTTTGTCTCTGAGGAGCTGTATACTCTATCTCTCACTAGAGGGAGACATAGTCCCACTAAGAGGCAGAAAGACAGCTTGACAGTGGACAGAGAAAGTTAAGGAGTGAGCAGACTTTTATGTCCTGAGAAACAAACAAACAGACAGACAGAGAAAAGAAAAACCTTTTATTTGTAAGTGGTTGTTTCTAGCTCAGTGATTCCAGGGTAAGGAGTACATACTAAAAGTATGCTTTCATGGTACGATAAGGCTCTTCAGATAAAAGCATCCACTAAATGGTATGCATAATTGAAAACATTTCAATTTGGAAACATATAAACTGCAATATGACGAATCCAACCGTTGCAATGCAGGAGGTTTTTCTGCACACGGAATCAAATCCAGCGAGAAATTAAACCAAAACCTAAGCCTTTATCATTACGTCAGTGACCTTTGAGAATAACCACAGTGAGAACACATTCGTACGGATGAATTTACAACTTCGGTTTGACGCAAGCTTGTCTCAGGTCCACATTAAAGAGCAATGAAGGATCAATTTGTTCAAAAGCTTCCCTCGGGGCCTTGAACTTGGGCTGAACAGCTCGTTTGTGAGGACGAGCCACATGCAAAACAGCTCTCACCCTTCAGCTGGGCCCACACAAAAGATGAAGAGGACGCACGCAAACACATGGTATGTGCACACAAGTCTGGCTCTCACACACTCACACGCGCGCACCAACTCACACACAGGCACGCACGCGCACGTACGCACAAAGCATGGAGGGGAATCAGAGGGGCTATTCACTTTGGTGAAAAGAGCCCTCATTGAACTGTTCAAAGACCCAGGCGGGGAAACAACTAGCACCAGTGTGTACTGGTGTGTGTGTGCATATGTGTGTGTGTGTATGCGTGACAGTGATAGTTCTGATGAAAGTGCACAAGTGTGTATATGTGACTGTGTCCTCCACCGCTGTTTAACGGTTGTAAATTGCGCGGCTGCAATTTCCTGAGTGCAGTACGCTCGCTTTGTCCTCTTATGTGCAGATGAATAGGCAGCTCCTCAGCTGTGATGAGAGCCTGCAACTGCATCTTCTGTGTGTGTGTGTGTGTGTGTGTGTGTGTGTGTGTGTGTGTGTGTGTATTACTCATGTTGTGGGGGCATAAATCGGTTTACACAGTCACATTGTGGGGACTCGCCTTCCTTTTGGGGACAAAATGAAAGTCCCCATGACGTAAATCATTACATTTTAGTGTGAGAACTTGGTTTAGGGTTAGGTTTAGGGTAAGGGTTAAGATTAGGATTAGGTAAATTAGCGGCCGCACAGACATGAGCTGATGTAGAATCGTGACAAGGAAACGTGTGGATCTTTTATACGCTGTGTGGGTTTCTCCTTGAGGCAAACAGACATTCTCAATGCTCCTCAAGGTTCTCTATTTTCGCCGGCCATCTGCATCTACACAGTTGGAAAAATTTGGAATGTGCACGGACGGGTGAAAACCTGCCGCACGGAACCCGGGCGAAGGGCCGTGTCTGATGGCGTGACGTCACTTTGACCGTGCAGACACTCGCAACCCTAACAGATGCGGCAAATCACGCTTAAGTCAATGTAATGTCCTCTAAATTGATGGAAAAATTACGTGTGTTTCAGTGTATATTCATATACTCATGAGGAGTGTTTTGACTTTGTGTGCAAGTGTGTGTGCTCGTTCTGCCACAGACTTTTTTTCAGTCTGATAACTGTGCAATCTCACTTATATTTTGTCTTTACACTTTTTCCCAGTCAAATCTTTTTTTTTCTCCCATTTCCTGTCTGTCTGTCCGTGCCTACCTCTCTGTTTCCCTCCCTAACAGACGGCACCGGTATGACCCGGCTCTACACTCCTGATGACCTAACAATATAATCTGCATGCTCGGTGAAAGTGATCCAATCAATCGGCCTCACACGCAACACACACTGGGCATGTTTGTGTGTGCATGAGTGAGCAGAGGATTAAAGCAGGCCCTAAACTGTGTTGCATCTTACACCTGTCCCTGCTTTTGCATTTTTTTACTGAGATCCTGTAGGTTTTAGTTTTCTGACAATTAAAAAAAAGCAACAAAAAGGAATAAATCAAGCAATACCGTACGTCCAGAAAGCGCTGTAACGGACAGATTAATGTGTACGCTGTCATCTTAAAACATTCCATCTATTTTCTTGCTTTATGTTTCTGTCCACTGTGATGATCCATCCATACAGTATCTATGTGTGTGTATAAATCACCTCATCCTCTCACATGACCTGGTTGGCTTTGTGGCTGTGTGCAGGGAGAAAAGAGGTCATGGCTGGCACTCAGATGGCGGATGGCCCTAAGAACTCGAGCTGGAATAACTGGATGTCCCACTGCTGGCCCAACCTCTGCTACACCCTTTCCCTCCAAAAACCCTCCACACACACATGCACTGCAGGAATTCACTCACAATCTAACTGATGTACATCCCATTCTCTTGCTCTACAATCCAGCCACAAGTGGATGCACACAGTAAACCTTTGTATATTCTCTGGCACCGTGTCAGTCTCACAACCATAGCCTACTTCTGACTGACCCTGAGGACCCTGTTGGCCCCGGAGATGAGGGCCACTGCCATCGCCTCAATAAAGCCTGAGTAAACCTCTAAACCCCCACAGCCTCCCGTCAATTTACTGACTGTAAGCTGCTACTGTTATCTCTTTCTATCCTCTGAGACATGTTCTGAACAATATGGGGCCAGATCCATTTCACTATATAGTATCTTCAAACTGCTGGTTTTGCATGATTTAGCCCATAAAATACCAGTCATTTTCCAAAAACATACAGTTCCTGTATTTCGAATGATCAGCCAGTTGCTGTGTTTCTGGTTTTTTTGTGCCGTATTCAAGGAGGCTACAACAACGGTGTCTTTTTGTATTTAAAGTTATGTTTAGTTGAACTTATTGCTTGGGAGTGCTGATTTAAAAAGTCTCACAGTTGGTCAAGTCAAGTAAGGCCAAGTGTATTTGTGTAGCCCAGCATCATGTCTCAATGGGCTTTTCAGGCCTGGATACATTGGCAACAGTTTTCAACCCAACGAAAGCTTTCAAAAAAGACGAGGATTTTTTATTTATTTTTTTTAATCCATAAATAAAAAAAATAAAAAAAACCTCAGGAGAGGAAATTCAGAGATAAATTCCATCTGCTCAGACAGTTGGGGGCAGAATAGGAGCCCTAGGTGAGGAGAAAACATTTACAGAAAATGAAGAGAGAGAGTTCAAACAGTTGGTAGAAATAAACTAGTATTACGGTCTTGCGGTTGGATGCCTCTGCCAACTAGTCAAGTTGCAGTTTACATCCATGTCTGTCCAAAATGTCGTCACTTCATCATTTTATCCTATTACCTATTTGTGTGTAATTGTCATAATTAGCAGATGAATTCTTGAGTTATGGCCAAAAACGTGTTTTGTGAGGTCACAGTGAAGGCGTAATGGGAGTAAAATCCAACAATAGGATTCTAATTGATCCATTGATACTGCAGTAATTACAAATAAAGTGTGCATGAATAAGTCTGATGTCAGCTCTTCATGTTGTTCAATGGGCAACGGAGGGTTAGGTAGAGGTTAGGGGGGAGGGTGTACTGTAAGGGTTGTCAAATATCTGGTAATTCAAAGTCAGCTGTCCAGAAACATTGCATCTTTTTGTTATGTTGTCAGAAGACCCCACCCATAAGACAATTAATGGACATGCAAATGACGTCTTAGTATAATGTCGAGCACGTCTTTACAAGCAGTGAGTTTTTACATTGGCATTACCATGCAGTGCAGCCCGGTCGCACAAAAATGCGTATGAATGAAACGGTAATGCGCAAGGCAAAAGCGTGTAGTAAGAACACCATTCCTGCCTTTAGCGTGTCTGCAATGTAAATGCATCCATGTAAAGATGCTACGCTCAGAGCTAGTAATGTAGAATAAAAAGTGAGAAAGGCTGCTTATGGGAGGGGAGTAGGATGGGTCCAACAAACACAGGATTTTCAACCAGTAGACCGGTGTTTTGTAAGTAAGTTAGTGACTTTTGTTACGTGTTACATTGTTTCCGTACGTATTGAACTTACATACTTATCTTAAGGCCAACCATGATGTTTTTCCTCAACTGAAGTGAGTGTTTTTGTTGCCCCCTGCTGGTACTGTACCTTCATAAATGTGTGTAATATGCATTGCTTGGTGAGGCAAAATGTGACATTGACATGCTATCCTCTGGTGGACAGGCTAGTCTATGCAACACACACTTTGGCATGATGTTGGGTTATGCAGTGATACTATACATAAAAAAAAAAAAGATCACTGTGATGGATAAACTTTCTTGAGCAAGTTTCAAGTCCCTGGATCAACTCACATGCTTACAGAATATTTTGGTGTCAGAAAAGTGTGAATCTATTCCACTTCCATGGGAGATTTGCCACATTTGATCTTGGAGTTTAAAGTGTGCAATGTTACCAAGGGAGTGAGTGATCTGGATTCAGCAGAGATGAGGGCGGGTTAGTGATCTGTGTCCTTCAACTAAAGGTGAAGTTTCAAGTCCTCATATCAGCAGGAATTCATATGCTCAAGTGTCTTTAAGAAAGACACTTAAAACCCTCTTGGCGGAAGTGAATGTACTGTCGCTGACTCTGCATAATGATATCCCTGGAGGTAGGCAAGCAAATAAAAAAAGAATTCCCTCAGTGTAGATCAATAAAAGGTATCACATTAGTGTATATATGAGAGAGAGTGTGTTGAAGCTAAGTGTACGAGTCGTAACATAACCTCTCCTCAGCTTCTCCACAGGGACGAGTTACAGCCTCTGACAAACAACATGCCGTTTTTGGCTTTGTCTGAAATGGGTCCTTGTTCTTTTATTTGATGGGTTGAAGGGAGGCGACAAAGAGCGAAAAAAGGTCATATATTGAGGGTATGTGGATGCAGCGTATATTTGATCCATCCTCTGGCAGGTTGTGAGGTTCAGATAAGGATCAAAATCTGATCATCTAAAATACTGTGACAGATGTCCTCAATTACAGATTAACATCATTTCTGCACCACAGATTCTCTATGACCTCAATTTCAACAGAGCCTCATTTCACTGAAAGTGCACAATTTTTACTCTTTGAGATACAAAAATCAACACGGCCCCCCTTTCCAGGAAAACAAATTTAATTCACTTTTTTCCAGACTGAAAATCATCTACAAATGATACAATGACACAGCAAAAAGCTGTCATAGACCTCGAGCGATAAAAACTTTCTCAACAAATTTCTCCCTTGACTTAGAGCAAGTAAAGAGAGAATATGTATCAAAATTGGATTTCAAAGGATTTCAGGCTCTGACAATATAAAACTGCCGGGCTCACCATATTGAAGAAATGTCTCCAAAGTGTTGGATATAGATTCTTTTAAACATCAACTCTTTTAATGATTGCAACTACAAAATCATTTTTAGGAATTAGTCTCACAGATGGTGCAAGAGGAGAGTGAACCTCAAGCCTTTATTAGAGCATAAATAACATAACGCAGATATCCGGCAAACTGTTTAGAGAGGATAAACAACAGCTCGGAAACATAAAAACATTGTCTAGTGTGTGTGTGTGTGTGTGTGTGAGTGAGTTTATCTGGATTATCTCACACCTAGCGGCCCAGAGAGAAGAGGTCAGGACATTTGATCTTAACAACTACATGATAAAACAGATTACATACACAGAAAACAACGCATGAACATGCATACACACCCAAACACACGCATACACTCCTCTGAGCTACATGCCTACATGTTGTAATCTGGAGCTCAGCTTGTCAGGTGCTCATAGTAAACAAAAAGGACTACGACCACAACAAGGCTGAAGTTCAGACGGAGATTCTAGTTTGATCAATATAAGACCGCTGTCAGCAGAGACTCCACACTACGCTGCAGATACACGTCACTGATAAACCACAGTATTACACTCATTTACACTGAATAATTATAAGATGAAAGTCAAGTTTCACTTTCACGTCCGTCTGTCCATACATATGCACGCTCCCTCTGTCTTGTTTGCCCATGTGTAAGCACTTTCTACTGTATGTCTCTCTGTCTTTTTCTTTCGTTGAGTTGGCTATATGACATTTGAAGTCAACATTACTGAATTAATAAATTGGTCTATTTTACTCTAAACGGAACCATAATTTACTAAATGAACATCATGCTGTATTGAAGAAGATTTGAAACTAGCGATTGAGACAACAAACTCATGTTTACAATGTTTACCGAAGTAATAACTCAAGGGAGAAGTAGGCTCATTTTCTCGTAGACTTCTATACAATCTGACTTGTTTGTCCGGTCAGCTTTTTAATGGAATGATTTGGTTTTGTCTTTGTTTAATTATCATCTGTCCTTTGCATTAAGACTCCAGATGCACCAGGCTGACACACTTCCTCCACTCATAATCATAATATAGGAAGCTCACACTTGGCTCATTATATTATATATAGCCTATAATGTGGAGTCAACCATGTAGGCTTAAGGCTGTAAACCACATGGTGAAGTCTTTAACAACATGGCAAGTCAAGCAAATATACAGCAGGACTAATCTGGGCTATGACAAACGGCCAAGTTTGCAAAGTCAGAGAAGCAGGCTCATCTCGTGCATGTCGCCCTCTAACAGTGCTAAATAGGTTGCATCGTCTCTTGTTATCTGAACTCGGTGCTCAAATTTGAGCAGCGAGAGATCTGAGTGGTCCGGGTGCACTCGCTAAAGTGCTAACGCAGGTTGTGAGGGTGTGCAAGTGTAGCGATGGAGTTCTGTTCAGTAATTCTTAATGGCTTTTAGCATCAACTGTAATCATTTATGACATTCTCTTCCTCTAAAATGACCTTGTACTTGTTCCCGTCGCCACACGCAGCACTTTATTCCATCACTCACTTTTTAGACAGCTCGTCAAATTCACATGCGCAACCTAATTGCGGAACGGTAGTTCACGCAATATTTGTTTCTGCTTGTGTGCGACTGCATGAATTGTGTGTGTCACTTTATGCATATATGAATGTAATGTTCAATTTGTTATGGACGCATCACTGTGCTTGTACCCAATGTTCCCAGGTATACATGTACAGTCACATGTGATACAATTGCCTACAGTGTGAAGGTAGCGTGAGCACACAATGAATGTTATGCAGCCTTCTACATGTATCAGCTCCCATCATCACTCGCCTGGCATCTAAAAGTCACATGCATTCAACCACGAGAAAGTGCATAGTTGTGTAGTTTATGCTACTGTTGTTTTTAGTTTGATAAGCCCTTATCCACAGGTGTGCACATGGGAGCATTACTCTGTGGCGTGTGCATTTATGGATGTATGGAAACATGCCCTGCAGTTTTCACACTTCTAGTGTGCTCTCTGCATGCACCTATGTGTGAATCAAGTCAATATATATAAGCCCTGCATGTATGCATGTATGCATGTATGTGGGTCTGCACTGCATTTGGACCAGCAGTCTGTCTAATGCCAGTTTGTGTGTGTGCCGGTGTTTGTGTGTGTGTGTGCGTGTGTGTGTGTGCTTGTGTGTGTGTGTGTGTGTGTGTGTGTGTGTGTGTATGTGTGTGTGTGTGGTGAGAACAGCTGCGATATAGAGCCTGTCGTGGGTGTGAGGTAATTAGTGCAGAAGATGATTGTATTATTTGGACGGCCGACCAGCGCCGGGGTTCAAAGTGAAGGGAGGCAGGTGAGCTTGTACGGCCTGCAGCTGCATGTTAAACAACTCAAATGGAATCACAGAAGTCCCGCAAGGGGGGAGGAAGAGTAGGAGGAAGAGGAAGGGAGGAAGGGAGGAAGGGAAGGGAAGGTGAGAAAAAAAACAGAAAGAAAAGGAGAGTAGCTAGCCAGGAAGGGACAATGGTGAGAAGCCAGTGTCACAAAATTAACACTAATAAGACAAAATCATGCAGTATTTTTGTGTGCAAATTAAACTGCTGCCAATGTTCCTGAACAAATTCACAACAGTAAAATGAGCTTCAGGGTGCTCTTTGCCGTACAGTTGATACATTGTTTAAAAGGTAGAGAAGTGCTACATGGCATTGCTGCCCTGCAGGCTACACTTAAAGGGATAGTTTGGGTGTTTTGAAGTGGGGCTGTATGAGGAACTTATCCATAGTCAGTGTATTACCTACAGTAGATACAGGTCGGCACGCCAACCAGCTTGCAGAAGTAGACAGGAGTTACATGGAAACAAACCAAATGTACTCTTGTGGACAGGGCCGGCAGAAAAGCGTATTTTAGCACCTAAAAGAAAGGCTCACCTAAAAAAATCAATATCAGTTTAAGTGTACGCTATATTTAGAATATTTTCACCGCTTTACCTTGCCATCAGACATTCCTTTCCGACGGGGAACTGAAGCTGTTGTAACCATCGGCGTGATTGGTAAGTTTGTGCTATTGTGTGACTTTGGTTAGTTCGGATTCACCAAAGTCACAATAGCACAAAGAAACTAACTGATCGAGGCAGCGGTAGACCAGCTACCAGCGTTTTCAATGGACTCTGGTGGCTTTGGCGAGAGTATAACAGCTTCAGTTCTGGCAAGGTAAACCAGCGAAAAAAATTAAAATATAGCGTACACTTAAACTGATATAATTTTTTTTTAGGAGGGCCTTTCTTTTATGTTGGTAAAATACGTTTTGCTGCCGTCCACAGCAGTACATTGCTTTGCACCTGTGTGGTAACTCCTGTCTGCTTCTCCAAATTGGGGGCGTGCAGACCGTCATCTACTTTAGGTAATTCACTGACAATCGATACGTACCTCATACAACCCCACTTCAAACACCCAAACTATCCCTTTAAGCTTACAACTACATCTACATTACTCTAATACAGTCATCTAATATCTATAACTAACATGACTAATTCTCCTAAGGGTGCGTTCAGATGCACCGGAAAGAGAAATTTTGTGTATGTGTGTTGTGTGCAAAATTGACTGTACTGTACCACTTTTGCAGTCTGTATTTTGCACAAACAGCCACTGCACATTTGGCATAAATGTGCAAATATCATGTTAGCTTGGGTTTTATTTAATCACCATGAGCGAGAGCCATTGCTGTCATGTTACTGCACTGGATTGTCCCTCGACCCCAAAGATTCTCTCTCTGTGGATGCAAATTTCTCAATTCTCTTTGCGCTGTATCTGAGCACACCTTAGTACAGATCAAGTCCTGTGTACCTGCTTTGACTGTAAGGTTGGTGTTGGGAGGCAGCACGGATATCCACGTGATTCGTATGCAGCAATGTTGCATTAGAACATCAGTTATATGCAACTCAGTAGTACAATATACATCTCAATAAGTAGCTAAACAGTGCACTGCAGCTCTGGCTGTTTACCGTCTTGCGCTGTTTAACATCTACACATCTCATCACAGCTAATAAGAACTAAATTGATTTGAAGAAATCTATCTGCTGGGTCCAAATGTCAAGACTATGTTTTGCAACACCCCTTTAAGCCAGCACTGACTCTGAATACTGAAGAAGCTCAAGGAATGCTCCGTCACTGTGATTGAGTGGTTGCATTAGTGATGAGCACTGTACCTGTTCTGGCTGGTTGGCATTGGACAGCGGTATCACCATCCAGATGATGTTGAGGTTGTTGAGGGCAGCGCTGGTGGTGAAGGAGCAGGGCAGGACGGCTGCTTGGCCGCGGGCCACCTGGACACTGCTCTGGGACACCGTCACATCCAGCGCCCGCACACACACTGCAGGAGGAAGAGTGCGGTGATCATTCAGTGTCTTGAACACATATATTACCAAGGCGTAAACAAGTCAAACAAGAGAGAGCAAAGCAGAGATCTAAACGTAGCAATTACAACTCCCAACAGATGCATCTTGCACGATCTTTCTTATAAATATTTGCACTTTGTAAGAGAAGCAAGCGAGTCTTCCTGCAGGCTATTTGACTCACCTATATCAGTGAAAAATCTTGCCTCTAATGAGTCAAAGATACAGAAAGAAAGACAGACAGACACAGATAGAGGAGGGGATGTCTATAAATACAAGTAATAATGAGCAAAACCTCTGCCGTGTCGTACAATATTTTGAAAAGCAAAAAGTCGTGTTTAATCTCTCTGTGCGTCCTTTCTCCGCGTGCCTTTTCATCTTTACAGCAAAACAAACATGATTTCTGAACCGAGCTCCTCTTTTGAAATGCTCTCAGCAGCTAAACAAACATCTAGACCACACTGTGAAGGATCACATGAAATATGCAATAGTTAAATGGGGAAACACGATAGGCTGTCTCTTGAGTTATTCATTTCCTAAAACAACTTGCTTCTTGCTGCTTTCATGGGAACGCGGTCTGTATCAATACATACTAAATGAACATGACAAGTGGGGATAGCGGTGGTTATTTCGGATACTATTTACTGCTTCCTGTGCGTATGCAGCATACAAACAGCCATGATAGCTTGTTGTCCTGCGCAACAACGGTCTTCTATCCTCTCAAACTGTACTGAGGAGCCGCTTTGCTCATCTGGACTCAGCTGTCAGCCGTAACAGACCCACAGAGATAAATGTGTACATGCAGCATCCTATTTCTAGACCAGCTAAAGACATTACAGCATAAATTAAGTTAGATCTCCCCCGCAAGCATGTATCCATGTCCAAAAACCCCAATGGGAAGTCATCTTATCTAAACATGGTGAGGAGGATGATGGCACTGATATGATTACAGGTAATTGATCATGTCCTGTGAATCGTCCTTGTTAGTGATAATGTAAGATGATGATCTTGCCATAAGCCAATAGCAGAAACCACCAGCATGTCATTTGGTTGGTACAGTACGTAGGAGTCAAGCCAGATGTCAAGTGCAAGCAATGATCACCTTGATCGAAATATAAATCGAACAACCAACGACATATCTATCTGCCACAAAATATAAGGCATCTGCTGAGAACTTCAGTGTCATTTCTGCCGTATTTGGGTTTTGAATATCACCATCACATTCTAGCTGACAGACTGCCTGTTGCTTCCTCTCGGTCTGTCCGAAAACCTGCAGACTTCCTACGCTTTCCTTCTGCTGGCAGACACCACACGCCCTGCAGGCTCACTGCTGGCACAGGGGAGATACTAGGCAGCGCTCAAACTGCTCTGCTCAGTTATGGTTCATGAGAGATAGATACATTCTTGAAAAGACTTGCCATAAATTATGCAAGCAATTTCACTTAAAGACATTATATCCCACCGGAATGTCAATATGTATCATTTACAGTAGTATGATTCCTCACTGTAACTCGATTGCTTAAACAATAAGACTGTACGCCACAATGCGGCTAACGAGCTCCCATTACCCCTCATGACATCCACAATCTCAGGCCCATCATTATAAATATAATAAATAGCAAAGTCTTAGGTCAACACTCTAATCTGATCTTCTTCTATCCTCTGTGTACACTATGTTCACTTCATGCGCACAATCGACCTATGTTCTTATAGGAGGATTAACAGCAAAGAGGGGAAAGTTAACACAAAAGGTTGCAACCCTAACGGAATTGTATTGGCAGCGAGAGATCATCGTGTTCGAGTGTTTATTCTCATGACAGCAGAGATATTAAATGTGCTAGATTCAGGGAGGGAGAAAGACAGAGGAAGATTGAAGTAAAGAAAGAAAGAAGAAAAGAAAGAAAGAAAGAAAGAAAGAAAGAAAGAAAGAAAGAAAGAAAGAAAGAGGAGGTCCTAGAGGAATGAAGATAGAAGGAGCATCTTATCGTCTCTAAGCCTCCTCCAAGGCAGCAGTCTCTCAAGCCCACAACAGCTGGAGGGCTCATTTCAAAACACTGGATTAGGGAACCTCTGCGCACAGAGCCTGTAAGCTCCCACGACCAAAGAAGAAACACACACACTTACACACACCCAAAATCACAAACAAGCACACCACATACTGTACGTATACAGCGTGCCCTCCAACACAGACACACACATGACATCCCACCCACAGCCTATGCACACATATTCAAACTCATCAGTGTATGTCATCGGTGACATACAGTCGCCCTTCAGGGACACATCTGAGAGACAGAGACGGGAACGGCTCGACAGCTCACCAACTAGACTACACAGTTGCTTGGCATTGCCTCATTATTGCACACACTTCTGCCAAAGCTTTATGCCAGCTCTCCAGCACTACTCTTGGAGCATGTCCGGTAGACGGCCGCTCCTCCAGAATGAATACTGTAAAGGGTTTGATATGTGAGGGATGAGTGGTGAGCGGCTCATTGTCAAATATGGCCACCCAGATACAAAATGCATTCACTACAGTATGATGTGTTTAGTGCTAAATTACAGTATTCTAGTCTAGATTTCAGGAAATACTCTTAAAGACAGGCCTGGGTTGGTATTTTATGCGTTTCCCTGTTTTGTTCTTTCCTTGCATGTTTCTTTGCTGCTCCAGCGCTGGGCTGAGTGCAGCACAGAGTTCTGCAGTCGTCTTCATGTCTCCAGGCTGATGTGCACAGGTGTGATGTCAATGAGCTGTCCATCTCGTTGGGTTTACCATCCAAGACTCTCCATTTTTCTGTCGACAAACATCTTGTTCCCTCCTGCTCTTTTTTTTCCAGGCCTGAGCTGTCCCGAGGCTCAGCAGAACCCAGACCAGCCTGGCTGACAGAAAGAAACTAACCACGCTATCTCTCCCTGGTGCTGACCATCCACTGCCCACAATAATGTATACTTGTTATAGATGAGTGCTGCTTTGTCAACTGTGTTAGGCCCCAATCAAAGACTGACTGATTTTGACTCAATTTAGTCAACTGCCCACTCATTAGAATGACATATGAAATCAACAAAAATATGTCGACTACAGCAGCTCTTCAAATATAGATTATGAAAATCACCACTTATCTGTGAGCTGCAAGCATCTACTTACAGGAGCTTCCTAGTGTTTTGGGAAACACTGTCAAGATGAGATTGCCTGTCTGTGATTGGATAATATTGCAAATTACGAAAACGTTATTGTCTACAGTGTAAAATGCGAAACGCTAAAAATAAACGTCTAAGCAGTACATATTCAGAAAAAATACAACTCTTAATACACAAGTCTGCACCATAAAGAAAGTGAATGGAGGCATGCATTTGCTAATCTGCACAGGTAAATATAAAGCCTCTGTGCAAGTTTTTCCTCTCATAAACATCAAATCATCATCTCCAGTTGTGTTTCGAAATCATATTTGGCATTAATTTAATTAATTAAAATAAAAAAGAGCACCATCCAAAATAGATGAACCATGTTACACGATTTTAAACAAAAGAAAAAAGTTAAAAAGGGATTTTTTTTTACCTACATTTTTACCATTATTCCGTTATCTTATGATGCCATTTTCATTAAAGGATTTTGAACCGTTCCCAGCAGACTACAGACAAGCTATGAGCATTTTTGATCAAATATTTTGTAGAGTAGAAATGACAAAGTAATGAAAAGAGAATGAGGGAGGAAGTAACAAAGCCCAACAAGAGAGGAGCAAAGAGACACGAGAGGAACAAAGTGGTGTGACGGGTGGGCAGAAAGTTTGAGCGGTAGTTTGAGAAGGGAGGGACAAAAGTTAGACAAGGAGGTAAAGAGAGAGGAGGATTAAATAAAAGAGATACAAAGGGGAGGAGTGAAATAGAAGAGGATAGAAAGAAGGAGGGAGGATGCTGCTGTTTCCAGAGAGACCTAATTGATAAAGTCACCCCAGGCAGCGCTAGCAGTGCTTGAGGAGTGAAGGGGAGAACCAACAGCGCGGCTCCGTTGAAACAGCTCTCTCTCCTCATTCGGGAGCCAAGTGTCAAAACTGCTGTTGATTAATGCATGAGAAAACCATGCACCTCAGAGAGCATGGAAATCTGTGCGAGTGCAGAACCAGCGGTGCATGTGTGTGTGTGTGTGTGTGTGTGCGCTCACTTACTCAGTCAAACTAAGGTGCAGCCATGATGGGATGGAGAACAAATGCAGGGTGAATGCAACACTTCCACTCTCTCACTCACTCAAACACTCACTCTCTCTCTCTCTCACACACACACACACACACAGAGAGACAATCCCTGCTTGGCAAGTCATTTGCATCCTGTGTTTTTATTCATGTGGCTCTTTTATTCATAGGCTTTACTTTTATTTCAGTTTCAAACAGATGCCCCTGATGCTGGGATGTGATGAGCCTCTGGCACAGCTTCAGTGGGTGGGCTGGGACACACACACTCACACGCACACATACACACACACACACATACAGTGCATCTGTTTAAGTGAGATGATTGATGATGGTGCTACAAGTCTGACTAAAGTAAGGCAACAAAACACACATCAATACTCGCGTAAAAGTCCTCTTTCTCTGACACTGAGCCAAGTTTCTCCTCTTTGCAGGCAACAGTGAATGTCTAAATCCGTCAACTTTGACCTCAAATTTACACCCCTGCTTTTAGGTTTGAACCTCATTTTCCGTGACATACCAATAGTGTTCACATTTTTAAACCAGAAAGCAACATTAACATCGCAGTCAGCCGGCTCCATGCGTGCATGGCCACCTTTTTGTCAGCTGCGTTTTCTCCCGAGCGTGAGACCCTCTTAAGAAGCGAGAGGAGAAGAGTTAAGAGGCAGCGACGAGAGATCGAGCATAAAATCATGCATCTCCTGCTTCAGGCGTGACAGTTGGCAGCTCTGATCACATTTCCTGTTTAATCTGCATCCTTTCAGAATTTCTCTTCGGACTCATACGCCATTTGAGATTGCTTTGGTGCTTGAACCTCCACACGAGAACTGAATCAACTGCAAGGACAAAAGAAATAGCAAAAGCATGAAATTAAACACAGGCATGAACACATCCACACGTGGATTCCTGTGCACCGACACCTGTGCCCACACACAAACGAAGCTCCGTGTCCCATTCTCTTGCAGGATGACCCAGGGGCTTCATGATGAGCTGTGTTCATGTATGGCGGACCCTGTGATGTTTCCGCTGCCCGTGAGGCACCAGGGCGAACCAACAAGCGAGCAGACACATTCGCCTGAAACTCTGGTGGTATAGTTGTGTACCCAGCTGCTCGGTGGCAACTCATCAAGCACCATGCTCAAAGCACTGCCGAGGTTAAAAATAAAGTCACAAACCAACTCAGTTTTCATCCTGAGAGGGTACTTAATTACAGTATACTGCTTTAACAATGCTTTACTTCGATGATGAAGAAATTCTATAAATCTTTTCTAATGGGTCTTTCTGAATAGTTTGGCAAGCTTTCAAATTTTAAAATTTTGTTTTTTCGTTTTCTTGGACGACTCCTCTGGTTGCAAAAAGAAGTCTGATTGTATAGAAGTCTATGAGAAAATGAGTCTACTTCTCACTTGATTTATTACCTCAGTAAACATTGTAAACATGAGTTTATGGTCTCAATCGCTAGTTTCAAGTCTTCTTCAATACAGCATGATGTTCATTTAGTAAATTATGGTCCCATTTAGAGTCAAATAGACCATAAAGCAGGGGATGCTTTAGGGAGTGGCTACCTTGTGATTGATAGGTTGCTACCACGGTGTTGTCCGGTCTTCGTCTTACAACTTTAACCCTTTCACAGTGTGTTTTCAGTTCATGAAAGTTAATTAAAACCTTTTTATTCGCCTAAAAATGTCTTATTCAGTGTTTGGTTGTACTTAGCTCCACCCTCTTGTGTCACTTTTGGTTGCAAAAAAACAAGATGGCAACAGCAAAAATGCAACTCGAGGCTTCAAAACGTCAGTCCACAAACCAATGGGTGACGTCACAGTGACTACGTCCACTTCTTATACACAGTCTATGCTGTAGATTTATAATTAATGTACATATCAATCTTCTCAACACATTCTCAGCAAGAAAGAGAGTAAGCGTGTTTTCCAAAATGTCAATCTGTTACTTTGAGCTTCTGATGCAAGCTATGCTGACCATCTAGCTACCAAGCTCTTGATGCTATACCATCTAATACCATATAATCTTTAGAATAACCACTCTAACTACATCTGATAGTAACAAACCAATACTAACTTTAGATTTAGATAAAGGCTGTAAGAGGCTGTTACACGTCAGTAAACAAACTGCGCCTTTAGGACAGGCCTGTTTATAACCGTAGTCCATAGGGACCACATTAGAAAAGGTCCTCATTCATATTTCAAGAAGTAAATGTTGGTCCTGTCTACTGTGTACAGAAAACCCGTGCTTACAACAGAACTGCATGAACCAAAGCTGAAAAAATCTCCTCATCTTCTGCTTGCGTGCACTGTCAGTTCAAAGGTTGTGCATATTTTATTCTAACTGCACGGTATCAAAAGTACTATAAAAGCAAAATGATGGTGTGCGTGCAGCATGTTGGTACATGAATCAATATATGAAAGACTCCTTAGGGTTAAACTCTCTGATTGTTCTCTCTAAATTCACACTCATTGGGTGAGGGATTTTGGTGGGTCACAGGGAACTCAGATGATGTCAGCTTAACGTCTGTCAGAGGTTTTGCTCACATGACTTTGCCCATTTAATCCCTCCTTTCCTTCATTTCCTTTCCTTTCCTCTCCCGTCCTCTCCTCCATTTTTCCCTCTTCAAACCCTCGCCCAATGAAAGAGCCTTAAAAATCTCTTGCTCATCCTCCCCCTCATCCCCGGCCCCGCCCCTCCCAGTTGACCTATTAGCCACAACAGCCAACTCCCTAACAGGGCCCACTGACTAGCCTACATAGCTTAATACTCTCCTCTAAACTGTACTGAGTCTGACTAGCCTGGCTTACTGCGCTCCTAATGCATTACTACTATACACATACAAGCTATAGCGGGTAGAATTGGTCACACTATTTGCTCACAGCCTCGCTGTCACATGAATGGAGAGTCCGTCAGATTTGTATATGAAGGGACTAGAGTTCACTCTCATTTCTGCTAAATCATAACTAGATTATTTTTGGAATTCATTGCAAAGATATTACAGCAAAACAGATGTTTCTAAGAAATTGTGATTCGTGCTCATTCAAAGAATAATGGTGGTCTTTCTACTCCACATGACATAAACGCTACGCACTTTACCAGTCTGGTCCCATGTTGTGCACAAACGAGCATATACAGTATCACATGAGTAGCAGAGCGTGCTCACTTACTCCTCATGAGACGGCCTGTTTGAGACATTTAAGCTGACTACTGTAGGTTTACCTGTGTTTCTCTGCAGCATACAAGATCAGTCTACCACCCTGAACTCAAAGTTGTACAATAAGTTGCACAGTTTAGTGCAGAAAAAAATGCACACAAGAAGCAATAAGAAGCAATTAAGGGGTGTAACATTCTATATATTTCAATATGATATTGTAACGTAGTTAGAAGTGTCATGAATTACTCCTCCCATAGAGTGGTTAATATGTTTAAAATAAGGAATATTTCTCGTTTTTATTATAACGATCTAAAGACTGATTGCTAATGCAAATTAAATGTCGGAAAGTTATTGTGAACAAGCCGTAACGGGTGATCAACCAAACTAGTGTGCTCGGCTGTGTGCACCGAGCGAGCAGAAGGTTAAAGTAGGCCACTGCCCTCGTGCACAGATAAGCCTGGGCATTGGAAGACTACTGCTAAAGCAGCTAACAGATGGCTCTGCACATGCAGCCCTGGACACAGCTACACACACACACACACACATACACACACACACACACACACACACATACACAATGTCCAAAAAACATCAAGTACCAACTTCAGTGGACTACACTAATCGCAAATATACAGCTCTAATCAAAAACATCGCTCCCATGCTCGCTCATACAGCAAAAAGAAAACATGCTGTTTTGCAAATTACCAGCACATGTTGCTCGCTATGTTGTTTCAAATGACAGCTGAGGAACCAGACCTGGATTTCCCCACAGAAACAGACTCTTTTCCCGTCAGCCACCAGCCACCTCGCAGCCATCATACCGTCTCTGTTTGTAGTAACTCCATTTCCCTGTCAGACTTGCATGTTTGGCAAACCTGTCACAGTGTCTGCACGTAAATCTAACATCCTGGCACGCATACTGATCTGCCAGTAAGATGACATGATTGGCAAGGGGTTCTGTTTTGCTATTTGGCAGCTGCCATCCTCAAGTCCCTTTTAAGTGAGTGACAACGGCCTGGTTCTGCCAAAGATGTCCGGAGGAAGCAGCCAAGCGTGTCTACATGTGTGGTATGAAGGTGCAGGTGGCATAGAAGTAAAGGTTAGCAGGTTCAAAAGGTGTAAAAAAATGCAGCACACCCAAGACGAAGCACCTTTACTTGACTTGGATACGAGCAACATAGGATGTTACTCAATCGTTTTTATTATTGCATAAATTGTATTAGGTATTTTACCCTTAAATAAACCACCATGCAGACAGGTTCGGAAAAAGAAATGTTCCATAAAACTATTAGAAAAGTATTATCTGAAGTTTTCTCCAGATGTTTCAGTGAAACCGCCCTGAAACTGTTGTGTTGTGGAAAAGTAGCACAGTTTCCCTCTCTGTACTACGTCAGCAGGTAAGGCCAATCTACTGACACTCTCTCCACCGTCTGCCCGGCACAGGTTACGCAAATACAGTCTAAGCTTCTCAGTCAGTCAGTCAGCCAGAGCCTCACAGAACCAGCCAGCAGATAATACTAGAGGACTATTCCTGGAACCAGCATTTAGCCTAAGGTAACCCTGTCTGTGGCCCCTCAGTTAGTAATTGGCTTGTAGGCAGAGATTGCTCTCTTACTTAATTGTCTTACTATTCTTTGTTCTTTTCTTTGTTGCTTTTTCCCACTCAATCTGCCTGGTTTGATCTGCCGCCGCCTCTTTATATCTCTCGCTCTTTCTTCCTCTCCCTCACTACAGTAGCTCTCCAAATGAAGACAGTGATTTTAAGCCCGCCAACACTGGCCGGGCCTCCTGGGAGCAGCAGCGCTTCTGCCGGTGATTTGGTCAGTACAGTTCTCCAGCAATAAGGGCCCGTAATGATTTATCGTCCGTTTGAGTCCCTGTGTGGCTCACCTTGAAGATGAACCTCCGCTCAACTCTGTCCCACTACTGTGTACTATCGGAGGAAAGCAGAGAGCGAGGCTGGAAGGCACAGCTGAGGCTGAGGAGGGGCAAAGTCCTGTATCTGAGATATTGTGAAATGGTTAATTTCAGACAGCTTAAGATATGATCTTTATTTCTTAATAAAGTCAAAGAATGAAAAATGTATATTATTAAAAGAGTATTAAAGCTATACCTTTACTGTCATTATTCGTTTTTATTTCTCTTTTTTACCTTTCTTTAGCCAGCTAAGTTTAGCTGAGAGTGATGCTCTCTGTTAAACTGAACACCCTGCTCCACACTCACATGGTGTTATTGTCAGCCTTCACACTGGAACTAAACTGAGTGCATCCTGTGACTGTGGACCTGAGTAAACTGTACTTTTTTTTAGATAAAATGCATCCTACAGTAAGAGTTTCATTTGTCAGGCAACTACAGTATAACACAGAGCAATGTAATGTAATAAAGCAGCCCGGTCGCACTAAAAAGTACGCATCTGCATAAATATGCTATACGCTCAGAGCTAGTGACGAAGAATAAAAAGTGAGAAAGACGGCTTATGGTGGGCGGAAGGGGAGGTGGATGTGTCCAACAAACACAGGACTTTCAACCAGGAGACTGGTGTTTTGTTTTGTGAGTTATTTTAGTGACGTTTCCGACGTGTTTTCCGTACTAATATCACGTTGGTTCCGTACGTATTGTACTTAGTTTACCTATTTATTTTAAGGCCAACCATGATGTGTTTTTCCTAAACCTAAGCGAGTGGTTTTGTTCCTCCCTGTTGGTACTGCACTATACACACGTGTAACATTCACTACTTGTTGAGGCAAACCGTGACATTGACACACTATCTGGTGGACAGGCAGGTCTATTACACGCTTTGGCGAGATACCGGGTTAAGTATAGGGGGCCACTGTCTGAGCAAATACAGGTGGAGATGAATGTACTGTAAAGTCAGGGTAAGCAATGGGGTGATGGGAGCCTGTTTAACCCGAGACCAGGAGAGAGGGGAGAGGAAAAACACACACAACAAAAACACCTAACAATGTGGAAAAAAGAAAGGAATGATGCACCAATACACCTCTGCAATTCCCAACACTCGTTTAATGGTTATAAATTATTTATCAGGACATTAGTGTAGTGTTATTGGATTAAAAAATCCTGTTTATCCATCAAACTACTAGCTTCCACAAAAAGGCTACCCTTTTGGATGTTTTCATGTTTTGTGTTTGTTTGTTTGTTTGCTTTTTAGGAGGATCAGATTAGTAGAACTGGGAAAAGTCTCTGGTACCATTGTTGTTTTTCATCCTGTTAGCATGCCATCTGTCAGCAGAAACCAGGTATTAATGTGGAGTCAGGGTGTCTGACCAGTCCTGAATCAGAGTGTTTTATGAGGACAGCAGGATGTCAGTCAGGCAGACAGTCGGAGGACTGTAGGGAGCAGAAGGAGCAGACCAAGGCTATTTCCCCACAGGAGTTACAGCTTCTTCAAAATCTCTCACAGGGAAAGGCTTCTTTTTTTTTCAGTTTGTCAAAAAGGTGTCCTTCGTGACCTGTCTTTCTCTCTTTCTTTCTTTTCTCCTCTTCCTTCATATTGTCAGTCTGACCTTCCTCCATTCCTCATGATTACTAAAAACAACAAGCCAAGACATAAAATCTATTCTTTCACACGTACACACTCTATATGTAAGATCAGTCTTGTCAAACTTGTGCTATATTTGACTGAGAACCCATTGACTGCACTTCACCAGCTGTCTCACACACACACACACACACACACACACACACACACACACACACACACACACACACACACACACGCACACACACTTGCCCTGAACTTTTCTGCCCCAGTGTCAAAAAGGTTTGTGATCTCCTTGTGGGCAGCTGCTCTCCACCGACTCCGCCATGACATACGACCAGCAAAGTGATGCGTGTCGTTATTTAGAGAAGAATTGACAACAAATATTGATTCTCTTCAAAAACCCATTTTAATCTTATTTCAAAAATCGTTTTGTTTACCTCCCGTCTCATTTAGTGACACCATTTACAGACCAGCACAGTCATCTTTTGATGAGTTTTTTTAGTCGATACAGGAACAGGGGAGGGGGGCTGGGCTGACATGGATTCTTTCAAAATAGACATTTCCAGTTTTGTGTAAACAAGCGGTCTTGATAAATTGTGCACTGATGCATGGATGGCATTTTTCAATGGCAAACACACACATGAGGGAAGTCATATGAGAACTCTGATCATATGATATCCAATAACAGCTAAGCTCAGCCTCCTTCTATTACATGTATTGCATCGAAAAATGGGTTTATATTTAACTCAATTCATACTCTTTGTTACAGGAAAAAAGAATTATCAATTGAGGAATTGTCAGAGCTGATAGTCCCAAATGGAAATGCTCATCTATGAACATCAATCAATCATTATTGTAATAAAATTGCTGGCACAATTACTGCATCATCCTCTTCTTTGATTTCTGCCTCAACCATCTCTGATGTACTTCTACTAATCAGATGTAAACCGAGGTGCATTTGAAACATTCATTTGGAGAAAACTCTAAAGTAAAAAGTATTTCTGTGTGGAGAGTTGGGTCTTTTTTTGCCCGAACCCTTTGATGTGTGCCTGTGCCTACAGTACAGTAGGTGTTGACCAGCATGGTTGATGCTTTCTAACTAATTCTGCTTTTGGATGTTTGATGTAGGTCAACTGCTGGCTCAGCAAACACTGGGAACCAGCCTATACTCTCATTCTGCACGCTGGTCAAATTTACATCCCATTTCATTCAGAGGAAACTTTACAGTACTGTAACGCACGCACACACACACATACACAAAGACACACACACACACACACACCTCCATCGTTCTTCTACTATTCAGCAAAAAACAGCTAGAGAAAAAATCAACACAAACACGCTGAGTCGGCGCTCTTAAGGCAACGGCTCTTTCCCAGACAGCAAAGGAAGTCAAAAGCACCAAACTCTGACTCACTGAAGAGAAGTTTTCTTACGCTCTGATCAGTCAAAAGCAGCTCTTTGAGCCACTGTCCGGCTTTCAGTACACTCATACACAACAACTCAGAGTCAAAAAGGACGTACCTGACATTAAGCAACAATGATACTTTACTTTTCAGACAAACGGAACAACAGTGATGTTTGTTGCAACACTGTGCTTGGATTACATCATATTGTACAAAAAATTCTATTTTTCTGGCATTCGAGTGTGTTTCTATACATACATGGTTGAATATTCTTCAAATGATGTTGCCAAATTGATCTGTGTATTAATACATGAATCACAGCTTTAGTCCTCACCCTACCAACATGTTTAACATGCAAGGACTACCGGCAGAATAAACTACTGTAAGAAACAACATAGCAAAAGGTTAACTTGTTTCATCACAAAACATTATTAGTTATGTATTCAATGTCATCTGAAGAAAAAAATATATATTATTATTATTAACATTTTAGGAAAGTTACGGATAATTTGCATATTATATAAAACGAAAATAGCGCATGAGGAAATGGGTGTCTGCTGCATCTGTGTCTGTCTCCTTCAAAATGACAGAGTGGCTCTACCCCCCTGGTAGTGTGTGATACTTTAAATAATGAACCATGGCAAACTTGAACTCAATAAATATCTCCATCTATTAAAACTTCATAGGCAGAATTGGGTGTATTTGGTATTTTTAAAAAACACAATTTAAAACAGAGAACATTGATATGAAGTCATTAAAGGGGACCTGTTATGCTTTTCCCATTCCTTTAGTGTGTTATATAGTTTTTTTGTGCATGTGAAGGGTCTTCAAAGTTACAAAGCCCAAAGTATGCACCTGAAAATGAGCATAATAGGTCCTCTTTAAGAACAAATTGTTTAACAAAGTCATGAAAAATGGGAATGATAGAATAAAGCACCTGTGAGATATGACAAAAAGTATACCTCTGAGGTCTGACCTCAGTTGGTATGAGGTTAAGCCAGAAACACAGCACATACTGACTGTAACTACTGACTCATTGACTTTCATTTAAAGTCCCATTGAGGATTCAGAGGTTGCTCACTGTAGGTATTGTCGCTCCTGCAGCCAGCGTGGCTGCACTTTGGGAGTTAGATAATGCTGTTGTCAGTCAGTGACCTCTTCCTCGGTAACAGGCGCTGCGTAAGCCTCTGTGTGTGTGTTTGTGTGAGGGTGTGTGTGTGTGTGTGTGTGTGTGCTTGATGGAGCAGAGCCCCAATGCCGAGCACATCTGCTCCGGACGCCCCTGGCACTGCCATATGGCTGGCAAACACGCCTCCTATTCCTCCTCCACAAAGAGATGGAGTTTGCAATGAAAAGAGGAAAATGGGTGAAAATGAGTGTGCGTGCATGACGAAGAAAAAGGCGTGCGAGAGAGACATCGCGAGGGAAGGAAGGCAGAAGAGAGTAACAGCTGATGAGTGAGGAGCCGCACGTGCTGCCCATTAGGCTCAGCGGACAGATCCACTCCACCCTTCAAACACACTAATGTCTTAAACACCCCGACATGACTACATTCTTCTATCCACACCAGGCCCGGGTCAAATACTCATTACATAACTTAACATTACATCTCACAGCCACGATCTTTACCTGACCGGAGTAAATGGAAAGACAAACGAAAAGGTGTTAAAAGAATTATTTTGAGATGATACGTGCGGTGAATTTCACCGTTTAACCTGGATAAGAGATACAAGCCCTTCCAAAACCAATTGGAAAAACAATCACTAGAAGTAAAGGCCTGAAGGACGAGGGGCACCGTGTGGACTGTAAGATTGTAAAGATCTCGGAAATTTTTTTTTCTTCCTTTTATAGTGATCCTTTTGACAGTGAAGCACCTGTAGATGTGAAAGGTTACACGGCTTGTAATTGGATTCTTTGACAGCAGGGCCTTTGACAGGCCTAAGTGTGGCTTTGTGGTGGTTATAATAGATTCCAATGGTGAACGTTTTTCTAAACATAAGGAGAGAAACTTCTGCTGCAGTACTGAAAAATGGCTAAATTCATGACTTCTGTCCAAATCCTCAAATCTTGTAGTGAGCTAATGAAAAGGCGTGTCAGCTGTTTTCTTGCATATTAGAGCATGCATTATATCCTTCCATCTTGCTTCTTGGACAGGTACAAAGAGGCAGCTGGGGACTCCATGTGTATCAGAAAGAGACACATGGCCATCCCAAGGATGAGGAACCTGAGGACTGAGGAACCTAAGCCAATAGAGATATGAAGAGATATGGAGGAGAAATCCATATGTATGTGCTAAACATTAATTATTACGGTAGTGTCCATACTGTAAGCTTCACTACTACTGGAAATCCATCCCCTATTTCCTCAGAAGAGCATGTGAATCATGGTTATCACACCATATCACATACAACAATTCAACCTATTAATTTCTAACATTTCCAAAGGCCGGCGCACGTACTAAACTTTAGGCCTCACTTATATCTGACGTGTGAATCTTTTTGAGCATGATGTACAGTATCAGAGGCACAAGGCGTTGCTTTTCACTCTTTCTTCCTGTCCTCCTCGTCCCCATCTCCTCTTATCTCCTCCAGCTCCCTCCTTTTCTTCCTCTTCTTCATTCCCTCCTCTTCTCTCTTCTCCTCTGCTGCCTTGGGCTTTTCATGAAGGCTGAGTTAATATGAGGAAATCAATACCTTCACTGCGTCGGCTGTTGAGGGGCAGGTCAGAGACTTTGTGGTGGGGGTAGGGGGGTGATGGTGTGGTGGAGGTGTGTGGGGGGGATATGTTGCTCGATAAACGCAAGCCCATTGATCTTTTCTGCACGTCTTTGTGTGTGCCAGCGTCCGCTGAGACTCCTCAGGGCCTGACTGACAGGCAGTGAGCTGGTTGCGGGCCTCAGGGGCGGACTGAGTGTTCGTGTGCGTCCATGTTCGTGTGAAACTGTGGTCATGTGAGTCTTGTATACAAACAATGAGAGCCTTGTTATAGTACCAGTGGTGGAACAACCTGGGAAGGAGTATAAATAGCACGCCATTTTAAGGACATTCTGCTTGTCATGATAACGCATTTTAGGGTTTTTTTCATGTCATTTAACGCCATTTTACCATAAAACGGTCGGGTTATGTTCAGGCAACAAAACTAAGTTAGGTTTAGGCATCAAAAGTACTGAGTTAGGTTTAGGGAAAAAAATTATATTGGGTCACTGGCTCTGAGCATATGCATGCGGATGCCTTTACATTGCAGTCAGTACAGACTACATCACGTGAATGATTATTATTGTTGATGCATTAACATGTACTGTAAGCTGTATTTTAATGTTGTGGCCTGGTCCAGGGACTTTATATACTTTACACTTTACAGCAAAGTGGTTCTCATTCCCAGGGCGTCAGATACTGAGGCTTTGTCACGGCCATCGGCGTTCGATACCACCGCACAAGACACAAGAGCTCACTGCTCGTGTCCTGTGTTCACAACTTTCACTGTAATTTTCACTGTACAAACGTAGTACTTTTAATACCAACCATGAAGTTCTTTCCTAAACCTAACTATAGTGGTTTTGTTGCCTAATCCCAAAGTGACGCCAAGGGCAACTATAGTGGTTTTGATGCCGAAAATACAGTGATGCCAAGGGGTTTGTGACGAGTTGGGATGAGAATGTGTTGGTTAATTTGGCACTGACTGTTGGATGGTTTGATCTATAGCAATGCATCATATTTTATGAGAGATGTAATGTTTATCCAAAAAGTAATTAGTAACTACAGCTGTCAGATACAGTAAATGTAGGGGAGTAAATGCTGTGGAATATAAGTAAGGGTAAACAGACTGCATTTATATAACGCTGTTATGCAAAGCACCATTGGTACAGCACGTGGACAGAAGGTGTCGGGGATCCAACCGTCGACCCTTAACTTTGTGAACGATTCGCTCTACCTCCACAAACACCCTGTGCTGTAAAGTAGTATAAACTATTGTGTAAAATGAAAATAAAAATACTAGAGTAAAGAAAAAGTATCTCAAAATTGCACTTAAATACTATACCCGAGTAAATGTATATTCCACCACTGTATATTAATGCTGCAGAGGAATAAGGATCTTCTGGCTCCCGGAGCTGGGACTAAAACACTACTACCCAGCATGCTTTGTGCTTCCTACCTGTCACATCTTCCAAATACAACACAGATATGTTTGCTAAAGTCCAGCCCTTGGAGGCTTACAATAATGTAATTTATTCAGGGGCTAGATATGGAAGCTATTGTACATTATCCTTTTATGATCCATCTTGCAGCTCTGACTCTCTAGCTCTGTCGCTCGCACTATATCCCATGTATGAAGGAAAATCCATATGAGCTGGACAGGGAGACCGTGGCGTTATTAATGGAGCTTAACATCCATCTAAGGGGGTTTAAAATGTTGAAGGCTTGATGTGTTAGCCTTAACGTTTCACTCAAAGCAGGGAGAAATGGTGTTGTCACAGAAATGGCAAACTGGCAGCTGGCTCAATATTTCTGAATGTGTGGTTAAAATGACACAGTAGGTACGGTGTGGCGCTAAATGGCCCGCCAAGACTTTCACGAGGAGTGCCAGGAGGTTATTTACAATTTTGGCATGTGTGAACCTGCTATGATTCATTCATTCATTGATGCATCAGATTTGGGTGCAAGTTCAGCAGAGTCGCGGAGAGTTAATAACATGCACGCTGTCCTCTTTCTATGAGATTCTTTGTCTGGGCCTATCTATTCTCATGTGCACACACACACACACACATATACATACACACACACTCAAAGAACACACCCCTCAATAATCAGTTGAGCTATTCACTGCTCGGGGCTACACACAGAATGAACGCATTCATCACATAATTACTGTGGAGGCAGTCACACACTTCATCAGTCTATTCCTGTCTCAAAGAGCCCCGGAGAGAACAGCGAACGCATATGATTTCCAAAAGATATTATGAGATTCTTATACCTCCATAAGGAGAGTCAAAAGAGAGGAGCAGGATTTGCAAAACATCAAAGTGACATCTTGACTGATTCACACATCTACGCCCAGGCCGTGTTAGTTGAAAGAGGAGGATTCAAGGAAGGCGGATGCTCGCATCATTGAAAAGGCTGATAAATCTTTAAAAAACCTTTTCCCATATTGAGAAAGATCTTCAAAAATGTAACTGTCTTCCTCACAAGGGATGATAAGTGGCAATTCAGAGAGGCATCAGTTTGAAATCAGCGGGGCTGAGGAAGCCGTAAAGGCAGAGGTGTCTGTAAGGGATATGATGATATAAGGGCAGAGATATAAAAGGTGAAGCCTTAATGCCGGGTGATGTATGATGCTCGGGGTGAGCGGGCCGAACGCTCACATTGGGAGGATACTGGAAATCAATGGCGGTGTAAAAGACGTGGAATGGTCTATGTGGCCGTTTTAGACCTCTGAACACAAAGGAGGCCGCAGCTGCCTAATAAAACTCAGTGATTAGTGGGAGAGGGGTGGAGTGCAGATGTTGCCAGATATAAATTGTGGATCTATAGGACATTAAATGGCTCTAACATAGACTGAGAAGTGGATAAATGCATGGATCCAATTATTGTGGCCTGCACTCTCTTCTTTTCTCAACCTTTCTTTCAACATTTCTGTTGGTTTTGACATTGTATTTTCAAATATTTGTATTTTTATTCTAGCAACTATGTCTTACATCTGTGTCTTGCATTGGTGCTTCTCCTGTGAAAACCATGCATCTCCAAAACGTGATTTCTTTTTACCATGAGCTGAGTTCAACATAGAGTTTAGTGTTTTATTTACCTTAAAGGAGCAATATGTCGCTCCTCTGGTGTGACTGATAGCAGTAAGTGTGTGTTAGCATCACGGTGTTAGCCTCTGGCCAGCAGCAGTAGTCGGAATCACTTCAGCAGCTGTGTGTCTCAAATACTCGCTGCCTTGATAACCCAGCTGCACACGAACCACAAAGAGATGTGCCGAGGCTTTTCAGGTTGGGTAGAATCTAACGCTAACGTTATCTCTGTTGATCCAGTTGGTTTTGCTTGCTTCCATGGCTGCAGCAGGCTGTGTTTGCGTGCCAATTTGTTTCATAAGTGACAACTGGGTGTTGAAATGGGCAGTGAACGGGATCACACCGGCCAAAACAAAAACAGACTTTCCGGACCAGAATGGAAATTGCTGTCAGAGAAGCCAGTATTTCAATCTAGCATGTTTCCTTAATCTCTGATGACATATCATGGTCATTTTATGATTTATTATAGTAAATATATTACATATCGGTCCTTTAAGAAGTGAGATAAATCCCTCATCCCACAAAGGAAGAGTTAATCCTTCAGTTTATCGGAAAAAAATCTGAATCACGTTATGTCAATTTTATTTCTTGCTTTATTAGTATTTGCAGCAGATGGATGAGGGTGGGAGGATAGGGAACGTTTTTGTGACAGTGACATGAATGATAAATGGACTTGCATTTAAATAGGACCTTTCTAGGTCTTCTGGACACTCAAAGCATTTTACACTACATGTCTGCATTCACCCATTCACACACACACATTCATACACTGATGGAAGAGGCTGCCATGCAACCTGCCCATCAGGATCTAATCCAAATTCAGACACCGATGGCACAGCCTTCAGGAGCAATTTGGGGTTCAGTATCTTGCCCAAGGACACTTCAACATGTGGACCGGAGGAGCCGGGGATCGAACCCGCCGACCTTCCGATTGGTGGACGAGCTGCTCTACCTCTGAGCAACAGACATGCCCACATAGCATGAAGATGAGTGAAGGAAGAGAGAAATAAAAGGGAAGGCGGCCGAACAGAAGGTCACAGAGACAGAGGGTATTTTGTGGTAACATGTCTCTCGCACTACACGGCTCCCCACTTACACTACATTAATAAAAATAGAAGCACTCCATAATGCAGGGGGGGAAAAAAATCTAAACTAAAACATGGGCTACTCTTAAAAAGTTCACCTTGGTGAGGTGCTCTCCATGTAACCTGGACTTGACCTGTTTGTCCATGCTTTTGAATTGTCAAAATAATACAAACACATGAAAATGCAAAAATATCCGTTTATGCATGCAGACATGGTGCCTCTGCATTTTGGAATTGAGGACACATTTCCACATTGTGGGCAAGTATCTCCACCTGTAACATCATTTATTCAGAGAGCTGTCCTGCATTGAGCACCTGCTTGCCTACATTTTTGACCAGATACGCACAGTTCTTTATCTTGTTTTGTTTGTATACAGACAAGAAGTCACCCCAAAGGAATATATTAAGTAATAATGATGCATTATTTCACAGTGAGTCCAGTCCTATTATTCCAATTTCCATTTTGCCTCCTTTCATACTCTTTGCTCTTTTAATCTTATCCCCTGTCTTGTTGCCTTCTCGTCTCATTTGCGTTAAATTATACATTTCCCTATAGAGTTAAATCTAAAAGTGTAAATTGCCATTTCATTGGCAAAAAACATGCTGCGTTGTTTGATCCCACCCTTTCCCTTAAGAGCTATAACGACACAAATGGCCCCGTTGGCGTACAGTAAAAATGACAAATTAAGAATTAAGACGTTTATTGATCAAATCATTGACTAAATCCACTGAGTGACAACATAATTTCATTATGTTCCACAGCTGCTAATGGCTTCAGAGAAAGTAATAGCTCCATATTGTTGGAGCGCTTTGTTGTTTTTCTTTCCCTCTCGGTGGACGGAGACATCAGGGGGTAGCGCGGGAGGTAGCGCTGTGTGAAGTTTTTGCGCTGGGGCCAATGAAAGCTTTTCCATCACAGCATCATTTACATTCAAATTAATTCCATCAAAAGCAAAGCTGAATGTTCAATGAGCGGAGAGTGGGGCTAGCTGTCATCTCCCTCTTCTCTTGAGGGGAGGGGAGAGGAAGAGAGAGAAGAAGAAGAAGGGGGAAAGAAAAGTAAGGTGATGTGAGAGTTAAGAGAGTGAGAGCAGCATCTGATTTTAGCATTTGAGTGATAATCATTGGAACAAAGAAGCTCACAAATGAACAATGACTGATTCCTTTTGGAGAGGTTTGGTGCCAAAAAATGAAACAATGCGAGTAATTTCCACAGCGTGTCATTTATCCGTCATTCATTGATCACTGTTATTAGACCTGCACCAGAACAATCATCACTATTGATCCATTTAAATCAATATTGGAGCTTTAAACTCATCACACACACACAGACACACAGCTTTGGGCAGGGAGCAGCCCAACAGCCTGCCTGCAGAGGCATAATTGCATAGCATGTCAAAAACACTAATAAATAAATCAGTGATTACTTCCCTTTGTGGAGTGCTGCAGCCCCATTATTGAATATTCATGTAGGTAAATACATTCATGCAAGCTTCTCTCCTGGGTTTTACAGTTTGCTTTCTCTTTTTTTCCCCCGTAGTTTTAAAGCCATCTCTTCTCTCACTGTTCGGGGAAGAACACAACAGAAATGCTTTGAAAAGACACGAGTGCTCTTTATGCGTTTATGTATCATACATATGCATATTTTAGAGCCTCTTGCTGTATTATCATGTTTTCCCTGAGACTTCTGCATAATGCATGAAAATCAGTGGATATCACTTTTGTTTTTTTGACCCTCAGCGATCAATTTGATAGAGAAATTCAAAGCTGATTGCTATTGACAGAGGGTTATTGATTCCCGATCCCCTGAGGCCGATATCCGTGTAGCGTGACATACACAGTGTAATTTCCCACTCCATTGTTTCTGTAATATCTCATTGGCACGGGGACGAAATAATACCACCTTTTTGACCTGCTCGTCTCCATTATCTCTTCCTACACACTCTCTCCACTTGCAGCTCCGCTCTCCCACTCTCTCCCTGTCTCCTCTGATATCTTCATTGTATGAGAATGTTTGCTCCGTCTCTTATTCACTCTCTTTCTCACATTCTCTCATGTCAGCGTTCGTACACGAGCAGGCGTCTGCGCAGCCCAAGTTTAATGCATGAGATAGACTGCGCATGCACAGACGCACGTCTACATGCATGCAACTCACACACACACACAAAAACATGCACGTACACCATTGATGGCAACTTAGCCTGCGTGATTACTGTGACTCTAAGCTGCTTAGGGGTTCTGTCCCATCTGGCTCTGGTGTTTGCGACATCATTCAACCCCCCTCTACCCCACCCAACCCCACACACATCGCCCCTTTCCCCCATCCTCCTCCTCCTGTTTCATCCCTCGTCATCCACTCTCCCCATACACCGACACACACACACACAAACACTCATACACACAGAGGGAGAACAGAGGCGGAGCAAAAGGGATGATAATCCTGCGTAATCTGGGTTTACCAACTATTAGGGCTCGGCAGTGTTTTCTTACGTAATCTAATCATCCGTAGAAACGTGCAGTCATCCACCGGTGTGTGTCTCATTGTGTATGTGTGTTCAAAAGTGGAAGCCGGAAGGGATGCCTCCTTGTGCCACCTGGACCGCGTGGGAGGAAACACACACACACACACCCAGAAAAAACACACACACACACAAATACACATGCACAGGCCAAAATTTTAAAAATACAGATATAGATTATAGTGTAATGCCACACATATGCAGGTTAGAGCTCACATGTGCTTAATCCGCATGTGTGGCAGTACATGCGTAGACCCCCACCAAAACACACACACACACAGAGAGAGAGAGAGAGAGAGAGAGAGAGAGAGAGAGAGAGAAAGTCTGTAATTTAAAGTTTAGTGCCACATCAGAGGGCGTTCAGACTCCAGCTGCTCTAATAAACCTTCTGCCTTCTGGTGATGGAGGAAGCACACACACATGCAGACACACATAAACACAGCAAATGCAACAAACAAACTAAAGTTTCAACCCTGAACCTAACAGTATCTGCTGACTTTTTTGTGTCAAAGTACATGGATGTGGAATACATTATCCATTGCGATGGAAGATGTGTTTTTATCAACCCGATCTCATGGGAAGGCGTTTAAATAACACAACATTACAAGGACATTTTAGCCTTTTCGCGTGTCATTTGTACGCCACGCAACAAAACTACGCTAACGGCTGCAGTTACAGTAGGTTTAGGCAACAAAATCACTTAGTTAGGTTTAGGAAAAACATCATGGTTGGGCTTAAAATAAGTACATAAACGAAGTAAAATACGTACAGAAACAACGTAACAGAATGGAAAACAAGTCACAAACGTCACTAACATAACTTCAAAATAAAGACTTTGGGATACGAACACTGGTCTCGTGGTGGAAAATCCTGTGTTTGTTGGACCCGTCCACCATAAGGAGTCTTTCTCACTTTTTATTCTACGTCACTACCGGAGTGTAGTATATGAGCACTGAGCACTTTTGTGACCCTTTTTACATCTTACATCATTCACATTAAATTAACATAAAGAAAGAGAGAGCCTGTTAATGTGTTTGAGTATTAATGAGACGTTGAAGTTAACTCCACCAACACATACGGGTTGTAGAGCTGTGCTACACAGTGGTACGCCAGGATAGGCTTTGAGAGATACAGTAAATATTGCATGCCTAATCTCATTTATATAAATCAATGTTATGTTGCACTGTGCTCTCTGCATTCGACACACAGAAGATACGGGGTGAAACAGATTGAGAGGACAATATATAGTTTCATACTGCAGCCTTACAACATATGGAAAAAAAGGGATTAAGTTTATCCATATAGTGAATCATGCAACACCGATCTGGCACGGTGCACTATCCTCTGAGAAGATCTAGGGATGATGCAGAGAGCAAGGGACAAATCCTCAGAATACTTTTTTTTCTGTTGCAGAAAAAGTACTTGAATGTCTCATTGCACTCGACACAGATGATCCCGAGAGGATTTTATTTCTACATCATGAGAATAAAAAATAAATACAAGGGTCACCATTAGTTCCTCTCTAAGGGAAAGTAGGAGTGACGTTGGCGATAGAAGTCAAATATTCAAGTGCATTTGCAGCAATGTCTCTCCTCAGTCAGTGCTGCTCATAAAACTATCACATAGCAGTCCATCTCAGAGCTTTCTGCGCTTTTACTCCAAAAACCTCCAGAGGATTTCCCCAACAGGGCTATTACAGATTCCATTTCAGTGAGAGATGTCATTTTCTCGTTTCTGTCGCTTTCTGTCTGCATCACTGGCTGTGCTGGTTTGTCTTTTCTACCAATCTCTCCGAACCACATCTCTCTCTCTCTCTCTCTCACATTGTACATGCACTTCCACAAGCAAACAAGAATCAACTTACATACAATGACACAACTTCTATTCTGCTTTTCATACATACCGGCCTGAAAGAGGTGGTAATGACTCAGCTGGGGGTCCAATCAGTAATACTTTCTTTCATACATGTGACGTCAATGGTTCCCCAGTGGGGGGGCAAAATCTGAAATAACACAGTCGGTTTTTTGTTGCTTTACTCGGGCAGATGGAAATTTCCAGTTAACCATCTCAGAAATCAAACCTTCATATAACATTGCTCGTTCGTTTACAACTGTAATGAAGAGTTTTGTTGTTAATTATACTGTATATGGTGAATGATTTGATTTGTATATCTCTGAGTTTATGAGACTTCAGTATTCTTTGATTTGAATTGTAGTATATTCCTCCAACATACATAGCTTTAGTTTTATCTTCCTTTTAAAGGTGCAGTGTGTAGGATTTGGTGGCATCTTGTGGTGAGGTTGCAGATTGCAACCAACTGTTGCTTCTCCTGTGTGCGAAGCGTGTAGGAGATGTACCGAGGCCAACGAAAAACGTGCAAAAACAAAGAATGGTCCTCTGTAGATGTAGATATAAACGGCTCATTCTAAGGTTAATGAAAATGTGCTTCTTAATTGCAGATGATTATACATTAAAGAAAACATACGTATTAATATTATATTCCAATTCTGCCAATAGATCCCCTAAATGTTAAACACTGTTCCTTTATTAGAGACTTTTGAATATATTCATTAAATATATTGGATAAATGTATTGACTGCTTTTTGATCTTTTTGTGAAAGTTGAGACAAACTTGATTCTGATTCTGATTCTTAAATTCTCTGCTATACTGCTCTCATTTAATTGTTTGGGTGGTGATTACTTTACTAACTTTATTTAAGGCTTGTCAGGTAGTCTCATTGAGACCTGAGAACAAAAAAAAATAAAACAATTAGAGTGAGGCAACCACACAGCCATGTATAAGCGACAAATCAAATAGAGACAATTAAAGAGTCACGAAAAACCAACAGACTATAAAATTGAAAAAGTCTAGTTTGAGAACATTCGCAGTTCATTCAGGCAGCTACTGTTCATGTGAATATTGTAGAAATCTGGGACTATCATGTGAAGGAAGTAGGCTCGTACACAAGGATGTCCAGGTATCACCTGTTACATTCTGTAATCTGCATTGTGGACAACATGACACTCCAGAAATAGGACAATGTGGGTTAAATACTGAACTCAAAAGGGGCAGGAGCCAACTTTGTCCAGGTCAGGACCTTGATAGGGTTTCTCTGATGGGTTGCCCCTTTCCCAAAGACATTCAGCAACATCCAGAGCAGCATTTTTATCAACCATTTAGGAGTTCCCAGCAGAGAGAACATTCTCTGCTGAATATCTTGATTGATATATGATTTCTTAGCAAAATTAAATTTACATTTAAATTATTCAAATTTAATTTTAAAGGTTGTGAATGCGAGATTGGGAGCATTTCTATTGCCTCTGCACGGGCCTCATGGTGACGGACGATTACAACACACACAGAGGGAGAGTGACATTAATTTACTCTCTGCTCAGGTAGACATTACTCCTCTATGTCTTTACATAGCAAATAGTTGATTTGATGCTATCAATGCTCAAGATATCGGATAGAGAACATTTAAAAAAAAATTGAAAATAAAATAGAAAAGGTGGAGGAAAATGAGATTGCCTCCTTTAGTGAGTGTGTGTGCAGACTTGAGAATGTAGAGAATATGTGGGGGGGCAAATATGAGTGAATTAATGACAGAGAGAGAGAGATGAGGCACCCATCATGCTCAGAGAGGCTCACATTATGAATGATTCATGCGTTCATCTTTAACGATATTTGAAGAGCCGTCGATTTCTCAAATAAATCACTTCACCTCCCCCCCACTTCCCCAGAAATGAAAAACGTCTTGATCTTCTGATATTTCTTACGAGGGGGAGGGAGCAATGTATATCTGTCTTGTCACATCCATATTTCAATATATGTTTAATTCACACACGTTTCTTTCCTGACACATATTGCACAGGGCATTGGCAGGCCTAGAAGCTAATTTCAGCGCTAACCTTGGAATGAATGATGAAGAAAAAGTCATATGGGGCCTTTGATGGAAATATTTGCATCATCTGGATAAGATTGTATTAGATTATTAGGGATTGAAGAAGAATTACAGCGGGGACTTTTAATAGCAGCGATAATATACTGTCATTAAACAAAGAGCGGGCTTCATTGTTGAGGGACGACACAGGCTGGCAAAGGAACTGTCTATGCTGGCTATTGTACTGTATAGTCATCATACAGCAAGTGAGACAATGGGAATAAAACCAGGACAGTATTACTGTGTTTGACGGCCAACATTATCACCATTCACCACTCTCCAACTGAGAAAAAATAAAGAAATCTTGGCTGAGATGCTCCTCTCTGCTGGAGCCTGTCTGATGGGAACCTTCAGTACAATATGAAGATAGCTGAAGTATATGTTTTGTGCTATATATACAGTAGCAAGTGCTGTAAATGGCACCAAAAGTGCATCTCTGCCTCGCTGTTTTCTCATTACTATTCCCATTGGTCCCATGTGGGGACTACTCCTAATGAAGTCGTGATTACTTAGCTGTCTGCGTTCTAGACGAACAAATAATGAGAAAACCAATCAGTCCGGTTACTATGTGGCATCCTTCACCTGTGAAATACAGACCTGTGAGGGGTGACAGTGACACAGAGGAAATCTAGTAGCTTGGAGCGTGCTGTTGCTCTCGTTGCTGCCACCGAGATCAATTTAATGGGCCTCCATATGGCGCTGCAGAATCAATGAAAGATCATTGCGAATTCCTCTCAGCACTTAATGTTGGTGGGGCGCAGGAGAGTCTAAATTTATACTGGAAATCCACTGAGACGTCGCAGAAGAAATGGTGACTATATACTGTATGTATAATAATTTTACTCTCCCTTCTTCTCCTCCTAAAGCCCTTTAGTGGAGGGTCAGGGAGAAAAAAGGGGGGAGTACAGCTACATTCTGAGAGTTTTGACCCATATCTGTACCACAGAACTGTCACAGGCTGGAAAATGAATGGGTGACCTTGGTTGAAACTCGTACCCACATCTTGTCTTGGGGATAGGCCTAGAAAGACGGTGTTAGCTTTGGGCCCAGGAAAGGAGATGAAGGGAGGGATGGAGGTACTGAGGAGGAGGAAGGAAGGAGGCACAATGCCAAGAGACAAGGTAATTTTATCCCCCCGCGCAGCGTGTTATATGTTTATTCGATGGCAATTACAGTTTCTATGGATGGCATTTCCTGGCAAGGAGCAAAGTCGGTTAATCACACACTCAGGAAATCAGCATGCTAAGTTGAAGCACATGTAGCCATTTTAATGCAAGTGTCAGGCGAGAGAAGTGGCTCAGGGAGCAGTCCGCGCTATGCAGATGTGACAAGTGTGTCTGTCTGTTGTTGCACCACTTTGTCAGCGGTTATCATTCAGTCCATAATGTATTCCACATGACAAAGATTATGGGAAATGGCGTTGAGCATAATGAGAAAGAAAGAAAAGAGATTGCCCTTTTTATATCATGCATACACTATCTAATATGAGCCGAGATATAATACAATTGCAATATTACAACAGCAGGGAGACGTCATCTAAGAATGCCAAGCATACGCTTGCTGTGAATATCATCCCAACCCTGCCTCTGATAAAAAAACAGAATCAAAGAGAGAAAAATCTTCTCTCATCGGGAGCTCGTCCTCTAGGAACTACTCACTCTTCACGGTGGTGCGCTCAAATTTTTTGCTTAGATCGACAAGAAATGAAGTTCTGTGTGTTGTCCTGTATCGTTTAATAGAGACGGGATCGCCTCAGGGGGGACAGGCAAGTTTAGAATATCAATTAGTATTAACCAATTCTCTGAGATTCTGCTCGGGGTGATGCAGATTTTTTCTTTCTTCATACAAAGAACAAGCTGCACTAAAGATAAAAGGCAGAGATGGGGGGTTGGGAAGCACGAGGAGATACAGTATCTCTGTGTTGCTTAACTTGGGATAATGTTTAAGGGCTGTCTGGGGTCTTAATTTCTACAGCATGGATAATTGGCACCTTTATGGGTTGCATTTAGGACAGCATGTATTACATTATGAAAAGGTCAAAAGTCATGAACCTCAGATGTTATAAAGTGGGTTGAATAGGGAATGCACATTAGAAGTCATATAGAAAGGGATACCTTAAAATCTAAATACACATTTGACTTATTCTACATTCATAAATGGTTCACCTTTTAAAAATAAATGACCACCACAAAAAAAAGCAAACCGTGCTCAACGAAAAAACTGCCTTGTGCGAGCAGCTTATTAGAACCCATATTTACATGTGTTGCTTAATATTTTCATGACCTGATCATCATGATATGACCATGATAATAATCATTGAAAGTATGCTGTTTGGGAAGCACACTTTCTCATACACATCAAATATGATAAGAACAGAACAGCTGATTTCAGGTGCAGTAGGTTACAACCACTTCAGCTTTGACAATCACTGTTCCACCTGGATGATAGATAAACCATTGCAACTGGTTTCCACATACGGCGCCATAGGGGTGTTACGAGTCGGCCCCGCGTTCACTACGTCATCCCGGGGGATTTTCTTTTAGGCTAAAGTCCCAGCACGTACCAGTCATTGATCGGCCCGGGCCCCATCAATCCCGGAGGGAGAGGAAATTCTAGGTGCCCGCATAGGCGACGACCTCTAGTGGCCGTAGTGATTATGACGGGAGCAAAGGAGGAAGTCAGGTGACGTATATATAGTATAAAGAACAGCAAAGTCTGCGTATGGAGGAGGTCGGTGTGGATTGATGGGTCAAACAAACACAGGACTGTCAACCAGGAGACCGCTGTTCGTGTCACATGGCGTCACAACGTTAAATAGAACAGTCATATATGTCGTTTTTGTCGTCATTGGCAAGCAACTGATTTTGTCGTTGTCGTGTAGGTATGAGGACGTGTTAAAAAAAAGACAACTGCACAATAAGAGTGTCCCTTTGCCAACGTGTGCGTCTGGGGAAGCAGTTGGCTGTTGTGTAACAAAAACTGAAATGTGCGAGAAAAGCAGTGACTACTGAAGCCAAATCATATGACTCTCCTATTACAGTATGTGAGAATGTTCCCATGAAACCCAAAGTGACTGATATCTTACTTGTAACCTGCTTGTCACAGCAAATCTACGTATATAATCACCTGTCAGATGCTTTGCCTTACAGCAGCTATAGCATCAGTGGGAACTAATTTCAAACTGCAGCAGTCCATAGAAGACCTTTACGAAGTTAGAGGAATCCAAAGACATCTCCCTTAACCAAATTAATAGTGAAGACAGAGAGGCCTTTACAAAGTGCTGGGGAGAGAGAGACAGTTGCCCTGGGGACAGACGGGGGGATGATCAGCACATGATGCAGCCCTATTTGACAAGGTTACGCCTTGTAAACTCAGAGACACACTCGCAAGCGCTGGGACACACAGATGGAAAAGCTCACATAAAAATAAGACGCACACATGTGTGGGTTAGCAGACACAGCTGGGTGATAGTTCACGTCTAGACATCAACTCTGCAGCCAAGGAAAATGCACAGCTTCCAGACGAGCGGAGTTATTTAAAGCACTATGTGTTGTAAAAACACTGTTTCCTGCCAAATATGCCACAATTAAAAAGTAGAAGAAAAAAACATGACAGGTACATTTTCACCTTGTTATAAAAAGACAAAGCAAATTCTAATTCAAGCTGCTGGGAAATGTCTCAGTCCTTGTTTTGAATGATGTTAACAATAGATGTTCTAAAGGAATAAAAAGAGCAGGGCACATCATTTGGGACAAAAACACAAGCTGGTAAAATAAACAGTGTCGAGTCCATTCATCTGTTTGCCATCTAATGTCTCTGGTGGGACATTAAGACGAACCAAATAGGGGAGAGTGAGAGACACTGAGGGGAGATTGTTAACAAACTTGCCATCTAAATATAAAAACTGACAGTCAGTTTCCACTTTGCAGCTCTCTCTCCATCACACACTCGGTTTCACACATGAATCCCAGAGAGGCTGCAGCTCAGCCATAAGCCTGTCCAAGGATCGTTTTCAACCCAGCGGAGGTTTGAATCATACACAGCTTCAAACACATCCCACGATAGCTCCCAGGAAGAATCATAAACACCTAGCTATGATAACACAGGGTCAGATTCAAGGCCAAGTATGGAGACATGAGAGGTCTGCCCAGAGACAAGCAATTAGATACAGTACTGTGAGGATGTAGAAGGAGTGAGGGCTATATAGTCTTCAAGCTATTATATACTAACGATAGGAACGTAGGGGGGAAAAAACAGGACAATGTTTTTTTGTTCTTTATAATTTTTTTAATTTAATGAGGAAAATGGTAACTGCATATCTCCAAAATTTGCTGTGTGTATTTTTTGTTCCTGGCCCTTAAACTTTAATCCATTTCTTGATTAATTGACTGAAAACCAAACAGATGTTTTCAGTTTTCTCTCACCAGAATGTAGCTGCTCGAACACAAATTGCAAGTAAGCCAGAATTAAAGCGCATTCATTAGGCGGGTAACCTAGAGAGGCTGGTTTAGATGAGGGGATTTAAGGAGCCTGGTTCAGTCTCTGAATATAGAGTTGGTGTAATTTCCATCCGATCCTTGAGATATCACACTCGCTCCTGTGAAAAATCACACTTAAAGGGGCTCCAGTAAGCAGGGGCTTAATTGGCTGTGACGTGACATGCATAATATCAGCTAACCCTCTATTTAAAAGAGCACACAAACACACACACACACACACAATATATTCACAAACACACAGGCGAGTAGATTATTCAGAATGACTGTATCCGCCACACATGTGGGAAGACCACATCTGATCTACGCATCTATATGCAGCGAGAAAAGCAGTTAAGAGGCATCATGCAAATCATGCAAATAAGTTAACTCACACCTACCACAGCCTGGAAACCGGAGGGAGAGAGAGATATTGTGTGTGCGTGAACTCGGTTGGAACCGAGCAGTAATGAGCAGGTGAACTTCTGTCATAAATCATATCACAAAGAAAACATATTTGGCCCACAGCAGGAATAAATTACACAGGCTATTATCATCTCACCACTGCCTGCAGCTGTGAACCTTTACAGTATGTGGAGTTGTTTACATATATGCACAGATGCTTAACCTGTAAAATATTCACACACCGTATACAGTAAAGCCCTCATCAATCCTCAGTAACCCTGACTGCTTGCTAAACTGTCTGAAGCTTGAATACTGCTGATTTATTGCGTTCCCCTTTGATTGATTGCATTCAAGTGCTCTCATGCTTTGGCATAAGCTCTAAATGATTGCAATGGAAATAGATTCTGAATTACCATGCGGTTAGTAACGACTCATATATTCTGTGTAATCCGGCTGGTAATTACATACTCGTAATGTTCTGTGGATTTAGGACTAGTATGAAAGCTATTTATGTATTCACGGTTCACTGTAAGCTGATTAACGAGCGCGGTGATCGCCGGTGAAGACTAATTATTTTGGCCCGTTAGTTCCTTCGGCTCGTTAGGCGTGCTCGCGAGGAATGTGTCCTCTGGTGTTGGTGTTCTGCATATTATAGGACATTTATAAAACATGTTGGCTTCATTGCTGAAAAAATTAGAGGTCTTTAAATAGTATTTTGATTGTATTTGATTATCTACAGTAGGTTATGTCTTATGAAAACTGCTTTCATGGAGAATACGCCTCGCGAAACGAGCTTTAAGGATGCAATTAGTAAGTCTCGAAGTAATGGTATGCCAGTGGAAATGTTATTCAAGGGACAGATAAGATGAGAATGATAAAAGATGCTTTCTTTGGCCCTGAGGTGCAGTAGATCTTTAGCGATATCAGGTAATGGACATGGCTTATGCTATTAGAGGCTAATTACAGCCGGACCACCAGAGCAGCTAGATATAACATATAGCTGCAGTGATTATAATACACTCCAAAATTAGGCAGAGAGATCACCTTGACGCATAATAGTCGACACAAGTGCAATTTCCTGGTAGGGGATGTGTGCGAACCACTCAATCTCACAACAAACACCCACATTCGCTGTCCCTCCACACCTCCGCAGACGCCGAGACCCAGAAGGAGACTTCTCGACATATGAATCCAGCGGTATGTGGAGACGTCTGGGAAACGGTTCCGAATTAGCACATCGTCTTTGAAAGACAGACAGACGGACCAGGCCCTAGCTTGGTATTTCAACATGACAAAGATGAAACTATACACCGTGTCTTGGAATAGCCACTTCACTTAGCGGCACCGGCAACTTGATCCCCTCCTCACTTTCACTGGGGTCAAAGATGCCTCTCTCACCTTCTCTTTTACAAATCTCCCTCACACACATACACACATATCAGCACAGAGATAAGTTGGTTTATATGGCCTGGTCTGGTGCGTAAAACTCTCAAAATAACCGTTGACACAATTTCCTCCGTCATTCAAATGCCACAGCTGCTGTGGTGTAAAAATAGTAGCGTCGTCTTGAGGTGTCTCTCAAGATATCATTAAGTCAGATGTGAGGTGCTGATAGGTGATAAGACTCCGGTGCCATTGATGGTGAATCATATGCCGCTGACTAAAGACATGCAAAGAGGGATAAAATCCCGATAAAGCTGGTGCGATGTCTTTACAGTAAGATAAATGTCAAGTAGAGCTTATTTATGACCTGTGTTCATCTTCCATATTCTTCAGTCTGCGTAGTTTCAACATTTGTTTCTTCTGCATTCATCTCATGCAACTGCAGACATAAAGCGCTCCTCTTAACCACAAATATACAACTAATCTAAGCAAAGAAGCCACTGTTACGGTTCCATATACTGTGTGAACAACGATCTCCTCAGTATTTACATGTTAAATTAAATCACATATTTAACCAATGAGCCACAATCACTTAGCTAAACCCTTGAACAAAACAAATAGAGTGCTTTTTAAAATGAGTTAATCCATTAGGACTTATAAACACTTGTAAATGGTACAGTAGCAATTCCAATAAATAATCAAATCCAACTCCAACTCCAACAAATGATTAAATAGTGTGAAAAAACATTGTTAATTAAGGCTGAGTATTGAACCATGCCTCTGTGCCCATAGCACCACACAGAATATAAAAACACTGTCAAATACCAAAAGCTGGTTTCAATATGTGGTCAGAATTGACATCTTTGATCAGACAGTCCTTGATTTAGCCCAACATTTTATCAATTTTATTCTATCTTATTTAGCAAAGTTATTGCATGGCTGCTTGTGTTTCGATTACATTTACTGTAAGAACTTTGGCACATTTTGTAAAAGGGGCACTCCAGCAATTTAGTATTGCACTCACTGTACATAAAGTTTGGGGCTCTCTGCTGAGTAGTACTTTTTGTGTTGACTACAGCGAACCCTTAAATGAAGAAATGGTTTTATAGAAAAACATGCTTGTATTTCTCAAATTATTGTTTTGCGATCGATACCAAATCAAAGAATTTTTTCAAAAAATTTCAAAAGAAATCCAGCCCTACAGTTGATCAAACTACTACTACTTTTAATGCAGCTAAATATACATAATACAGTTAGATTTGTAGATCTTTGTAGATCTACCTGTGAGCTTAGCCTTATCAGACCAAATCCTGGTTATATTTTACACATTCTATGGCCAGCTGGGCGGACATAGAAATGAAATAGGAAGGGGAGGAGGATGAAGAGCTGCTCGACTGTGATGATAAGGACTCAGCAGGTGAAACAAGAGATAGCTGCAGAGACATGGTCAGGTGTGAATATGAGCAGATCGATGGGCCGAGTGACCCGCTGCAGGCTCGACATCACACTGTGCACGGCAGAAGGCGGAGCAGGCGGCTGCTCAGCCAGGTCGACACAGACACACAGAGCATGACAGAGCTGGTGAACAGCTGGGTTAGGTCACAACCTGTAAAGCCACACTGCCAGAACATCCAACAGGACAGGATAAAACACTGTAGAGCAGAGCACCAAAGTCACACTGCAGGGCGGTCCGACCACAGGGTGGCCGGGAGGAGGCCAGGCCTCTTTCAGTTGGACACACATGGGAATGATTTGTATTTCTCATTATAATCATGCCATAATATCATATAATGTCTAGGATTTTGATGACTACGATTTCCTTTTGACCCGCCATGAGAAAAACAGCAACTAAAATAAACAAAAAACTGTGATATTTTCATGGACTTTTATGGACTTGCTTAAAATACCATAATAATTACATCATTAAAACATGATGTTATATATTTTGTGTGAATTTGCATCATACGTCAGTTTAAGATATGTGGTGAACAAACTGACTGTAGAGCTGCAACAATTAATCGATTAGTTGTCAACTGCTAAATTAATCGGCAACTATTTTGATAATCGATTAATCGGTTTGAGTTTTGTTTTGTTTTTTTTCAAGAAAAAATTAAAAGTTCTTTGAGTCCAATTCTTAAATGTGAAAATGTTCTTTCTCTAAACTGAATATCTTTGAGTTGTGGACAAAACAAGACATTTGAAGACGTCATCTTGGGCTTTGGGAAACATTTTTCACTGACATTTTGTAGACAAAACAACTACTCAACAATGACAATAATCGTTAGTTGCAGCCCTAATTATAAGATTATAGAATGATTATAAAATTGACAGCCCAAAATTTAAATACTTGATGGGAAAAAATCCTTCGTTGCACAGCATTCAGTCAAAACTCTCCATTCAACAGGCAGATGTTAATATCCAGCAACAAATCCAAGCCCCCCTTTCGCTCTTGGATTTATTGTCAGAGTATAATTATGCAAAACAGATCCAAAATATTCTGAAAACGACCTCTTCCACATTTAAAATTCTATTACAGACATGCCTGATTAGTTCACCAATTACTCAAGACAAGCAGCTCAGAGTCGACTCTGCTCCCACCAACAGTGTGCGTGCAGTTAGTTTGAACCTCCTGCCTCTTTCCTCCAGGCATCAAAAAACCAACCTGAAGAACATCCGTGAAATAATTCTCTCAACCTATTTCACTTCATTGTTTATCTAACCTACCCTTTGAAGTTATTGGTGCTGTATAATAATGTATACTCTGCTTTCTATTAGTGTAACATGTGGTGTTACACCTCACAAAAGCGCTTTCCACTGAAGACCAGTTGAAAGCCTAATTCACACATCATCTCTGCTGTGTTGGGAGACCAGCAAGAGACGGGGCTGCAAATAGACTCCAGCATCTGCTAGCTGTGGGACTAAAACTTTAAACACATACAAAGTGATGACAACTCGCGGTTTAAAGTGCAAATTTCTAATTCTACCACTGCAGGGCCTACGAGACTGCGCTCAGGATATATGGATTCAATATGCACCCGAGAATATTCAATATAACCCCAAGATGCAGACTCTGCAGCTGAGGAAATTATGAAGCTTTATCATCAGAACTCCTATTAAATATTGTAAAAGAAAAAAAAAAAAAAAATCCTGGTTATTAGTTTGAGCTGGAATACACTGAAACAGCAGTACAGTGGGTGTGATCAAGTGGGGGATGAGTGTGACTTCCTTTGGCGAAATTTGTCAAAAAGCTACAACAGATGGGAGAACAATCCTCCAGTGTGTATCTGTGGGTGTGTAGGTAGGTGCCACATTTCCACATCTGCAAAAAGCTTTATCTGCAAAGCAAACAGCGTGAGAAATTGTCTGTAATGTCATCCGTTGTCTTTGAATGAATCAAAAAGAATGTAAGTGGTCTCGCAGCTGAACAGTAGACGATGCCAGTCTGACTGGAGGGAGAGTTAAGTGTTGCTATCATAGTGTGAACCGGAGAGGCTACCCAGAGCCATTTAGCCAACAAGAGGACAAGCACTGCAAGCCAAGCAGAAGAACTGCCTGGAGCAAGAGAGACGACTATGTGTGTGTGAGTGTGTTTATGTCGGTGTGTACATGTGTGTAATGTGTGTGTTGGGTAGCCCACTGACACCGCAGCCTTGCTCTCTTTATGTATCTAACTAGAGTTCAGTGAGTGAGCGAGCGTGCTATCAGAGGCCTGCGATGTGGCAGACATTAACCTCTACAGCAGCATTAGCACTACACAAGTGTTGTATATTATTAACACAAGTGATCCAGTTACTGTATAGAGGGGCAAATGAGGACTTGCTCTTAATTTCTCCCCCCTTGTCAAGTGATGTGTGAGGAGAAACTGGTGCATGAACTGATGCTGAGCTGGCACTGTCAACAACAAAAGGTTTCTGCATTCACCTATTCCTCCATCTAACCATCCGTCCGTCCATCCATCTATCTCTCAGCGATTTCTCTTTTGTTATCTTCAGACGCTTTCATCACAACACAGACAGCCCCACTGGAAAGAAAACATTTCACACAATTCTGCAGCAAAGCATGCATGTAACAGACATGAGTCAACCTGAACGAGCACTTTATACGCTGTTTGTAGCGCTACCAACAATCACTCTGATGTAGTTTAAAACCTGCACAACATACTTTGGTTTCTGTGTAAACTTGGGCATTTAGTGTCAGACTCTGCATGGCTTCTTCTTCATGCTATTAATCTGGCATGGCACAGGCCATCTGTAGCTGACATCAGGAAATCACTGCTCACATGGCGTCTGTGTGTCTGCGTTAGTCTGTGTCACAGAAGTGCTGCAGGGGGGAAGGAAAGAGCAGTCTCTTTCTTTCCTCCCTTGATGAAAAAAAAAATTAAAATCAACATGGAGTCATTTGCATTTGAACCAGAGAAGCGCTGTGGTCGAACTCTCTCAGAGGAGGTAGTTTTAATTCCCTCCTCAGGGAGCCAATCATGCACCGGCTTCTGCCATGAATATGTCCACATATAAAATCTGGCCAGCTAACGTTACAGGAGTTACAAAGTTAAAATAAGAACCGAGTACTCTTTGACTGAGTCATCAACTCAGAGTGTTTGTATTATTTACCAGAGGTGTGAACTCGAGTCACATGACTTGGACTCCACTTCACTTGACCTTGAGCCTTTTGACTTGAAAATCTTGATACCTTCCCCCAAGCCCAAAGATTAAAAAGTATCTATTTTAAAAGTGCGCCACGAATCAATTAGTATCCTGAATCAACAATAACACTATTCATTCCCAGCAAGCCAATACTTAATTCCCCAGATCCGCATTCCTTGAACCTATAGGACAGCGTCCAATGAAGTTGCAGGAGAGAACCATGAAGAACTAAAGTTACGTTACTGAGCGCCAGTTGGAAAAAATAATCCATCCATCCATCCATCTTCAACCGCTTATCCGGGATCGGGTCGCGGGGGCAACAGCTCCAGCAGGGGACCCCAAACTTCCCTTTCCCGGGCCACATTAACCAGCTCTGACTGGGGGATCCCGAGGCGTTCCCAGGCCAGAGTAGAGATATAATCTCTCCATCTAGTCCTGGGTCTTCCCCGTGGTCTCCTCCCAGCTGGTCGTGCCTGGAACACCTCCCAAGGGAGGCGCCCAGGAGGCATCCGTGCTAGATGCCCGAACCACCTCAACTGGCTCCTTTCGACGCAAAGGAGCAAGGACTCTACTCCGAGTCCCTCACGGATGACTGAGCTTCTTACCCTATCTCTAAGGGAGACGCCAGCCACCCTCCTGAGGAAACCCATTTCGGCCGCTTGCACCCGCGACCTCGTTCTTTCGGTCATGACCCAACCCTCATGACCATAGGTGAGAGTAGGAACGAAGATTGAACGGTAGATCGAGAGCTTTGCCTTCCGGCTCAGCTCTCTTTTCGTCACAACGGTGCGGTAAAGCGAATGCAATACCGCCCCTGCTGCTCCGATTCTCCGACCAATCTCACGTTCCATCGTCCCCTCACTCGCGAACAAGACCCCGAGATACTTAAACTCCTTCACTTGGGGTAAGGACTCATTCCCTACCCGGAGTAGGCAAACCACCGGTTTCCTGCTGAGAACCATGGCCTCAGATTTAGAGGTGCTGATTCTCATCCCGACTGCGTCACACTCGGCTGCGAACCGATCCAGTGAGTGCTGGAGGTCGCAGACCGATGATGCCAACAGGACCACATCATCTGCAAAAAGCAGCGATGAGATCCTCAGCACACCGATCTGCAAACCCTCCTCCACCCGACTACGCCTCGATATCCTGTCCATGAATATCACGAACAGGATTGGTGACAAAGCGCAGCCCTGGCGGAGGCCAACCCCCACCGGAAACGAGTCCGACTTATTGCCGAGGATCCGAACACAGCTCTCGCTTTGGGCGTACAGGGATTGGATGGCCCTGAGAAGTGCCCCCCTCACCCCATACTCCCGCAGCACCCCCCACAGTAAAAATGATACCAAAGATTATTTTGTTTGTGTACAAAAACTATGCGGTCATCAACAAAAAAACTAATTGCAGTATGCAAAATGTGCGGGTTTAAAATTACAGACGGATATGCAAATGGAATTACATCTGGTGAAGAGCGCGTTATGACTTGTTTAGGACTCAAAACTCAAAAGTTTAGGACTGATTTGGGATTGATATGGGACTTGCCTGTCTTGACTTGGAACTTGACTTTGGATTTGATTTGGGACTTGCCAGTCTTGACTTGGGACTTGACTTGGGATTTGATTTGGGACTTACCTGTCTTGACTTTGGACTTGACTTGGGACTTGACTACAAAGACTTGAGACTAACTTGTGACTTATGAAACAATGACTTGGTCCCACCTCTGTTATTTACCAAAGGAACTCACATCTATCTGTTTAACACTTAAATGAGAAAAAACAGCAGCAGCATCAACACAGGGAATTGATGTGGTTGTTTGCTAGAATAAGATTACTGCTGATAATAATACTGATCTCGTGGCTTTATTATCTCTATGCAGTACACAGTATATGACATAAAACCTGTGGCAGCATGTAATCACTACCTGCAACAACCTATATCTACTGAATCACACATGCCATTACGGCTGTATATGAAGAGAGAAGTGATGGCAGTGGAGGAGCGGCCTGTATTACCTTTTCTGTTCTCCTTCCCGTCGTGCTTCTCTCATAACACTGCAAGGGCAGCCTCGTTACCATTGAGGGCTGATAAATGGCCAACTTCACCCTCCTCTGCTTCCCTTTCATAAAACAGCTCTGGTGGTACTGAACCCTCCCCGCTGAGCCTGCTGGGTCAATCTCATACCATTACAGTACATTCAGCCTGCCTGCTTCATTTCAGCTGAGAAGCGATAAATACGAGATTGTAAATGGCGTCAGTGTGTTTGAATGAGAAAACGTGACGCAAGCGATAATGTGCAGTATCTGAGAGTAACATTGGTTTCTCTACTCCGACGCACAAGGGTCATTAAACTTCATCTGGTGATTAATTAAATGAAATTTGATTTTCTGTCTATACCATCTTGCATGAAATACGACTCAATGCGGTTCAGGTTAAGTGAGCCGACTCCCTGTTAAACTGCTATCATAACCTTCTGCTCCCACTTGGAAGAGCACATTACATTTGAGTGCTGATTCATGAAGGCTGGATAAATCATTGTTACAGGCAAATAAAAAGCTGCTCCTCACAAGCGAATATATTGCAGATCAAAATGAGATGTCCCTTGTGAAAGTTTACGAATTAAAAACAAACAAGTTTCATTTGTCTAGTGGAATAAAGTCTACAGTAAAAAGACAGAGCTGCTTTACAGTAGTGTAGGGCACAAACACACACAGTACACTCCTCACGCTCTGGTGAGGACTGCCTACGTCAGTCCTTTTCTCTCTGCCATCCTCGTTTCTGCTCTCCGCTACATTTAAAGATTTAACAGAGGAGTTCCTGAGCTTTTTTTAGTTGCCAACACTTCGTTTAGGCAAGAAAATCCCTGTGAACGAACGTGTTTCTTCATGTTTCAAATCTCACTTCCTCAAGTCGCAACATAGCAAGAGGAGAAAAAAAAAAGTGAGATAAATGAAGCTGCTTTGGTGAATTTGGAAATGTTCAAAGATGAAGTGACATAGTTTGATATTTTTGGGAAAATACTGAATAAAAATGTTAATTTACTTTCTTGCAGAGATGAGAATATTGATAACCTGCTCAGATCTGTACCATAAATCTGAACCTTGCCAGCAGGTGGTTATAAAGATATGAGAATGACCGTCTTTTTTAATTGCAACTTTATCTATTATTAAGCTACTTTATAAAAACCTAGATAAAATGTGTAGTTAATTAAACCCTTGTCTGACATGGTGTTTGACTGAGATGAGCTGCTAGTTCATTAACTGAGCTAAGACAGGCTATTCACTATTTAACATAACGTCAAACTGCACACAGACCTATAAAAGAAATGTCATTTCTGACCTATTTCTTCAAGGACCAGGCAGACCGAAGAAATAATATTAAAACATATTTCATATTGTTACACCAGTTCTCATTCATGTACGGAGCCTAGCAACTGGACATTTCTGAGCGCTGTGGTTCTCTATGTGGTTGAATTTCCGGCCAGGATCGACTCTTTCTGAGGTGCCGCGAACCACCCTAGGTTTCACTCAAGTCTGAGCTGTGTCTGTACACGCCAAATACTAATAGAGTTTACATCAAAGATTTCCCTCCCGCTGTGAAGGCCAAGTAGATAGATACACTCACACTATCTCTCCCTCTCGCCTCCCTGTTCTCAACCTACTGCCCTTTCCTCCCTCTTTCTCTACTTCCCACCTCCAGCGGTGTTGGTCTCAGGGTGGAGTGTCACCTTGCTCTGCGCCCAGTGGCCTGTGGCTAGATGATGATTTATAGTGGAGGAAAGCAAGGGGGTTTGGGAGATGAAGTTGGTGGATGGCTAGGTTTAAAATCACTTGTGGCGGTGTATGAAAGCCATGATGAATGAATGTAGTCCCTGCACGCCAATCAAAGTGATATTCCTCCAGCGTACAGCAGATTTTAGATGCATCCAGAGGCTCTGGGTCGCTTTGTCTTCTTCTAATGATCTTTTTTTCCTCCGTTCTGCACTCATGTGTTTGAGAATGAAGATGCATTGAAGAAGGTAGTCGGTTCACTCTCCTTAAAGGTCCCATCTTGTGCTCATTTTCAGGTTCATACTTGTATTTTGTGTTTCTACTAGAACATGTTTACATGCTGTAATGTTAAAAAAAACTGCCTGAATATACCTGCATTTACCCTCTGTCTGAAACGCACTGTTTTAGTGCATTTCAATGGAAATGCAACGGAATTGTGTTGCTAGGCAACAGCTTGGGTTCATGTCTACTTCCTGTCAGCTGATGTTATTCACATACACTGCAACCGGAAATAACCTGGGACACATTTAGAATGGTTATGTTTAAAACTGTGAAATGGTCTATATATTGTAGATTTCTGTGACATCACAAATTGACAGAGATCCTGACGGCTTGTTTCAAAGACACAGTTTCTGATTATGAGCTGTGTGTATTTCTCTGTGTTTCGATACTTTCCCAGTATTTATACGGCACTTAAACCTGCTTTATAATTAAAAAAAAGACATGAAAATCTCACTTTTTACAATATGGGACCTTTAAGATAGAAAAAAAGCCTGAAGATGCACAAAATAAGGTGGTATTTCCTTTGTTTTTTCAGGTTTAAAATGTGCAGTTCCTTCACACTTTGAAGAGACAAGCCACAACTCAAAGGACCAGTCTGTGGGCAAACTCAAATGCATCTTTGTTTTAAGGCATTTCAGGATATAGAGTTTGTCAGCTAACAATTGCAGCCCATTGTTTAGAAATCATTAAGGAAGAAACCATCTGTTGTGAGTCCGCCGGATGTTGACGGTGAAAAATGGTTTGGTCTGAACAAAAAAAGTCCCATTCTTTATTGTTCTGCTTAAGACATTTGTCTGTAAGGATCGGTGCACAAAGAAACAAGTGTACGTGTGTAAGAATCCTGATTATTGACATTAGAAATAGAGAGTAATAGTGGACCAGGACAGTAATCAGCCGTCTTTTACCTACTCTGGATTACCTGTAATATAATTACTCATTTAAATGCAGGCTTTTGCGAATATAATGAAGAGAGCCAGGAGCAGGTTTTTGTTTAGTATGCTAATATACATTTATTCGTTATGAATAAAATCATACATATCAACGGCAGCAGGGACCCCTGTGATGTGTGGCTCCCAGTATGGAGCCGCTCCCTACGGCTCACTGAATAACCAGAGTGGCACGCAGCATATAAAAACAGCATGTGACTCCTGGATATTTACAGTAGTGACAATGAAGAAGATCTTCAATCTTCTGCACACTGTTAAAATGATCACTCTGAACATCACTTATAGTCTATTAAATTCAAGAGTGTTTCTTTTAAACCTAACCAGAATGCATTTTATCTTTTTTAACGAGATATTTATAGTGAATATGAGTTTATATGATTTCAGATGATTATTGTTTGGTTGAATATGAATCCTTCATCACTCCTTATGTGTTTGAACCATAACAGCATGAGTGAGCAACTTGGAGTGGCCAAAACCACCCAGCGACCAGTTGTCCGTACTGTATGCATACTGTATGAGTCATACAACAGCAAGTCACACAGACAGATTGTGCTTTGCTCTCCATCTGAGTCCGTTCATATGTCAGCGATATCACAGCTACAAATTGTTGCTCTGCCATCTCTGTCATCTCCCAGTGAGCATATTGTTTGTGGTGCAAAACTGGAAATCTGTCGATCGAGGTTCCAAAAGGACATTTATTTATTGTTTTTCAGTCGCTGCCGAACACAAAATAGGACCAGTATTGTTCATAAAGGATATTTCTGGTGATATTCTTTATTTTTACTCTCAACAAATCCCATGAAAGACCAAAACCAACAACAGATTTATCATTAAGTATTGCCTGTGTAGCCAAAGCCTGATATATCTTATTCCTCTGTGCCATAGGCCTCCATTGTTGTCCAAAAACACATCAATGAGTCACACTGTTGCACTGGGTGACATGGTCCTTCATTAACATAAATTAAGACAAATGTAGTTTATTTTGAATAATACCCACATACATGCTGCTGTAAATACTAGAGCATCAAATGTGTATTAATCCACTGCTGAAAATAGTCACAAAAGCATTTACTCCCGTTGTCGGCCAATGTCGGACCGTCTGTGAGCTGTGGCCATAGTTTTTGTGGTGTGTCCTGCACCGTAGCCATTAGCTATTGGAGGTTTTTGGCCTCATTCAGCATGTTGAATCAGTGGTGGAGCTTGGCGCTGGGAGAAATCGCTCTGATAGGCTGTTCAGCTATAGAATAGAATAGAATAGAATTCCTTTATTGTCATTAATCGAATCAGTGCACGAGAAAAGAAACGTAAGATATCTCATCTGATCGTACACGGATATTTTCACAGTGACATGACCATCTGGAATAAAGCTAGGTGGTGAGTGAGAGTGGTGTGAAAATAGTCAGCAAAGGCCGCTTTGTTTCATGTTCGTATCATAACAACGGCTTGTATATCCGCCGTCCTCTGTCTTTCGGTTTCCCTTTTTGAATGACAAATACAGACTCCCGCTACCTGCTGGTAGAGAGAGTTATTTGCTCTCATGCAGGCGCAACATGAGGCGACACAACAGTCGGCCTTCGTCGACGCTAGATCTTTGATCTCGGTTTGGTGTGTCTGGGCATTAATGTTTGCCAAAAACTATAATGCCCAGCTGTTTTAGGACATAATTTAGCTTTTTTAATGAAACTAAAGGCTTTATTTGTGAGCCACTCTTCAACATTTATGTCTTCAGTAGGAACTAATGAGTTTGGGGCTATGTGCAACAGGTTAGAGAAGTTACAACGTATTGACAGACAAACTCACATATTGTTAGGTTTTGGTGTTTTTAATGGGATTTATTGAAAATAAGAAAAAAAAACAGCAGCCGTATCCTTTAAAGGTAGGCATGTACGTATCATAATGCTCTAGCATAGAAACCTTGCTGTTTTATAGATGCACCATATGAAGTTTGACTGTAGAGTCCAAATTGGTTTCTCTACAGCAACTCACTAACCCATAATGTGCTGCACAGCATCAGTCCGTACTGCTGGCCGAGTTCAACTTCTATGAACCCCGTGGGCTTGGTTCTGGTTGGACTGAATCTCTACTAACAATTTGTTTTCACAATTTGCTCTCACAATTGGTTCACAAATATGGTGAGAAATTGTGGCAAAGGCAATTTGCAGTTAAGGCCGGGGCCGGGGAAAAGCTGCATCAGTTCATATTTTTTCACACTGTGTTGACTGTCCTGTCCTCCATCAGGATATTTCAAAGCTCTACAACTGGCCCAGTTCCCTGCATGAGGCGACAATAGCGTCACCACGCAGTAATGAATCAAATTAAGTGGAATGTCAGCTAGGCTAACAGAGCTCTCCTTCTCCTCTCAGCATGAAAAGGAATAGTTTCATGGCTCCAATTTGTCTCTCCCTGCCCTCACTGGCACATATTTTTTGCGTTTCATCTTAAAAAAAAAAGTGAAAAAAATTATGCTACTGGCGAAGACATGAGGAGTGGAAGAGGGGAAAATCCAATTGGAAATGTAGAATCTTTATTCATGTAGAGTCAGAGGTAGAGGGGTTGAGTGGTGGAGAGCGGGGCCTTACCTTTGGGTTTTGATGTAAATGTATGCGATAACATAAATTATACCCGAAGGGGGGGCCTGCACTTCTACTGTACCTCTCTCTTTCTTTCCCTCTCTCCATCCCCCTCTTCTGTGAAGATTAAAGTGTGTAAAGGTGATATGAAGGGAGAGAGGTACTTTACAGTGACAGAAGAAAGAGAACGACACAGCAATATGCCAATGATATGGTGATGAGCAAGACAGAAGATGAAAGTGTACGAGGAGAAAACAGAGAGCGAGAAAGAGGGAGCAGTGTTTTCTGAATGAATAAATATGCAGCGAGGCTCGTATACAAGTGCGTAAGTGACAGCTCTTATGTGGCTCTGGTATTCCAAAAAAACAAAAGGTTTTACATTTGAAGCAGCCTCTGGATGCAGGAAGTAAACAAATCCATTTGTTTGTTTGTGTGTGATTAACCTTTAGCCAACTTTTTTTAAGTGTAGCAAATAGTACTTAATGCAATTATACCATTATACTAACGAGGATCACTGTGGGAATCACTACAGATTTAAAAGCTTGGCAGTTTCTCACACTGTTGTTCTGATGGACAGAAAGTGAACCAAACGAGTCCTCCTCTAGATGTAAAGCAATCCTTGTCCTCTGCCAAAACTGGTGTGGTTGTTGCCACGCACACACACACACACACACACACACACACACACACACACACACACACACACACACAATAACCTTACTTGACGTTTTTTTAACATATTCAGTAGGAAATTCTGTTTTCCTTTTGAAGCATAATGGCTCTTGTCTTCTGTAAGGTTGTAAGATTTCACTGACAAGTTTATGATTTGATCTGAGACTCTGTATCACATGCTGCATTCAATACACTCAAACAAAGCCCTTCTGTTTGATCCTTAGAGCTTAAAATAGGCTACTATGAAATAGTGTAATGTTTGTTTTTTTCCAAAGTGATGTAGTAGTGTTGTTAACAACACTAAATCCCTTTCAGTCAGGTTTAGTGAGGGTTTACTTCACTACTGTTACATTTTGTTAGTCAAGTCTGCTGTGTGTGCATCATTTGCAAACTACAACAATATGTTCTGTGGTAAAGCGTTGAAAAGTCTGTATGACAGGTGCTGTAGTCCCACACCAACACTAATTGCCTTGACTGGGATTACACCACAAACTACAGCGTAATCATACAGTTAAAATCAACACAACCAAACCAAACACTACTGTACGTGTTCACCAAACTGGTATTTACTGCAGGTTAATTATATTGTAGCCTATTGTGAAGTGTTTTTTGTCATTTTGTATATTTACTGTAGCTTATTTGAGGAAATTTGTCTTTGCATTTTTAAAGCAAGAAATAATTGCAACTTAAAAATACCCTCCCAACACATACAACTACTCTGCTTTGAATAACAATGTGTAGCTGATTTGGTTTTCCACAAAAAAAAGTTCAATTACTTAGTTAAAAAATCTTAAAATTGCATCTCCAGAATTCATGAGTAGGCTGTTTTTAGAAACAAGATGTCACTAATTTACTGAAAGGTACTTTCTCAGAGTATTTTCACTGGAGATTTCAAGTTCTTATATCACACTTATAGAAGTTGGCCCACGATTGGCTTCCCAGTTGTGATGTCACAAAATCCTGCTCATCATTACACGTCTTAAACTGAGATTTAAGGTAAGAACTTTTCCTCTTCAACAGATCTTCTAGTGTCAAATATTTTCCACATTCATCATTCCGCACAGTAAAGGTCAAATATTCATGTGAGGTAACAATGAGCAAAACATTTAAAGATAATGCAGATAAATAATTGTGTTTTTGAAAATCAGGAAATCTGCAACACTGTATTAAAAATGTCTTGCGTGACTGATTTTCTGTACTTCTGTCACGAGTGATTATGACTAAGTCATCAGCTACGTCAAGCCTGCATATGACGCATATTGCAATAGTGTAATGATGCGATGTAGGTATATTAGAAAGAGGACAGCTGTCTTGTTGTAATACAAATGATCAACCTTCTAAGCAGGGGCTAAATCCTGGATAGAAAAAAATAGAGAGATAGAAGATAGAAAAATCTTGTGATTTAAAGAAAAAAAAAAAAAAGGAATCATAGCGAGGTGGTATGAGAGAGCAAAGAAGAGTGAGAATGACAGAAAAAAAGCAAGAGAATGAGATTATCCGTGGCCTTTCACTGTGGTTCTAATCCATACTTTGCAATATTGTCGCCCAGAGCGAGGAGATCATAAATCTGCCATATGACAAAGTCTATAGGAACAGTTAGCAGACAAATGGACATGAGGGAACAGAGGATATTACACTGTAGAACACAGTAATATGTCTCTCTATACATAGATAAGTATGTTACTATGCGTCCATGGGTAACAAAATGTAACAAACATGCATGAGCACACTTACCACTATTCTATTTTAGGGGAACTGTGACTATTCTTCAATTGTGTGTCAAAATGTGACACCCTCTAAGCTAAAATAATGCTAATTTATGATTCTATTTTAATAAGATTGTGTCATATTTTTAAATTGAAGACACGGAGCTGAGGTTTACCACTGCAACAACAATCACTTCCCATTGAAAGGCCATCACAGTGAGGTTCACTGCGAATCTGCGAATGTCTTCGCCCTCCTGCTGTCAAGTCCTCACCGCGAGGCTCGGTACCATTTACGAAAACATGCGGCTCGAGCCGTTGAATTTCCAGAGCGCTGTGATGAGAGAGGGGGGTCTATTTGCATCGGCAGTCGCAAACCAAAAGGTGTATCCAATGTCTTGGGGGCACGGGGGAGAAAATGAATAAGAGTGGCGGCATAAGACTGGCTCTCTATATATAGCAGGTAATCTGTCATCTCATTTTTGTCATCTCCCTTCCCCTCGTTTTTGCTTCGAGGAACGAGGGATTGATGAAGATCAGAGGGAGAAAGAAGGGAATCTTGGAGGCTTTGGAGAGAGGAGAATAAGGAGAGAGGAGGAAGGAGGGAGGCTGCGCTGAGCGACTGATGACTGCTGTTTTTAGAGACCTAGTTGCAGCTGGCCAAAGTCCAAGCCAAATAGTTCAACTCTCACAGCTACAAGAAAAAAAAAAAAAAGTAAAAGTGTACATCTAACACTTTAGTTTCAAAAGATTTCCGCTGATCCCCATCCTACACCGCAAAAAAATTAATTTCCTGTCAACCCGCAACCCCACCGCTGCCTGGAGTCAGATATTTCCAAAGTGGATATTGTTTGAACGTCCTGTCAGATCTGACAGGTTGGATTCCCTGGCAAGAGAGATTAGTTTGAGACAAATATGCCTTGTTCGTATAAGCACACACACAGACACACGAGAAAAACACTCCTGGGAAAACGCTGAGGGGTCTTATGAAGCTACGTCTGATAGGGCTCGCCTTGTGGTCACTTCAAAGCAGAGATGAAGGAGTGGATAAAGAAGGAGCAAAGAGACGCACAGAAAAAGGAGAGAAGGGGAGGATGGAGTCAGGAGTGAGACATGAGGCGGGATAAAAAGATGGGAGCAAACGGCGGTAGAATGAAACAGGAGGAGGTGTGGGTAAGATGAAAGAAACACAGGGAGGGATTACTCTGCAAAAAAAGGAAAATACAAAAAGAGGGAGAAATATTTGCGTGGAAAATGTAGCAGGACACTCAAGGAAAAGGGCACAAGTTGCTCACATGCTCGCACACACCACACCTGAACACCTGGGGAGATGAATCTGGATTTTAACTCTTTTAAACTCTAAAATATATGGACATTGGGGAGATGTTTGGGAGGCCTTTGTGCAAGTCCCGACTAAAGCAGCAACTTTTTACTGCAAGAGAATCCTCCTTCTCTCTATCCAGAATCTCTCTGATGAGTCGATGTGGTCAAGCCTGCAGGCACGCACTAATACATACGGGAGAAGCGGGGGGATCATTAGAATAACTCAACCATTCGTAGACAGTTATCCAGCTAGCTCCATCTAGAAACACTTTCCCTGAATAATTCACAGAGGTGTAAATAAAATATATCCAGTGGCCTTTACCTAAAAAAAAAAAAAAAAAAAAATTAGAACAAGATCTCTGCCATGCTGAGTAATGAGTTCTTCTCTCGCAGATGAGTTCAGATATGACACGCAAGTAGATGTGTACTGTAATATAAAAAAAAGACCTTACCTCAAAATTCAGTTATTCACATTGATATTCAAAGAGGGGGCTGTGTTGCTCAATTTAAAACAGAATATTTCATTTATATAGCTGCCTTTGATATGACAGTAAAACATGCCATCTCTCCAAAAACTGCAAGAAAATCCCAACAGCTGTGATTGCAATGATGTCCATTATACAAAAACAATAACTGGGAAACATTGTTATCCAGCGGTGGGTGCTCGGCAGGCGCATTACGGTCCTTTAATTGTCCCGGAATAACAGATGATAGCGGAACGTTTATTGCTTTTTCTCCTGCTGCGAAGAGTGCAAATATTTTCTGCATAATGCATGAGCGCCACGACATGGCCCAAATCACCCCAAAAACAAATAGCTTCACAATGGATATCAGTCCTCCTCACATGCATGACGGATCGCCACACAGGCAGATGGAAAGTGGCATGGGACAAGAAATAAAAGCATTTCCCGGTCAGGAGAAGATAAATAGGCCTTTTTCCACGTCTCCCGCAGTGTGAAAGATACAGCGTGGTGTGTAGTCGTCAAACCTGTGTGCCAAAACTACAATACAAACGGAGCAGAAATCAATACACGCTCCAGACTATTCCTCATCAGTGCTCCTGTGATTATGACAATCACTCCAGGTGGTTGGAGCATGGATCGTGTTGCTCTGCTGGCTCAAAGGACGATGCTTCATGGCACACAAAAAAACGTTTTATTTCCAAAAGGTCAATCAATAAAAATCTGCCTCATTTCCCCCGGCCACTCTTGTATTTCTGAAATTATGCAATAATCGGTCTTGAATGGGACTAATGGGACTGTGAAGCTCCCTAAGCATGTGCTGTACAGTAGCAGAGCGTGTAATTCTGCAATTCAAATTTAAAAAGCAAGAAGGAAAAGGTTACACATTACACTTTACCCAGCTTGCATATGAAACCTCTGATCCAAAAACATCTCTCTTTTAAGGAAAATAAAGCTGCTATTCAGAGATATTAGTTCAGTCAGAATGAGACGGATGCCAGACAATATTCTCCATCCTGTCCGTTCATTTCAGGACTCTGTTTTCGTATCTTTGCACTCCTCTTGGTGTCCAAATGCCAAGGTTGGGAAACTTAAAAGATGTTTCCTGGTTGAGCCCTCAGAGACAGACATCTAAGGACAGCTGCTCCCTCTCTTTCCCTTCCTCCCCCCCATCTCTTTCACTCCTTCCCTTCCTCTCTCTGTCAATCACAGACAAAACTTTCAACTCTCCTCTTCCAGCCCCACCTCTCTGAACTCACCATATTTCCTCCCCATCTGTTGTCTGTCCTTATAAAGCACTCTTACTCCTTCCAACACACAACTTTTCTTTCATTTACTTGCGATGAATTGTTCCATTGAGGCAAATGGGTCAAGTGTGTAGTAGTTAGTCAGCCAGATAGGAAGGCAGTCTTTGTGTGTGTGTGTGATATGTTTCTCTTAGCTCCGATTACTCTGACACAACACTTTCTAAATTAGCCGCCTGCCACTAACCACTGCCTGAGCCTCAGGGCCTGACCTCACCCTTACCCACAATGCCTCCCTCACTTTACACACACCTCAGGTTGGAGCTCAAAAGACATCTCAACGTGAAAATGGAGCACCCTAAAGCACATCAAAACGATTCAAATCTCTTTGTAACATTGTTTTGCATTCAAAATCTACTGCTGATATCTGTGAAAACATGCTTATACAAAAATATGTATGTGCAAATGGAACAATGTGGGTGAACAACTTTTAGGTTACAACAGGCAGTACGATAGTACCACAGTCACTGACCTTGTTAAAGACAAACACATGGCTGTTGTCACTTTGTCATGGCCTATATAATGGTAAGTCCATACCAAATTGCCGCCACCCTTCGAACCCAACTCACGGTTTATATCCTGCAGGTCTCACATACTTGAAGATGTGATGATTAATGATAGCGTTGTCGTCGGTAACGAGCAGTGGGACTTTAGCTGTGCCCTTTTTCTTCCGTTCCTGTGGCTGGCATCTGCCCACCTTACACACGGAGAGAGAAAAGTAGTCCTATCCCTGGCTGGAGGGCAGAGCAGAGAGAGCTAACATATATTATAGTCTTGGCACATCAGGAGAGAATAGAATAAAATACAATACAAGAGGATAGAATAGAATTCATAGAACTAGTGTTAGATTCTGAGGTGTGCCACTTATCACTCATAGGATAAATATGAAGCTACCGCCAGCAGCCAGTTAGTTTAGCACAAAGACTGGAGATGGGGGAACCAGCAAAGGTACGGAAATCAACCTATTCTAACGGAAACTAACTGAAAATCTAACTGGAAGCGTTTTCAGAACAGATACGCCTCCATCTTATTAAATGTATCAATCCACACTGCTCGTCTCACGGAGACCCCCCGCGTTTTTTATGCTTCAAGTCTATTTTTATTGCGTTTAGTGAAGCGTAATCTGCATAGACAGCTGTTTAAATCACACAAATACCCCGCTGTATATGTGTTTTGATTTATTAACCGTGTCTACATTGATTGATCAAGGCTCCCAGTCCGTCTGTGAGCTGGCTTGATTCACTACAGGGAGATTCCCCCTCACTCGCTACAGTGGGCATGGTAAATAAATAAAACCGAGACATAGGCCTACAAACACTAGTGATTTCTTCCCTTGAAGCCAACATGAAAACTATTTTGGTACAAAAAGCAATTCATTGTAATTTGTGTTTATCCCGCAAAATTAATTTGTATGTATTCCACGTAATTGTCAACCAGGAAATATAGATTGTGGCGAACGCCTCATAGTGAGGCAGTGGGTCCATAGTGGATGGGTGGTTCAAAAAATACCGGACTTTCGCCCAGGAGACATTTTCATGTCCCGTATTAATCCATAAATCAACGTTGATTTATTTGTCACGTAATTTACGTACTTAAATTATCCCACTTCCGGAGTTATTTTAAGCCAAACCACTATCTTTTCCTAAACCTAACTAAGTAGTTTTATTGCATAACCAAGTTGTATCCTGTGAAGACTGTGCATGTAACAAGCATAAATTGACTTGTGTTGCTGGATATTCGTAAGAAAACAAACAAAAAAGGAGGAATAACTTTTTCGTAAGATATCATACGAACCGTTGTATGAGAATATGTTGTGCTGACAGACAGCTGAAGACGGAGTCAGTGTGGATTGGATGACAGAACGCTTACACGCCGCTCACGTCTTGCTTCCAGTGGGGATTCTCAGTAAAACTCACAAAGTGACAAGTTGTATCTTGTGTGTTTAAATCAGGTCAAAAAACAATATGTAAAAACACAAAGTTGTGTTTTTTACGGGTGTCAACCAGTGGAGATAGCACATAGTCACTGCTCCTGGCCAAGATATAGTTCAGCACATAGCCCTCTGTAAAACCACAACTCGTTGTTTTTGCTCAAACACAATACAATTAGTGAGCTTTAGAAGAGCTGCCAGGCGAATTTGACAGAGACCAGACTAGCTGTTTCCCCCGTTTCCAGTCTTTGTGCTACGGATATGAGAGTTACAGTATATCAATATTCTGATATAACTCTCAACAAGGAAACTAAAAAGCGTATTTTCCAAAATGTCAAAGTATTCCTTTAAGTTCAGTTCCAAATATAGAAGACAGATAAGATATCTAGTGTACCAGTGTGTGTAAATAATGTCATGAGGGGCTCCTGTGTAGTGCCAACAGTCAGTACAAGGACAGGTTAATTTAAATTAGACATCTGAGAGACCCGACAATAACTGAGGCATGTACTGTTAATTCCAACTGGTGTTTGTTTCAACCTTAATAGGATTAAGATATTATTAAATACATTCTACAGATTTGCCAACTGAACTTTACAACGAGGTAAGAAGAGTGAGGGTTACTTGTGTACTTTAAGATAAGATTTCATGTCACACTGCCCTCTTTTAGCAGAGTAGTGAGCTGCTTGGAATAGTGTGAGTGTGTCCTGTGTCATTCCACTCATACTGCACAGCCCTGACCTCTGTCCGTCTCATAAACAGAGGCTTTGGAAACTTTTTGTGTGTGTGTGTGTATGTGTGAGTGTGGAAAGGTGAAGTTGGAGGGTCAGAAAGAGTATGAGAGGGAGTGAAAGTGAGAGAGAGATGAGTGACGGACAGTCCAGGGAGAGACGTCCCGTGGCATTTTTATCCTTCCGCCGGAGCCGTCAGCAGTGCGGAGATGCACCGTGATGTTAACTGTACTCACTGCAGCACCGATTTCCCCAGATACAACATGTCAGAAACAAGGTGCATTATTGTACTCCACAAAGCAGCCTCTCTGAGGTGTTTACTGCAGGAAGCAAAGAAGTTTAGAAACTGTTTTGTTGTTTTGCAGGAACTTGTGTACTTGTAAGATTCTTTGCTGTGGCAATATGGAAAAATTATTTGTCATGATAACCAAAATAAAACCTTCCTCCAATATCAGTCCAGTACATATATTATTTCCACCTGTTACCTTAGGTTTGTTAGTCATATTGGACATATACATGGTAATGGGAGGTCAAAGTGGGACTGTCATCTTCTGCTGTATTCTTCTTTCAGGAATCAATCTGTAATCTTGTAATATAACAGCCGATTAGACTGTTATCAGGCTAATAAATAGGTGTTATCAGTCGCTATAAGCACCATAGATGTGGGTTAATAGGTTAAGTTGTAGTTTTGTTGCCTAAACGTAAAGAAGCACTTTTGTTTGTGTTCAAAATGTAATGTTTCGTTCAGTTTTACAACATGTTAGAACAGGTTGCTTCGTTTGGCTTTCACTTTTATAACGTAGTTGACATAGCAGACCCCTATTGACCCACATCTATGGTGCTCACAGCGACCGATAACGCCTATTTAATGGCCTGATAACAGTCGAATCAGGTAAATAATATATACTATATTGAAAACAATCACAAGATATTTTTACACCTTAGAAGGACATGTGTAGGAGTTAATTGTTGACTTAACCTTATCTTTGAGTTTTAATCAACTTAGAATTGATTAAAAAATATGAATATTATTGTTCTCTAAATTGGAGAAAGATATTCATGCTTTTATCTTTTCCAAGTCTGTTTTTCCTGGCTGAGAGGTAAAGCCTGTTCACATCTTCATCTCAGCAGCCAACAACAAAGACGACGGATCACATATCCTCCTTTGACATTGTCCGACAGCGACGGTTGATTGACCCAATGCTGAAAACAACAATGTGTTAACGTTCTCCTGACAACAGATCCCTTTTGATGGACCCAGACTGCCCTCTCTTACATAGTGCCAAAGTAGTCTGACATTGTTATCTCCTTCAAACCCCTTTAGGGATGACACATACACTGGAGACCCCGGTTCAAACCTGATCTCTTTCAGTATTTTTAGTTGTCTAAGATTAACTATACTTTATCCATAGAGCTGGTACATCAGAAAACATTCCTATCAGTTGTCTTGAAAACAGTCATATGGGACTATTCAATCTTGTGAAGGGCTCATTGCATTGGTGGAACATGATCGCAAAAAAGCACAAAATGCAAGTCTCTATTCAAAAATAATCAAAGTACACTGTAGAGTTTGAACAAAATTAAAATCCCTTTATTTGACATGGCAATAATAGTTTAAAATGACCAATGATATAGGTCTTCATCAGGGTCGCTGTCAGCATTCAGCAGTAGCTTGCACACCTATATAATGTTACAGGCACAGTATACCTGGAGGATCCAAAGAGCACCTGTATGTGATTACCACAAAGACCCAGCAGCGTTTCTACTCAGTTGTAGTCATATGGGACATTTTGTAAAGCACTGACAAACAGCCTATTCTATCTGGTTTAAGGACTTGTTGCTCCAGTTTCAGTACAGTGTCTTTGCACTGAGTTCCAGTAGATTTCACAATTCATTTTAAGGATTTACTTGACTTCTATGATTTGACTCAGGCATGCATTTGTGAACATTTACACTCGCACTCAGGGTTATATCCTGCATTAGTTCAGCTCATTACATTAGTCACATCCTTTAAATCTCCACTTAAAAACTTGTTTTTACAAACTTGCTTTTCTGCAGTAGGTGTTCAGCCCCTTTGATGTGATGTTTTTACACCTCTTTGTGAACAATGGGAGCCATCTCCGCAGCCCTCTACTCCTCCGTGCCTGCTGCCACCCTCTCCCTCCTAACTTCCCTACATCCCTCCATTGTCCTCGGATCATATTGTGTGAACTCCTCATTACAGGGGTGGTAATAGACTCTTCAGCACTAAGATCCTCTTTATTATCCGTCAACTGCGGACTACATCTCTAAGCTGATTAGCCAGAGCTGTCTTTTCAGCATTTCAATTAGGAGCGTTTTGAATAGTCAAGCAGATTGTATGCCTTGTATTCATTACTGACATTTCTGGAGCGCTACGCAATGTTAGAATACAAGTAATCCAAGAAATGCGTCGCAGCAGTGAGGATAAAGGAGCTACAGAAGAATGACATCATGGCGGATTTTTACATATTGGACTCGCAGGGGAAATGGCAAAAGTAGCTATTAACAGCAATCCAAAGCAATTTTCAGCAGCAGGGAGGCATGCAGTTGAAGCATAAATGGCCCAGCTGGCAATCATACTACTGTCATACACACACATACATTATGCACACACACACACACACACAGAGTTTGTGGCGTTCTTTAAAAAACAACAAAACAAATATTTCAAGGAGCATCATCATTACCATTGATTAAAACCAAGAAAATGAGCTTAGAGGACAACTAGCCTTAAGCCTCAAGCTGCAGATGGTTTAACACAAGATGATGTCTGTATTGTGATTGACGTTATCTTTATCTGCTTTTATATAACTGTCTTCCCTGAGAGGACCGTAAAATGGCAAGAACTGATAAATGTGTCATTCTGAGTGGCGTAAAGAGAGGCTGGCTCTTTAGCTGCCACTTTAAAACGCTGCAACATAAGTGCCCACCGGGCTGTGAACACCTACGTGCTTAATCTCACTGTTCGACTGTCTCTGTTCATGTCATTTCAGATGAGCTGGCGGAGGAAAATGTCCCACATTGGGGACCTTATGTTGGGGAAAGAAAAAGAGAGGAGGAAGAGGAAGAAATTGAGGGAGAGGAGCGGGTGGATGAGGTTGTGACTCCTAGTGCTAATGGATTTGGGTCAGATGACGAGGATATGATGCTGTGGGTGGGTGTCTGCTCGCATGTGCATGTGGAGGGCATGGTTTTTGTGATGTCACTGGCAGCCGAGCCAAAATATGATGATCTCGGGGTATTATCGGTATCTGTTTAAGGTATCCGGCTTTATCAAATACCCACTTGACACAGGAGTCACCACCGTGTTTTATCATTCTGTCTCTGTCTCACTCTCTCGCTTTCGCACACACACACTCACTAATCCATTCAGTCATTGTTAATCCAGCTGTGTACAGAGTGCTGTACATGGCTGACAACCGTGTCACTGAGGTGGGGTTTGTCATACCTGTCTGTATTTCAGTTGCTATTGTTGCTATTGTTGTCATTGCTGTCGCTGCGAGTCACTCAGGGGCACGCTGAATCCATCAAGGAGAATAAACCTTCACATTATGGCACACTGAGTGTCTGTCTATGGAGATCGTCAACGTTGTAAATGCATGTATTTCCACTCTAAGTGAACTGTTGTTGTCAGGTTCTCAGTTGTATTAATTTGACAAAGAGCTAAGCCTCACTTAGCGCATCAGTCTGGGAGAAGAAGACAGAGGAAATAAGCGATACAGTCGTACACACTGGAGGGTTTCTCCAGTAGTTGTGTACCATTTGCCAGAGATCAACTGAAGCGGAGCAGCTGAGAGTCCACTACCTTTTCCCAGAGAACCTAAGGGGTACTTGTAGAGGAAGATGAGAGCCATTCATATTTCAAATGATTTTCCAAGCAAGCAGATTATCTTTTTTACAGTTGTGTTTTCAGTTACGAGCCCCTTTTTCTAACCTCTGAACTATAATCAATGTTTCATCCTTGTTGTGAAATTGCCTGTTTAATTGTTATGCTCTGTTATAAACTGTTAAATCCTTTCCTTGATGAGCTGGTAGCCTGTAACAGTGTAAGTTGTTCTGCATTTTGTCAGCAGCACAAATTAGTTAGTTGTTTCTGGCTTTGCTGGAGCCGGTCGCACCAGCTGTTAGTGAGTTCAAAGTTAGCAAAACTATAACATCAAAGTTTTCTGATTTACACATAAATTAAAACGGGATGCACTGCACAAAGTCGTACACAAAGACTTCTTATACTCTTGATTTGTTACTTAATATTTACAACACTGTCAGATGTAAGTGTTGCGTAGTTAACTGAACCAATGGACAGAACTTAGCTTACGAATATAAAACAAAACATGATCCTTTAGATACAGATTTTTAAAGGTTGAAAGAAAAATTATCATCATATCTGATCCGACATTTGATTAAAATGCTGTTTAATAATGATGTAAACTGGGAAGATATTAAATTACATTTCACAAAAATAACACAATAGGCCTAAAATGAAAAAGTAAATTGTCCTAATAACAATTAAATGACTCGATATGGTCGCTTATGCGGTGTTACGTTTTTTTTCCAGGTAATGTATCATTTGGCTTTCTAAAACTGTTATTACAGCTCGTGATGCTGGGTTGACTTCCTGTTCACATAGTTGATTGCTTTTGATTGGATGGTGCTACAGATGTTTCCTAGCAACGGATTTCCACATTACGAGCCAAGACATTCCTTAAGTTTGAATTGGGCGACCCAATTTAGTTAATCACTAGTTTGAAACTAGCTAGTAGTTACTAAGAACTTAGGAAGGGACTTAACACACCAACTCAGCGATGGATTTAGGAACAGCTGGTCCAACCCCTGAGGAGCAGTTTTGCTGGAAATAATGGTGTTGATTTAGGACTTTCAAATTAGAAACCAGAGGGTGTAGTCTGTGTGCATGAAGCCCAGATTAGGATTTGACATCCTGTGGAGAGTGGTTGGCGTGGGCGTGGGCTATGTGTGGACGGAGAAATGGATAGAGAGAGAAACACTGAGAAGAGAGTGTAGAGACATCCAGACATTTAAAACAAGGACCAAAAAAAAGCAAATATTAAAAAGGAGGAGGAAGAGATCATGGAAAAGTGGACAGGAGGAAAGGGGAAGACATTTACAAGAGAAAGAAGGAGCAGTCAGATTGGGATTGAGTGGAGGAAGGAGAAGGAAGGTGATGATGGAGATTGAGAGCCTGAATATGAGAAGATACAGCTGCGAGGGATCATAAAATATAGAGAAAACAAGGAGAGGAAATGCAATAGGAAATAAACCAGAGTGACCGATAGAGAGAGAGATACTGAGCACTAAAACGTAGTAGAGGAGACAGCAGATGGTGGGGATTATTCTGGACTAAAATACTCTGGGATCTACACAGGGAAGGCCACAGACATAAACCGTTACAGACTCCATCTGCCAGAAATAGACCAAAAAGAGCTGTAGGTCCGCCATCGGCATAATGATCAAATGCTGCCTAGATGGCAAAACCCAAAACGGCGACAAAACCGTCATCCTGGACAACACAACAAATACTTTGTCAAATTCCAGGATAGATAAAAAATTATGATATTCTGTTATTCTTTTGTAAAATCAGCTGGGAGAGACATCCTGTCGAGTCATTAGCTAAACACACATGCAAAAATACACACAGCAGGGGACCTTACAAGACACTTACATCAACTAAACTAAGCAAGAATTACCATCTCTCAGATGGAATCCGTGTCGACATAATATCTGACATTAAAACGTCTTTTTTTGCAGCGGCAGGTGCGCTGGGGTATTTCAGTATGTGTTTGTGTGTGATTATGACTGATACCATAAGACACCCCTAATCCACATTTTATGTTCACCATGATTAGGATAACAGGCCGCGCTAACTATCTGTGTATGCATGTGTTAGTGTTGCAGTGAAAACGGCAAAACTGGGCCACAAATCTCCCCAGTAATGCCTCTATATCCATCCACACACACACACAACATGAACACACATAATTGCAAACACAGTCTAATGCCTGCCAATCAAATCCTCCCGTCTCCCTCCGCGTGCAGAGAAAAAAAAAAGAAAAGGAGAGTAGGGAAAGAGCAAAAAGATAATAAAGTAAAATGAAGACTTTTGTTTTACCTTTCCCTGTGTGCAGATCAAACCTTGAACCTGCAGGGGAAAAAAGAGAAGAAAACATAATTACTGTTGTGTTCCGAGCGAGCATGAGCGAGGCTGAGCAGATCATACAGTGCGCTGCCGCACTGATGAAGCAATTTAAACAAAAATCAACAACATTAGCTTCTCTCCGTAGGCAGACAGAACCCACACCATGCTCGGTTCCTGTCTGCGGCTTCTCTCAATACTCCTCTATAATTGCCTATTGAGCCGTGTCACTCAAGACTTGTACTTTATGTTCCTGCAACAGCAAGTAATTGTTAGTACATTCTAGCCTCAACATTAGTGTTAGCATGGCAAACATTTACTTATCCTATGTGTGTTTGAGAGAAAGAGAGAGAAAGTGTCTGTGTGTGTGTGTGCATGTGTGTGTTATTGACTAATTATCTACCCTGACAAGGGGGCAGTTAATTAAATCCTTCCCTGGCACGGAGCATAAAGTAATTATGGTGCAAGGGTGCATATCCACCAAAAAAAGTCAACGTTCATGTGTGCTAAATACATCACATGTGCACACACATACTGTATGCACTTCTGTTACAGAGACACACAATAAGCATTTCTCACACATACTCGGATACACTCGTACTCGGGTTGCAAACTGGCATCATCACCTTGTCTTGTGAGCGTTCGTACAAAACATCACCATCTTCCTGATAGCATGTGCACCCAAACTTAATATCTCTCTGTGCCAGGCAATATAAGATCATAGATCATCTTACTGCTATCATCATTACAATTGCCAGCAATCAACCTATTTGACTTCTGCTTGTATGCACCAGTGTGGTAGCAGCAAACACTGCTTCGTCTGGTATTAAAGAATACCAGAAGAGTCTGTTAGAGAGATTACTGCAAAGGCACATTAGATATTGCTACAGTGCATAATATGATTAATTACTTCAGCTCTGTGCTAAGAGGTTTGGTAATGCTCACTGGCCACAGAGGACAAAACAGAAAATACTTTGTAGATATGTTTGCATCTTCATTCTGATACATAATAAATAATGGATTCACTGGGAATTTGAATGAATGTTTTATACGCCTCCCAGTGCCAAATTGTGCCCACCAACACTGCCAGCAGTGAAATCCCCAAAAGAACATATTCTCCCCAATTCCCCGAAGCACTCTACCCTCAATTACTGGTTTCCAGTCTGAAGCTGATGCACTGGAACCAACCAATTCGTGCTGCTGGATCTCGACCTGTTGTCTTGTTGGTTTTTCATGTGCTAACAGATGCCTGCTACGTCTGCTGTCTGATAACAGGATCAGCTCAGTGGGATGGTCCAGCGCTGGCTGCGGATTGATCAGTAACATTTTGCAAAGCTACAGTGAGTGTTTGAGATTCTGTACCTTCACTCAAAGTGCTTTGAATGCTATGATCAGTGATAAAAAGCTTTTTGCCTGGAAGGAACCACTTGGAATGGCTTCTCCTGGAGAAAACACACATTTAGCTGTGTATTTCCTAAATAACAATACTTTCTCAAGACTCCAGATTTACTTTAGCCAGATCTGCTTTAATATAGTTTTCAATTTCCCACAGCCAGTCTCTCTTATATTCTTGCAAAACACTGCTTCATTGTCATTGCACTGTAGTTCCATTTACAGACTCGTGAAAAGAGGAGAGACTGGCAGTTACGATATGTCCTCTGCCGAAAAACTGCTGAACAGAGACTGACCACCCAGGCTAGAGGCCTGGAAACAACAGGAGCTGCTGTAGCATACAAATAAGCTTTACAATCTGCTTCTGACACACACAGACACATGGATACATTTGCATGCCAATGCTGTTCATGTGCAAGTTCATGTCTGGTGTTTTCATCCAAATAAATGTGTACAAAATGTATTGAATCACAGGATTAGCCCTCCCATAAACACCCTTGTGTATTTGTCCTTATGGTACCTATTTGACACAAGTAATACCTCGGTATGGCTGTTTCATGTTACCAATGCAAATAGCGTTTTGTAGAGAGCTGAGTGCTTATGATCTTGGAAACACACAGTCATGCATTTGCTCAATGGAGAATCCTGTTACACCCCCTTCATGTGTGACAAGACCAACAGCAGCAGCAGGCCAAACTCACTAAAAAATGCCTTGTGCTCGAATAGGTTTACCCATGTTTACAAATTTGATTCCAGTTAACTAAAGGATCTCAACGCACACAGTAATAATCGCCCATATTTTCAGCATGAGCTGGCTGCGCAGCCAGAGGTGTGAGGCTGATGCTTCGCCTGGCTGATCCTTTTCAGCTGCAGACGTTCACAGGCCCATCAGCAGCAGGTCTTCACGCTACGTACGGCTAAAGTGAACGGCACTTGGAGACGGAGAGGAGCAATCATTTCATCAGTTGTTAAGCAGCGGTGCCTGACTACTCTCATTCAGATTGGTCTGCCAGCTGGAGCAAAGGCTCATGGGAAACAGGGAGGGAAGTACAGGAATAACAGAGAAAAACAAGTGCTGTTATTTTAACAGTTGATATATCTGAAAATGTCCCTGCAAATTACCTGGTTGGATCAGCAGGGCAGGACTGAATCGATGATGGTTGGATAGAGCGATTAGTGACTATCAATGCAAGAAATGTCTCTAAAAAATACGACAAGTAATATTTTATAGAGCGACTGGCAGCCAAGAACAAAAGAGCAAAAATAAACATCTGACACGTGAGCAACAGGCTATATATTTCCCTGTCTGAATGCCATCAGGCGCAGTCTTTCCTTCCCTCTGAACCGGTGTGATTAGTCACTGCGTGAGTCTACCCCGAGCAGGTTGAATTTAATCTCAACCTCTGAGGCACTTTACGGAGAATTTCAAACCATTACCCAAGCTCAACAATTGGCGGTGGCTGCCAAGCACCTTCAAGGGAATGTCAGTTTCCATGGAGACCAAGCCACCCCATCTGTAGCCCCCCCTCTCTCGCCACAAGTAAAAAACAGTAAAAGCCCATTGACGGCCACATATCACAAGCCTCTCTGTAATTGTCTCTTGTGTACTGTCTCGTCCTCTCTTTCTCTGCCTGACATCAATGTTTGTGTTAATCTATACGTCTTTGTTCTCAGTTCACACATCTGACTCTGTGTTTGCCCGCGTTAGTAATTGCTCATTTGCAGTTCCTTGGCAGTTTGCCTCGGACTCTGGAGGCGTTCGTGGGAATAAATGGAAAGATGTATGCATTTTAAAGAAAGTTGGGGAATGAAAGACAAAGTCAGGAGGATTAACGCTCAGAGTTGAGAGCAGATGGAACCAAATTAAGGAAATAAGAAGTTGTTTTGACAGTGGTTGTACTCCACTGTTTCAAACTACCATAATCATTATTTAACCATTAACAATGGATTGAATTGCTATGTGTATGTGTGTGGAAGGGGTCACTCGTAACAAACCTCCTCCCTACTACAGAGCGCTTTATCTTCTTTCAGCTCATTGTTTCTATTCGTTTGATTCACTCTCCCTGCTTTCATCAGTACAGCCTGCAGCAGTTTCCAGCGAAAAAGTTTTATAAACCCCCTGTACACTACCTGCTCAGTACCAATCAGCAGACAGACAAAGTTAGTTAACATAGTGGAGCATTTAGCTGCTAAAGAGACCATTATTTTTCTCCGTAGTAAATGGAGACCAAACAGAGCTTAACAAGAGTGAATATTGGTCTCACATCCGCCAGAGACACGACTCCAAATCAATGAATAACAATAGATAATGTTACCCTGTACTGCTGGATGTGTAAATAAGAATCTGTTTGCCAGCTAATACGTTTGCCATATATCAACTTAAATGGTGATAATACAGTACGTTGGTGTTCACAGCTTGCTTCTACTGCCCAGGGATTAAATTGGGCCACCGGAGCTTTGTCTCCTTCATCTTACAGCGATGCCAACTCTTTCAGACACTGTCTCACACTGACCAAACAGATATGGAATATAGGCTCCTTGTCTTAGACTTTATTAAATAGTTGTGGCGATCACACAGCAGCAGGATCGGTACTTGTGCCTTCAAATTGAGCGAGGGGCTGTGCACAATAGATCTTTTTTGACAAAAACTGCAGTGTTTCTGAACCATGAATTCAAGCAAAACTAAAACTGTCAATTGCCACTGTCAGTGTATTTGGGAATATATTTGGTGTGTTGTATTATTGTCTTTTGGGACTTCAAGGTGAATTAATTTAAAGGGTTCCCTCACTCAAATTACCAAAAAATATTTAGAGATAAAAAAATGTAAATGTTCTCGCTTCTCCCTGGTGGTATTAAGGCCATTTAGATAGTTAGATTCAATTTGAGGTGGCTGTCTGGTAAATTTCACCAATACAATGGATGTGAATGGAATTTAGTTCATCGTACAGCATTAAAGAAAAGTGGCATTTCCAAAATTTGACAGTAGCATCTCTTTCCATAAACAGTGCCATTCTTAGTCTGGACAGTCCAGATCCACAAAACACAACAGTTTTCATTTGAACTACTTTCTACTTAAGAAATAGTCCCTATGAAAACAGCGTGGTCTGTAGAAACCACCCCACTCATAACCAACCCCCCAACCGCATTGGCTCCCCCTCCTCATAAATCCACAATTAAACCCTGTGCTTCTGCCCTTCAGTGGCAATACAGGTCTAAATGTGGTCACTAATGTATGCTCCCATCTAAACAAATCACTCCTCCAGGAACCTATCTGCCTTAATAATGCAAAATAACATAACCACACAGAACACTTGTTCACCATGTTAGCACGCACACGTTAGTATTGTGATCGAGGTTGTAAAACTGCAGTTCAGTAGCAGCTACAAAAGAGATAACATTTAGGTTAGTCCGCACACAAAGGTCTTCCATGTTGTGCTTGATCTTAAATCACATCATTATCCTGAAAAAGTATCCATCTATTTCTAATGTTCCTCCTCACTTTTACCTCCTTCTCTCCCTCTGTGGAATAATTATGTGTATTCACCACCCAGCTCTTCGTTCTTCTTCTAAGAGCGCTGTCAAGGCTGGTGAATCAAGCAACCAGGGAAGGACAAGAATGCAGACAATAGTGGTAGAGTGATGGAGAGTTCAGGAATTTATAAAATATGTATATGGAAGTATGGAAGCTTATGGAGTAATGAGGCAGGCAAGGGTGAAGACCAGGAAGGCAGTCCAAATGGGCAAAGAAATCCAAAGATCATGCAGCAGTTTAAAACAGGCAGGTAACCAGGTAGCCAGTCTCAGATTTACAGAAAACAGGTAGGGGCAGGTATATATACTGTAGTGAGTGGCTGATGAGGAAAAGAGATGCAGGTGAGGGGGTGGGCGGGGCAACTGCAGAACTAATGAGGGAAGTGGGAACAGGTGGGTGGGGCAGTCAGGTGATGCAGAGAGGAGGGAAAGTCTGAGGGCACCTAATGGATTGATGGAAATTGGCAATGAAGGGGCAAGTCGTTACAGGGTAAACTGTTCCGTTTAGGTGTGCCACGGTCCTGGTTCACTGGAATGGCTGTGACACACTAAATAGAACAGGATCATAATTAATTTTATCAATTACACCTGTGGTTACCCTGCTATGACATGTCAAAATTGCTTCTGTTAAAAGGGATTATATGGGCATGTGGCTGGAGAGGAGGGACAGACTGTGACAAGCACACTGACGCCAATAAAACAAATCACTCTTTACTTTTGCCTGCATTCCTGAGGACACTGTTTGAGCAGTAAAAACAAGAGTTTGGAGATTTTATTGCTAAATATATAAGTGCTATAAGGAGTGAACACGGTACATAGGTAGGCTACAGTGTGTAGGATGGGGCTGCATCTAGAGGTGTGGTTGCAGACTGCAACCAACTGAGTACCCCTCCGCTCACTCTTCCCTTTCCAAGACTGCGGTAACGTGAGCCACCATGTGCAAAAGCGGCCATCCTTACCATAATAACCCTACTTTAGGAGCAACAGAAGTCAAACGGCGAGTGGCGGTAGTACGGTTTTGCACTCTGCGGTTCACGTCACTGCAGTTTCATAAGCGTGTCAGAGAACTACGATGGTCTTCAGGTAACATAGAGAGGCTCTCTCTAGAGCCAGTGTTTGGTTTGTCCATTCTGGGCTACTGTAGAAACATGGCAGAGCAACACGGCGGACTCCATGAAGAGGACCCGCTCCCTATGTAGGTATGAACGGCTCATTCTAAACTAACGAAAACACGATTCTTAGTTTCAGGTGATTATACATTAATAAAAACATAGTTATGAATATTATAATCTGCTAATAGATCCCCCTAAATGCTACACACTGGTCCTTTAAATTGTGTAAAATAAATGTGTATGTTTAAAGGTAGAGATTTACTCATGTAAAGGATTATATCCTATTATTATTAGAATCATTTATACACAGTCAGAAATGTCTCTTTTGTTTTTCTAGTCCACCTCACTCACAATTTTCCTCCTATCTTAGTGAAGAGAACAAATAAAGGAAGTGAATGCAGCTTCAAGGAAAACAAAAGTGTGTCTCCCAGAGGCAAACCTACGCTCGGCTCTCCTGCTAGTGTTCTCAGCCAGAAGCTGATCACCAGGTAGCGAGCGGCAATGATGGAGATAACATGCCCAAACAAACTCCCTCAGGAGGCGGAGCGCTCCTTAAAACCACGCAAACTGCATCTTTATAAACACATCCTTGGCATACATTCACACATGATTTCATGACCCACGGTGTTCACACCTGATTCTCTCCCCTCCTGAGTCTTAATCAAGTTGTTTGTTTCACAAAGGCTTTATTCCTTATTTTTTTTCTTTAATTGTGTAAGTGTGAATGCCTCTGAGTGAGCGTGTGTGCCTGCTCATGTGTGTGTGTGTGTGTGTCAAGCATCAGAAAACACACGCTGTCCTTGAGAGTGCTGCAAACAAATTTAAACACAAGTAACAAAAACCCCTCATGACTTCATCACATTGATCATTTTTCATCGTCGGCTCTCTACAGGTCATTACAATGCAGCGGAGAGGATGTTAAAAGATGTTTTCTATTATGGAGTATGATTTGTTTGTTTTGCGTTCCAGCTCGCTAGCCTCCTGGGCCCTAACCTACATTACAGCACAAAGACTATTAATCATTGATGATCAGACCTTTTAATATTGCTCATATAAAATGTATTTGCACGTGAATAAAACAAAATGAAGAGTCCTGTTCCAAAGCAGAGGATCTCCATTTTGTGGTTAAATTATTACCTGAAGAGTATGTGGCCTGTCTATTTTTGTCAACTATGTACAGTAATGTCTTTAAATGTGGTGTGATTTGACCATTTTGAATGTGTCACTGGTGGTAGGAAAATAAGTATTTAAATACCCAACATCTTAAAATAATACAAATTAAAAAAGTCATAATATTTCTAGTAATATTATGACAATATTTCAGACACAGGCATCAAAGAAACGTTTAACATACGAGAGATGGTGTGTTCAAATGTGTCTCATTTAAAAAGTAATGAGCCACCTCAGAACTCAAAGCCCTTTTCATATCTCATATCTAAGGCAAATGAAGAATAATCATCCAGACGTTCTTTATCACTGCGGAGAGAAGCGTCTCCAGAGGTCAATTAACCCGCAGTGTGAACTGGGAGCACTTGGCGCAGACGTCCAATAAACCAATATAATAAAGACACACTCACATATACACGTATACAAACAGCACAGTTAAGCAAATATAACACACACATGCACACAGGTCAAGATAATAAAGACAATGTCATCCAAACGCTTGCCAACATGGCTCGACTCGCACTCGCACACACTGTCTGTTTCTCTCTTTCTCTATTAAACACACATGCACTCACACATGCTGTACATATTAGCCAGCCGACTGCTGTCCTTTAATCACAAGTCGTGTTTTAATTGGAAAAAGTGTGAAGGAAATAAGAGCAGTTAGAGTGGCTCAGTCTGGCACAGATACGTTAGAGCATGAGACTGCTGGAGCCAACTTAGTGGATCCACATATGCTTTTATGGAAAGGTCATTTTGCAGTCAATTTGTCAGTGGAGGTAGCCAGATTATTTTTATATTCTCTCTCAATCAGGCCTCCGTCACATCATCAGAAACCAAAATAAGGTCTCAGGCTTCCTTCTGCAAAGTACGTGTAATTTTCCTTAATTTGACTCATGGACTGAAATAAATGGAGCAACATTTACAGGATAGAAAACACAGTGTTCTGTGAATTTCACTGCTACAGTATGTTCCTCTTTTAGAAATCACCCCAAATTGGTCTGGAAATGTATTTTTCTCCTTCTGTGTATTGGAGGATATAGACAAGGGTGACCCAAACAATGTGTTACCAAACAAAGAATACTTTAACATTTGTTGGAAATACCCTTAATTGCTTTCTTGCCACGATAGATGAGAAGTTTTTTTACCACTCTATATGTCTAAATATGTAGCTACCAGCAGCAGCAAGTTAGCTTAGCTTAGCATTACGACTGGAAACAGGTGGGATACAACTAGTCTGGCTTTGTCCAAAGTAGGGCTGTCAAAGTTAATGTGAAAATAATTCGTGCAAATTAATTTTAACGCCACTAATTTCTTTAACGCAACTTGAGATTTTTACCTCATAGCAGGCTCAGTTTTAAAGCTAGTGAAGATACTGGCATCATATCAAAATAGTAAACCTGAGGAATCCATTGGTACCAACCATGTCATACTAGCTTGTCGTGAGGGAGGTTAAATAACACTCCAAACTTATGCTAAATTGTGGCAAGGGAAAACTGGCATGGCCATTTTCAAAGGGGTCCCTTGACCTCTGACCTCAAGATATGTGAATGAAAATGGGTTCTATGGGTACCCACGAGTCTCCCCTTTACAGACATGCCCACTTTATGATAATCACATGCAGTTTGGGGCAAGTCATAGTCAAGTCAGCACACTGACAGCTGTTGTTACCTGTCGGGCTGCAGTTTACCATGTTATGATTTTAGCATGTTAAATGCAGTACCTGAGGGTTTCATTTTTTTGTTGTTAATTAATTTCCAATAATAAATATATACATATATTTGCATAAAGCAGCATATTAGATTTGCCCACTCCCATGTTGAAAAGAGTATTAAATACTTGACAAATCTTCCTTTAAGATACACAAAAATGTGGGATTAATTTGTGATTAAATACTTTAATCAATTACCAGCCCTAGTCCAAAGGTAACATAATCTGTCTCCCAGCACTTCTAAAGCTCACTAATTAACATATTATATGTCATTTGTTTAATCCGTACAAAAGCCGAAGCATAAAAACGACATATTGTGGGCCTGACTATTTCATGGCCTGGCACAGTCACTTCTGGGAGTCTAGTCATCACTGTGAGGTTGCCAGGCAATCACCAGAGACTCCAGTCTTTGTGCTAAACTAAACACCGTTTGGTGAGATTTATGCTTTATCGGAGGTGTTTTCAAACAGTGTTTTTCAGTTTTACAAGAGAATAGACTTCAAGGATAAGGACTCAGGGTTGGTTTGGCAAATGTGCTTCTGATTTACTTCCACGCTTCCAATAAAGAGCAGCGCACAGCCTCTCCCCTAGGCTTTTCTATGGGGACCGTCCGGTTCTCAGCAAGAAAGGCAATATGTCAAATCATTTCAAAATAAAATGACATGATTTTGAAGCAGTGAAATGACTCATCGTTCATTTTGAAAAGTGTTTACTGGTGGTCCTGTCTGCTTCTCCTATATTGGCCAGGTCTCCCCTTTCAAAAAGATTCTGGATCACGACTGAGCTTTGGCGAGGATAAAATAGCTTTCAATAAAAATAGATTAAAGCGCCTCACTCCAAGCTAATTCTGTGTTTTATTCCTTATTATTTGTGCCAGCAATTCCTAGGGGACATAAGCCTTTAAAAGCCCACTTCAGTTCACCTCCACCTGAGTTCAGACCACAGACAGTAGCTCATGGTCTTCATAATACATGAGGCTTTAGCCCACAGTGGAGCCATTTTCTGGCTAAATGCATCCATCTAGAATACGCTCATTCACACAGGCTTCACGGGTGCTATTCATCCACCCATTTATACATAATAAGTGTGTAAACGGCATGCAATCTCTCACAGATGCAAAGCATCTCAATGTTGCTTGCACAAGCACTTTGAAGCACACACATGCATGAATACATGCATATAAGACCTCCTTCCCACACACATGTATACCTGCCCTAACACACACTGAAACCCTGCACATACAGCTTTACAACATCTCAGGTTGGCATTAGCACAGGGAGTCGTGCTGTTCGGCCCCTTGGCTATTCAGGCCTTTAAATTGGTCCCAGTGAGATGTGATAGCTCAGACCACAGGGCTGACCTCTAACTCTACGAAAGAATTAGTCTCTGTCAGCTGGATCAATACTCCCCAACAACAGCCAGAGACGCAGCTCCGATGTAGGTAGACTATTGTAGAGAATTAGTGGGCCGATAATGATAATGGCAAAGGCCATTTGCTTGATGGTTCTCTTCAGAGCGCAGGTTTGATTTTAGGGAAAGTTTTCCTCCAGTTGGTTGTTAAAAATCATCTTGGGATTTGATTAGGGAAAGCAAAATCAGGTCATCTGTTATTTTAATGAGTAGCATGGTTAGCACTTGATACATGATGGATTTCCCTTTTTTGGGTCAAAATTTCATTAAAATATACCTTTATATTAAGATATCTAAGAAATAGATAGTCGATGATCAACTTTATGGTCATATCATCACATCTGCGGCCGTATGTCTTGGACACTCTGGTGGAGCTGTCAACTAGTCACCACCTGGTGGACTCCCTGGGGAGTCTAGTGGGGGATACTGCAGGAGTATGGAGTACAAGCCATCCGGTTCTTGTATAACCGGAGTGAGAGCTGCGTCTGGATGTCAAACACATTTTCAGTGGGTGCTGTGATCCGCCAGGGTTGTATCTTGTCACCAATTCTGTTTGTGATGTTGGAGGTTGTCCACTTTGGGGACCACAGAATTGCATCTCTGCTCTTTGCAGATGATGTGGTTCCGTTGGTTTCATCAGAACGTGCCCTCCACCACGCACTGGGGCATTTTGCAGTCGAGTGTGCAGCAGTCAGGATGAGAGTCAGCACCTCCAAGTCTGAGCCCAAGGTTCTCTGCCGAAAGACGGCATGCATTGCTTCATCCGGGTTGGGAGTGAGTTGCTGCGCTGAGTGAAGCTGTTCAAGTATCTCGAGGTCTTGTTCACGAGTGAGGGTAAAATGGAGCGTGATATCGACAGGCAGATTGGTGCGCAGTACGGGAATGTTTAGTTGGAAAACATTGCTGGGGACTGGACTACCTTGGACTACGTCAGAAAATGGAAGGCTGGACCAAACTGGTAATAAATGTAGAGCTGTTTCCTGTACTGTCAAACATTTCTGTATATTTTAATATATTTTATCAAGCTGAAAGTTTTATATACCATTGTGTATTGTGCTTAATAAAACCATCTTTTTATACATAAAGTTCAGGATTATATCACAAGTATCTAAATTAAATCCATAACAAGCCCTCCATCACTTATTAAATGTTTCTGAATGGAGTCTTCCCATCTCATTCCCACAGACTGATTCCTCGCCGGCTGCTGAGATGCCAGTACAGATGGACTGAATCGGGATGAGGCCAACAGCAGTGTCTGTGGAGCTAAACTCCTGGTAAATTGTGCCAGCGCAGAACCGCACCACGTTGGGGCCTGGCCGCTGTGTCGCTTGAGTCCTGGCAGAGAGAACAGGGCCCCTCTTGTTTGGCAGAGACATGTTGACAGGAAACATAATGCATTCACATGATAATGAGCCAGTGAATACATGTCCCTCGCACTGCCCTCCTTTCTCTCCCTTACATATAGTACACATCTTTGCACAGATAGGGGGCAAAACACACACACAAATCTACTGTACGCTGACACAAACACACACAAACGTGCACGCTCAATCACAAACCCCTCAGTGTCTGGTGCAGAACGGCCTGATCGCTGGTCTCATCACCAAGGAGACCGGCACTAAGCGGGCGCCTGGCAGAGACAGACTGGCATTTAGCATTTAGGACCCCACAAAGCTTTCAGACAGAGTATACAGGCCTTTTTCAATGAAGAGAGAGAGGCACAGAGAGAGATTAGTCACATGGTCACATGCAGAGAGATAGAGAAAAGAGGGGGAATGAAATACTGGTTGACAATGACATTAAAGATGAAGAGACAGACTGATAGAGTGAACGATCGGGGAGCAGAGAGCAGGATAGCAGCAGAGAGAAGAGGCATGAAAATGAAAACATGATTGTGGCTACGAGGCAGAAAAGCAGGCATGAGGAGAGGAACATTTTCTTTTCTGTTTTATACAGACACGTGCTTTACAGCGCCGACTAAAAAAACTGCTGGGAGTGATGCGACTAACTAACATAAAACACCTCTGAGCGTTAAGAGGCGCATGTGTGATTTCAGCTGACGTCACAAACGAGCGAAGCTATTAATACTCATGCCCACCTGAGTCTCCACCAGGCTGGGGAGAGAAAAACTCAGTGCAAATGAACTGTAAAAATAAAGTTTCTTTCTATTTTTTCTTTCACATTCATTCACAACTCCGCCAAGCTGGGAATAAAGAAAGGAAATGAAAAGAGGGGAAATCAAGCGTTTGGGTTGTCAAGAGCTCTCTGCCCTCTGAACTGAAAGCGAAAGATCGAGGGATGGCACGGAGCGAACAAGTGTTAAATGGTTTAAGAGAAAGGGATTTGCGCAGTGGGGAGCTCCAGATGTTTTGGAGTTGAGGAGAGGAGAGGAGAGGAGAGGAGAGGAGAGGAGAGGAGAGGAGAGGAGAGGAGAGGAGAGGAGAGGAGAGGAGAGTTAATAACTTGATAAAAAGCTACCACAGTAAAACAGCAGATAGCAAATTAATTTAGTGGCAAATTGAACAGATAACCGAAGGTGCATGAGCTTGTCATATCAGCTTCCCTTCTGAACTTAACTTAACTTTCAGGCCTACTTAATTCTTAATTTTTCCTCTTTCTTCACTCTACGCTTTCTCTTCTTCTTCCTCTAACTTTCCAACCTCTTTCAGGTTTTCCTTCTTTTCTTATCTCACTCCAGTTTGGTCCCATTTTGTCAAGTTTTTTACCAACATGGAAACATTCACAAATACAACTATCTCACATATGCGTTGAAAAGTATCTTTAGTCTTGAGAAAAGACGATCCGACACAATGCTCTTGCTCAGCATCACAATTTATTGATCATACTAACGTTTCGGTCCGTCTGTACCGTCATCAAGAGTATTTTACACAATTCATGCATCGATCTTCAATAGATAATGCTCCGCCCACTCTGTGTGCACAGGTGTGGGACAATTAATCTCCTGGGGGAGTGTCTGTCAATTATTGTTGGTGTAGTGTACAATCTGCCACATTATGTTACGTACTGTATAAAGAAAAGAAAAACTAGACACTAGACACCACTAGACCACAACACACAAAGTCTATTTACAAGTATATTTATAGAAATTGCATATGTGAGGAATAAAAAAACATCGGCTTTGCAGCTTTCATAAGTCATTGAACATTGTGTAATCATTTGCACTACTTGTATATTGAGTTTACCAGCTCTATAAAATCCAGCCCGTTCTCATTCCCAGAGCGTTAAATACAGAGGCTTTGTCACGACCATCGGCGTTCGGTACCACCGCACACGGCGGCACCCTTTAGTGCTGGTATGAAACGTGCCAAGCATTCCATTAGCTATGTAGTTTATACATGTAAACCCATCCGCGGCAACAGTAAATGCTCCAAGAAAGTGCGCCCGGAGTGTGGTGACGTAGTTTAAAGAGCAAAAGAGACTCACAGGGCAGGAGGGGAGGTGGATGGCTCCAACAAACAAGGCTTTCATCCAGGAGACCGCTGTTTGTGTCTTGTGTGTCATGTTACTATCAGCTGTTCGTTCGTGTCCCATGTTTGCAATGTTCAGAGTCATTTTCACTGTACAAACGTAGTAGTTTTAAGCACAACAATGTTTTTCTGTCCTCCTCCTAACTATAGTGGTTTTGTTGCCTAATCCTAAAGTGATGCCAAGGGCAACTATAGTGGTTTCGATGCCGAAAATAATGTGACGCCAAGTGGCGTGACAAAGCGGCGGTATGTAACGAGTTGGCATGAGAATGTGTTGATAAAATCCTAAAAGTCCTTGGAGCAAGACACGCCATGGTATCTGATTGTTCAATCCTTTGAGGGATAGAGTTGTTTGACAACATATCTCATTTGTTTCCCCTACACTATCTGCTTTTGTAATACAAGCTCTTGGTTAAGGTTAGGGAAAGATCATAGTCTTGATTCAAATATTGAAAAAGTCAACAATGTCTTGAAGCAAGTCACAACACTTTACTTTAGTAATACTTAACAGAAACCACAAGCTTTCCTTTAAGCTTAACCAAAGTGCTTTTGTTGCCTAACCACACACGGGAGTCAGGATATGAACCCTGGTCTCTAGTGTCAAAGCCACCACCTGCTTATGAGTTTTGTGCAGTACAAGAACGTAGCCCTTCATTCCCATAATTTCCCTCAAAACATAACCGGCAAAACAAGTAATGTGCGTATACTGTCCGAGAGACCTCTTCACCCACCCCGAGTCCTGCATCTCCTCCCTCACTCTCAGGTCTCTCATCCTCAGTTAAACTGTTAAACCAGGTGTGAAATATGCCCGTGCGGCTGATTTCCTCTCTCAGCTTCACCTTCACCTCTCCAGTCAACTGGTCTCCAGTTATTCTCCCACTCGCGTTCCTTACAGAGTTTAGCTCTTATTCCGCCACCCGCTGCCTCTCAGTGTCTGTGATGCTCTGATAACCAGCTATGAAACACTGTATCATGCATGCCTCATCTCATCTGCACGGCCAATTTGCAGTATTCATTCTTCATCTTAATTCAAACAAGGATTAATTAAAAATTGGAGTCATTTTTTTTTCTCCCCGCTGTGCATGGCAGAGTGGTTGCTTCAGCTCCTCTGTGCAACCTGTCTTCATGAGCTTTTATCTATAAGCAGTGTTTCATTACAACAATGGTGAAGAGCATCTCATGTGGCTGTGCAGGCACACAGTCTCAATGGGCCCTCCTATTCCTCATTTTAACAAAGAGTAATTTTTCCATTGTGCTCCAATATACAACACCCATCCCCACGTCTCTCTCATCACCCAGTGCTACAGTAATAAAGACCAGCTACATCTCTCTCCGTCTAACACCCACTCTCAAAGCATTACGTAGCCCTATTCTGCTTAATTACAATGCACAATAGAGGGAGGGCCGCACGTTCAACTCTGGCCATCAGAGACCCAAATTCCAACGGGGAAATCATCCTCTGAATACGGAGAAATCGTTCTGGAGCGGGATAATGTCCCATGTTAATAAACCCCCCTCAAGCCGAGCACAATGGAGTCACCGATCATCTCATGCCATCGTTTAAACCCGGCGTTTCATCTCACAGCTTTAATTACGGGAAAATGTCAACCGTTTACAGGCCAGAGAAGATGGATCGCTTGATATTCTGCCATTGATTATGAGAAATGTTTATGAAGTGTTAGAACGCGACTCCCCGTGAGAATACTCTCCGTCCTGCTCTCTCTGACCGAGCTCGCCCTTTTACCCACCCTGCGGTTTCTATCTATATCAATATTATATAGTGCAATTCTATCATCTCAGCGCCCCTCTGCCATCTTTACTGGCATCACACCACTATACGGAGCAATGGCGGTGAACTGTAATTGCTTATCATTGTTGCGTTGCCATAATTACAGCTGTGATAGTGCACAGGGAGAAAACGACTTAATAGTCTCTGGGTAATTACCCCAATTGACTAGATGGTAGCTAATTGGATTGTTTGACATTGCGTGGACGTGTACATCTTTGCATATGTGCATGTGTGTGTGCACATGGGCGTACATACTGGTATGTGTGGAAGCAATTGACAATAAGTAAACAAACAAATAACCACAGGGGACTCTATTATGTAGGAACAGCAGGACAAAAGCAAACCATCACCCTTTTCAACCACCTTGATCTCTGTGGATTTTCTGGTACAGCGCACACATTCACACTTCATTTTATTTTAGGAATCTATTTAAAATCATTCCTAATAATTTTCAATTTGTTCTTCATGTATTAATAATCAACGAGCTATTGCATATCATCTCTTTCATTCTGAATCCCTGGACAGTTACTACTCAATTAACTGATTATTTCTTCAAGAGTAGACTGTTTTAACCATTTAAACCACCACGGAAATAGTGCTACGATCATTTTTACCAAGGCAGCAAATGATACAAAGCTTTTTTAAGATTCCAAATTGTCTTTTTAACTAAATTTTCTTAACTTAAAGGTTGTAAAATTGATATCCAGAGCATTAATATAGCAGCAAACAACTATTTGCTATGTAAACATATAGTGGAGGAATGTCTACCTGAGCAGAAAATGAAGTCTCTCTCCCCCTGTGTGTCTTGTAATCTGAGTTTCTTCGCATGTTATCGCATGTGAGCGTGTTCCACAAAAAGGTTACAGGTGATAGCACCATCTGGAACGATGCTCTCATTGCAGAAGCAACCTCCGGTTCCACCTCAGGTAAACACTGTTATCTCTGTCATCCCTTTCGCCATTGTTTGCACTGTTGTGCTGTTAGCACCGTTAGCTGGTTGCCATGTTGAGAGCTGTTGAGAGGCAATAGAAATGCTCCCAATCTTGTATTGAGCTCCTTTGAAATTGTTGATACCTCACTAAGGTTTAATTATACTGAAAAATTATTATATATATTAATATATTTTCTATATATTTATCTAGTTCCGTGTTGGTGAAGTTACAAAATGATATCCATAATCATGACTTCATTTTTGACAGCTTTGCCAATGATACCCAGATCTGCATTTCTAGACACCTGGATTAACAGCTTCTGCTTGGATGAAGCTGATTTCATCCTGATAAATGAAAATAAATAATACAATAGTTTGCACAAAATTGCCTTCTCTGCTAAATTTAGCCGTTTCATCTACATTTATGCATTTCCATTCCATGTTTTCCAGGCTACCAACCATCACAACCTTCAACTCGTGCAAAAAGCACCTTCATGAACATTAAATCTAATCAGAAGATTCGGTCACGCTGACTGCACACGTTCTGGCCTCCTTTCACTGGCTCCTAGTTCGAGCTAGATCTGATTTCCAATACTGCTGCTTCTGCTAGCATATAAATAGCAAACAAGCTCACACAATCATATTTATCTGATCTCACCATCCCTTATGTACCCTGTCACGCCTTCCGATCACAGGGTGCTGGCTGGCAGACTGTCACTGACAATCAAGAGGAAATTAGCAGGCAGTGGAGCATTTCCTTCCAAGCTACATATCTTTGGAACGGCCGTCCCCTCGGGAAGATAACCCTGAGTAAATCTACGAATCCAATCCACTGTTTATCTTGGGGAAAGACACACTCTCTACTTTTACTTTAATTTAAAGAGTTGTACACAGAGATCAGCTTTCCAGAACCAAGACCGGAGTTGCTTTTTTGTTGCTGCATCATTACGCTCACTTCCTGTCTGCTGTGTGTACGAGTTAATCATGTCTGCTTCAAGTGTTTGTCTCTCTGCTTGTACAGACACCATCATATACAATGGTTTCACCTGGCAGTGGATGCAAAGTCCTTTGAGACATTCTTAAGGTGATGAATCTGCGATGAGCAACAAATCATGGTGAACAACGACAACATGCAAACATGTTAAAAGAAAGACAAGTGAATGTATTATATATACAGCAGTTCATATAAAGTGTGGCTTCACTGTGTCTATCTCCAACCTTTGTGTATCCACGTGTTTGCACGCGAGGCCTTGCTCTTGTGTCACTGAACTGATCAAATAAAGCCAAAGCTATCCATAAGCCAGGGTCACAGACCAAATGACAGACATAATCTGCAGCAAAGCCCGTCTTAGCAGATGATTTGGGCCTTGGCTCAATAGTTTACACATTGTTCCATATTCACAAATCACCTCTTAGTGGACAAGCTGGCTACAGATCAGCAGCGGCAGCTCATCAGAGGAGGCAAGTAAGCAAGTCGCAGCCTCCTCGGTCATATAAAAGCAACATTTGGTGATAATACAGCAGAGGAAAAAAAGATATTAAAAGTAGGAAAGTTGCAAGTGAATGCAATAAATCACAGGTTTAATTTATGGACCCGATCTCTGCTGAAAGAACCCAACAGCACATCCTCATCACCTCACTTCACTTTCTGTTAAAAGTGAAGTCAAGAGGTTACACCAGCTTATTTCTCTTGACTTTCTGAGAGAAGTTTATGCAAATGCTAGGGTGAATCATTTAAATGTTCATCTTCCATCATACAAGCACTGTATACTATTATTAAGTAAAGGTGTGTGATTTATACACTATGTTTTACTCCATACACTGAAGTATTAAACCAAATCAGTGACTGATATAGACTGTCCATTTTGCTATTAATAATGCCACTGTAATCTTGGAGATACATTCAAATAAGAAGCAAGTTCAGGTATTTTTTAGGCTTTATCTCGGTGCTAACTGATTGCACAACAGCTGCATAAGTCTGCCCAGTCATTGTCACTTGGTACAGGCTGTTCTTATACACCGTTCGTAGATATACCTACGAAAAGTAATAGACTGTAATTCGTGCAAATCCCACAAAATCCATTCGTATGTAATCCACATAATTGTGAACCCGAAAATATAAAGAGCGACAATCGCCACATAAGGATGAGGTCTTGGTGGATGGGTGGGTCAAAAAAAAAATCGGACTTTCACCTAGGAGACCGGCGTTCGTATCCCGCGTGAAATCAGAAATCAATGTTGATCTATTTGTTACGTAACTACCGTATTTAAGTAACGCCACTTCCGTAGTTATTTTAACCCAAACCATGATCTTTTCCTAAACCTAACTAAGTAGTCTGGTTGCCTAAACCTAACAAAGTTATTTCCTGTGAAGACAGAAGTTTATTTTGACTGTATGCATGTAAGGGGCGTAAATTGACACGTGTTGCTGGACATTCGTAGGAAAATGCACAAAAAGATATCACACAAACTGTTGCATGAGGATACGCTGCTTGGTACGTTTGCTCATTATAGCACTCTGTCAGGGCCCTGGAAGTGCTCAGTTTATCTGGAGGTGTTAATTACAGAACCGTTTACCGTATTTAAGGGCGTCACAACAAAATCAGTGTCAGTGTAATTCTCCAAAGTTGCTTTCCTGAATCGAGTGCCTCTGTGTCTCCACCCTCAGCCGATGTCATGTGGGACAAACGTGCATGGACGACTCCATTATTGTGTTACGCTTATTCAAAGCTCCTCCAATAGCTGGGATCTACTTAAAAGGCTTTTTGTAGGATAGTGGACAAATAGGACACAAACATACCAACACACGCACGCACACATAGTGTGTCAGTGGGCTCTATGACAATACTACTATCTGGCATTATCAGTTAAGTCTGAGCAATATCCTCGTTATATATGAATGCGTGTGGGAGGGTGGAGTGAAGGTTCGTTGTGTGTGTGTGTGTGTCATTGTGTGTGGGTGTGTAGGTACATCCATGTATTAACATGTGTGTTTTAATGTGTGTGTGTGGTGGTGAATTCGGCCTTTCATATTCTAGCAAAACTATCTAGGGCCGAGTGGATTTGCAAATTGAGCACATTACAAACACAAAGCAGTGTGCAGCAGCGTACTGGACTGCGTTTCCCTGCCCCCCCACCACCAGTCTCCAGGCTGTCAGGGAGGGCAACCAGATAAGGCAGCAGAGGCACGGCTTAAGGGTTGAAGGGGCACAGCAGCATATGGTGCCCCCTGATATCCATGCCCCTCATATTCTTGTTAGACTAACACCGCCTACGTGGTCGCCACGAGAAGCAGGTCTCATGGGATAGAAGGAAACAGTGCTCGTCTTCTTTTTTTTTACTCAACCATTAAAGTTTAGAGTGTGCTCTCAACAAGTTTTAGAGGCCAAAGGGGTCATCAAGCTAAACCCAGATGTGAAATATAAGCATATAAATATAAGTTTCAACAGGAAAAAATAATATGCAAAGTGAAAGTAATTCTGTGAAATATTACTATCAAGGTTTTTTAAGCTTCGGGTGTCTCTGTGTGCAGCTCGTACGCACAAAAAGGTATATGAATGCCACATTAATGAGCATTTAGCGTGCAATAAAAACACCTTTCTTGATTTCCGTACATCACTTGTACGCCATGTATCCTGCATTGACTGCAATGTAAACGCATCCGCGTATAAATGCTACAGGAAGAGTTAGTGACGTAGTATAAAAAGCGAGAACGACCAGTTATGGTGTGTGGGAGGGGAGGTGGACACCGGACTTTTAACCAGGAGGCAGGTGTTCGAGAACGGCGTTTCGTTTTGTAAGTTACATTAGTGACAATTCTCACATCTTTTAGTGAAATTTGTGACGTATTTTCCATAGTTTACATACGTATTTTACTTAGTTTACGTACTTATTTTAAGCCCAACCATGACGTTTTTCCTTTACCTAACTAAGTGTCTCGCCTAAACCTAACTGCGGACGTTTGCATGCCGTACAAATGACCCGCGAAAAGGCTAAAATGCGTACTCGTGACACGCGGAATGTCTGTATAATGTCATGCTATTTATACGCCTTGAGCCCGGGTTGCTGTCTGCGCATGAGCATGTCCACATGGGAAAGTAAGATGTTTTTTTGCATTATGTTTGTGAAAGCAAGTATTGCTAACGTATGTCTGTGAAATTCGTTTGCATCTGAATGTGTGTGCATGTGCGCGCATAAACTATGGCAACTGTGTGTTCCCCAGTTTGTCAAAGTCCCACCTGTGCCCCCTCCTGTTCTATTGGATACAACAGCGACAATGTTAAGGTGAAGTCTGCTGTAACAATGCACAGATGGGATCTCTCGTGCTCGTCTCTCTGTCTCTCTCGCTCTCTTTGTCTCTCTCTCTCACTGTGCGCCTTAACGCTCCATCCTTCCTGGCTGTTCACATGCATCAGATTTGACATGCTCATTCGTTGTCTGCGAGGACAGAACAAGCGGGGACCACTTTTCAGTCTCATCCTCATCCCTGGAAAGTCATTTGTGTGTCGACAGAGTGGAGGACGGAGAAAAAGAGGCAGAGAGAGAGGAATTTAGAGTGTGTGTGTGTGTGAAAGAGAGGCACAGAGGGAAATAGGGAGTGAAAAAGAGAGACAGTGAAAGAGAGTGAAATTGGAAAACAGAGTGATGTAAAAGGAAGCAAAACACAAATACAAGGGTGCAAGGAGGTTGGAGGGAAACGTAGCGAGATGTAGGTCAGGATGAAGAGAGAAAGTGAAGTTGGACCTGTATTCTGAAAGACTGACACCTGAGAGAGAGAGAGCAGAAGAACAATACTAGAGAGAGAGTATGGCTCTGGGGCGCAGTACAAAAGAGGGACTAATAATGAAACTACAGAGAGCTGACGCACAACCTTTCCTACAGGGAGCGACTCAGGCAGTTAACACACATTTAGTGAGAGCCAAAGTGTGTCACACCAAGAGCTCGCCTTCCACTCCTGCAGGGACATCTCATTTCACTGTCCTTACTAACCAGCGAGTAACACTGTAGTGGTTTATACAAGTGTGGTGCTGACCCAACATTAACAGCAATAGGCTTTGTGTGGTTAGCTGTACACACACTAAGTGTGTAAAGTACAATATTAACATTTGCTGTCTTTTCTCTTCCAAATAACTAAGCGGTGGGTTTGTTCTTTTGTTTTTCCCTAAAACAGTTCCATTGGGAACTTAATAACTTAATCTATTGCAGTCCATTTAATGTGATCTTTGACAGAGATATTTGACTTTGTTTCAGATTTGGCTGTGAAGCACAATATATTTGATTTGATGTGTTATTTATCACATCATATATGTTCCAGATCTCAGCAGTTAACTACGTTGAGTGCAAAGGCCAAAACCACCAGATTAAATGAAGCCAAAATGCACCTTTAACTTTTCTTTGCCAGCCCGCTGCCTTCTGAAAATGTGTTTCTTGTTAATAGACTTTGAGAGTAGAGACATTGAACTAGATTAAAAGAGCAAACGCACAAATAAAACAGCAGCGTTTTACCCCAGCAGCCAGTTTATGAATTACCTATGGCTGTGAAGAGCCCTGGGCATATTTAATGCAGGAGAATCTGTCCCCTTTTTCACTTTGTTCCCCTCTATTCTTTTCGCTTTGCAGTATTCTTCTCCATTAGCAGATGTGAGAGTTGGGTCGACAGGCAGAGGGTTTCAAGTTCAGTTCATCTGCTCACCCTGACCACAAAGACAAAGGACTCCACTAAACTAACATGCTGTTGTCAGATGAATAAAAACACGAATAAGGAAATGTCCACAAACACACAAAGGAAAGACAGTATGTACAGCAGCAAGAAGCTTGCTGGCTAGTTCTCCATCCTTTTTGGAACCACGTCATGTCTGAGACCTGTGACCCTGAAAAGCTTTTAAAAACTCAAAGGAGAGAAGTAATTTCTGTAGGTGCTCTCAACCAGGCCCCTCGAGGTAGAGGTAGCCATTACAGGAGAGCTCAGACATCATATCGAGTGCAACAGTGAGTAATTTACAAAATTACATTCCTCGTATGAAATTATCCACAGTGTATTTTTAGAGCCTGCACAATTATCTGGATAACTCGATGGACCACCATGTATACTGTGTATAGGATCTGCATTATCTCTCAGTGTGACACCAGCAAGTTCAGCTGCTGGGTTCATCAAGTGCTGTAAGGTCATTTAGTCATTGTGCGGATCAATTAACAATCAATTTCAAATTAGTGATGCAAGGCCGCAGTACAGTTGATAAATTCCTATATATAGTCCTTGCTTCAGGACTCAATCGTGTCAGGAAACTCTGACCTAAAGCCAACCATCCGTCCTCTAGGCCGGCCTGCTGTAAATGCAGCTCCCACTACAATATGTCATGTAGCTGTCTGTCTTTATAGACGGCTCACCTCCTCTGGGAGCAGTGCGGTATTGTGTTATTGTATAGTGCTGTGAAATCTGTTCAAATGAGAAATGTAAGACTTGTTTCATCATCATCATCATCATCATATTTTCTCATTGCATCCACGTCCAATTTAATGTGTCTGTGTTAAGGTTTTAAAAAATTGGATAAATAATTTGCTAAAATTAGGAATCTGTGCTCTTAATTTTCAATCCCTCAAATTACTACAATAATTTGTACACTAAGAATGCACTCCCTATTTCATTCCCTCAATTTAGCAAGTTGTACCCTCGATTTTTGTATGTGTTTCATCAAATTACTTAAAGGTGCTCTTTACAATATCCAGAGCATTAATATAGCAACAAAGAACTATTTGCAATGGCGTGCTTTTAGTGCATGTTTGTGCATTTGAGCTTGCCCCACTGGCTAGCTCACGGCCGCCGCTCTCATACGGCAGTTACAGCTGATAACGCCGTCCCGACCGACGGTTCCCCCCCAGGTTAACACTGTTAGCACCGTTAACCGCCAGCTGTCACCATGTTGAGAGCCGTGCGAAGGCAATAGAAGCTTCCAATCTTGCCTTTAGCACCTTTAATTTGCTCTATTGGCAACTTAAATTACTTAATCCATTGTACAATTAGTTTGATTTACTTACTTACAATTTGGGTGTGAAAACATAATGTTGTTTTTTGACATTACTTATACTTATTACTTATGCTCCTAATGATATTATTTGGATCGTTTCACTAATAAAAAAAAAAAAGGGAGTTTTCATAACAATTCAGATTCACTGTTTTGGTTTATTGTCTAGAAGGATGCAAAAAAACATGTGCTTGAGTAACCTGAGAACATGATTTCATAATTTAAAATGCAATTCTAGGGAACAAATTAAGTAATTTATGAATAACTTATCGGGCAATAATTTATCAAAACCAATTAGCCATCAGTAATGTCAAGGCAAAGACTTTTCAATTCATTTCCAAAAGGTTTGGCTGATCAAGTCAAAAGGCTTTTCACATCCTGTGCATAAAAATGAGCAGCTGAACCGACCGAAGTTTCCTTTCATGTTCACATCGAACTCCCAGGAGAGCGTGAATCTAATGAACCTAAAAGACAAAGTGACTGTCTACAACCTGAAGGTTTGTGATTGGTTGATCTAACTGATGAGGTCATTACAGTCCGAGGGAAACCTCGATCCTTTGGGATCCAGTGTAATTTATTTGCCTGGGGAATATGAGGTCCCAGACAACACACACACACACACACACACAAACACACACACACACACTGCCCGTTAACACACACTTGTGGGAATAATGTGTGCGCAGGAACATTTCCTTCGCCATTGATCTGAGCTCATAAAGGCTTACAATGATAAACACGGCAACTATTCTTGGTAATACCAGAGATCAACTTAACGACCCTCCGGCAGACACTGATTGAGAGCCGCAATATATCACACGCACAAGGAAGTGAATGGTGCAGGAGGGCTTTTGTAAAATAGTCAATTAACATGGATTTTTGCGAACATGAAAATGAGCAAGTGCCCTAAAGATAGAGAGAACAACACTATTTTATCATGTTTGTGAAGATAAAGTTTTTTAAAAAAGACCTTTAGTCAAGTGAAAAGTGTAGCTTTTCGATGGTGGCACATAAATAGTTGAGGTTGAATGTGATTTCTGTTCAAAATCCTGTTAGTTGCATGGATTTAGAGTCAGATTACTGTTTGAAAACAGGTTTAAAATGGTCTTTTTTGGGATACGGATGTGATATTGCGCAGGAGTCTACAAAGAAACAATAATTGTTCTGTTAGAGTGTGGTCTGTGGAAAACCCCAATCTGTGACTAGGGTGCAAGATAGATAGATAGATGGAGTAAACTTTAGAGTCCCAAATTTGTCTTGGTCCCAAATTCCCCCTCTGACTCACACTCATGACTTTGCCCGGATTCATGGGATTAAAGAGACTTTTTTTCACTCTCTTTGTTCATTCCCAGCCTTTGGGACAATCTAACAGTAAGCAACTGTTAAACATGTCGTTGTCATGCAAGTAAACAGCAAAGTAAACGTATTGATAGTTAAAGAGTTTGTAAAAGCTTTTTTTTTACCATATGACACACTATTATTACTCTCCACCTTAATGTTATATCTGCATGTACCAAATATCTCCTGAGTCACTGATGTGATGGAGGAGTCCTGTCAGCAAAGGTCCTGTCAAACCTTGAGAGCCAGCGAAGCAAAACTACTCATTTTAAGGAGAGGATCTTCAGGGTGCCACGACAGGAGGAAGACATCCGCTTTAAATATGTATAAGCCCAGAGCTCTTCACACACACACACACATACTCACACACACACATACTCAAAAGGAAAATCAAGTTAAAAGATGGTCTCATCTGAATGGTACAATCTGTCACAATATGTTATTGACCAAGAAACTGTTTTATACGCATAAAGCATGTAGATTCACTTATGTTTTGTAGTCTTGTCCATAGACTAGTATAAAGGAAGTGGACGTAGTCACCATGACAGAACTAAAGTTTTGAAGCCTCAAGTTTGGCATTTTGGCTGTTGCCACCCGGTCGACCCGGTCTCACTTCCAACTCGTCAAGTACCGCCGCTTGTTAATTGCCCCTCGGCATCGGATACTGACGCAGGGAGGCACCCTTTAGCGACTGCATGCGTTGCACCAGGCTTTCAACTAACTCCAATATAAACTCGCCCAAGACCTGCCAATCACAAGGTAGCCACGCCCTAAAGCATCCCCTGCTTTATGGTCTATTTGACTCTAAATGGCACCATCATTTACTAAATGAACATCATGCTGGATTGAAGAAGACTTGAAACTAGCGATTGAGACCATAAACTCATGTTTACAATGTTTACTGAGGTAATAAATCAAGGGGAGAAGTAGGCTCATTTTCTCAATCAGACTTCTTTTTGCAACCAGAGGAGTCGCCCCCTGCTGGCTATTAGAAAGAATGCAAGTTTAAGGCACTTCAGCATTGGCTTCACTTCTCAGTCCCGAAGGCTACGTCCATGAAAGTCTATGGTCTCGTCATGGATTTGTTTTTTTCGTCTTTTTGAATTCCCCTCTGAAAGTGTTGCTATTTGCAGGTTCTCGATTAACATCAGGTTTTATAATAATCACACTTAATCCATAGAGAAGTTATCTTGCTGCTCAGGGCAACGATCTTGTGGCTCAAGCATACTGAGATAAAACTACTACTGAAACACAGATTTTCATTGCAACTGATTCACTGTTGAAACTTCTTACGTGTCATGAAATAAAAGTTCAAATGCTTCATTCACACAATTCCTCTGCACCGAATGATGCAGCAGTGACAAAGTCCCTCATCTAACATGAATGAACTTCCACTGGAAATCAAAGTGTTTCCCACTTTTAAGTGTTATAGATGACGAACCTGAACCTAAAACAAGTTTGACAAGCATACCGCCTGCCTCCAGATCAGCTTCTGTTTTTGATAAGTGACACCCTACTTTCTCACCACCCTTTTTAATCATCTAACCCAAATGCAGTTAAAAACACAACTGATCACATGTCGGCATCAACAGCATCAGCCTGCTCCCCACACGCTCATGATCAACTCATGATTCCCTCATTTGCCACTCTGATTAAAGGTACAACCAACCCCAAAACCTCAAAGCCCCAAACCTCTGTGAACTGACCACATCAGATGTTTGCCCCAGATGCTTGGCCAACTGCCGTGCAATTTGAGCAGCCTGTGGACTCTTCGGGGCCTAGTTTAATGTGTGCTTAAGAGACCGTGGGACCGGGCGAATGCTGCGCTCTCTTCCTCCAAATATCTGCCCATCATTTATTCATTCACACTCCCAGGATGGCCGCTGCCGCCATCATCTGAGGACCCCGTCGTCTGAAGTTCTCTGTCGCTCAAACATACACACGCATATGCGCGCACGCACATGCACTTTGCAAGCGGTCCCAGAGGTCTTTTAATTTTTTGAGAAGCTATTTTTAGTGAGGAAAATAATCGAGGTGGAAAGTTCCATCTGTCCAACACTCTTGTTCCAGCTGCTCCTTTTTAGCAGCAGGCGGAAAGAGGAGGGGGGGAAAAAACGCTACTTATCAGATAAAACTGGAATCTCTGTCATATGCATCCTGCATTAGCAGGATTTTCAGATCGAGAGGCATGCTCTGCTGGATGCTGCTGCTGATGTACGTGCATAACATTAAAACAAAAGAAAAGCAAGATCACCTGACGTTACAAAAACTGATTGTATGTACAAATGTGCAGCTCTTTAACACTTATTATCTTTTCAAAGCTCTTGTCAATCCGTTCTCTCTCATCCATCATTATCTTTGACTACCTGCAAATGTTGAAGAGAAGATTAACAGAAAAAACAAAGCAGCTTTGAAGTGGCAACAGAAACCCGCCATGATTTTGGTGATTTGCAGATTTACTACTTCTATGATATAATAATATATAATGTAGTTGTTGAAACAACTTTTCCACCAAATTTAGCCGAGCTTCCACCTCGACAGCTGGATGTCTTTTGGCCTGCAGATCACCAAAACCCTCCTCACTGCTACTGTGGACCTAGTGCAACTGGCGTGAATCATATTTGAGCAAACTGAGCAAAGGAGACCATGTAAACAACAAACAGACCAGGCTTGCTATATCAGTTCATACCGGGACTTAGCAGATCTTCAAAGGTTAACTAGCTCACAGATGGAGCTGGTCTAAGTTCAGCTTTGATGCAGACATGAATGCCCTGAATGTCAATGAGCTTAAGATGCATGTTGTCTTCTTTATTTATGCCTGTGTGCTCCTCGTCCTCACTGGACTCTTCATTTCAAACATACAGGACAGTGGGATGGAAGCCTGGAGGCTACTCCAAACATTTCACTGTATGCAAATGTGAAATGTTCTATAAGAGCTATTATGCAGACAACCAAAACAAACAACAGTCGTTGTTCAGAAGTTCAGAGCCACCACCTCGGCTTGAATTTAATTTGCTGAATTGATTGGACCTCCGGATCGGTCCCTGCAACACCCTTGAGGGTTGTTCTGGGTGAATCGTTAAATCAGGGCATCGTGGACAGAGCCGCTCTGTGTTGGTATCGCCGTGGGGGTTCGTTGTGACAACAGCTGAACCAATCAGTTTATTAGCATAGAGCCTCTTCTGTTTACTCCTCCAACTTTTACAAACTTTCAGCCAATGTTTTCAGCACTGCAGATCGGAACGGCCCAACTTTTCTTCACTGTGTAAGATTGCCTACTCCTAATTGAGAGGAGAGGATACAATATTTATGTGTGACCGGGGAGGGTTGATGGCTGAAGAACGACCTGACATGTACTCTAACTAATGCTGAAAGCACAAACTTGGCCGTGTCTGACGCCTGTCCAAGTCACTTATGAATTTGACTTCCTCCTGTCTTAGTTGCTCACAGTTTTCTGCTTTTCAAAACTTTCCTCTTTTCACTTCTTTTTAACTGTTTAGAGTACGTCAGCTTCAAACGCATACTGGATGCATTCAAGCCAACAAAAAAAACACACTTTTTGTCAAAAAGATATCAAAGATTTTGTTAAATATGTACACTTGAGATAATAGTGAAACTATTCAGGCCTCATTGTGTAATATCCCCAAACGATCTGGTGTCCGCTATCATAATGAACAGATCAGATCAATCTAGTGACAATGTCTGACATGCAAAAAGTGGAGGTCAGTACACACAGCCAAAACAAGCAACCACAATCAATACTGACTTTGCTGCATCAGAATGTATTTATAGAAACACTGGCAGCTCCCCACCAAGACGCAAGAGGAGAGAAGAAAAACTGTCCAGCGAAGGCAGCTTCTTTCTCAACACGCTGGCTTGTTAATAGAGCTGCTGAGCAATTTGTTCTTTCTATGAAGTCATTTTATAGACTTGAACTTTCACTCATTGCGATAGCTGAGGGTGTTTTTTCTTAAATTGGATGGACATGTGAATCACCTGGGGAGGAAAATAAAGAGTGGCTGCAATCCACAATTATTTATTTCAAACCACTTCACCAGACAAAGGGTCAGACTGGTCAAATCAAATAAGCGTGTGTGTGTGTGGTGTGTGTGTGTGTGTGTGTGTGTGTGTGTGTGTGTGTGCGTGTGTATCCCTGAGTAAAGCTGACAAGATACACCATCCACTCACTCCTAAGGTATACAGCTAAATAAGAGAGCAGCGGAGTGAAGCACCTGGGCAATCAGGACCAAATTCAATCTCACACAATTGTTCTGTCCAAATTGACATGTCAAGCCAGTGTATGTGTGTGTGTGTGTGTGTGCGCGCGTGTGCGTGTGCGTGCGTGTGTGTGTGTGTGTGTGGTTGTAGGTGTGTGTACATGTCTGTTTGTGTGTGCCTGCATGGTTCAGTGGCAATGCTTTTTGTGTCTTGACGTGAGGCTCTTAGGGGACTTGGCTGGCATTGTCTGGCATTTTTCCGCTCTGCTTTGCTATTTTTTGAATAAATCTTTAGATAGATAGATAGATAGATAGATAGATAGATAGATAGATAGATAGATAGATAGATAATAACTTTATTGATCCCGAGGGAAATTAATTTTACAACATGTGAACTAAAGTTTAATGAACTCATTCATGTTTAACTTTCATCTATATTAAACAGCCTCATTATGCATTTTAAACATCTTTATTCATTAGCCTATACACCATATTTGCATGAATACATTTAAAATTATGCTCATTTATTGTGCCATTAATCTTTCCTTTTAATGGCATTTTTATTCTTGTACGTTTCTTATTGTATTTCCTGAATGCTTTCAACGAACAACAGCAAAAGCTGTTTATAGCATTTATAAAGACTTACTTGAAAATATCAGATAAGTCTCATTTTCAATATTGCATGGATATTATATTATATTACACAACAAAGAGCCAACAAAAACAAACTTGCATTCACTCCCAATAGCTGTTGTGTTGGATTACTGATAACACAACTGGACTAAGAAGTAAGATAAGATCAACAAATTTGCTATTAAGTTCCACACACACACACACACACACACACACACACATACATACAACTCCCCATGGGGGAATAATAGGAGTGTATAGTGGTTTTGCTCTCCTGAGCTGCCTGGTCACCATGCTTCTCGGTAGTGCAACCCTTCACCTTCTGCTCTGTTTCAAAAAACTCTCTCACTACTGTGCCACGTTTTAATGTCGCTGGTTGTTAAGTGTTTAAAAAAATAATAATAATAATAATAATAATTTAAAAAAACAAGAAAGAAAATCCAACATTTTTGAATTTTTTTTTAGTAAATAACATCCAGGGGTTGCATCATTCAATTATTTCAGAAACAAAAAGGGAGAACAGTTTTCAGGTTAACATGTTTTTTTTAACATTTTCTTGGTAAAAGGAGGGAGTGAAATAATTGAGGAGTGAAGAGAGGGGGGGAAAAGATGCTTTGAGATGTTTCCACTGGGAGAAAAAAAAATAAGAGGGTCAGCTGACTTATTGGTTAAAATCAAAAGTGTTTTTGGAAGAGATGACATGGCGACCAACCTGGGGAAAAGTCATCCTTAAATCGGTGCTTTAGTTTTTGTGGAAATGCTGGGGATTTGTCAGCCTGATCCAAACATACAGTATTAAGGATCAAATGGATGTGGCACGCACTCTTGGAGAGGAATTTAATTCCAGATGCATCTGTTTTTGCAGGACTGATGCAGTATTGTAATTTGTACACGTGATAGAAAAATATGTAAGCCCTTTGGAATATTTTCCCAACATATTATTATTATTGTTATCATATTATTGTCTGTGTACAAGGTGCATTTAGGCATAGTGAAGTTTCCAAGTGTCACACAACTCACCCTCCATGCAGAAGATGACCATCCAGGCTATCCATAGGTCCGAGTTATGAAACTTCACCATGGCTCGTAACTGTTCAGTGACTGCTTCTTCAGTTTCAGCCCACTTGTCTCCTTCTTTTAACGAGATCTCAGCTCAACTCACAGTTTCCTTGAAGAGAAGTAACTGTTCCCTCTAATGGCATGAGACATTACAAGCTGTGGGACATTTTTTTTCCCCAAAAAAAACAACGTGAAATGTTTAAATGTGTGGAAATCCAAAGCACCCTCGGCTCTTTTTTTACTCCTCCTTTTCCTCCAGTTCTTTGGTCGCTGCTGGTCACTCCAACACTATTCTCTCTCCTCTCCGGTCATTTTACGCACGCTTTGGGGATGCTCAATGTCCACCTGCTGGGGAGCACAAATCTGCCCGACTGTTCGCTGAAAGTGACTTACAAACAGATGAGAAACTGGCACTTTTCCCGTCCGCTTGCTGAGTCTCTCCAACGCGTCTTGTTGCGCTCCATGCTTTCTCGTCTGTTCTGCTGCAGCTGAGCGGACCTCGGAGCAAAAAGCACACAGCATTGGAAGCAATACCACTTCCTATTGATGTTTTTCAAAATAAAACATCCCAGGGTTGTTTGTCATGAGGTGGCAAAAGGACAGAGCTTCAGTCTGGCCTATCTAAAAAGACCATCAAACAGCTTCAGATGGTTCAAAATGCAGCTGCTAGAGTTCTTACAAAAACCAAAAGAACTGAGCACATCACTCCAGTACTTAAAGGGACTATTTGTAACTTTCAGAAATGCTTGTTAACAGCGACACCTGTGGCCGTTAAGTCAATGAAAGTCAGCGTCTGGCTCGCGCTTGTGCTCGCTCTACATAGACATGAACGAGCATCGCTCTAAACAGTGAGGCGACACACGTCAGCTAAAACCACAATATCACTCTATATTTCACCTGCTTGGCAGTAATGTTAGCTGACCAGACGAAGGTCTCTCCATGAATCACGGCTGATCCTAGTGTTGGCTTTTCCTGCTTCAGCCTCCCGACCTCTGCCGGAGGGAGACACCGGCACCCGGTCGGACACGATAATGTTTCTCGCTGCGGAGCCCCGTAACTTCACAAGACACCGTAAACCTCTGTTGGTCTGGAGGAGCTGCAGCAGTTATTTCTGCACAAACGTCCACTGTACATTCACTAGATATTTTCAGAGCGAAGTCTTCTGCAGTGTGTAGTGTGCACACATGCACGTGAGGTGGAGCGAGCTGAGTGAAGGCAAGCAGACAGGCAGAGTACAGACTCCGGTCCTGGAGACCAACGCTACGATCTCCCCCGCGTCCTCCAACCGCAGCCAACACTGTTTAACAGACGGGCTTCACTAGATATAACTATGCGGTTTTGGTGCTTCCGTGTAGTTTGTGTTGGAGTCTTGTCTGAACAGCGTAGCCACACGCCAGCGCGCATGGGACACCGACCCAGAATGATTTATACGTGTAAGAAGTTACAAACAGTCCCTTTAATGATATGAGCAACGGAGAGAGCGGTCAGCAGGTTCCACATGCAGAGCAATTCATTTCAGAAGCAGATTTCTTGGCATCTTTTTCTTGCTTCTGTCTGTGTATATGTGGTTTGTGCAATGGCACACACATCATGTTGGTGGTAAGAAAAAAAAGTAAACAAAGGGAGGAAGGCAGTAGATTTAAGGCCTCTGATTTGGGGGAAGTGATTGCACCTGAGGGGGGGGTGGTTCCTTTCCAGACAGGAGCGTTTGTTTTATCCTCCAGGAACCAGGTGTGGTCATAGGACATCTTTCTATTGACTATTAACAGTTGTTAAAAAAAAAACTTCTTTGAGTTATATCTCCTAGTACCTTACCTTTCAAGGTAACAACACTCCACTTGACTCCACAGTAGACTAGAAGAGAGAATCCAGCCAGGATAAGCCTTGAAGTAAACAGGGCTAGAGAAACACACCTGAACCCTGTGTGCTTTTATTTTGTAGGTGAAATCGCCCTGGCTTCCTGTTTCAGTCTGAGTGTGTGTGTAACTTGACGGCGCTCAGCTGCAGATGATTGAGATGATCTCGAGCCCGGCTGTTGCTGGGAGACCGCTGACGCCAAACGAGAGAGAGACGTTCGTGCCCTCCTGCGGCGCGAGCACAGAACGACCCATAGAATGGAATCGAATCGAATAGAACAGAATAGAATAGAATATAACAGAATAGAATGGAATGTAACTAAGTACATGCACTATAAGTATAATTTTGACATACTTTATTTTACTTGAGTATTTCCATTTTCTGCTACTTTATACTACTCTACTACATTTCAGAGGTAAATACTGCACTTTTTAATCCACTTCATTTATTTGACGCATAAAAAAAACACATTATATTCATATATGATATGTTGCAGCACTATACTTCACATCTACCCAGTATAGTACACAAAGTACGATAAGATAAGTTAAGATATTCATTTATTAGTCCCGCAGTGGGGAAATTTGCAGTGTACAGCCGCAAAGGGGATAGTGCAAAAAACAAGATGCATCAACTAACACAGTAAAAAAAAGAGCTAAACAAAGTGTAACATGTAATATGTACCATTTAAATAGAGGAAGTATAAAAAATAGGAGCAGTATACAGTATTGACAATAAAAAGACTTAACAAAATTGCACAAGTGGAAAATGATATTGCACAGTGAGAATGAATGAAATTCCACCTGAAAATATCAGGTTATTGTCAGTTTTTGGTGAGTAAGTGTAAGTGTAATTGTAAGTATCTACAATTGTCTCCACATTGAGGAATTGCAGCATTAAAATGTTCTTCTTTCATGAATGTGTAAGTGACAAAAACAGAATGGTATAATATTCTATAAAATATAACACTGTGAAAGGAGCCATTCTGCATAATGAGTACTTTGACATTTGATATTTTAAGTACATTTTGCTGAAAATACTTCTGTACTTTTACTTGAGCAACATTTTGAATTAGAGCCTTTTACTTATAATGGAGTATTTTTAGACTGTGGCATTTCTACTTTTATTTAAGCAAAGAATCTGAGTACCTCTTCCACCACTGGAATAGAATAGAATAGAATACCTGCCTACTCTTATAGTGGCAATGTTTAAGTGGCACTTTTAACATTTACAGTAATCCATCTTTGATGGTGGTTGCTATATTAGGCCCTACATACTGAGTAATACAGTAATACAATATGTATTGTAAATATCAGTGACATGTCACTGCAACACAGGTGAGTGTTTCACTCAATGTCACACATGAGAGGCAACAAGAGAAACAGACACAGCACACAAAGACTGCAGATGAATTGTATAGAAAGTTACATCTTTTTGTGTGAAAGACATTAAAATGACTATTTTTATCTTAATGAATCAAATCAATGCATGTGATTTTGTAGCAAATCTGCGACTGTTAGAAATGACTGTAGGCTAGAGGAACTACTCAGCAGCTGAGGAGACTGCATCAAACAACGTTCAGTGTTCAGGCCTCTAATCAATTTGATCCACTGATCACACATAGCTCACCTCAGCACTAAATAGCTACTTATATCTTTCCTACATCACAGTATATCTGGTCGCAGCACAGTTTGTTAGCCAAAAAAGCATCCAAACATCAAAAGAGAAACATTCTGACTGAAGTATTTTTGAATTTTCTTCCCTAATTTGTTTTTTAAACTTAGAGAAAGGGAAAATGAAAGGCAAAGACATGATGGGGGCAATGCCCTACATCCATCTACCCATCCATCCCTCCACTCTTTCTTCTGCCCTGAAGCTGTTGGCAGAACAGACGTTTAGCTGTCACTGCAGAGAAATAATGTACAAGTTAGAGGATCTTAAGGAAGCCCCAAGGCCTTCACATCCCTCTCTTTCTTCGTCTTTCACTCACTTTCTCTTTGTGCCTGAACTTTAAACTTTTTCTCACATGCACCCTCAGCTCCCTCTCTGAAAAGGTCACATAACTTTTGTGATATTGCATTCAAGCAAGCTGCGTCAGAGGGAAAACAACATCCAGTGCACCGGGTCAGATCTTAAAAGTTTGAAGTGGAGCTTTTTGGTGTGACCTGAGGACAGAATGGCTTCATGCAGCACAACAAATAAGGCTTTTGTATTTGTACTTGATGCAGAGCAGAATGAGAATCAGTCTAGTGTCACACATGGGAAAACTGAACCTGAGACAAAGAACAAAAGCACAGTGTGAGACCAAACATGATCTACAGCATAATTAATGGGACTCTACATGTATGAGGTTCTGTTTGTGCCCGAAATGCGCTGATGCATTGATGATTTTATAGCATTATGTTGCAGTTGTTTTTCATTTTTGAAAACTTGCCATGTTTGATTTTGTCTTGTACTTATGAGGTTCTGTTGAAGGCTGAAACTAATGATTGTTTTCATTATCATTTAAGCTGCTTTTAAGTTTTTAATTGTCAAAAAACAGCAAAACAAATGCCCATCACAATTTCCTACAGCCAAAAATTACATCTTCAAATGTCATGTCTAAACAGTCAACAGTCTAAAACCCAAATATACTCACTTTACTATCACATAAGACAAAAAAAAGTTGCAAATACTCACACTTGAGAAGCTGAAATCTGAAAATATTTGGTATTTTTCTTAAAAATTGACTTGATGATTATAAATGCCCAAATAGTTGCTGATTAATTTTCAAGTAATCGTTTAAGTTATAATTTTGTTTGTGCCAAAATGTGGTTGCACACTTCTTCTTCTTTTAGGATTTTATAACAAATTTTATTGCTGGTGATTGCACATGTCTGATGTCCTCCCCTGCTCTTTAATGTGGACTGAGGTTTGCTGTTTCCATTTACCAGAAGCTATGGACAAATGCAAATGACACAGGTGATGTGCCAATCAGATGGCAGAAGCAAAATAGAACAGACAGAAGCAAATGCACAAAGTCACGCCAACGTACAACAGTAAGGAAACATGTGGGGATGGAGAACATTCTGAAAATAGACACAAAAGAAACCTCATACATGAAAGAAAATGTTATACATCATCCACCGATTTCACACATCAATATTCCCTAAAATAAGATAAAGGTTTGAACATGATGGATGGCTTAAATTGGGTTTCTTCAGCAGCCAGCAAAAGATGCACGCTTGATTTATTATTGATTCCTTTCTGAAACTGCTCCATTTCTCTTTTTTTTCTGCACCCCCATAAAAGATTCAAAAGAAGATCCTCAATGCTAAATGTTGTAATTCTCTTCTCCCGACAGTCCTGGCCGGAGTTCACGACAACTTGAATATTGATGTCAGGTAGAACGGGTGATCCTTTGTTTAGTGCTGCATCGTTGTTGAGAGGCTTCACTTTCTCTCCAGGGATATTATTTTTATTATTGAACAGTTCAACCTGAACCCACGCAGTGTGTTCCCTGCAGTGGTGGAATATAACTACATATATATTTACTCAAGTACTTTGAAATACTTGTTCTTTCCTTATTTCCATTTTACACTGATTTATATATTTCTATTCATATTACACTTAGAGGAAAATATTGTCTTTTCACTCCACTACATTTATCTGTTATAGTTACTTTGCAGATTAAGATTTTACAAACAAACATAATATGTCATTAAATATGATGCCTTTCATAGATTTCTTTAATAGTTTCAGTCCAAAAGAGCCATTTATTTATTTGACACTTATCCAGATAAAACAACTACATTAAACATAATTCAATTATTTATTCTTTTTTTGAAGAGAATCTATTTCTGTTTTATTATTTCAACAAAATTGATTAAAATGAATTACAATGACAAATAACGTTGTCTATAAAATATAAATCTTGAAAATAAAACTGCTTTACCGTTTTTTTGCAATTGCCAAGACACAAAAACTGGTATTTGTGGCACAACTATTGAAACCACTAACTCATGTAGCCGATATCTATTGACCATTTATGTTAAACCATAAGCACATCGTCTTCTTTACTCTAAGTTTGAAATTCTAAAACCTACTTTTTGCAAATAACTACACCCGGTTATCTACATTAGACACATCATTCAAAACTAAACGCCTGTGTGTTTTGCTTGCTTAACACTGCCATTGAAATATCACACTCAATTATCAATCACCTGCACCCAAAATGCACCTGTGAAAACACCTGTAACCAATTAGATCACTTAGAAATCAGAGCTTGAACACTATAGGCTTAATAGGATTCAGGTTTGCCCTTTGGTGTGCACAATGGAGGTCAATAATGGAGAGAGAGTTAAAGGAGTATAATTGCAATATACTGTATTTTGTTTATAGTATCTTCAGTTAATTAAATTAATTGTGTCTGATACTGTTATGAGTATATGAGCATTGAAAATAAACACATTTGTTTGTTTCCCCATTGCATTTGTGTTCATAGTCTATGTTTACAGCGTGCCACAAATGGAAATGCCAAAGACTCTAGGTAATAGATCAGTGTGCAGTTTGCATGTGGAAAGACCTATTTATTTGGTGTTTGTGTATAAAGTTGTGGTGGGAAAATACAATTTTTAGAAGAGTTTATATCGCTTTGAATAAAGTATTATATATCTAAATATTCATTTAAATATAAATATTTAGTATTTTGTGTAAACACTATGTTTAGATTTAGATTTATTTAGATTTATTTGTCCCGGAGGGATATTTGCTTCCACAACCAGTACACAGAAACATACAGATATACACAGAGCAACATACAGATGTTTTTTGGTTTTTATGTTTCAACAAAGAGGGCCCTAGTTTCAGAAATTGTGTTTTAGCAATTGCAGAGAAAACCTGTAATCTTTTACATGGACTTCCAACTGTGACTGACCTTAAAAAATAGAAAACACTGCCATCTTGTGGTGAATAAAACACTCTTTACTTGACAGAAGAACTTAATGGAAAGTCAGAACATCTACTTTGTGCTGGTCTTTGTTTAGACACACACACCAGTATGAGTCTGTGACAGGAAAGACGGGAAGAAAAGTTCGTTCTACTGCGCAGTCCTTTTGTCGACAGACAAGATCATAAGAGAATGACGGAGCAGTCCAGTCCCCCAGAAAGCATCATTCCTGAAATAACAAAAAGGGCAATGTTGTTACTGCAGAAAGGGACACATGATTTATTAAATAACATCGTAAATGTCATTAAATGTCACAGCTCTTTCTGTATCTTTAATGTATGAATCATTGTGGCAGCAGCATGAATAACAAACACCTAAATGTCTTTCATTTTTGGAGCAGGAATGTTATGGAGTCTAGTCAGAGCATGACAGGTATGACAGCAGTGTGTTCACTTTCAGTGAGGCGTTTATACAACAACAGCTCTTTATGACAATAGCGTGAGCTTTACATGACCCAACATACACATACAGGAGGGTGAAATGCAGTCACACTGGCACTGCAGGTAAGACCTGTTGTTGATGGTCTACGTGCACCAACGAGACAATGATTCAGTTGATAACTTTGGACATGAAGTGTGACAGGTATGTTATCTGTTGAGCTGCATGTTATCACATTTTGCTATTAAAAAGGTCTTGAGAACTACAAACAGAAGTATAACGTGGGAACACTTTCACAAACTGAGCTCTGAGGGGAAATAAAAGTCGGTCTGTGGCTGTCCAAAAGTCCAACACAGCAAGGCCTAGTTCACCAGAGTAAAACTGTTTTATATCAAAATTTAATTAGCAAGATATCTCTAAAAAATAACTGCAGCATTGGGCCTACCTCATCACTGCTGGAGGATGAGGATGAAGATGAGGATGAGGATGAGGATGAGGATGAAGATGAGTGTCCTGATTTTTCTCCCCCTTCCTTATGTTCCTTATGCTTCTTATGCTTCTTGTCCTTCTTCTTGTGGTCTTTGCAGTCTCCGTCCTTTGACTTTTTGTGAGACTTGTCCTTTTTGTCAGACTTGTCCTTACTTCCACACTTGTCCTTACTTCCAGACTTGTCCTTAAAAAATGGCAAAAGTTGACTTTGAATAAATTATTGATTATGTTGGTTTAGTCTTTAAGGATTGTGTTGGTCAGAATTCATCAATGTAGAGTAAGAATTGTGTTGGCTGCAGTGTATTGTGCCGAAGAGCTGGCAGCAAAAACGCACAGATCAAGCAGATTTAACAGAGAAGCAACTTTTTGTCCTTGCTGTCAAAAAACAGCTAAAATCATAAGTTGACTCATACCACAGTTATGAACTACATGAGCATCTTTGACAGTATGCCAACATACAAAGCTCTTACCTTATCCTTCTTCCAGGGCCAATCAAACTCATCCTTCTGAGCCACCTTCGGCATCACCTTTTCTTTCCCACCTACAGCTGCACACATGCAAAAGAAACAGATGCTAAACAGGTTTGAAGAATCAGGTGAAAATAAATGTGAAATAAAAAATCAGAATTATTGTCACCAAAAATCTGATTGACAAAAGCCCTTTATGCCGCAGAAATCAAATACATCTGGCTGAGACTGTATTTGTTTACACATTTTCATTTAATTTCTAAAGCATACATTGGAAAATGAATGAACCTATCAGGAGTAAAACCTGCCCTAAAAAATGCCTGTTACTCTTCAATTCCACTATAACCAAGACTTGAACAATGTTGTTTAAGTCAACAGAGACAAACATAACATTTGAGATATTCCTCTTAAATGCAGTCAAAATAAATTTGAGCCTACCATCCCCAAGATCGAAAGACATTGTGACACCTGTTTGTGTGCTTTCCCACACAAGTGAAGACAGAGACTCACACACAGGATACCTGTATTAACTGCACCTAAACCATGTGACCTATAACCACGCCCCCCAACCACCACTCCCTCTGGGTTATTGTAGTTGTACTTATTGAGTTCTAAAAGTCTTATGGGTCAAATAAATGAATAAACCTGCTGGTCTAGTTACATTTCTTCAACCTGTTTCTGACAGAAAACAACTTGTTTCAAGATTTATTTAGAAATGGGTGTGAGAATAAGGGATCGCTAAGAATTTAAAATGTCACCTTATTCTCGAAAATTCATTAAACAGGTTGAAATGATCTCACCCCAATGACAGATTTTTCACATTTTTGCAGAATTTGCACCATGCAACATGTAGCGTATAAAGAGAGAGGAGAGAGGCTGAGGAGCCAGGAGCGAGGGTCATCAATTTTGTATTGCATTGAACAATACTAGAATATGTTAAAATATGTGAGCACATTAGTTTAACAGCATTAATTGATTAAATGTATATATAAATGGGGCTGTCAAATTTAGCGCGATAATAACACGCTAATTTGTTTTAACGCCACTAATTTCTTTAAAGCAATCGATCTTTCAGAGGTTGTAGCGGGCTCAGTTTTAAAGCCAGATTGAAGATAATACTATCATATGAAACTAGAAAAAATCAAAGCTACCAAAACAAATCCATTGATACCAACCATGTCATACTAGCTTGTTGCAAAGAAGGTTAAATTTTGGCGAGGAAAAACTGTCATGGCCATTTTCAAAGGGGTCCCGTGACCTCTGACCTCAAGATATGTGAATGAAAATGGATTCCATGGATACCAACGAGTCTCCCCTTTACAGACATGCCCACTTTATGATAATCATACGCAGTTTGGGGCAAGTCATAGTCAAGTCAGCACACTGACACACTTATCATAGTTTTCACATAATATATCAATTTATTCATTGGTTTGCTGTTTAATACATTTTTCTTTAGTTGAAACTCAAACGCATGCTGTCCACTCAGGTGGACATGTGAAAAACTCCTTGAAAAATTTGTTTTAAAAAATCATTTTTTTTTCATTCCTAAGGAGGAATAAAACCACTGAAGAAAACAAATCCAGACTGAAGTTGTCATAAATCATGCATGAAAGGGTATGTTGTTGTTGTTGTTGTTGTTGTTGTTGTTGTTGTTGTTGTTCACTGAGGACCACGGTTTTCAATTTTCAATAGTTTCAGTCCAAAAGAGCTATTTAACTATTTGACACCTGTCATTGTGAAGTGACTAAATTAAATACAATTAATTTATTTATTCTTTTTCAACAAAATTGATTAAATTAATTACAATGACAAACAATAACTTTGTCTGTATTTGTTGTACTCTTAAAATATAAATCATGAAAATAAACCTGCTTTAATCTACTTGGACTTTTAACTTTGATTGACCTTAAAAAATAAATAACACTACTATCTTGAGGTGAAGAAAATACACTTTACTTGACAGAAGAACTTTAGCATTTTGTTGTCAGAACATTTACTATTACGAATCAGCGGATTTGTTTACACAAGAACAACATGTTTCTGTGACATCAATGAAACGACAAGCAGAAAAGTTGGTACAGCACTCTCATTTAGTCAATAGACAAGATCATAAGAGACTGACGGAGCAGTCCAGTCCCCCAGGAAGCATCATTCCTGAAATGACAAAAAGGACAATGCTGTTACAGAAAGGGACACATGGTTTATTAGATAACATCTTAAATGCCACAGCTCCTTCTGTATCTTGAATGTATGAATCACTGTGGCAGCAGCATGTATAACAAACACCTAAATGTCTCTCATTTTTGGAGCAGGATTGTTAAGGAGTCTAGTCAAAGCATGACAGGTATGACAGCAGTGTGTTCACTCTCACTGAGGCGATTAGACAACAACAGCATACACACACAGGAGGGTGAAGTGCGTCACACGGACACTGCTGGTATGACCTGTTGTTGATGTTCTATGAGCACCAATGAGCCGATGATTCAGTTGCCAACATTTTGACATGAGGTGTGACACGTATGTTACCTGTTGAGCTGCATGTTATCACATTTTGCTATTAAAAAGGTCTTGAGAACAACAAACAGAAGTGTAACGAGGGAACACTTTCACAAACTGAGCTCTGAGGGGAAATAAAAGTCGGTCTGTGGATGTCCAAAAATCGAACACAGCAAGGCCTAGTTCACCAGAGTAAAACTGTTTTATATCAAAATTTAATTAGTAAGATATCTCTAAAAAATAACTGCAACATTGGGCCTACCTCATCACTGCTGGAGGATGAGGATGAGGATGAGGATGAAGATGAGGATGAGGATGAGGATGAAGATGAGTTTCCTGATTTTCCTCCCCCTTCCTTATGTTCCTCTTTTTTCTTGTCCGTCTTCTTGTGTTCTTTGCCGTCTCCTTTCTTTGACTTGTGCTTTTTGCCCTCACTTCCACCCTTGTCTTTCTAAAAAATGGCATACGTTGACTTTGAATAAATCATTGATTGTGTTGGTTTAGTCTTTAAGGATTGTGTTTGATTCCAGTAGTCAGAATTCATCAATGTAAAGTAAGAATTGTGTTGGCTGCAGTGTATTGTGCCGAGGAGTTGGCAGCAAAAAGGCACAGATGAAGCAGATTTACCAGAGAAGCAACTTTTTTGCCTTGCTGCCAACAAAAACAGCTCAAATCATAAGTTGAATCATACCACAGTTGTGAACTAAATGAGCATATTTGACTGAATGCACACATTCAAAGCTCTTACCTTCTTTTTATCCTCATCCTTATCCCTGCTCCAGGGCCAAAAAGACTCATTAGCCTCCTCCTTCTTCACCGTTTCATCCCCACCTAAAGTTGCACACATGCAAAAGAAACAGATGCCAAACAGGTTTGAAGAATCAGGTTAGAATAAATGTGATATAAAAATTATTGTCACCAAGAATCTGAGTGACAAAAGCAACCTCTTTATGCAGCAGGAAGTCAAATACATCTTGCTGAGACTGTCTTTGTTTACACACTTTAATTTAGATTCTAAAGCATACATTGGATAATTAATGAACCTATAAAACCTGCCGTATAAATGCCTGTTGCTCTTCAATTCCACTAACCAAGACTTAAACAATGTTATGAAGTCAACAGAGACAAACATAACATTAATTAGTGCCTTTACCTGAGAACGGATTCCAAGACATTGTGACTCCTATTCGTGCGCTTTCCCAAACAAGTGAACACAGAGACTTACACATAGGATACCTGTTTTAACCACACCTAAACCAAGTGACCTATAACCACGCCCCCCAACCACCACTCCCTCTGGGTTATTGTAGCATCTTTTAATTTAATTAAGTGCAGGCAGGGATTAAGAATTTTGTGCAAATTACTAACCTGCACACTGTTAAGCCTGAGTAAGGCATATTATTACGGATTGTGAGCAATTCAAGGTAAAAGTGTGATGGTGGATAGACTACCGTGAGATATTTATTTCCAGATAGATCACTCTCCGTTTTATTACTTATATCTTTTAGTTAATTATTTGGTAACGCGTCGATTACTGCCTGCAAAGAGTAATTTAGTGCAGGCCTATCAATAAGCCCACTTACAGTATAACGCTATAAGCTGTTTTTGTTTTATTTTGTGGGTTTTATGTATCTTTTTTTGGTGGGGATGGGAGGGGGGAACAATTTTGATAATGCAATGAACACTGTGGTCAGTGGTGAAAGAAGTTTTTAAATGCTTTACCTAAGTAAAATGAAAGTTCCTTGTAGTAAGTAAAAGTATCGTAATGTTCCACTTACCAGTCGCAGACAAGAGTCGGGGAGACCGGGGTTGGTAGTAGCACCTTTTGTTTGAGCATTAGTAACTCAGTGGTTGTTCGTGCTGGATCTGTAAAAGTTTGACACAGGGTACCCATATTTGTCTACTAAAATTAAAACTCACTTGGACATCTACTACACAATCACACATTTTGTGAGTTAATGTCAAATGCAAAGAGTTCCCTTACAACCTACCCCTCTACTGGGCAAATTCATTGGGCACAAATTCCATAATAACATTTTAGCATATTGTAATTCAAGTGTTCTGAGAGGAAACTAGACTTCTGCACCTCCTCATGGCTCTGTTTTCAGGCTTTAAAAGATCTAGTCCGTGACGGGAGACTTTGGCCAATCACAGGTAATTTCAAAGAGAGCGTTCCTATTGGCTGTGCTCCGGCTGGTGGGCGGTACTTGGTATTTCCTCAACTGATTTCAACATGCCTGCCAAGTCACAAACGTTCTCATTTTACAGCTGAACAGTACACTACAAGATGTTTCTGAAACCATTTGAGGCGGGAAATAGGCATTACAGTAACAGAATATTGATTCATATTTGATCAGCGCTGCCTTGTTTGACCATTTGATCAGAGTTTGCGAGTGATTGACAGCTGCTCATAGACGGCAGGCTCCAGCTCCACTCTGATTGGTTGTTTTCCTTCGGTCTGTGAAATCTTGCAGATGCCATTAGGAGCACCGGTGAACTACGAAAGACACAGATGCAGATGATTTTATTTTAAGGTAACCTGTCTCATGCACTACTGTCAGGATATAGGGACTGTTTTATAACAATAACTTTTTTTAATCATATCTGCTCCGATCCTACCCACTGCAGCTTTAACGCTATCCAGTTTATGCAAGAACTCTATTGAAGAATAAACTGTTTTGAATAAAGTGAACAATTTAAAGTGGCAAAAACACTTATTTCTTATAACTTTAACTTTAATAACACGTTAACGCAAATTCATTTTAATGCCACTAATTTCAATCAATTTGCAGAGGTTGTAGCAGGCTCAGTTTTAAACCCAGAGTGAAGATACTGGTATTGCATGAAACTAGAAAATCCAAGGTACAAAAAATTACGCTCCAAACTTGCACTAAATTGTGGTGAGGAACAATTGTCATGGCCATTTTCAAAGGCGTCCCTTGACCTCTGACCTCAAGATATGTGAATGAAAATGGGTTCCATGGGTACCCACGAGTCTCCCCTTCACAGACATGCCCACTTTATGATAATCACATGCAGTTTGGGGCAAGTCATAGTCAAGTCAGCACACTGACACACTGACAGCTGTTGTTGCCTGTTGAGCTTGAGTTTGCCATGTTATGATTTGAGCATATTTTTATGCTAATAGCAGTACCTGTGAGGGTTTCTGGACAATATTTGTCATTGTTTTGTTTTGTTAATTGATTTCCACTAATAAATATATGCATTTGTTTGCATAAAGCAGCATATTTGCCCACTCCCATGTTGATAAGAGTATTTAATGGTTTGACAAATCTCCCTTTAAGGTACATTTTGAACAGAAAACAATTGTGCAATTCTAACGCATGCTGTCCATCCAGGTGAAAAACTCTTTGAAAAATGTGTGTTTAAAAGGTTAGGCCTGAGGAGAAGGATGTTAATGTTAAAGGATGTTTTTTAATGATGATAAAGTAATGGGGAACCGTGTGTACTTTATCCATCTATAGCAGGGGTGCACACACTTTTTCAGCATGCGAGCTACTTATAAAATGACCAAGTCAAAATGATCTACCTACTATAAAAATGCAAAACATATATTTATTTATAAATATATTGAGTATTCTTTATATGTACAATATATGTTGGTGTACCTTGCATAACTGCATGAACCCATATTGTACAATATAACTCTGTACATTTTTTGTCATTACCTTACTCTGATGACTTGCACTGAATGGAATCAGCCAGGGATGCATAGTCCGGACAGTAGCTGCTGATAGCCAGCCTCAAGCACACTTCCAAATGATCATCAGTCAAGGTGGAACGGTATTTGGACTTAATAATCTTCATGTGGGAAAAGGCTGACTCGCATAAATAAGTGGAGCCGAATAATGCAGTCAAGGAGGTAGCACATTTCCTCATGTTGAGGTACTTTTCCTCTGTGAGTAAGTTCCAGAACTGTCCATGAGCCCTGGACTTAAGCTGAATGTCAGCTTGTAGTGTCAAAATCTCATCCTCCACTCCAGATGAGTTCAGGTGAAACAGTGTTGCAATTTGTTGGCTGACGTCTATTTAATTTTTTTTAATTTTTTTTTAATTTTATTTTTTTTAATGCCATGCGATCTACCCACACTACCTTTGCGATCGACCGGTAGATCGCGATCGACGTATTGGGCACCCCTGATCTATAGTAACAATGAAACTCATGTTAGAGAATGTGGAACAGCTTGTATGTCATGTCATATGATGTGTCAGCTCAGGTCAAATGAAGCACATTCAGTGAGGACCAAGGTTTTCAATTTTCAATAGTTTCAGTCCAAAAGAGCTATTTAACTATTTGACACTTCTCATTGTGAAGTGACTAAATTAAATACATTAATTTATGTATGCTTTTATTCTATTTTCATTTTTAACTAAATTAATTGTCCATATTTGTTGTGCTCTTAAAATATAAATCATAAACCTACTTTAATCTTCTTGAACTTTTAACTTTGATTGACCTTGAAAATGAATAACACTGCCATCTTGAGGTGAAGAAAATGCACTTTACTTGACAGAAGAACTTGAGCATTTTGTACAAGAAGGCAATCCAGGCACTCCAAAATATTAAAACAAGTGGTAAACGAGGATGGAAAGGTATTAAAAAGCCTTTATTTTAGTGGCTAAATCATTAAAAAAGCCAACATGTTTTGACCACTGTCGGTCTTTTGTTGTCAGAAAATTTACTTCTAGGAATCAGCGGATTTGTTTACACAAGACCAGCATGTTTCTGTGACACCAATGAAAGAACAGGAGGAACAAGTTGGTACTATACTGCACACTCATTTAGTCAATAGGCAAGATCATAAGAGACTGACAGAGCAGTCCAGTCCCCGAGGAAGCATCATTCCTGAAATGACAAAAAGGACAATGCTGTTACAGAAAGGGACACATGGTTTATTAGATAACATCTTAAATGCCACAGCTCCTTCCGTATCTTTAATGTATGAATCGTTGTGGCATGAGTCGTAACAAGCACCAACATTTTGGAGCAGGATTGTTAAGGAGTCTAGTCAGAGCATTACAGGTACGACAGCAGCGTGATCACTTTCATTGAGACGGTTAGACAACAACAGCTCTCATATCTGACCGGTTTCCCTTCTCTCCCAGCCTGGGCCTGGTTCGTTCCTCTTTTGCTTTAGTCATTTGCATGTAAAACCTATTATTTATACAAATGTGACCGACGTGTTGTTCGGTTTCCTCTGAATAAAGCTGCAACAAAGTGAAAGGAATTCAGCCCAGAGCTGATGAGATAGTAGAAGTTTGGCTGCAGGCTGATAAACTAAAAATGAATCTGCAGATCTGGAGGGTTTTCAACAACAATATGAGCTATAAATAAAAACAGCATACGCACACAGGAGGGTGTGGTGCGTCACATCTGATTAAAACTTTCACTGCTGGTATGTTGTTATGGGCACCAACCTTTGAAATGAGGCGTGGCAGTGCTGAGCTGCATTTTATCACATTATGTTATTAAAAAGTCATGGGAACACTTTCACAATCTGAGCACTGAGGAGTAATAAAAAGCAAACACAGCAAAGCCTAGTTCACTATAAACCTATTTTATATCAAAAATTAAATTAGCAAGAGGTCTCTAAAAATTAATTGCAGCATTGGGCTTACCTCATCACTGCTGGAGGATGATGAAGATTGGGAGCTTTTTCCCACATCTGGCTTATCCTTTTTCTTAGGTTCCTTCTTCTTGCCGCCTTTGGCGTCCTTGCCATGTGACTCGTGCCCTTTCTCGCATTTTCCCTAAAAAATGGCAAAAGTTGACTTTGAATAAATCATTGATTGTGTTGGTTTAGTCTTTAAGGATTGTGTTTGAGTCCAGTGATCAAAATGCATCAATGTAGAGTAAGAATTGTGTTGGCTGCAGTGTATTGTGATGAAGAGCTGGCAGCGAAAATGCATTTACAAGAGAAGCAACTTTTTGATATCAGTTTCTGAAACGTACCCTGATAATAGCCACAGCTAGAATCACTAGATTCATACCACACTTATAATCAACACATACAAAGCTCCTACCTTTTCCTTATCACACTTCTTCTTTGGGTCTTTTGAGGTAAGGACGAAAATATCAGGTTAGATATAAAAAATATCTGACTTATTCTGTGAATCAACAACAACAAATAAAATACATCTTGCTGGGACTGTTTGTTTACTCATTTTCATTTTGTAGCATACACATTGGATCATTAATTAAGCTGTCAGGTGCAAAACCTGCCATAAAAATGCCTGTTGCTCTTCAGCTCCAGTTACCAGGATTTAAAATGTTGTTGAAGTCAACAGAGACAACATTCAAGGTATTTCTCCTAAATACAGTCAATGTAAATTTGAGCCTACCTTTGGGAGGCATTGTGACTCCTGTTCATGTGCTTTCCTCAACCACAGTGACCACAGAGACTCACACACAGGATACCTGGATTAACTGCACCTAAACCTAAACCACACCTCCAAAACCACACCTCCTTCTGGGTAAAACAATCAAGTTACCACAGAAGTGCAAACAGGGACTTCAGAGTTAAGAATTTAATGCACATTACAAACCTGCACAGTGTTAAGACGAGTGGGACATATCATTGCGGAATGTGAATGATTTAAAAATTGGATGTAGTGTTGTCAAAAATATCGAAATATCGATATCGATACTGATTATTTGAAACGGTTTCAATACTCATTTTCCGCAGTATCGATACACAGGTACCAGCTGCACTTCCTGCTCTCTCTTCTCTCTGAAGGTGAGTTGACAGACAAAAACAAAATGTTTTATCTTTTAATAACAATTTTATGCCCTCAATTGTCCTTTCAATTTTCCCTTGTGGTATCAAAAATGATTACAAATGTCGATATTTTTCAAGGTATTGTATCAAAGTTAGAAATTCCAATATTGCTCTCTGATATGTGGTAGAGTACAGAAGTATAAACTAGAACAGTGGTTCCCAACCTTTCCTTTTCTATCATTGAGTAATCTGACGACCCCTGACTAAGTGACATTTTATCAATATTTCATATTATAGTCAATGCATAACAATGACAGTACAGAACAACTGATAAACTGTACAATTAACCCAAATAGTGAACGCAATAACGGCAGGACGTTTGTGTAAAACAAGCAATTTGGAGGAATTTTTAGCAGATTATTTCCTGTAAATATTGAATCAAAGATGAGTTTTTTATTTAGTTATTTTTAGGAATTTTTAATACAAATGTCTTTTTTTTTATTTGAACAGTCCTACTTACTTACTTAATAGGCTATCTTTTTTGAGAAATTCTGTGGGTTTTTTCTCCCTGACACTTGGCCTTTGTTCTGTTCTGCTCTCTTTTTTAGTTTTAACTGCATACTTTTATATTTTTTTAAGTTTATATGTTTAATAATAATCCAAACTTTTAGTTTTCTTTACCGAAATGAATGAAATGTCGAGACACAGGCAAACTGCATTTAAAAAAAGTTGTCTTACACCCCTTCAAATCAAGAAGGCCTCGCTACAACCACTGGTTGCATCATTAGGGCCCGAGCACGAAAGTGCCAGGACCCCAACGGTTGAGCCGTGCCTGAGGAACCTGCTCAATAGAATCAGGTTTTAATCAAATCAAACCATGTCACTAATCTTTCTGACTTAATGAAGTCAACACCCTAGAGTGTGAATAATTCACATCAAAACCAATAAATAACACAGATAATAAGTTTGTCTTTACAGCATCTTTTCCCATGCGTGACAATGGGACACACCCAAACTCTGACTTTCACGTCGATTAGATCGCTCACCCAGTAACGTTGTTGTTTTTCGCTCTTAACTTTGTCACCAGTAGCTGCAGTTTTGACTTCATGAGTGTAACGGGGTACCAAATGACATACTGATATGCTTTTAGTCATGATTATAGGTGATGACGGTACAATATCTGAAATTACAGGCACCAGAAGCTAATAAAAAAAGTGCAGTGCATTTCTTTTACCTGTAGTCTCTACACCACAAATTCCTACACCTCAGTGTGGGTGTAGGAATGACACTGACAACAGAGAGGTGGCAGTGGAGGAGGTTCCGAGGGTTCTGCACCCTGCGTTAAAAGCTATGAACACCCACACAGGTGATTTCAGTTTATTTGGCTGATTAGATCTCTGCTCACTGTAATGTATTGACATCTTCCTGAGTCTCCTGTCAGCTTTCATTGCACCTGGTAGATGGAGATTTGTGATCTCATGAATTCCACCTTCAGCCTGAGCAGAGGTCTAATCAGCCGGAATAACTGAAAACACCTGTGTGGGTGTTCAGAGGACAAACCGGTTCAGCTTATACAGAGTTTGAACAAAGTGTTCAGATGTACAACAAAAAACAACAAATGAGTAAAGATCTTCCAGTCCCTACGAGTTGGTACTAAATGTGATTATTACATTATGAAAATGCCCAGTGATTGGTAGTTTTGTTATAGCAAGTTCACTCTACTCGACTTTAGCCCTTCTAGTCGCTTCCAGACTAGCGACTAGAAGGGAGCCTGTAAATTGCGAAATTTGATCTGAGATCTGCAAAAACTCTCGTGAGACTTGCTGCCAGACGACCTAACCTAACCTCTCAACCATTCGAGGCATAGGACATGACACAGGACGCTGTTGTAACTTGACTCTACATATTCCAATCTGCCCCAAACTTCACAAGCTGGATAAGAGTCCCGACCTGAAGACATATATGTTCCATTATTGAGTTATGGTGATAGCGCCACCTACCAGCAACAAGAAATGGTTGTATACTGCCACCTACCCTCATAGAAGTGCCTTTTAAGGATGCCCCACAGGTTCTCAACAGGTCACTTACAGTGCAACGTGCTCCACGCAGAAAATACCCTCTAACTGTTGCGTGCAGTGTCCGACTTTCATGTAAATGCACGGCAGCGGGTACCCCCGACGTGCGCAAAGGGGTGAGGGCCCGTTCAACGCTGCTTGCAGCTTTAATTTATTTTAAGATTCTGATATACTTACAAAATATATTCTTTGGGAAGTTACAATGTTAACATTTTTTAAATGTGGAGTACTTTTTATTATTGATATAGGCCTGGTGTTATTGTTGCTTGGGTTAAAAGGTGGGTCGACGGGTGTGACTCTTTGGCTGTAGCTATAATTATGGTTTGATTAAACAAAGTGGAACAGCGTGTGCTTTATCCATCTATCTGAAAGCTCATGTTAGAGAATGTAGAACAACTTGTATGTGTTGTCACAGGATTACCACCGTTTGTTGTTCCAGTATACCTGAATGAGCTCTGCGTCACCTGAGGACAGACCGGCTTCATGCAGCACAACATTTAAAAGTTTAATCATTTCTCAAATCAAACCCTGTTTTTATGAGAAACCCTTAATAATAAAGTGCAATAAGAAATGGTTAGTGCATATAATGATGTACACAAAAACGTTACCTTTCAGGAAGTCCAGATTCTCTGACTGAAACGAGTCCTAACTCGAATGCAAGGCTGAAACAAAATACAACACCACAGGTTACTTAAATTACCACCTATCAAAAAAATTAAAAAAATCTCCTCCACTACTGCAGCAAAAACTTTAAAAGAAGTAACCTTAATCCCAAACTGGGTAACCAGATATCCAATTTCAATTTCTCAACATATTACTGACCTTTTTGTATGATTCCAGAAAGGAGGATGAACAACGATGAAATGTTGCAGGTGGATGCAGGTGGCTTCTGTCTCTCCATTACTTCTGGTAAAATTAAAATACTGCATAATGCCACAAATCTTATGGTAGCATACTGATGATGTTCCTTGTTGTTTCTGGCTCCAAAAAGCATCAAAATATACAATATTTTACCGTATTTCGGAAGAAAGATGCATTACTGTTAGAGCCGTATTTTTACAGCAATTTATTAGTGACAATTATTTGTACTGACATGTCTGTTATGTACGTTTGATGCTTTTTCTCCAGGGGTAATTTATTGTTGTTGAGTTCAACCTGAACCAACAGTGTTTCCACTGCAGTGATTGAATGTAACCATGAATATATTTATTCAAGTATTGAACTCAAGTACAATTGAGGTACTTATTCTTTACTTGAGTATTTCCATTTTACACTACTTTATACTTCTACTCTTAATATACTTCAGAGGGAAATATTGTAAGTTTTACTCCACTACATTTATCTGACAATGACACTTTTTAAAAAACACAATTCATTAATTTATTCTTTTTCTAAAATGGATCCATTTCTGTTTTTGTCATTTCAACAACATCTATTAAAATCACATACAATAACATTGTCATTTTTTGTACTCTTAAAATATAAATCTTGAAAATGAAACAGCTTTAATCTTATTGTACTTGCCGGGTCACAAACTTTCTCATTTTACATCTAAACAGAACACTACAAGATGTTTCTGAAAACATTTGAGGTGAGAAATAGGCATTACAGTAACAGAATATTGATTCATATTTGATCAGCGCTGCCTAGTTTGGCCGTTTTATTGGAGCTCGCCAGTCACTGACAGCTGCTCAGAGACGGCCGACTCCAGATCAGCTCTGATTGGTTGTTTTCCTCCGGTCTGTGAAATATTGCAGATGCCATTAGGAGCACCGGAGGACACCGAGGTACATGCTTTTTTTCAGATTACTCATGAAATACTGTCAGGATATAGTGACCGTTTTGAAAAACTAACTTTTTTTTTATCATATTTGCTCCATTTCTACACACTGCAGCTTTAATTGACTTTAAAAATAGATAACACCGCCATCTTGTGGTGAAGAAAACACACTTCACTTGACAGAATACCTTGATGGGGATAAAAAAAAACCTGCAGGCATTTTGTTGTCAGAACATTTATTTCTAGGAATCAGCAGATTTGTTTACACAAAACCAGCATGTTTCTGTGACACCAATGAAACGACAGGAAGAAAAGTTGGTACTATACTGCACACTCAACCACACACAGACAATTTGTCAATAAGAGACTGAAAGAGAAGTCCGGTCTCCCAGGATCATCATTCCTGAAATGACAGAAAGGACAATACTGTTACTGCAGAAAGTTTTTTGGATTACTACCCGCAATGTAGAGCATAATTTTTCACAATTTACTGTGCAATTATTTGTACTTATGGTGTACCCATACAGTACGTAGTGATACAACGTGTGACGTCGGGGAATAAGGGTGTAACAAACTGGATAAAAATGTATACTATTCTAATATTACAGGTGACATGAGCATGACCATCCTGAGAGGCCCAGGCCACAAAGGTCAACCATTAACGCTTGCTGGTGAAGTAAGCTGAGGCGGTCTTCCGTGGAGCTGTTGTTGGAGGATGCTATAGAAATGATTTGTATATTTCTTATGGTTTTGGTATTAAGTGTAAGTTTTGGATGCAAGTTGAAATTGTTTTTAAGTTAGTTTACGGTTGGAAGAGACATGCTGAGTTTGAAAGTTATGTATACAATAGCTGGTCGTATAATATTTGAATTTTTGAATCTGTACAATGAATCAAAAATGACTATAGTGTTTGTATCCTTTACTCTTCATGACAGTTGACAGTTGGACATAAAATCATTTTCTACACCTCCCTTGGATGTAAGATGAACACTCCACGGTTTCAGTTCAGCTGTATTTATTGTAGAAAACTTATCATTAAAAAAAAGCATTTGTACTACTACTGTGCTCCATAACAACAATAAACAGCACCCTGTGTAACAACAGTGTCAATCCACATAAACCTGACAACCTCAGGCATCTGAAGTCCCCTAAGTACAACTTCGTACCCCATACTGCAAGTAGCTCTACTTTACAACATATACGGTGACATGTAGGCTTGAGCCCTACATGTTCCTTACAATACTCTTTTACCTCTGTTGACCTCCGACCTCTGTTTGTTCCAAAGTAAAAACCTGTAGTTATTTAGGAACTATGTAGTTTACTTGTCCTCATTTTGTTATTATCTGTACCCCTCCGGGTACCCGTTTGTTAAAAAAAACCAACAGCATAAATTATTTCCAAGTTCCCAGATTGTTACCTCCTTTTTTCCCTGACTTCACATTTTGTTCCCTTGTAGCCTACCTATTGGTACTGTGCTGGTACTGCACACTGTTAGTACAAATAATCACACTGTAAACTGTATTAAAGTGTTACTCAGAAAGGATACATGATTTAAATAACATCTTACATGCCATAGCCCCTTCTGCATCTCTAAAGTCGGTCAATCTGAGCAAATATGAATAAAAAGTTGTTGTTTTTTTAAACGGTCACTATATCCTGACAGTAGCGCTATGAGACACAGCACCGTGTTCACTTTCATCAAGGTGATTACAGCTCTTTTATGACTCCCATATCTGACCGTTCCCCTTCTCTCCCACACTGGGCTTGGTTCTTTCCTCTTTTGCTTTAGTCATCTGCATTGAAAACCTATTATTCATACAAAATGTGACCAACATGTTGTTCTGTTTCCTCTAAATAAAGCTGCAACAAAGTGAAAGGAATTCAGCCCAAAGCTGATGAGATAGTAGAAGTTTGGCTGCAGGTTGAAGTGGCAGTAGGTAGTATATTTTTGGCATCATTGGGCAAAAAATCCATTATAACCTTTCAGCATATTGTAATTCAAGTGGTCTGAGAGAAGACTAGACTTCTGCACCTCCTCTTGGCTCTGTTTTCAGGCTTTAAAAAAATCAAGCCTGTGACGGGAGACTTTGGCCAATCACAGGTCATTTCAGAGAGAGAGAGAGTTCCCATTGAGCGTTCCTGTTGGCTGTGCTCCGGCTGGTATTTCCTCAACTGATTTCATCAAGGCTGCCGAGTCACAAACTAGTAAGGGGATAATGTACAGCGAGCCGGTCATTGCTGTGAAAGAATCCCCGACAGGGCGATGCTGAAGGGGATTCTTTCACAACAATGACCCGCGCGCTGTACATTATCCCGCTTATTATACAGCTACTTACCTAAGAAATTTATATTTTGACGGAAAAAAAGGTCCACCAGAGTTCGACATCGGAACTGCGCCCATAGCAACGGTCTGCCATACATAGCAACGGTCTATTATAGAGAAATTAAAGACCGCAGAGCGCCGTGATTGACAAATCAGATTAGAGCATTCAACACAGCTGTTTAATAATCTGATTTAACAGCTAAAGAATACACTACAAGATGATTCTGAAAACATTTGAGGCGAGAAATAGGCATTAACAGAATTTTGATTCATATCTTATCAGCGCTGCCTAGTTTGACCATTTGGTCAGAGTTTGCGAGTGATTGACAGCAGCTGTCATAGACGTCAGCTGGACAGCGGACTCCAGCTCGGCTCTGATTGGTTGTTTTCCTCTGGTTTGTGAAATCTTGCAGATGCCATTAGGAGCACCGGAGGACATAGAGGCACATGATTTCTTTCCAATTACCTGTCTCATGCACTACTGTCAGGATATAATGACCGTTTTATAAAAATGTTTTAATCATATTTGCTCCATTTCTACCCACTGCACCTTTAATAAACTAAAAACTAATCTGCAGATCTGGAGGGTTTTCACTTGACATCAGTTTGACCTTTTCACTGCCATTCTGTTGCTATGGCAACAGCTTTGTTCCATGTTTACTTCCTGTCAGGTATTACATTAACAAACACTGCAACAGGAAATACAAAGGGGCCCATATATAATGTTTATGATTTGTAAAGGTCTGAAAAGGTCTATAAATGACACAGCATACACACGCACACAGGAGGGTGTGGTGTGTTACACATGATTAGAACTTGCACTGCCGGTAAGAGCTGTTCCACCCGTTTTGTTGCATGCACACCGACCTTTGACTATGAGGTGTGACAGGTAGGTTACACGTTGAGCTGCTTTTTATCCCTTTTTGCTATTAAAAGGTCTTGAGAACTACAAACAGAAGTGTTACATGGGAGCACTATCACAAACTGAGCACTGAGGGCTAGTTCACCAGAGAGAAACTATTTTATATCAAAAATTAAATTAGCAAGAGATCTCTAAAACTCAACAGCAGCATTTGGGCCTACCTTATCACTGCCAGAGGATGAACATGAAGATGAAGATGAGGATGAGGAGCCTGATTTGCTTCCCCCTTCCTTATGTTCCTTTTTCTTCTTGTCCTTCTTCTTGTGTTTTTTGCCGTGTCCGTCCTCATCCTTTTTGTCAGACTTGCACTTGTCCTTAGACTCGTCCTTACCTCCAGACTTGTGCTTTTTGTCAGACTTGCCCTTGTCATCCTTGCCCTTGTCAGACTTGTCCTTGTCAGACTTGTCCTTGTCATCCTTGTCCTTGTCATCCTTCTAAAAATGGCAAAAGTTGATTTAGAATAAATAACTGATTGTGTTGGTTTAATCTCAAGTATTGTGTTTGAGTCCAGTAGGACAGATTATTTTTAATTATATAAATGTACTTCAGAGAAAAAAAAAAACGTTACCCCTATTGGCCCATAAGAAAACTTAAAAAAAAAAAAAAATTAAATCAAGCAGCTGATCTTATGAACCTGGTCACATCATGGGGCCAAGGTCAATTTGGTTTTCAAAAATTACATCACTAATGGACAGAATAGTGGCAAAATGTCAGTAAGAAAATATAATCACGGAGCACAAAAAAGCACAATGGCTGAAAGAACACCATGACCAAGATCTACTAAAGAAAATCCCTAAACTGACTAGATATTTCAAGGTTTAGATTAAAGGCTATCTTAATTTGTGTGTGTATATGTTTCTTTATATTTCTACTCCTCCTCCTCAGTACCTGAAGAAGCTCTTATGCCTATGAACTTGTCCTACCATTTTACCACTTCTATTATTATTGATATGTTCTGTGATGTTCTGTTTTAGCAGTTACCATATTTGTACTTTATTTATCTGCTTTTATTGTCTTGTGAAGCACTTTGTAACATCTGTTTTGAGAAATACTATATAAATAAATGTATTATATTATTATTATTATTATTATTATTAACTACATGAGCATTTTTGTGTAACATACAAAGCTCCTATACCTTATCCTTCTTCCCGAACCAATTGAACTCATCCTTCTGAGCTTCCTCCTTCTTCACCTCCTCTTCCTTATCATCTCCTAAAGCTGCACACATGCACAAGAGACAGGATGAGAGACAAAAGCAACCTCTTTACACAGCAGGAGTACAGCTACACATGAAATACACCAAACATTCCTGCTACCAAGACTTGGAAAATGTTGTTAAAGTCAACAAAGAAACAAACAAACATTCAAAGTATTCCTCCTAAATATAGTCAACATAAATTAGAGCCTACCTGAATCCAGACTGAAAGACATTGTGACTCCTGTTCGTGCTTTCCCAAACAACTCTGCTTTAACCACACGAGGACTCAGAGAGAGGAAACCTTGGAGAGACCGCGCCCAACAAACCACCTGACCTAAACACGCCCCCTAACCTCCCACCTGGGTTCAACATTCACCTTTATGTAATATATAGACTGCACGTTTACACCACATACACACATTACATTGCATTGCATTACAAACCTGCACAGTAAATCTGAGTAGGACATATTATTGTGGAATATAAATAAGTCATGGTAGTGTTGGTTGTTATGTCTCCTCTAGGGGACACCTTGAGGCACACCTTGAGAAAGACTCATCACCTCATCACCTCATCACCTCATCTAATCATCACCTTATCTAATCAAGCAGGTACTCACAGAGAGAGACAGGTTACTGAATGTGGTGACGGTTTAAACAGTGATAAATTAATTCATTAAAAAAAAGCATGATGCAGAATTCCCCTTCTCCAAGTTTTTTAATATAATAATAATAATAATAATAATAATATAATATAATAATATAATAATTATAATATTATAATAATAATTATAATAATTATTGTATATTATTATTAATAATCATAATCATAATCATAATAATAGTAATAATAATAATAATAATAATTCAATTTCAATTCAGTTTATGTTTATATAGGGTCAAATCATGACAGAATTTATCTCGAGACGCTTTTCATAGAGAGCAGGTCTAGACCATATACCCTATAATTTAGAGACCCAAGAAGAGACCCCCCATGAGCATGCATTGTTATGCGACAGTGGCAAGAAAAAAAAAATTAACATTAACGTGTAAATAGCATTTTAAAGAAATGATCTAGCAGATTTTTCACATTTGTGCACTGTTTGCACTATCTTAATACATAAAGTAGCCTAACTCAAACAATCAGACGAATGTACTGGAGTAAAAAGCACAATATTTCTCTCTGAAATGTGGTGGAGTAGAAGTTTAAAGTAGCACACAAGGGAGTACAAGTACTTCAAAGTACAAGTACCTCAAAATGGCGCTTCAGTAAATGTAGTTAGTTGGTTAGTTTGGTTAGTTAGTTAGTTAGTTAGTTAGTTAGTTAGTTAGAAACTTTATTGTCCACAATGTTGAAAATTGTCTTTGGCTTCACCACAATCAGCATTACAAATAAGACAAAAGTAAGAATCAATACTAACATTGGATGAGTTTGGAGTTCAATCATGTGCAATCAAAGCAAACGAGACAAATGTGCAACTTCAGCGAATGTATTTATACTTTTCACCACTGGTTGTGGTAACCTATCATTTATTTATTTTTAAATTGATATACGTAAATATGGGGTACTTTTTATTATTAATAAAGGCCCAGTGCTGTTGTGGTTGTTGCTGTGGTTGTTGCTGGGGTTAAAAGGTTAACCCTGGGGAGAATGGTGTGACTCTATAGCTGTAGCTACATGATTATTCTTTATTCTTTATTCTTTATTCGGATCCCCATTAGCTACCACCAGCGTAGCGGTTACTCCTCCTGGGGTCCACACACAACACAAACATAACATATAACATGTTCTTTATGGTGATAAAATACTGGGGAATGGTACATTATGCACTTTTGGGATCCAATGTAGGATCCATCTATCAACTGATGTTGGAGAACCTAAAACCTTGAGAAAGTATTGAAAATGTGGGGAAAAAGCATCCTTATAGTGTGCAGGCTGTAAAATAAAGCAAGTGTTTCCAGTATTTCACTGGTATGTACTAAATATTTACATTTGCAGACTGTTTATTTTAGTGAAACACCTGATTGAGGCTTTATTCTCAGTACCTGAAGGCAGCACAAGAAGTAGACAAGAAACAAAACACATAAAATAATATTGTTTTATTCTGCAAAGCATGGGTTTTGAATTTTTCCTGAGATTGTGAGTTGACATTTCCACAACATTGCTATTTCTTACGAATAAAAAATAAAATAGTTTTTCTCAACTTTTTCTTGCATGAAATCAGAGCACGGAGAGCATCATTAGAGCATATCCCATCATCACATTCAACATCCTGAGTGTCATATATGCAGTGCTTTTTAAACAAAATCAGTAACATCTATTTTGATCCATGACATCTCATTATTGGTAAGGCTTTGGGCCTTTCAATAGGTCACCAGAGGTGAGGTGGGAGGAGGTACGGGTCGTTCCGTCTCCAGGCCTCCTTGGGCTCCCCATCAAGGACTCCATGGGGCTGGGAGGTCTGCGAATGGAGGCCCTATCTCCCATACTCACGGCCCTATCTCCCATACCCAGGGACCTATCTCCCATACTCACGGTCCTATCTCCCATACTCACGGCCCTATCTCCCATACCCAGGGACCTATCTCCCATGCCCAGGGACCTATCTCCCATACTAAGGGACCTATCTCCCATACTCAGTGTGGAGCCAGGTACAGAGGGCTTGGAGACAGCTGAAGGACTCAGAGGTTCCCCCAGTTTCACTACAGGTTTGGAGGGGAGTGACACGTAGGAGACGACAGTAGCAACGCCAGGAGCACCGCCGGGTTTCGAGAAGCTGCCACTGGGAGCTGAAAAAGCACTGCCACCTGAGCCTGGAACTTCTGTTTTTGGCTCGCTGCTTTGCTCACCATCAGGGCATTCCTGGAATGAGATCAACACCACCACATGAAGGATACTGTCAACGGAAAATCAGGTTAACCGTACAGAAGGTGATTAGACTGTGAGGAAAGATCATCACGGCGACGGTTTTCTTGGCTGGAGGAAATAATCAGCTTGATTTACGGCATTTACATTAAGAGCAAACTTACAATCTTCTTCTTCTTCTTGTCAGTTTCACTTCCCAATGAGCCCGAACTCTGAAGGCCAAACAGGACAAGATTAAGTCATTTCACCTTCACATGAGACATAATCTGATCATATTCCCATTTCATGAGTACTCTACCTTTTTCTTCTCCTTCTTCTCCTTCTTCTTCTTCTTGTCGTCCTTTTTATTTTCCTTGTCACTGCCACTGGCACTATCAGATGAACTGGAGCTTGAGTCCTGCTCAAATATAAAGCATGCAACGCTCCATCATCTATGTTTTGTAAAAAAAAAATTAGTTTTTCCTTATATCACCCACTAGATTACCTTCTTTTTGTCCTTCTTCTTTTTCTTCTTCTTGTCTTTCTTCTTCTTGTCGTCATCACTGCTAGAAAAATCTGAGTCCTTCATGGATGTAAATATGGGAATTGTGTTACTGTATTGCTGCTTTTTATTAAAGACATCCCATCTTAATATACATAGGACACTTATAACAATTACACATTAAGCAGGAGAGTGTGTTGGAAAACACATCCACATTGTTTTACCTTGTTCTTGTCTTTCTTTTTCTTCTTCTTCTTATCCTTATTCTTCTTTTTCTTCTTCTTATCATCATCACTAAAAGAATTGCTGGAGGACTCAGAAGAAGAATCCTGGACAGTAAAAGAAATGCAAGGAAACAAGCAGAAAGTGTTGGTTTAGTCATTAAAACACCTCATGCACGCTGACATGGTGATTCAGTTGTTTCACGTCACTCTTTCTGCCATCGACTAATGATAATCAATAGAATGTTTTTGGCAGAAAATGTCACATATAAAGAGTTGTCTGTGACCAAACTTTGTAACTCATATAATCAACCAAAAACCTGGAATGCAAAACAAAAAGGACGAGACGTTCTCACCTTCTTCTTCTTCTTTTTCTTATCTTTCTTTTTCTTCTTCTTCTAAAGTGAAAAAAAACATGTACTCATGATGAACCTTCTCTGTTAACTTTGTAAACTTCGGTGCAGATGAATAATTCACTAAACACAGAAAATGATATGTGTGTGTGTGTGTGTGTGTGTGTGTGTGTGTGTGTGTGTCATCTCACCTTATCATCATCACTATCAGAGGAAGAGCAGGATGAGGAAGAAGAACAGCTATCATCAGAAGAGCTGTCCTTCTAGAAAAGCATATCAGTCAGTGAGTCACAGAAGTGCATCCTTATTCATGAAGACTCATTCATCAGACTGTTTATGAGCAGCAGGAACGTGACATTAATCCATTAAAACAAGAACCTGTAAAACAACAACAAACGTGACAACACAAGTTAAGAGTTTGCACATGTTTTACCTTCTTCTTCTTCTTTTTCTTCTTCTTCTTCTTCTTGTCATCTTCACTATCAGAAGAGGAAGAGGAGCTGGAATCCTGTAAAGAGAGAGAGAGAGACAAGGATGATATAATAACATTAAACGGCACAAGTACAACACATGTAAAGAAGTGTTGTTAAGACGCAAACCTTATCCTTCTTCTTCTTGGTCTTCTTCTTCTTTTTCTTCTTCTTTTTCTTGTCATCTTCACTATCAGAAGAGGAAGAGGAGCTGGAATCCTGTAAAGAGAGAGAGTTGAGGATGACTTAATAACATTAAACAGCACTAAAAAAAGTAATATACAGAAGTGTTGTAGACACAAACCTTATCCTTCTTTTTCTTTGTCTTCTTCTTCTTTTTCTTCTTCTTCTTCCTGTCCTCTTCGCTATCAGAAGACGAAGAAGAGGAGGCGGAAGAGCTGGAATCCTATAAAGAGAGAGAGAGAGCCGAGGATGATATAATAACATTAAACAGCACAAGTACTAGAAAATTTAAAGAAGTGTTAAGATACAAACCTTATCCTTCTTCTTCTTTGTCTTCTTCTTCTTTTTCTTCTTCTTCTTGTCATCTTTACTATCAGAAGACGAAGAAGAGGAGGACGAAGAGCTGGAATCCTATAAAGAGAGAGAGAGAGCCGAGGATGATGTATAACACTAAATAGCACACGTAGAAAAATGTAATATATGGAAGTGTTGTAGACACAAACCGTATCCTTCTTCTTCTTCTTCTTCTTCTTCTTTTTCTTCTTCTTGTCATCTTCGCTGTCTGAGGAGGAGCTATCAGATGAAGAAGAGGAGATGCTGGAAGAGTCCTATGGATCAAATCAAATACAAATATTCACATTAATATCCACAAACAAGACATTTTTAGTTTTCAAATCACCCAGCCTGCACACAGAAATACTTATGGATCTGTTTTACAGTGTACAACTATACTAAATGACAAAAAGGCCACATAACATACACAGCCGTATATATTTGTGTGATGCAATTTGAAAATACTGATGCTCTTTGTTTACCTTTTCCTTCTTCTTCTTCTTTTTCTTCTTCTTGTCTTTTTTGTCATCATCATCATCATCACTGTCAGAGCATGAGCCAGAGTCCTGTAGCAAAAACACAGAATCTTGATTATCCTGTAACATAACTATATTAAATGTTGCATCAGTACATGGTGGTTGTAATGCACCATAACAACTGTAATGCCCATTAATCACCTTTTCCTTATTCTTCCTCTTCTTCAACTTCTTCTTCTTCTTCTTCTTATCCTTCTCCTCCCCTCCTTCTCCCTCATCATCACTCAGGTTGCCATCAGGGAATGCCTTTGCTCCCCCTGCTGGACAGGAAGCATCATTACAACCTAAACAACAACCACTTTTTCCAAGCCTCCAGCCTCCAGAGTAGCCAACGTACCTGCCAATGTAGAGCACAGTTTGCCTTCGTCCGCTGCTTTAAGGTCTTTCTTGGCCTGTCATGACAAAAGAAAGCAATGATTTTAGGTGCATTTGTGCATACATGTGTGGCATGCATACAGTATGTTGTGAGTATTTCACCTTGTCAGCAGCTTTATCTTTCTTTTTATCTCCATCAGCACTTGATCCTGCAACCTCACCATCTGCAGAAAAGTCCAGCAACACTGCATCAGCCTCAGGAACAAGTTCAGCTGTAATTATGATCGTGATTTCTTTTTTCTGTCACTAAAAAATGGAAACACTCACCAGCTGCTGAAAGAGTAGTAACACTGAGCTCATTCTGTTCTTCGTCCTGTGGAAAAATCACAAATACAGTCAAGGGGAGGCTTACTGTATTCACTGCACCCTGTATTTCCCCTTTATACTGTATGCAGATGCGCACGGTACATGCACACGCATAAAAACACACACTTGTTGACAGCTCATAAACAAATCAGTCGACAGACCCATCCATTGTCTCTGCGGTGGAAAACAATTTGAATACAGCTGATCAAGAATATGAGGTGAGGTGTTAAGTCTGTGTGTTAAGGCTATGTATCATTTCATACCATTCCCTCACAGGCCCTGACAGGTACAGAGGTTACTACTCATTTTCTCAGAGGGTGTGTGCACTGCTGGTTTGTTCAAAGTTACAAAGAGAGCACACACTGCTCTACAGATGTGCATTAAGAAATTAAGATACTCTTCATACTTGCATAATGCATCACATAATAAAAACTAAGCCTCCTGGGTGCAGAAAACAAAAAAGAAAAATGTAATAAGTGAAAATGCAAGAAGGAAGGATTTTTACCTTTTTCTCATCCTTATCCTTCTTCTTCTTCTTTTTCTTGTCCTTCTTCTTCTTCTTTTTCTTCTTATCTTTATCACTTTCAGAAGATGAAGATGAGGATGAACATGAAGATGATGAGCTGGAATCCTGTGTCAATGAAGACAAAAACAGAATCAGTTTGCCGTTAATGCAACAAAGTGTGGGACATTATTATGTATTCAGCAAAACAAGTCCTGTATTACACAATGATGTCATTGGCAAGAAAACATAGATCACATGATTAATTGTAATTGTAGATGTGTTACTGTACACTTTTATTAATTAAATAATTATATAATATCAATTATTAATTATAATTATAATATTATATAATTATAATTATATTATATTAATTTACAAAGTAAATAAATAAAGTGGAAGCACTTTAGATACTAAGAAGCAAGAGGCTCGTTTGGACAACATCTGCATTGCTTTACCTTTTTCTTGTCCTTCTTTTTCTTCTTCTTCTTGTCCTTTTTCTTCTTCTTCTTCTTCTTGTCATCCTCGCTGTCAGAGGAGGAGGATGATGAAGAGCTATCTGAGGAAGAGGAGCTGCAGTCCTACAAAGAAGAACAAAGAAATGAACGTGTCAGTTTTGATCATTTGTATTTACACAGAGTTGGAACAGACAGACATCCAACATATTCACAATATTGTAACTGCATAGTATCAAATAAATCATACCTTCTTCTTCTTTTTCTTCTTCTTCTTCTTCTTTTTCTTCTTCTTCTTTTCATCCTCACTGTCAGATGATGAACTGTCAGATGAGGAAGAGGACGAATCCTGGGAAAGAGGAAGTACGGTAGATATTTAATAACAGAAAAGTTAAAAGAGTAACAGGGAATTCAGGCAACTCTCCCCCTGCAACAACAACAACAACCCAGTTTCCCTCCGTCTCTGAATGACAGTGCCTTCGGGATGTGACATAAAAGAGGTATTACAGCATTTTAAGATCTATATAGATAAAACGTTTGCCTCCTTCTCTCAACTGTCCCTGAAATTCAAACTCACCTTTTCAGATAATTTTGAAGAAACTTTAAAATATTTTCAGAGTCTTATCCAACTTCAGCTCATTCATCAAATATACTGGACTCTGCTGTATTATGGGACATTTGTACAAACCTTCTTCTTCTTTTTCTTCTTCTTCTTGTCCTTCTTCTTCTTCTTTTTCTCTTTCTTCTTGTCATTCTCGTCGTCTGATGAATCCTGAAGCAAGAAAAGGACAAAAATGCTATAATGACAAATTTAACAGCAAACATCTTTTTTTTAAATGGAAGGTTGTTTGAGTTCTCTCTCACCATATTCAGACCTTCATCACACTGTTCCAGATGGCCATCGGGACCTAAACACATGAGATAAAGTAAAGTATAGTAAAGCATTTACATGCATTGTCAGCTGAGAGACATCTCTATCGTCAGATAATTGATTCAGATGAGATATCACTGCGGCAGAATAGAAACGGGAATTTATAGACAATCACGCAGCTGTGAATATTGTTCAAAGTAACTACAGCTATCTAAGTTTTATAGTAAACAAAATAAATTAAAATCTGAGTGATGAGGTTTTCATGAGCTACCGTAAACACACTAGACATTTGTTTTACTGCTGTACGAAATGACCATATTGGCGATGATAAATATCAGCATGGGCATATCAAAGTTTGAAGGACAACCTAACTGGTACTCTCTTTTTGTCACTGTATACTTAAACTGTCAGTCTAGACTATTATGACCAAAACATGTGTAGATGTGGGCGACAGGGTGGCATGGGAGACGGACTGGAAAATCTAAACAAGCTAACTCAATTCTGCCAAAGTGCGCTTATAAGAGAAGCCAGACACCACCTACAATACATGCTCAAGAGGCTCTGTGAGCTGACCTCAGTGCTACAATGTAATAAGCTAGAAATGGTAAATGGACTTGCATTTATAGAGCGCCTTTCTAGTCTTCCAACCACTCCAAGTGCTTTACACTACAGTACATGCCAACATTCACACACACATTCACACACTGATGGCTGAGGCTGCCATGCAAGGTGCCAACCTGCCCATCAGGATCTTATCTAAATACTCATTAACACAACAATGGCACAGCCTTTGGGAGCAATTTGGGGTTAAGTGTCTTGCTTAAGGACACTTCGACGTGTGTACTGGAGGAGTCGGGGATCTAACTACAGATCTCTCGATTACTGGACGACCCTCTCGACCTCCTGAGCCACATAAGCTTCTGCATCTCTTTGTGAAGGACAAATGTATGAAGTTTATATTTTTAATATTTATTAGTTTAATTTTAAGTTTTAAGTTTAAGTATTACAAACGATTGACACCACTGTTGCTGGCTGTATTTAACTATATTTGCAGAGTAATCTAAGGAGAGATTAGAAAATAATGTTTTAGGTAAAACAGCAGCAAACAAGATGAAATTAACTTCTTTCAAAGAACCGCAGAAATACTTTTGCAAGATTTTGGAATACAAGCGTACATGCAAACGATAGCCTACCACATGGGGTGGGGATATGATATGCAACATATGCTTTTATAAAGGAGAATGCATCGAGACTTGACATCGAAAAACATGTAAACGCATAAACCAGTTTCAAAATGTAAGTGAGAAATGCTGTGTTCCACTTACCAGACTCAGATATGATAACACTGTCCCAGACAAACTCTTTCTCCCCATCCTTCTTCTTCTTCTCCTCCTTTTTCTTCTTCTTCTTCTTCTTGTCATCCTGCAAAGACATTTTTGATTCTCTCAAAATTGTATGCAATTTTTTAGATTTGTGTAACTTCTTCTGTATGTGTGCTCGTGCATGAAGCTTATTTGCAAAGTGAGTGTTGCATTTGTCACCAGGATAAAGGTTGGGTGTCACCTACTAGTTAGATATTAAGAATTCTCTGCCTTCGATACAGGTAGATAAGAAACATCCACACCTGCTGTGGACTTTTAGCCAAAACCAATACAAGAGTCATGATATGCACAGATTGTACATGTGGCGATTATTACACACATACTGGATGCATAAGCGTACAGTATTGTCCTGACTTGCTCTGTGGTAGATACAGAAGGTGTTTTACACATTGTCAATGGGTGTGTCTCTCTCCTGTCAGATACTGTCTGCTATCAGATCCAGGACATTGGAGCCTCCGCCTACAGTCCAGGGTGAAATGCATTCCAGTTTTATGTTGTTCTGCTCTTGTGATTTCTTTGTCACAATGCATTTTAAAGCTAACCGGTCAGTCCGATCGGAGGTGAACCAATGGGTGGTAGCCCATCTGTGGAATGCAAACTTTGTTTCTGTGTGCTTTCTTAAAAGCTTGCAAAAGCTGAGTTGCTCGCTTGTCTTGAGTCTCCTGATTTTCCACCCACGCCCTCAGAAAATGCAAAACATCACGCCATCATGCTCCTGCTGTCACTTGAAGCTAAACGTTACTAAACATACAAAAAGGTGAAATACTTTAGAGGGTAATATTTAGCTTAGAGCTATTTCAAAAGCTGAAACTGTTGACAAATCAGGCCTGGGGAAGGTTGATGTGCTGATCCCCTAACTTGCCAAAAGACATAATAGAAGCTCACTTTTTAGATTTCTAAATACAGTCAATTTGACAGCCTTTCCACCCTTAAATATTCTCTTAACAGACTGTATTGTCAGCTTTGACACCTGAGGCAGTGAGATAGTTAGAAGGGACTATCAATCCCCTGTGAGCTGATGTGAAACTGTTTGCGGGACTTAATTTAGCAATGCTGCAGGAAAGATTTGTGAAGGATTTACATAAACAAAACTGCACTTTTACAGTCTCAGTCTACAGTTGGCCTCAACTGAAAGAATCCTGGGAGCTGTGCATCAAGGATCTTGAACCTTGCAAACAAAGATCAACGCAAACCATGCATTTTCCTCGTCATGAGTGAGTCTCAGACAGGGCTCTGTGGGACTGAAAGGTATGCGATGACAGCATGTTGGAGCAAGACAGGAGTTGCATGTAAGCAATATAACTCTATTTTAACCACAACATACCTCACTGTCACTGTCTGAAGAGCTACTGGAGGAGGACGACGAGGAGGAAGATGAAGACGATGAGGATGAGGATGAGCTGGAATCCTGTTGAGAGAGAAACAGGGACATTATTGTTCAACTCTGTGTGCACTTTGAATTTATTTATTTATGCCTTCCTTTGTTGGTGAAAGTAATAAATGAGAAATGAATGAGTCACTACAAACACACTAGAGTGAAGCTTTGTCATGGCCACTAAAAGAAGGCGGTGTAGCAGAAGGGAGGGACTCCTCACACACTTTGCAACACACAAAAGAAACTGCACAAGCTACCATTTTACCAAAGAATCACACAGGAACACACACACGCCCCATTCCAGCTATGCCGCAAGCCGATCAATGCAAAAGTGACAGTTGATCTGCATTATAAACTGATTTCTTCCATTTCTAGTTCCCTCCTGTTTGACTGGCTGTTGCTAGGTGCGGCCCACGTTGTACTACAACGAGTCAAAAAGCATGATTTCTATCTCACATGGGTAGCTTCAACTCCCTCAACAAGCCACAGGATCAGCTGATCTTGGAGTCATGATTTCATCATATTAGACATGAGGAGACTGTCCTAACATAGTCTGTCCAACTTCCACCAGCAGTACTTGATGAGATAGTTTTCAAGAAAATACTCAATAATGGCAAAAGCGTTCAAGAGTGAAAATGGCTTGGTTAGTGGTCAAGATAAGCTTTTTTGAGACACATACTTTCTTCTTCTTCTTCGTCTTCTTCTTCAGCTTCTTCTTCTTTTTCTTCTTGTCCTTCTTGCCGAGACCCTCATCCTCGCTGTCCGAGGAGGACAGAGAGCTGTCCATTGAGTACAGCTCCTGGGGACACACCAAAAGAGAAAGCAAAGATTGTCTACTGTGTCCTTCAAAATATTTTATAATCAGTCTGGTGGGAATACTTGCACGTAAACAGAGCTGACGAGCATTACAGTAACACATAATGCTCTTTACTTTATTTAATGGAATTAATCATTTTGCAACTTTAACTGAAGTTTCTTGAGTATTTGGTGGCAAAGTGATAAGAGTCCATGCACCTTTTATTGAAATGATTGTTCTGTGTTTTTCAAATGCCTCTGTTGCTCACCTGTCCATCTCTTGCTACTGCAGGGTCTCCAGGTTTACTCTTGACAGTTCCCTCCACCTTGCCCAGGTCTGCAGGCTCTGCTTCCTCAGCAAGGGGCTGCAAACCCCCAGGAGGGGCCGTCGCTGGCTGCTGGACACCTGCAGCATCTGCTCCAGATGGAGCTGCACAGGATTAGAGAAAGACACCAATTACTTAATTTAAATTCCTAAAAAGTCAGCTGATGAGTCACCAGCATGTTTAAACCTTATGAGGATCAGCTGTTCTAGCAACCTGCACTTCCTTATTGTCCCACTTCCTTAAATGGACAGCCAGATTAAAGCATAGAGGAATAAAATGCAAACATAAGGTGCTAAATCAATGAAATGGTGCCTGCAGATTGATTACTTTTTGGTGCCCCTTTGCTATAAATCCTGCAGATTATCTAACTTTTACAACAATTCAGAGCCACACCCTTAACAGTAAGAGGAAAGAAGACTGTGTTTTGTGTAAATAGGCTGTATCTGTCATAGAAACACCTCTATAAAACAGTAACAAATGGATCATTCACTTTATTCCTGAGGTGATTGCTGTCTAATGATTAAAGAAAGAGACTATAGCCAACATTTAATTAAGCCCACACTCATCAAACTATAAACTAAGTAGATTGCTAAACAAATCTTAGTTAAAAAAAACAAAAAACAGCAAACCTTTGAAGAGGGTGGACTCCATTTAGGTCCAGACTTCTCCTCTGTCCAGGGATCCTCCTGTTCTCTGTCAGACCCACCTGTGAACTTTCATAGAGGTGTGTGCATGGAGCTTGAGAGTTATATGGGTGGGGAAGCAGGGAAAGTGTCAACTCCAAAATTAAAGGGATTTCCCTTCAGTAGTTTCAAAATAAAATCCAATTTGAAAGAAAACTGTTCAACATGTCTAAAACATTTACCCACTATAGGCTATATTTAATGTGCCAACTGTTTTAATTACTATGTTCTTTGTGACACAACAACTGACAGATTTTACGCTTTTATTTCACAGGCTATTTATTCACTCTGCTTTATTTTGAAAGCAACAACGTTTTACACCCAGGCAGGTTTTACCCGTGCCATGGCCAACAGGTAATGCCTGTTTCACAGCCTGCAGTGACAGGACAATAGTCTACCTGCAAACTCTGCATGAGTTCAAACTCCAGAGGGTATCAAGAGTTTTACTATGTTTAACAGGCCAATACTAATTGCAAAAATTGGTGCACACGAATTATCAATGATATCTACTGCACAACTCCAGGGGAAGAAGCAAAACTGATTGTTTGAACTGGGTTGCAGACAGTAAATTTGCCTTTCCATCTGTAGTAATAATGTACAAACAATAATAAACAAAGTAAACACTGATTTAAATCACATTATGCTGTTGTAACGCCCCCATGGTAATTATAAAGAGTGCGGTCGCCCCCCAGAGGTCATTCAGAGTGCAAACGACAGGGTAGTATTTTTACTAAAGCCTGTTTTTCTGTTATTAGAGGTATGAACTCCAGGACAAGGGCCTCGTTTCAGGACAGCATGCTTTCTACTCCGGCAGCAACATTTTATTGGAGTAATTTTGTTAGTGATATTGACTTATTATATATATATATTCATCTTGTTAGTTATATTGACTTATTATATAGATATATTAATCTTGTTAGTGATATTGACTAATTATATTTATATATATTAATTTTGTAAATGATATTGATTTATAATTATTTATATACATATATATTAATCTTGTTAGTGATATTGACTTATTATATATATATATAGAGAGAGAGAGAGAGAGAGAGAGAGAAATTTTGTAAGTAATATTGACTTATTATGTATATATATATATATATATATATATATATTAATTTTGTTAGTGATATTGACTTATTATATATATATATATATATATATATATATTGTTAGTGATATTGACTTATTATTATTATATATGTATATATATATATATACAATTGTGGAAAGATGTCAATAATTTTATACTTGTTAACATTTTCTCAGATTTTGCACTGTACTATAGAAATATTATATTTGGTTGCTACGATTACAGTGACAAACACAGTAATGCATTTTTTTCTTATTAATTTAATTTTAATTCTCGCGAAGTTCCACATTCACAAGAGTAAATTTACCCAAAAAAGCACCTAATTTCTTTGTATTTATGAAAGAAATGGATCTTTATCAACAATTTCTTCCTCACAAAACAAAAAAGCAATGAAAACAATGAATATATGCAATATCTTTAAAGTTTTTAAGTGAAATTATTTTCATACTCTCACGTGGTCTTTTTTTTTAATTATAATTTTTTTATTTTTATATTGGTTTTGTTTCATTTCTGTTGTCCTTTTATGTTTGGCACAGCCCTTTGTTTAGTGTTTTCGATATGCTTCTTCTATATGTAAATGATTTTAATGTTTTCTGCTGTTACTATGGATACTATAATTTATAAAAGAAAATAAAAGTATTTTTATAAATGATATAAATTTTGAAAGAAAAAAAAATTATAAATCAAAATTTATAAAAGAAAAAAAAGTATTTTATAAATAATACAAATTTATAAAAGAAAAAAAAAATTATAAAAGAAAACATTTATAAATTAAAATGTATAAATTAAAATTTATAAAAAAAATAAAAATAATAAAAAAGTATTTTTACCCTTCTTCGCTTTTTCCTGTTTCTTTCCAGCTTCCGTAGCAGCAGTTAATCAGTGCAATTCCGGAAATCGGATTTGAGTGTCAAAATAAAAGCAACGATATTACATTTTCAATTAAAAAGACAAAAAAAAAACATTGGATCGTGCATAACTATAAAATATCATATAAAATCCTCAACTGACTCATTAGATGCAGAAAATATAAGCTTTTTATATAGCTAAATGAAGTTGATACAAGATGACAACAATTATATTTTGAAAATTCAAACGGAAATCGTTATCCTTCAATAATGTGAACTTGACATGTGCTGTGTTATAAACACTGGAGAAGTAGGTATGGAGGCAGACTGCACTTGTTATTCGGTGTTAACTAACCGAGTCACACTCATTAGTTTAACTTTATAGTGTAGAACAACTAGATAACTTTAGCTTTAACTTAAAGACACTTAAAATGACAGCTATCTGAATTGTTATGCGTCTGGTCACACTTCTTGGATGAACCATGAAGAGCCAGACGACGACTACCTCCCAGCCGCTCACAGTGACCGTTCTGGCGGCTCTGTGGGTCAGTCTGGGTCGGTGCGGTGTTCCAGAGATCCGGGGGCCACTGCTGTGTGACAATGGAAAGGTAACTTACAAATTATAAGGATATAAGTTGTATTCAGTCACTGTGTAGATGTTAAAATGCAATTTCCCTGTGTGTTTGTGTGTGATAGCTGTCTTTGGAAGGAGACCTGCCTGCGGAAGGTGCTTTTTGGTACTGTCCAGGGTTTATGCGGCCAGAGTTCACTCAGGTAACTATGGAAACATCATCTCCATCATCATCTATATAGCATTATCTCCATATAGCCTCACTGGCTCACCTGGGTGGGATGTGCTTTTAAAGTAGACACTGCGTGCCAGGAACTTTAAACAATTATTTTTTTTTTTTATGGTTTATTTAAAGGGACTGTTTGTAAGAATCAGAAATGCTTGTTAACAGCGACACCTGTGGCCGTTAAGTCAACGAAAGTCAGCTTCGAGCTCACGCTTGTGCTCGCTCTACATAGACATGAACGAGCATCGTGAGGTGACACACGTCAGCTAAAACCACAATATCACTCTATATTTCACCTGCTTGGATATATATATATATATATATATATATATATATATATATATATATATATATATATATATATATATATATATATATATATATATATATAGTTTAGCTCTAGATATTCTCAGAGCTAAACTAACTCTTCTGCAGTGTGTAGTGTGCGCGCATGCACGTCTAGAGGTGGAGCGAGAACAAGCACTGTGTGCGAGTGAAGGCAAGCAGGCAGAGGAGCAGAGTACAGCAGAGACTCCGGCCCTGGAGACCAAAGCTACGGTCTCCCACGCGTACTACGACCGCGGCCAACACTTTTTAACAAGACGGACTTCACTAGATATGACTTTGAGGTTTTGGTGCTTCCGTGTAGTTTGTGTTGGAGTCTGATGGTACGTGACCACAGGGAGTCTGAACAGCGCAGCCACACGCCAGCGTGCATGGGAAACCGACCCGGTAGATTTATACGCTTAAAAAGTTACAAACAGTCCCTTTAAGTATATACTGCGTGCCAGGAACTTCAGCCACTCAATTTGTTGTCTGCCACTTGTCTGAAATCAATGAATCTAACGCTTGAGAATTGTAAATACTGAGTAAGTGGTACCAGACAGTAGAAATATATAGAATATATCATGCAACCTTAATCCCTGTTCTCTATTCGACATTCAGAGCATTAATATATCATCATCATTAATATATCATCATCATCATCATCTGTGCTAGCATTTTCCCCATATAGCCTCACTGGCTCACATGGGTGTGGTGTGATTAAGAAAACACTGCGTGCCAGGAACTTTAAACAATTCATGGGACTGTACTTAAAGCTTATACAACTGACAATGTAGACCTTATCTTACCTCGGTTTGTTCAGGTTGCTCCATCAGTGGTTTTACCTGTTTCTTCTATCTGTTTGTAGAGACGTCCCAGCATTGACACAGTGTATGATCCTGTGGTGAGTAAACACTTTACCAAGCACTTTATTTTAGAGTTGCTGATGCCAGAGAGCAAGGAATTACAGTAATCTAATCTACTAGTTATGAAGGCGTGGATAACAGTTTCCAGGTTTTTTGGGAGAAAGAAATGGTCTAATCCTTGACATGAGATGATGAAAGCAGGATTGAATCAATGATTTAATGTTCGTCTAAGTTGAGGTTTTGATAAAAAATGACCCCCAAAATGTCTGCAATGCTGAGTTATTGAATTGGACAGAGAACCAAGGCTGTGGGATATTTTGGAGGTTGCACTATAATGCATGAAATGAACAAAAAGCATTGCTCTGTTTTCAAAAAGTGTTTGATGATATACTGAAATGTGTTCATTGCAGCCTTAGTTTGAGTTAACAAAAACACCTTCCTTGGTATGTTATTGTTTTCATAAATAAATGGGTGTAACTGAACAGAGGCCAACGTGTTTTTCTTGGGGGACATCAGTGTCATCAGTAATTACTGGGTGTTAATCGTCAACCCAGACGAAGACTAATGTGACTTAATTTCTTTTCACTGCAGCCAGCGACCCAGATCTGCATGGATAGATCTATTTTCTACAACCATACCATTCCCAACAGGTAAGGCTGTATGGACAGACATATAACACAAATGCTCTTAAGAGGTGGGGAGATGGTCCAACACAAATAAGGAGACGCTGACACATATATTAATATGCACACCATTAGTTTCAAAAACTCACAACAATGCCTTAATCGTCCGTATCTACTCGTCGTTGCTGTGCTTTGTAATGCTGCAATAAATTGTAATGTCGAAAAGGACTATTGAGGATATTAAGATGTGTGTCTGTATTTGTGTGTGCGTTACAGTGGAGCGTACAGACCAGTAAGGGCTGAGAGAGGAGAGTACTTGTACTGTCCTCCTCAACGGTGGCTCAATAACTTGCACGTAAGTCTCAACATCACACACAATTATTTTAATCACTTTGTCTGCTTAGCTTAGCACAGTTAATGAATAGACACTTGTGTTTAGGGCTGTTTTTGTAGCTCCAGTTAATTCATTTGAAGTGAAAACATAGTAAAGAGTCAACATGGTTTTGAGGTGCACATAGACTGCCTTTTCCTTAAGATGCCATAGTGGGGTTGATAGAAGTATAGAGGTATTACAGTTCTTCTGAGTAAACAGTTTGCCCACAGTCCCCTCTGTATTATTTCCCAATCTAGAAATCTGTTTTAGCCAGAAAGGCATCAAACTGACACAATCAAAGTGTTGTTTCCTTGCGACATAAATTAAGAGTAATACAGGGAAGTCTGCCAACACTCACATTCTACCTGTTTGGACCCTTAGTAGCAGGGCTGCCTCTGAAAGTAGACTTTTGTGAATAGCAGGGATTTAACAAACAGTAATGGCATGTCAGGGATTTTTATTAATGGGCCATTGTAGACCATAATGCCAGAATGTACTGGAGATCACAGCAGGTTTAACACATTAGTTGGTGCTTATCATCAGCTGTTTGTTTTTTCCACAGATGAACCCAGACATTTCTCCTGAGGAATATTTGTCAGCTGAAAAACATTATTAATAAAAAAGGAGGGAACACAATATTGACATTATTGTTAGCACTTAGTCTTAGTCACTGTGTCATAATTGTTGGCGAAAACCAAATTGGTGGAAACCCTGTGGTAATGGAAGAGGGTGGAGACGAGGAGAGTCACGTGTGTATTTGCGTTTGTGTTTACTTTCCAGCACGGAGCTACCGTTTTGCTCTACCATCCCTGTGCTCCTCTCCACGATCGTCTACTTCTGTCTGAACTGGCCCGCTCCTGTCTGCCAGACTACGTCATTACCTCCCATCTGCAGCTCAGTAAACACATGGTGAGACAAACTAGGGCTGCCACTCACGATTATTATTTTCATTGTTGGTTAATCTGTCGATTATTTTCTTGTTTAATCGATTATTTGTTTGGTCTATAAAATGACAATGTCAATCAGTGTTTCTCAAAGCCCAAGATGACGTCCTCAAATGTCTTGTTTTGTCCACAACTCAAAGATATTCAGTTTACTGTCATAGAGGAGTAAAGAAACCAGAAAATATCTTTAACTTTTTTTCTTAAAAAATTACTCAAATCAAAATAGTTGGCGATTAATTTAATACTTGACAACTCATTGATTTGTGTTCAGCCATTAGCCCTTGTGTCTTGGGGTCACACCTTGGAGCTGTCCACCATATCCTCTTCAGACATCTGTGGTTGGCTGGAGACCACAGCATCCACAAGAAATAAGTTAATTGGTGTGAGCCAGAGCGAGAAGTACAACCTGCTGTTGACCTGGTCAGCCGAGCAGCAAGATGGACAACCAGAGGGACACTCACACTTAGAAATAAAGGTTTGGAGACTTTACTGATGACTTTGCTGATTGTGTTTGTTTTTGTAATTTGACATGTGCTGCAGTAGAAGCAGAATAAAAGAGTCATTTCAGTAGTCTTGTAGTACATGTCTCTAAGTAGCTGTTATTGTAAATCCCCAGGAGTCTCTGAGGCAATGCTGTGAGCAGACCATCTCTTCTCTGCTGAATGGAGCGATGGAGACAGAGCTAGAGCCAAACATGAAGAATGAAATCTGGAGGAAGGAAGAGGAAGGTAAAAGCAGGCAGATAAGAGCTGCCCTTAGAGAAAAAGAGGAGAATGTTAAGGATGAGAACGACGTCCAGAACTACAACAGCACACTTGGACCGTCGGCAGATTCTCCTTCAGGGAAAAGGACCCCCTCAGATTCTCCAGGTCCCAGGGAAGCTCATTCTCAGTCAAAGATCCAAAATACAAATCAGGGCATGGTACCCAGGCCCACAATTCCTTTGGGGTCTGAGACTACACATAGAAGTGATTCTTTAGGATTCAGGGCTTCTGGATCTCAGAAAAGCCGGCTACAGAAAGCAGTACAGCAGCCCAGTCCTAAACATACTGATCTCAGGAAGCCAAACCCCTCTGCTGGGTTGGATGTTCTTGCAGATGGTGTGAACAGTGAACATGATACTACCAGGCCTGAAGCCCTGGCTCTCAGTTTCAAAGATGAAGGTACAGACTCAGCCAAACAGAGAGACAAAGACTCTGTTAAACACAGCCTGAAAGAGAACGTCCCCAAAGAGACAAACTTTGATAAAGACAACAGAGCCGATGGCGCGGTGAAGGATAATGAAGTAGTAGATGTTAAAGAGAGAGAGTTGGAACATACGCAAACACACAGTGACACGCACTCTCACCACAAAAGTGACAAGATTGGCTTTGATTCTGTTTCCACATCTCAACCAGAGGGCTCAGGGGCCGCTGTTATGAATAAGGGGTTTCCGAGCACCCCCAGGACAGACGAGGCGATGTGGGCAGCAGCAGCTCTGGGCTTCCTGCTGATTCTCCTTGCCGTGTCAGTGCTTCACACACGCCTGTACCGCCACTGGAGGACCATGCCCAGTCTTTACTGGCACAACCCACAGCAGGACTACGACAGTGTGGCAGGTAGGTGAACAACGCAGGGTTCAATAACCAGAGAGCTGACTTAATCCTCTGACCAATCCTAGTTTGGTCATCTTAAAGGGATAGTTTAGGTGTTTTGAAGTGGGGTTGTATGAGGTACTCATCCATAGTCGGTGTGTTACCTACAGTAGATGACGGTCGACACGCCCCCAGCTTGGAGAAACAGACAGGAGTAACTACACAGAACCAAAGCAATGTACTGCTGTGGACGGGGCCGGCAGCAAAATGTATTTTAGCCACCTAAAAAATCTTTATCATTTTAAGTGTTCTCTATATTTTGAATATTTTCACTGCTTTACCTTGCTGTCAGACGGCCCTTTCCGCTGGGGAACTGAAGCCGTTGTATCCATCTATGCTCTCGCCAAAGCCACCAGACTCCATTGATAAAAACTGTAATTTTACAATTTTAAAATTACAGTTCTTCCTCAGCCTATGCCTAGTTTCAAGTCGTTTTTAAGAGATCTTGCTAATCAACACAGACGGATAAAACCATAAACATAACCTCTTAGGTGGAGCAAGGTGACTTTGTTTATTCTTAAGCAGTTTAATTGATTTTTTTGTGTGTTTCTATCTGTGTGTGTCCTCTAGATGTGATCCGCAGGAGGCTACGAATATCAAACAAGAGGCGGAAAAGGGGCAGACGACAGGAGTGTGCTCTTCTACCCAGCTCCTCCAGCTCAGATGAAGATCCATAGAAAAGTGAAGGAAACATCCCCAAGAAGGCACCCAAGTGTCATTGCACGTAGAGGAGGTGAAGAGTGGACAATAAGCATACAGTATGTTGGACGTGTCTTATCAGTACCTGTCTATGCCGTTTATCTGATAGAGCTGGACTGGACCACCTCTATCAAAAAAGTCGCTGGATAACCTGACAGCTGAAGCTGAAATGCCACAAAGCTGCTCAAGGGTCAGTTAGATCTTGTGTCCAAATTGATTGGGTACATGGTGATTTGACAGAGGATGTCTCACATTTGGTGTTTTTTAGATTAGTATCTACTTCTCCTTGTGATTTTTTTGACCATCCAAAATTAGTTTTATTATGAAAAACCAGAACTAAGAGGCAAATTATTTAACAAATTGCATAAACATGTCATAGATTTAACATTTAGTAGTCCAAAACTACAGTCACAAGCATCAAGGAATATTCACAAAAGAGGCTAGTGTATAGGCCTATTGATGCAAGCTTACACAGCCCTCATCAGTCATGTGGTTCTGGATCAGGACATCCCTATAATCAATACATCAAAGAGTACAAAGAAAGGCCCTCAGGTTTTATTAAGTGACCAGCAATTTTGTATATATTTGTATGACTTCTTCCATTGTCTGATCATGCTCTCCTACACATCACAGTCTATACGCCTTATTTTGCTCACTCTATGTATCACAATCAATATGAAGTCTCCAGTTTTCTATCCAAGGATTGTTTCTATTGTGCTACATTTTGTTGTTTTTTATAAATAGTATCATGTAGCTTTGACCTGCGAAGGTTTATTTTGTGAATATGTAAGTTGCTGTTCTAAGCAACATTGTGTGCAGTGCGCGTCGTCATTAAATGGTACGAACATGTGAACAGCAGCATTTTGAAGACAGTTTTGGACAGACTTTAGAGAAGGATTTTCAAGGACAATAAATTCCTTGACAGAAGTGTTGAGTGTGTTGTTTGAAACAGCTGGATATTTTCTTATCTTTTAACACCATAAGCAAATTTGTCGTTCTTAAATGTGTTGTTTCACAGAATTGTTACAAAGATATGCACTGATCAGGATAAAAATAAGGCCTTATTTGGTTGAAGAATGAAATGTATGTTTTGTATGTATGTTATGGTGGGGTTTAGTGGTAATATTATAACTACACTTTTTCTACGAGGTTGTCGTTTTTTTCTAGAACTTGTTAATGGAAATAAAAGCTTTTGCACCAACAGTGGCTGGATTGTCTTCATTAGGAAACTGAGGGCTCTGTGTAGAACCAGCTCAACAAAATAAAAGAATGAATGACCTTTAACAGCAGCAATTTGAAAAATATTCCCACGCGAGGCGACTAATTAAATTTGGCATTATGAACAAAAAAGTGTAACAAATCTCAAAAGTCAAGTATTTAAGAAAAGTCTTGAAACATCAAATTTAAGCAAAACAACAATGTAGGTTGACGGCATGATATAAAACCTTTATCAGGGAGTAAAAAGACGTGATCAAAGTTTCCGGAGTTTATAAAATCGTTGTTTTGATTTTTTACTGATTTGATTAAACTCAATGCAACACTACAAAATCTGTTGCTCCTTATGCCAAGTAGCATTTCATGACCTCAGCATGGTGCACTTTTTCCTTTCTCTTTGCTAAAAATGGCAACACCATCACTCGTTATGTTTTTACTTGGGCTCCACCGCCAACTCAACATGCTGAATCAGCCCAAAAACCTCCAATACAAGCAGACTAGAGCCAACAGTGCGGGACACACTGCAAAAACTAGGGACAGACGCTCACCAACAGTCTCAACTCAGTCTTGACTGAAACTGTCCTTACACATTTAAATAAATACACATTTGTCCCCATCAGAGTGGGCATCCATACAGTAGGAAGAAACATGCAGACAGATCCAACACAATTGACTTGTTTTACTATTTTATTACAAATGTACAGCTTATGAGTTTCCATTACGATTGACCTGTTTTAAGTCCTTGTTTTCTTTCTACTTTATACAGTTTTTAACGTCTTCTGTTAAAAGATAACTCTCCCATCACCCATCTCCCAAAGTGTGGAGCTGTGAAGAAACACAGGGACAGCAACAGTACAGGCCACAGTGCACTGCCAATGGCTGCCTATCAGAAGTGTGTGTGTCTAATTCACCGGCTGCAGATTTAATGTTTGTACTTTGTAGAAGGCTTGGTCCAACTGATAAGTTGAGGGTGTGTGTTTGATGTAGGAGAGAATGTGCTGAATCTTGGACATGAAGGTGTAGAAAGTGTGTTTTTTGACATGAACTGACGGAAGCATTTAACATTCATACTAGAGGCACCCTACGTAGTGTCTACCAACTCGGGGAAGGACGAGGCCATGTGCGTTTTAGACCGTCCTCCCGACATTTTGAGATGACTGTAGTGCTAAGCCTAAGTGTGCTTCAGACCTTTCCTATTGCCCCATCCCGAATCAAACCCTGCATCCTGCACCTAATGTACTTGAACTAAAACCATTGGGAGAGTGCAGTACATAATGTAGATCCTACGTCACCCAGCTGGCGTTTGAAAATAGTGCAACTCAGACCAACACCGCCGAGTAATCGCCTACGTCAAACTGCCGTTCTCGCTCTTTGCTTCCTGCGGATTCTAGTAGGATCATGAATATGTACAATATAACTACATAAAAGGGGGGGTAATACCACAGCATAACCATACTCACAAGACTTAAAATATCTACAAGTACATTGGTGTCAAGACTGAAGAGCTGACTGACGATTTGGTGAACAGATCCCGTAGCCTGAAGCCCACTTGGGCCAACAAATAGACATAAATATCTCGCGGACATAACCCTAACATATAGCTTAATATAAAATATAGCATGAAAATATATGTTCATATATATGGCTCTAGTCTAAAACTTGGGCGATCATGATTGAAGGGAGCGAGCTTTTCTGCTGGCCCCCTTTGCGTGCGTTTGTGTGGGAGTATTTGTGTTGTTTCAGCAGTCAGTACAACATCGCTGTAACTCAGCCAGTCAAACAGGAGATGATGATAATGTCCAAAAGGCATCCGATATCAAACAATGATACATTTCATGAGTCTTCTGGACATGATTTGTTTTGACAGGGAACAGAACAAACAATCCACTCTCCCCTTCAGAGGCATGTGTGCAACTGTGTGAGAGACTGACGAACACTGACAGTCAGAGACCCCGAGTGATAACGGGGGAGGGGAGGGGAGTGAAAAATTAACATGAATAAAGTGGACAGAGAAGTGCTGAAGGTGATCTAGCATCAGTCTCTCAAAGTGTTTGGGGCTAATTAAGGTCTAATTGCTTCTTGCTAAAAGGCAGCAATACGAGAAAAAAGAAAGAAATTGAGATGCAACAGCTGTTTGAAGGATGAGGTCAATGTTTCAGGCTAGTAAATTTAATGTGGCTTTCTGAGCACCGAGCCTGATTACACAATATACCAACGCAAGATCAACCAACTATTAAAGCCACAAACACTTTGGAGAAGGGTCAGAGGTGAATCCAAACTAGAAGAGGACGGTCCTCCTAGCAGCTAGGAAAGACTTTTTTAGATCCCATCTGCATCCTTTGTGTTACAGATATGACCATATTTGTTCGGCACAGTACAACAAGCTTTAAACCTACAGTAGGCTAAGTGCGCTGTCTTTTTTGAAAAACAAAAATATAAAAACAAAAGAAACATCTTTGTTCCCAATGCTGTCTCCCATTGGCAGAGTCCAGAGACAGTGAGCCAGAAGTGACAACTTCTGTGGCCCAGATCAGCAGGCCGTGACAGAGAATCAATCGGAAAAACAGAACGTGGGCTTGATTGTGCTTGCCAGACAGTCGAAAAAGTGAACATAATACATGGCAAACTACATCGAGCACACCTGAGGTGGTTGAATCCATTTCAAATGGGCGTACATTCTCATATGAAATGATGCAATGACGAATATCTCTCGTCATATTTACTTTTCCAGGTTGCCAGATCTGGATCCGGTGCTTTCCACAGGACTACTTAAAGCTTAACTGTAACATACCAGTACGTGTATCAACTTAATGTGACTGATACCATGCATGCAAATAATGGCTGCTGTGTAATACAAGCACTCAGGAGCACTCCTGCCATGTAAATAGACTAGGGGGGAGTTAATCCTCATACACAAACTGGACCAAATATTATCCTGCTTGGCACAGCAAATATGAAATATGAGATTGATTCTGAGATGATTCCACTGGCTCTGTTAAATGAGGCAAATTGTAAGAGAAGTCCAAAAAAGACAGCTGAGGATGCATGAAACAAGTATTTTGATCCAGGTTCTGTCATAATGCACCAAGGGGCTTTCGGTCTGACAGAAAATCAAAACCAAAAACAAATCTCCCCCCCAAACACCCTCTCCCCTTTGGCAACTGTTCAACCCCTTGGCCACAGGACACATCACATCAACATGAAAAAAAAAAAACCTCAGCTGTCGCCCAGAAAAGGAGTGCTTGAGAAATGTTGAGGAACCATTTCACAGGTTATTTCTCATATATGTGTGTGCATGTTTACTTAATTCCCAGTTGAGTACATACTCCCACCTGTCTCCCTATTCCACTAAATGAGAATCATATTTGAGACAATAAAATAAACATACATAACAACAGTTAAATCAAGATGACAGTCAGTAAAAATATCAATACAAAAGAAAAAACAATAGGCATGATAAACAACAATAAGTCACAATTATTCCAGTGTAAGTGTTTTGTTTGTGTAAGTCAGTTTGTCCTCAGGAGGTGCAGACCAAACCAATCTGCATATTTAAAAAACAAACAAACAAAAAAAAAATTAAAAGAAGAGAGAGGAGAGAAATTAAAACATGCCAGATCATGCTGTGTACCGCCAACAACAGGGGGGCGACGGGTCGGAGAAAAGCTGGAGCCCCCTGTCAAAGCTAACCCAGGAGGAAGCATCTGAGATCCTGGGTGGGGTGATGAGTGGGGTGGAGATGGATGGGTACCCAGGGGGTCCTTCTCTGCTCCGCAAGCGCATCCTGTCTGGGACGGGATGGGAGACAGGGGCCTCGCGTCTGGTTGGAAGGAGAGAGAGGGGCAGAGGAGAGAAAGTCCTGACTCCACAGGACGGAGATGGCGTGGAGTACGTCGAGGTTCGGTCTATCTACTTCCCTCTCTCGCAGCATTCACTTCCTCACTCCCGAGCTCAGGTAAACAGGGAGAGGGAGGGATGACGAGTGACCAGGTGAGGAATAAATAAAGCGGTAACATCTCCGGATCCAGTTCGCTGTACATCGCCACCATTGTCGTTCACGTATGCTTATCACAGTTTAAGCGGTTTATTATACACATCTGATTCCAACAGTTTATTTAGGTTGCAGCAGGCTGTAGTTCCCATGTTGGATCTTTCCACTTGTCCTTCCCTACTTTCACTTCCACACTTGTGGAATTTCTCCTTTTTCAGTCCTCTGTAGTGTTTCTACTGAACAATCAATTCCTTTTCCATGCATATTCCAAACTTTTCCTTTCCTCATTGCGCCCATCATTCTCCCGATCACTCCTCCTCCCTCGTTCTCCCATCCAGTGTGATCAGGTTTTCTTCCTCTCCTAGAAGCCCCTCCCATCCCTCTTAGCCCACCCATGCGTTGATCCGCTCTCTCTCCCTCTTCCCTCTCCGTCCATCCATCCATGCACTTGTTGGGTCACTGTTTCTTCTCGCGAGTGGTGATGGTGACCAGTTGCTTGGCAGCCTTGGCGATGTCGTAGGCGCACTGGATGACCTGCTGAGTGAGGAGTTGGTAGTCCACCGCCGGGCCCCCGGGCTCCGAGGGCCCTGCCTTACGGCACTCCACCTGCAACCGCGAGGCACTGGAAGCCAACAGGCGGAGGGAGCAGTGGACTGCATCCAATGCCGGGCGCTACGGAGAAATGAAGGGAATCAAAACTCAACTCGCACGGTGTAAACACATCAAGGAAGATAAAGAGAGCAAAAGTGTTCATTTTGGCAGCTATTTTAGATTTAGTCTTAGACTTAAGATGAAAATGCTTATTAGTTTTAGTCCCATTTTAGTCATTTTTATCCTTCATAGTTTTAGTTTAGTTTATTCGACAACAACTCAAAATGTTTTAGGCCAGTTTTAGTCTCCGAAAAGTCTTTGTTTTCACATAAATCATCATTATCTGATGAAAAACACCGGTCGAATGATTAAGAATGCAGCGTTGCAGTTAGTTTGAGACCTCCTGACTGCGCTCATTAATGATGCACAATCCATTATGAGAGCCAATTCGCATTCAACATGTTAAAATATGCGTTACTCAACCACCCGAACCCGTCCCACAAACCGCCAACTTTATGCATTATAGTAGCACAACTGTCAGGACTGAGATGTGAGACAAGGACAGAGACGGACTGAGCGCCGCCGCAGCGCGTTTTGTGTGGGTGGGTGTTTGAGACCGAGAGAGAGAGGGTGTCAGAGAGAGGGGATGAGAAGGTGAAAGGTGACAACAATAAAGAGGGATTTTGGTAAAATGTTTATGTTTTTAAACTACATTTTATTCTTGTCTTTTTCGTCAACGACAGTGCATGTTTGATATCGTCACCGTTAAGGTTTAATGATGTCAATGCCGTCTCATCATCGTCGTTGACGAACATATTTCGTCATAGAAAGAGAACAACAAGACACACAAAGAGAGAAATGAAACATAAGTACGGGGGACTTACTTTGGGGAAGAGTGAGGCCATCTCAGTGACAGCAGAGTGGATCTTCTCGGAGCATGGAACAAAGCTAAAGAGGAGAGAAATTTGTTATTCACTTTAGTAGCTGATGAGATGATTGAGGCAACAAGGTTGCGCTAGATGGTCCTGTGACTTCTCAATGTGTTATCCAATCAAGACGATCACTTGTCAGTAAGGATATAATTAGTAGTGTTTATTCTAAGACAGACACAATGTTCTCAGTGTGACTCATCCAGCTCTGCGGTCGTCTGTCTTACACCTACCTGTCGTGTTTGAACTCCTGAGCGGCCCTGAGCAGCTCCTGGATGTTCTTGGTCACCTGCTCAGTCTTCAGTATGACATCCTCTGTGCAGGGCAGGGTGGGGTCCGGTTCACACCCATCCCCACCTCCTCCCTCCTCAGAGTCCTCACTGCTGCGGCCCATACTGACAACAGAAACACATGCACACACTTTAATTAACACCTTAGACTGAATTAGAGAGCTGACAGCCACAGAGGACATTAATCAGCTTTAGCATCTCAACACTGTCAGAGTTCAACATCTTAAGAGACGGCCTGTTTATTTCTCATTAACAACTGTTAAGCTCATTAACCCCTATATCAGTGTGTACAGAACTGCATAGTAAGAAAAAACAAAAGCCAATAGAGCTAAGTGAAATATCCATTTTGAGAACAAATATTAAAAGGTAAATTAATGACAAAATATTTATGTAACATATAATCCTATTAGCAAATAGCTTAAGGTCTTTAGATGACTAACAATCTCATTTATATGCATGCTATCTTGTGGGTGCATATCTGATTTCAGAATAAAATTCTTAAAATAAGGTATACTATGCAGGATTTTCCTAAAAACCGATGTATAGACTCATACAAAAAATAATCCCTCTTAATCATCACTTATGATCCACAAGAAGTGTTTGGCAGTGTCTGTATCTGCAGAGACCCTGCAGAACTCTGCCTGGATTTTCTTTTTTTGCTGTGTTCGGGACGTTTCTGGGCGTCAACCTTTGGGCGCTGGGTGTGTAGCCCGCACGCATGCGCAAGCACAAACCCAGGAAGAAGCTACGATAAAGGCGGACAGAGCACCGAACAAAAAAAATGTAGTGAGGCGGAAACGGCAAGCGGACAAAGCTCTTTCCAAAACGAGAGTGAATCGGGGGTTGACTTTCACTTTCGCTGCCGTATGTGATGCTGGAGGTGGTACACTGGGCGGTGTTCTGACAACCGCTCAGTGTACTGGATGTTTCTGGTGGCGTTGAGCCGGAGAGAGAAGGGGCCAACTTTGAATGGTGTGTTTAAGCAACAATTCCTGCATAGTATGCCTTTAAATATAAAGAATAACACAGGAAATACTTGGTATCTATTATTAGCAATTAGTAATACTATTTCCGAAAAACTACAGATAAAAACACACTCATCCTCGTATGTACAGTGACTTGCAGCGGGTCTGACCTTAGCGAGAGGTCGTATGTTTGTGTGTTGTCATAGTCGCTGTCGGTGCCACTGCCTTTCCTCTCTGATTTGGGGACCTGGGGAGGGAAACAGAGCAACAACATGCTCCATCAGTGCAATTATCACCCAACTCACCAAACCTCCCGAGCTGTTCACTCCTGCAGAGCTTAACGGAGACCTCCTCCCACAAAGCTCAAGCATTTGTTCCCAGTAAATTTCAACAAGAAGTTCCCTAAATTGCATACATATTAAACATTTCAAATCATCAAGTTTGAATCTTTTGAATAAAGATTAGTTGTGGCAATTTTTCTATAAAAAAGATGCAGGATTTGGGTCAATATTCCAAGCCCTTGCATTGCCCTTGTATTTGTAGGATAATGATTTTGACAAAACATTGCAAATCTATAATCACAACTTCCTACTGTAAATAGAGCGCAGGATCATGAAGGTTGGAAAATCTGTCCAGAATCAAAAACTGTAAACTAAAAGAACTCACCATGTATCTGCCCATCTCCGTAGAGCCAGACAGGTGATGACCTCCATACATTGCAGGACCCCCTGTACTGCCCTTCCGTACCTGTGAAAAGAGGGGAACACAAGGATGGGGAGAGGAAGAAAGAGATGGAGGGATAAAGATAAGAGGAGCAAGAGAGATGTGTGGACAAAGAGATGGAGAAGGGAATGAAAGATTAGCAGACAGAGATGGATGAAGAAATAGGAAAAAAAGAGTGTGGGGGACAGAGAGAAGATGTTTTTATAAACAGCAGAAAAACAAGATGAATGAGCCGGTGAGAGCAGCGGCAGATCAACTCGGCAGCTCACCCATCATCCCATCATGCCTCTATAGTATCTAACACTGAAATACAAAAGGACACTGTCAGCTAAACTAACTAGTGATGAACAGCTATACATCACACAGAGCTTCTAAAAAGGACCACACGCATACTAATGTTGATCTCCATTGTGAGAATGCATAATAAGCAGAAGTGGTGCAAAGTTGCATGTGAGAGAATCCTACATTTGGTGAAATGGCAAACAATGCAATGACAGACAGAATGCTTACATCCAGAGGATGCACGGCTGCACTGCAGTGAGCGAGGGACAGACAGGTGAAGAGACAGACAGACGGAAAGAAAACAGACAAACAGGTAAATCTTTGTGTACGGAGATGGTGAATCGGAAACGACTCCATAGAAAGGTTGACAGTAGTGGGGAGTGGTTTGTGTGTCTGCATACTGGAGCTCCATAGATGACTAAATGCTAGTGAAATCTCATAACTGGTAAAATGTCCTTCCCTTTGTGTATGTGTGTGCACTCTCATATGTGTGTGTGATCATTGCATCTCCTAAATTAAGCAGTTGTCCAGAAGAAGGAGAGCTAATCTGGGAGGTGAAAATGTGAAGGTCAAAGGGTAAAGAGCAGGCTAGAGAGCGGAGAAATCAGAGGCGTCGCCAGGCAACCAAACAGACAACACAATCCCTATTTTCCATCTTTCTCCTTTACGTCACACTTATGCACATCCCCTTTATGGTGCTAAAAATCATCTTAGACAAATCAGTGGTACATTTTCACGGTTAATTGGGGTTCATGCATAACTGGACCTTTCAAAGAGAAGGATCGGGAACTGAGATGCAGGGAGAGATAAAGTCGATGGGAAATAGAGAGATCAGGATTGGAGTAACACCCCTCAATCAGGCCAAAGAGAGCCAATCAGGGCCACCACAAGGAAGTTGGTAAGTAGAAGGGGCCGGGGGAGGAGGGGTTCTAACTTACGCTGTGTGTGTTGAGGGGCTGCAGGCGGGCTGCCAGGGAGTCCAGGACTGGGGGACCATGGGCCGTGGGGCCGGGGGCCGCCCCTGGCTCGTACATTGAGAAGGCCTGGCGGTCCCTTCGGTGGGGATGGGAGTTGGGGGCGACCGAGGAGGACACCGACAGCCCCGGGGGGTCCGCTCCTGTTCCGTACCCACCCAGACCCCCTCCGCTCATTCCTATTCTCATCCCACCCCCTTGCCAGTGGCCTCCTCCCCCCCCTCCTCCTCCTCCGCCAGGCCCTCCTACCCCATGGCCAGCTGGCCCCCCAGCCTGCTGGCCCCCCCGCAGCGAACTGTTCTCTGTCTGCATCCGCGTGATCTACAGGAGAGGAAGGGAGCAGGGAGGGATGAGAGGATGGAGGGAGGGATGGAGGGAGGGACATGGGAAGGTTGAAGGGAAGGAGGGGGTGTCAACTGAATGGTCAAAGACAAGCAGGTCACAGGTACAGTAAAAGGCTCACACAAGCTCATACATGTTAACTCATATCAGTAGTGGGGAGGGAGGGAAAATGTAGTAAAGACACTTTAATAGGTTACATGTCGAGGCAGGGATTAGGTGTTGGGAATGGGGAGGGAGGAAACATACATGTGTATATACATAGATTGTTTTCAAGGGTCAGTTAGGGGAAATGAGGGCTCACTTGCACTGAGGTACTGTTGACTACCATCTAATCTGACCGCAGTAATTTGTTATCTGCGGTGTGTGTGCACATAAGCGTTTGCTTGTACTGTACATGTTTGCCTTCACTAAATCCTCAGTCAAGTGACAAAAATAAACGCATAAATGAATCATGCGTCACATAAGCTGACACTGGCAGCCACTAATGAACACAATGAGCTAATGATGACTCACAGGAAACCAAATGAAGCGACAATGAACCACAAATGAAGGTTATTAAGTGGAAACTGTCTAAATTAAAAATGACAACTAAAATGAGAGTATTTGTAGCACCCTCGCTCCACATGAGAAAGACGTCTGCTTTAGTTACTAAAACACACTGAAAAGATGTAACCAAATACATCTTCCAGAGACAACAGTGTGGGAGAATGACACCCTGTCAGGAAAAATACATCAGCTTTCAAAGATATTAAAATATTCACTTGTCTCTCCATCATCCTGCCCTGCTTCTGTCTGAATAAATCATTCCTTCTTCTCCACTAGGTTTTTATGTTCAACCTTTCTAAGAAAGAATTCACGCTGACCTTTCTTGCTTTATCCCATCTCTCTTTCCTGCACCCTGTTGCTTTCTACTATTATTAAATAAGATTTTTTTAAAAGCAAGCTAAACTCTCACTTTCTACTTTCTCGTCTGCTCTGTATTCCTCAACATGCTGCTGTGGTTGAAGTTGTATATATTCTGAACCTCTGACCTTATGTGCCTGATTTGCCTCTCCCCATCCTTTCAGCCCCCCCCCTTCTATACTCCCTACCTCCTTCTGGAGCCGCCGGAGCTCCTCGCTCAGGTTGTTGTTGACCTTCATGAGCTGCTGCACCTTGGCTTCTGAGGAGGCCAGGGCCTTCTTCACCTCCAGGTACTCCTGCAGGGTGATGGGGCCGTCTGACAAGTCTGATGAGTCCATACTCTGGATTGGTAGGACATACAGGTAGGCGGACAGACAGGTAGAAAGAAAGACAGAAACACAGACAGGTGGACAGAAAGGCAAAGAGAAAGTGAGAAAACTGACATTGTGAGACTTGTGAAGCTATTTCAGGGAATAAGCCTAATGTGGAACACCTCGTTTCCTTAGTGTTTTGACTAGGGTTGTCAAAGTTAACGCAGTAATAACGCAAATTTGTTTTAACGCCGCTAATTTCTTTAACGCATTAATGCAATAAATACACTGACAGCTGTTGTTGCCTGTTGGGCTTGAGTTTGCCATGTTATGATTTGAGCATATTTTTCATGCTAAATGCATTACCTGTGAGGGTTTCTGGACAATATTTGTCATTGTTTTGTGTTGTTAATTGATCTCCAATAATAAATATATACATACATTTGCATAAAGCAGCATATTTGTCCACTCCCATGTTGATAAGAGTATAAAGTACTTGACAAAATTCCCTTTAAAGTACATTTTGAACACGTAAAAAATGTGCAATTAATTTGTGATTAATTGTGATTAACTATGGACAATCGTCCGATTAAATATTTCAATAAATTAATAGCCCTAGTTTTTACAAATTAATCAAAATCATATATTGTGGCTAAGGCTGACACCGTTCTGTTATATACAGTATGTAAAGTATGCAGTTTTTTTGCAGAGGTAATATGAGGATATATGAATTAGTGCCCTTTGAGCTGGATAAAACACAGCTTCCAACTGTGTGAGAGGAAGAGGGCTGGCCTGCCGCCTTGAGGCCAGTACTACAGCTGATCACACACATAAAGACAGTAGAGCCTCAGTTCTTGTTCTCAGTGCACCATCTGCCCCCACTTCCTGTGACCCTGGAGCACGCTCCGACACATCGCACTCTCTAAATGTGAACCACATAAAAACATCTTTCATTGACTATTCTTCAAAGCGGTTTGATTATAATCAATCCACCTCCTACACATCCTTTTTCGTTTTACTCTAGTGCTCCCACTTAGCACTATAGATAACACCATACATAACTAAATACAATGACATTTGATACAGGCACAACACAATAATGAATGCATATATTTCTAGAGTGGAGATGGGAGTGGAACCTCACTTGTGGTTTGTCAGACTTCTGCCCAATGAGCTAAACAAGTCCACAGGAAACGGAGATAGTTACTGGTTTAGCTGTTGTTTACTTTGTCATTTCTACCACTCCCACTCTGCACCATTTTCCTCTCTTTCTCTCTCACTCAATCTCCTCTTCTCTTCCCTCTCACTACACACTCTCTCTCTCTCTGTACGAACAATGCCTCTCTGACAAGGATCCCGAATAGCTGATGATGTCACTCAGGAGCTATGTGGCAGCCCTGACTGTGGCCGCTCCCTGCAAAGCATGCTGGGACAAGCAGTCATAAAGGGGAAACCACGGAAAAGCTTTGATAGCTGACGCGTCTACTTTTCTAATATTCTATGTGAGCGGAATATGACTGCTAAAAAAACAGCCAGTGTGTCAGCCTGTGCAGAGCTGTGTATTAGTAGATTTGTTTGCATTTTATTAAAGCTAGGTGGTAAGTGTGCATGTGGCAAGATGTACATTACACAACAAGTAGTGTGTGTTCAAGCACTATACCTTTGCACGGTTGCTGCGTTGCGTGTTGTTGTTGTTCTGGGTGGTCAGCTCGCTGTCTGTGTCTTCATCGGAGGCTACGCTGTCGTAATCATGCTGGTCATCATCAATGCCCAGATCCAATGTGTCTGACGAAGGAAAACATGTGCTTATATATTACTCCTCTCAATATAAAGTGTATCAGGTCTCCTATTTCTTTCCATCTCTGTCTTGGGAATGCTCCTGCTGATAAGACTGAGCTTTCTTCCCAACTTGTTTCAATGGGGGTCTCCATGTTGGTTTCACATAAGAACCAGTTGTTAGGTGCAGAGGAGGTAAGTCAAATGTCTATACAGATAAAAAATATACGGCCTGGTCTGGCACAAATTGTATCTCTTTAACAATAAATCCTATAGAAATCACCCTACTTCCCTTCATCACTAAGTTGCTGGACTGGAGCCCGTTCACCATGTTGCTGCTTGCAATGAAAATGTTTTAGGCTTTAAAGCTCCACATTGTTGTACAAAGCTGACCTATATTTGCTATTCTTTAAAAAAAGCTTTATAATTGTCTTTTATAATTGTCTTCATCCCTCTGTCCTAATCTGTCTGTCCCTTCTTCCCCCGAGTCTCACCAGTAGGACTGCTGAGACCTTTCCCCTGCTGTCTCCTTTTGGCGTCACTCAGGATGTCGATGATGAGTGTAGCAAACTCCCGAGCGTTGAAACGGGCCAGCTTCTGACGGCCCTGAGAGAAGAAGTCAGGAGTTAGGGACTTGGGTTATTATATAAGCAAATGCACACATTGGCACGACTGTCTGGAAATTAAAAAAAAAAAAAAAGTTTCTTAAAGTTGTATCATCAGTTTGGATGTAATACAGATTCAATCCAGCCCACAGTCACTGGTGGTTCACTGCCTGTGTGACTAGTGTGGTCAACGACCATGTGCTGTGGAAAAACACAGTCATGCTTAACACTCGCAACACACACACACACACACACACACACACACACACACACACTCAAATACACACCATCACAACTGTGCTCACACATGAGGAAAGAAACATAAACCGTGTAATTGTACGAGCATGCTGGCATCCACATAAGAGAATAAAAAGGTCACTTTCCAATGAAGCGCTACACTAGAACTATTACACAAAGCATTTCATTGCTATTCATCACTTTGGAAGACAAAAGAAGGTAAAAAGTTCAACTCTAAATGTGTGTTTTTCTTCTGTTGTTTCACACCATAAATAGACAGCAGTTACTGACCACAGTGAATTGCCCAATCAGGGCAGAGCAAACGTGGCGATGCGGGTGTTTTTTCTGTGTGTGTGTATGGCCGTGTTAAAAGTCAATGTTTACACTAATGAGCCACACAGATGAGGAGAAACTATGCGAGTGGACATATGGGATTTCTCTCTCACACACAGAGAGCGAGGGAGAGAGAAGGGGGGGGCGAGAGAAACACAGATGGATTACATCTTTCCTCCGCTTTCACAGCCGAGGAACATCCCTTGTCAATTTCACACTCATTCTCGGCTTCTGCCCAAAACACATACACTGTCTGACTGTCTAAGATATCTCTATGCTCTATTTTTTCTTTTTGCTCGCAAGTTAGTTTCTTCTTTTTCTCAGTTTTATAATTGTGTACGGGTAAGAAATATCTACAATGCAAATGTATATGAGTATATGAATGCCAACTGTGATTGTCTGCACTACAGGTTAGTGTATGTATGAATGAGTGTGTGTATGTTTACCTGGTTGCGTGTGGCAGAGTATTCAGGATTGACTGGTAGGAAGGGCACCGCACTGCGTTCTGTGACCAGAGTGCTGTGATTCTGGGTCGTAAGCCACACTGGAGACACAAATATGAAGCAGAAAATAAGTCTGTGTGTAGGTGTGTGTAGGTGTGTGTGTGTGTGTGTTTAACATGGAGCAACCACTCCATCCACCCACACATGCATACAGACTATAAACAAAGCACAGTAAAAACCATACAGTAGATCCTAAAACTGAATTCCGACCCCTATAATCCACCGTTGTGCTTTTGAGCCCTCCCCTTGTGGGTGTGTGCATGTGCGTGTATGTGCGTGTGTGTGCGTGTGTGTGTGTGTCTTTGTATCCCTGCCACTTACCTGCGGTGCTTCTGTCAGAAAGCACAATTTGACTGCTACTGCTACTGAAGGAAAAGGAAAGAAGAAACGGAAAAAAAAGAAGGAGACAGAGCGAGAAAGAGCCGAGGAGGAGGAGGAGAGAGACTCAAGAATTTCTGAGGCACTTCCTCACTCCGTCTCTCCTCCTCCCTCACACTCACTCACTCCACTTGGCCTTCCTCTTCAACAGTCATTTTCCTTTTCTCTTCACTCTGTCCTTCAAATTCACTCTCTGTTCTCTCAACATCTATTTTCTCTCCCTTTTCTTTCTTAAAGTTCATGTCAGTGATGTCTTGTGGGGGTGTTTTTCTATTACATCTACAACCTCCATATAAGGAAAGTCAAAACAAAAGACAGATATGTCTACCTCATAGAGGACAAAAGAAGGAAGTGAGGAGGGTGGAGGAGATGAGGCTCACCTGCATCGTTTTCTCTGCGATCTACCTCGTCATAGACATCCATCGCTAGCTCCTCAAACAGCCGATTGTTGAGCTGTCACACACACAAACAAATTGACCCCAGCGATATTAACGGGTTTACTCGTACATGACTACAGTGCAACAAACACCAGTGTGAAAAAGAAGAGAGGGAACAGCAGTCTCATTTTCAGTCAACCATCTAATTTTTACTAAAACTTCTGTGCCATGGTTTGTGACTTAAGTCCCTCAAATGTTGATAACTGACCATCAGCTCTCAGTTTTTTCGGATTACCAGCATTCTGCGGGGCTGAACAGATGGCCGTGGAGCAGACAAACATTATTTTGGCAAGGAACAGAAAATCTGGCCACCAAATAACTTTTTTGCCCATTTTTTTATCAAGTACTTTTCTTCTTACTTCCAAGGACACAAGAACACTTTCTCAATCTTTTCTCTGAATAACTTTGACCTCGGCAATTCTTACCACTGCCCATAGAATTGTAATATGAATGTACAATAAGCCATGATTTAAATCTCACAATTCAACCCAACTCACCGCTTGGAGCTTCTTCTTGGCAGCCTTGGCCAATTCTGAGAGGTCCAAACTAAAAAAAAAAACACAGAGAACAACAGTCAGACAGGCACCACAAAGATACAGTGGGATAAAGACACGGAAGGAGAGGTTAGGGAGGAAGACGTGGATATGAAGAGAGGAGCAAGAGGTGAGGAGGTGGGATGGGTGTTTGGCTCAAAGGGGGGGGGCAGGGAAAGGGAGGGCACATTTAGGGTGGGATGCGTTGGGTGTCAGATCGACAGGGCTTGATCTAATGAAAGCAACACTCTGTACAGTCCCAGGGACAGGGTGCATCTCTGATTTGTGAGCTACAGCTTGAAAGCTAAAAATGTGTAAAACATTAGCACATATTACGTCAGTCAAAGTGTAACTTTCTAACTATATCTTGCTGTAGACTCAGTCTCAAATGTGCTAGACTGTAATGAAGTTTTATTACACGGATATAAAAGAGCTACATGTCAAACGTTTACTTGCATTATCTGAACTCTATTTTAGGTAGACTTAATGTATTTCAGGACATATGATAGTGTACAATATGAATATATGGATATGACTGGTGTGATTCTCCTGAGCACAGTAACACCTTACTTAATGCAGGAGGAACTCTGACACTATTTCCTAACAGCTTCTAGTCATCTAGATGTCCTTTCCTCAGGCCTAGCTGTACAGCTCTATTTTTGAGTGATAACAAATTAAGGTCTAACAATTTTCCCAATGTGAAACCGCTGAAACCGAGATAGGCTTATTGTGGTCAACAACAGGGAAATCTACAAAAGATGGGGTAGCAGACAGAGGGGATTGAAATGAAGGAAGAGACTCTGGAAAAAAAGGAACAAGGAAAGTAAAGATACCTCTGTGTCGGGCACTTAGGACGAGCTCTGGCTCCACCAAGCGCAGCGAAATGGAGAGAACAGAAGACGAGTGAGAAAAAAGGAAGAAACGGACAGAAAGAGGGGTAGAGAAGCCACATCAAAACAGCTTTAATTGTTATTATCAAGAGGAATCCATTTACCAGAACAGAACAGATGCAAGTGGAGTTAGATGGCAGCTCAGAAGTAAGACGCACTGAAGTAACAAATAGATTTTGAGGTGCGCTTGGTTCAGCTGAATAACCTGCACATTCATTTGTGAGTGTATTTGTTTAAGCTACTTGTCTGACTCAGCTGAGAAAACCCAGCGCCCATCAAATATTTGAAAGAAGCTGAGCCAAGTGGTACTGAACTTGATTTATCATGACCTGACTGTGCACTTCTGCACCTCTCAAATCAAACCTGCAGTTCAGGATTAATAAACCAAACACACCTCATGTATCTAAATCATTGCAGGTACCTGTAGGAGCTTAGATCGGCATTTATACTTTCATAGAGATGTCAAAGACCTCCTTTAATTAATTTGGGTGTGGTTACATATACTATGGTGCCACCCTCTGGTCAGAACACTAAACTGCATCAGTATCAATTCATCCACATCAGGGACAGACAATGAAAAGAAGCAGACAGAAATATGGCAGGTAGCTGCAAAGGTCAAGTGTACTAACAAAGATACTTCATGCAATCAAACCAAACCATGCATGCAAATGCAAGGCACTCATAACATCTTTAATACAAAGCAATAATGTCATGGTCCATACCTGTCTGCCATTTGAGGAATGATATAATGGCCATTCTTGTGATCTGAGGAGAGGGAGAGGGAGAGAGAGGAGATGAGACTCAATAATTGGATAAAATCTACCACATATGTCACTGAGGTTAACTGCAATGCTTAAGGGCAGGTGAGGTGCACAGAAACTGGTGCAGTGGGTTACCTGGGCGCCGTCCACAAAGGTAAAAGGCTAGTCTGTCCGTCAGTTCATACTGACACTCCACCAGCCGCTCTGCTAGCTCTATATGGCCCGCCTGTCTGGAACACAGACACAAACAATTTACATTTTAACGTTTTGCTTTTTCCCCTCACCATTTTCCCATATCAGATTTAATTTGAGATTTGATTTAAATGCTAACTAGTGTGTTTCCACTGTTGTATACCTTGCGTAGTCCATAGGTGTGCGTCCGTTGATGTCAGGTGCTCCGGGGTCTGCACCGTACACCACTAGCAGCTCAGCCTGCAGGATCTGGCCTGCCTTGGCCGCCACATGGAGCGGGGTAGTGCCTTTCTCCTGGAGTTAGACACATAAGCAACGTCAGGACAAGAGAGAGTAACTGAACAGCATGGCTTATTGCTAGATGGAGTGAGTCAGCGAGTAGATTTTTTTTCCTGACCGGGTGGAAGAAGTTGGCCTGAGCGCCGAGGGACAAGAGCCGAAGACACGTCTCTAAACTCCCCGTCCTCACACTTGAGTGAAGTTGCTAATGAAGAAACAAAGAGGAGAGGTAGAGAGGAGGGAGACAGACAGAGAGAGTCGGGGGTGGAAAGATTAACCATCATGAAGAGACAGAAACAGGCAGAAGCCCCTTATTAGTGGAGCACTGGAGCTCCACAGCATTAGAGATCATTATTACATCCTGCTGTGTCATTCAGATGATGCCAGGGGGTGTCATCAGTGTGCATGAGTGTGTGTTTGTGTGCGTGTATACATGCACATGTCTCCCACTGACATCTATAAATAAAACTCCTTTGTGCTTACACATGCAGTTCAGCAATATGGCAATATGGCAATATGTCCGTAAAGGCTAATTACGCTGAAATTTTCAACCCCTCTGCTGTGAAATACTGAGCCCTCACCTTACTGAGGTCCTTGGTAGTGACGCCATCATCATCGCGGCAGGGCAGCTTGTGCACAAAGGCCAGCATCTGGTATTTGGCTCTGATGAACTCTGACTTAGTGGGACTGCACCAGAAGAGAAGGTAAGACAGTTAACAAGGAGGAGAATAAGTACTTTATTAATCCCTCTCGGTGAAATTCATTTTTTTTTTTTGCTCTGTTCACACATGGGCCCGAAATACACATACATGCACACACAGGATGCACAGACATGCATTATTTGCTGTGGAGAGAAGTCAAAGTGATGGGAATGCCGCATAGTCAGGCGTTCTCAGCAGTTAGGGGTTCATTGCTTTGCTCAAGGCCACCATGGCAGTGCCTAGGAGGTAAACTGGCAACTCTCCTGCTACCAATCCACAATCTGGACTTGAACCAGCCACTACAAGCTACTGCCTGCCGCCCCACAAAATTCTCTCAGAAAAAGGGCGTTAATCTATGTGAGAAAAAAAATCATATTTACCACTACAGTCCAGGTCTTTGGGTCATTTAAATTATGCTCTGCTAAACATATTTCAGGTGTCCTGTTTTTACTGAATGCCACATTATTCATTTCACTTTTCTTGTTCTCTTTTTGATTCTTTATGTTCGGTGAAAATCCCAATCTTATTACAAGTTTAAGTTAAGAACTACACACCTTAGCAAGTTGGCTGTTTCTCTTCCAGATTGGGGCTCCTACACATCTTACTGAATGAGCCAGATTTAATGGTTACTACTAGACTCCTACTTGTTTTACAAAGACATTAACACAATATAAAATACAGTACATATTAAGAGATTGTGCACAATGTGCTTCCACACATTAAGTGAAATGAACAGAAGATTTCCTGCATCATAACACTCCCATAGCCACATTTCAACCCAAAAGAAGCACAACAAACCCTATCCTCAATTTAGTATACAAAGATCCTATTGAGAACAGAACAGTATTCATTAGGAAGGTGATCCACGACTAAGAGACAACTGTTTAGAGGTCATTAAGGAACAACTGGGTACAATTGCTCTTCACTACTGCAAACAACAATTAAGTCCAGAAAGGTTATATAACATTCCTGTGCAGCAGGGACAATAATTTCCCCTAGCAAAGGTGATTGGTGGGAGATGTGTGGTCGTTTTGATCTGTGTATTTAAGCCTGTAGGGAGTAAACTTACTGGACTTTGTCCTGGGGGTTGGGTTTCCTACGTCCGCTCTGTACCTGAGCAGGGTCCAGGAGACTGTGCTCCCATATGGAGTTGGCCCCGTTACTGGCCAAGGTCTGAACCATCTGAAACACACACACACGCAGCAGTGACTCATTGATGGTTCACCGCAATGCAAGAAAATTATAAGAATATTCTGGTGAGTCACGTTGCAGCCCAAATGCATTATTGTATTGCAATGTTTTTAATTTATTATTTTCATGACTAAAAAGCTAAAAGTATGTGTACAAACAGATGAATGTGTATAGAATTTAACAAAAGTAGAGAAAATACAAATAAACACAGGAAAACCTGGGGGAATGGATTTGCATCCTCAGTGCCGAGTCAGATTTCTGTACTAGTCCTCATCTTCTGTAGTAGTATTCTGGGCCCCAGGTACTGTATTTGCTTTAACTTAATTTCCTTTTCCTTCACTCTTCATTTCTCAGCCTTACCTGCAGTAGTGCGGGAGGCCATCCGCTGTGCCTCAGGTGCTTGACTATGGAGATATGGCGGCCCAAGCTGCGGTGGACAGAACAGCATTCATCACAGATCAGGACCCCTCGGTTGATACTGGTCCAGCCCGGGTCTGATAGGCGAACACAACGAGATGAATGGGATTACAAACCTTATAAACATGCTGTGTGTGATGGAAAGACTTTTTCAGCATTGTAAAGAAGTGCTTCACCACAAACAACAGTCACTTTAGTCCAGGGTGTGTTACAATAATACAATAAACCCTTCAATATACAAGGGTTATAATATGGAGGGGCAAATTACAGTTTATTACCACAGCAGAACTGTATGGGTGGCTTTTTTTCTCCCAATTAAGAAGACCTACACTGCTACCCTGCCCAGGCTTCGCTCAAGGTCAAATCAGACACATGCTCCTTTTAGTCCTCTTTTCTCATTCAAGGTCAAGTCAAACATATGCTCACTTTAGTCCTCTTTTCTCAGTTGCTAACATGCAGTAAGAGGTGTTTAATGAATGATGTGGATATGTATACACAGAATGACAAACTTAAAGATGAGCAACACCATGAAGTTTAAGTACAGTGATCCTTTATCAGCAAAACTCCAATGAAGTCATTTACATTTCACAAATGAATGTGCAATTATAGTATTTTATAAGGCACATTAAAAGCAAAGCAAGCTTGCTATCAATGAGGATAAAGATATGCATCTTTGTAATTAAGCAAACAGCTGTGTTTACCAGATAGTGTTGTAATTAATTTTGCAATAATAATAGTAATATTTTACTTACAATCATTTATAATAATTAGACATGAAAACTGTCAACAGTAATATCTCAGTATGATTATATGAAGAACATATACATCATAACACTGCATTATCTGACAGCCTTTGTGAGTTGTGTTAGCTACAGTTAGAAGATGCTATGGAAGTACTAAATACCTGTATGAAACTGGATCATACACACTGATTATCATATATATTGGGTTGTAATACAGCTCCCCTTAGTCCAGTATACTCCATTACTTGTTAGGCCTTATTGTAGGGCTCAATTGAACCTATAAGAATAATTTAAACTAATCAGTAAGTAAGGCTGAAGGTCAAAGTCAGAGTCAAAGTAACACAAGTCCAGAATATTTTTACCATATTATATATTACAGCAATAGTCTATGTGAAAAGGGGAAATGGTAAATAGTTGAAGACATTTCAGATGACGGAAATATCACAAACATGTGCATGCTTCTACACGCATACACAAACCAAATAAACTCTAACCTTTCAGTCATAAGCAGCTTGGTATAAGACCAATGCCTCACTGGCTGCGCCAAATGTCACATCTACGAGTTTTCGACAGAAGTCTGAGGTTTCCATAACAACATTTGGTATTTGTTTTAGTCTGTTCGGTGTGATATTGCAGTGGCGTGCATTATTCTGGCAGGAACATCACTTCTTTCTACCCGACATCAGAATAGATGAGTGTGAATGATGTGAGAATGGGAGGGGAAGCAGCTAAAGCCAATGCCAGTCTACTGACACTGGCAGACTAGTCATAGAGTCTGGGTCATGTTTATGCCCTCAGGACCCTGATGTGATGAGCAGCTCACGACTAATACAATCTGCAATATCAAAACAAATATATGCACACTTACATGCACATGATGCATTCACAAACACACACATCTCCTATCTGTATTAGTCACTCTCAGGCCAGGATAAAACTGTCTGGGCTTAGGGTATTAATGGAGCTAAAATAATCCATCATCAGATGAACTGGCATGCTGTAAGTCTTTTCGCCTGCAGAAAAAGTAGCAGCGATGCAAAATGGCTTTGATAAGAGCTATAGCCTGGTTTAGAACAGTAGCCCGTAGGCTTTAAAGGCTGGACTGCAGCAATTTAATTCCTTAATCTGCGTAATAAATATAAAAACTCCCACAGGCTATGCTATCTGCTTGGCTCGCTGGATCAATATGAGGCTACACCATTAAGCTATTAGACCTGAATAGACTATTGGCAGCAAGTATTGGCCAAATCTGCAGCATGACATAATTTAGCCTAAAGTTGGCCTAATTCATCAATACAGCATTGACATTTGTTTTTATAACTGCCACTTAAGCCTGCATAAAAAACATGTATTACAATGAGTATTAATGGTGAATGATAACATTTAAAGGGTGGAAAACTCCTGCTGAAATAACAAATGTAACTTGCTTGCATTTACATAATTTGACTGGTAAGTTTCCACACTAAAACATATCACAGGTTAAATCATATTTCATACTGGAGGAGTCTTACAGCTTTAAATAACCATTTTAATATCCAGGAGCAACATGTAGGTCCACTTGCTGGCCCAAGTCACTACTAGGTTGCAATTCATACAGACAGTTTGTATTTTCTCAAAGGTTTGCTTTTTAAACTTGACCAAACACCGGTCACAACATCAACAGTAACACAACATAACACGATATAGGAACTGGACGCCACTGTCAAACTGCTCTAAATGCTTGCACAAAGAGTCTCAGTTTCTTATACAATTGCATCTGTGCTCAATAAAGAGTTTACTATCATGACAACGTGATTCATTGTTGCTATAAACTGTGCAGATTGCCACGGCATGACATTAAAGCCTCCTGAGGCTTGGCTTGGACTGGGAGTATCAGTCGTCCTTTGTAGCCATGCCATCGAGTTATCCCTACGACACAAAGCTGGGTAGTACTAGGGAGGTGGCCTGTCACCAGTGGCTAGGTCAGCATTTTGCAGAACGCAATGCGTGTGTGTGCATGTCGTCGTAAGGAGGGGCTAGGATGGTAGGTAGTAGAAGAAATAAACAGCTAGTAACAGGTACACAAACAAGCTCACCACCATTATGAAAATGATGCACACTTTTCCAAACACGTTTAATTTGTCACATCACATATTAATCATATTGTAAATTGCTAATGGCATTCAAGTAAACACGTTCAAGTTCAGTTGGTTAGTGCTGGTCAGATTATTACGTAGGAAATGCAATTGAGGGGGCAGGAGAACAGACAGCAGGAGTGTACAGTAGTAGCAAGAAATAGGTTCAGGTCATGAAGCAGCAAGATTTTGAACACTGAGTAGTAGGGCCCTAAAGCTTATGACAGTTTTTGCACACAAAGACACACACACACACACACTGCTATCAGGGGGAGCAGCTGTGAAGAAGGCAGCTGTTGTAATGCACATGAATGAATGCAGGCAACACACATCAAGAGCTTCAAACTAGACATGAGGACGTGTGAGGCTACAAGGTAGAGAGGCAAGGGGAGGGGATACCAAGGTGGATTTGGCACTATACCTCTACTTTCTGACAAAAACACAGATGATGCGGGCGACGAGGTAAAAGTAACCTACAGACATGAACGTTCATCGCAGTGGTCATACCTATTTCATGCACAATAATATGGATTACTTTTGCTATGACAGGTTTATTATTTTTCATGTTGAATTAGGTTAAATGTGCCACTTTAGGTGTGACTTTCAAATGAATTTGCTCCTTTAAATTCCCTCAGCGTTATTTAATTTGTGTGGAACAGTGAAATAAATTAGTAGTAATCTGCAGACATGAACGCTTCATTGCAGTGGTCCTACCTATTTCATGCACAATAATATGGATAACATATTACTTTTTCTCTGACTGTTGAATTGGGTTAAATGTGCCACTTTAGGGTGACTCTCAAATTAATTTTCTCCTTTAAATTCCCTGACTATTTAATTTCTAAAGGGTGGAACAGTGAAATAATTGAGTATACTACATACAAATCTTCACTCAAACTCATACCTATTTCATGCACAATAATATGGATTACTTTTCTCTGACATGTTTATTCTTTTTCATATTGAATTAGGTTAAATGTGCCACTTTAGGTGTGACTCTCAAATGAATTTGCTCCTTTAAATTCCCTCAGTGTTATTTAATTTGTGTGGAACAGTGAAATAAATGAGTAGTAACCTGCAGACATGAACGCTTCATTGCAGTGGTCATACCTATTTCATGCACAATAATATGGATAACATATTACTTTTTCTCTGACAGGTTTATTCTTTTTGACTTAATGTTGAATTAGGTTAAATGTGCCACTTTAGGTGTGACTTTCAAATGAATTTGCTCCTTTAAAATCCCTGACTATTTCATTTCTGGAACAAAATGAAGAAATATATGAGTATAAAACATACAAATCTTCACTCAAACTCATACCTATTTCATGCACAATAATATGGATTACTTTTCTCTGACATGTTTATTCTTTTTCATGTTGAATTAGGTTAAATGTGCCACTTTAGGTGTGACTCTCAAATGAATTTGCTCCTTTAAAATCCCTCAGCCTTATTTAATTTGTGTGGAACAGTGAAATAAATGAGTTTAAAACATAAAAATCTTCACTCAAATAGGTAAACTTAATCAGGGCTTTCCCAACAGTCTACAGAAACTACCAACAACTAATGTCAGAGTCCTATAAGAAGACTGTAGCTGCTGAAACAGCTCATAGCAACAACTTAGCTTAGACTAGCTAACGTTAAGCTAAGCTAAACTAGCAACTGTTAGCCAGGTACACAATCACAAAACGCCGCAGGCAGGTAAGAGCTTAACAATAACTATAATAAATGAAATATAATCATGATATTGTATGTTAGTGTATGGTGGTGTAAGCTAAGATGTTTAATAATAATAATAATAATAATAGCCCGCAGCGCAGTGAGTCAACATCGTTGCTGCTTCGTTAGCTTATGCTAAGCTAAGGCTAAGCTAATGCTAAGCTAAGTCTAAGCTAATGCTAAGCTAACGTGTAGCTAATGCTAAGCTAACGTGTAGCTAATGCTAAGCTAACGCGTTATCTGTCCCAACGGTCACGAAAAATCAAAACAAACGTCTCTCCGAGCAGAAAGAAGACATAAATATGACACTTAAATTGTCCACTGCAGCAAATAAACCCTCATATATTGGTTAAATATATATTAAGCTGCTTAATTAACGATGAGAAGCTATTAGAGTAAAGATTTTTTCAACACGCCTATTTTTCAGTTTATTTGCGGCCTAAGCGACGCTTGGAAAGCCTGGTGTTTTCCTACTCTGCGGACCCGCTGACAGTCACAGCAGATTCGGCCTTGTTATCGCCCTCCTCTGACGTATTGTTCCAGTATTTTGTGATTTATTTTTCCTACCTGGCGCACTGCAGTCGGCGCAGACTTCTGTCCTTTGTAGCTTTCTTGACATCTCGGAAGAAAAAGTGGCTGTTATTGAGATGGTTGATGTGCGGCTGGATGATGTTTCGCCCTGATTCTCACACCGACGTCTGCCGTCAACCGATGCGGCCCCTGAATCCCCGGAAGCCGGGTTGGTGTGATGGGTTCTCCCGGAGCCAGCTGACTGGTTGAATCTGTTCCTTGCGGTGTCTCTTCTTCGCCCACGTCCACTGCTGCACTCAAACTCTGGAGCTGTAAGTTATGCAAACATCTGGCTATGTTTGTATGAACCTCATATCTGAATATTTACTAAAATCTGTTCGTTGCATCGCCTGCGACTCACCGAGAGACGGCAGCTCTCTCTACCTGTCAGTTTCCGCACACACACACACACACCCAGCAGCATCCCTGCAGCCTACCTATGGAGGAGCAGGGAGGGGTGAAATAATGCTGTCATTCTTTAAAGGTGAGATGGATTTCACAGAAAAAATAGAGCAAGACATAGAAAAATCAATGCAACAATATATAAAAAAAAAAAAATGGAGTTAGATATTTATGAACAGGATTTAAATGTAAGACTTCCCATTGACCTGGACAGCAATATAAGGATTGGTTCAATATTATATTTAGGCCTACTGCGGATGTTTTGCATCTGTGAAATGTTAAAGCAATAGCCCTGCTAGCAAAAGATGAAAGTACCATGGTCCCCTTTAAAACCTTAACTGACATACTGAAGAATATCTTCCTTTAACAAAACTTATTTATTTATGTATTTATATGGAACATTTTTATGTTATTATTATTATTATTATTATTATTATTACTATTTTATTGCTGTTGTTGTTATCACATGTATTTTTATTTCATTCTGTCAACAACACACAAATTCAAATAAAACACATATAAAAATTAAACCAAGGGTGGAACCCATAAATGTCCCATTACAGTAGTGAGCAATCCCCCTCCCTTTTATTTATTAAATCAAAATTTAAAATTTAAAATTTAAAATTTAAAATTTAAAATTTAAAATTTAAAATTTAATTTTAATTTTAATTTATTTAGTTATCTTGTGTTTTTTCCGTCCTTCACCTGAATGTATTCTGTAACCTGTAACCCAGCATCCCTGCAGCCTACCTATGGAGGAGCAGGGAGGGGGGAGGGGTGAAATAATGATGTCATTCTTTAAAGGTGAGATGCATTTCACAGACAAGATATAGAAAAATCAACTCACCAATATTTAGCGGGGAAAAAATTTAGCTATAGATATTTATTAACAGGATTTAAAGGTCCCATATCATGCTCATTTTCAGGTTCATACTTGTATTTTGTGTTTCTACTATAACATGTTTACATACTATAATGTTAAAAAAAAAAACTTTATTTGCCTCATACCGTCTGTCTGAATATACCTGCATTTACCCTCTGTATGAAACGCTCCGTTTTAGTGCATTTCAATGGAATTGCATCGGAACTGCGTTGCTAGGTAACAGCTTGGGTGTTTACTTCCTGTCAGCTGATGTTATTTACATACACTGCAACAGGAAATAAACTGGGACACATTTAGAATGTTTATGTTTAAAACGGTGTAATGATCTAAATATTGTACATTTGTGACATCACAAATGGACAGAAATCCTATAACAGCTTGTTTCAAACACACAATTACTGAATACGGGCTGTGTGTATTTCTCTGTATATTGAGTGTTTTGATAGTTTAACATAATTTTATAAAGCACTTAAACCTGCTTTATAATATAAAAGACATGAAAATCTCACTTTTTACAATATGGGACATTTAAATGTAAGACATCCCATTGACCTGAGACCTACTTTGTTGTCTCATTTAAACAGCAATATAAGGATTGGTTCAATATTAACTAGGCCTACTGCGGATGTTTTGCATCTGTGGAATTTTTAAAGCAATAGACCTGCTAGCAACAGATGAATGGTCCCCTTTAAAACCTTAACTGACATACTGATGAATACCTTCCTTAACAAAACTTGTTTATTTATTTATTTATTTATGTATATGGAACATTTTTATGTTATTATTATGATTATTATTACCCATAAATGTCACATTACAGTAGTGAGCAATCCCCCTCCCTTTTATTTCATTTTTTTTAATTTTTAATTTTTAATTTTAATTTTAATTTTAATTTTAATTTTAATTTTAATTTAAATTCAAATTTTAATGTTATTTTTATTTGTATTTATTTAGTTATCTTATGTTTTTCCGTCCTTCACCTGAATGTATTCTGTAACCTGTAATCCTATGGGTTTAACGGGTTTATTTAAGTCAAATATATATGTTTTGTATTTTCTTCTCTTGTTGGATAAAGACTTTGAAAATCCATAAAATATATTTACGAAAAAACAATAGAATTAAACCAAAAATCAAAAACACCAAATCTAAATTTGAATTAAATAAAACAAAAAACTAGAAATAGCATGTAACACAAACAAGATGTTATGCAGAAGCATGACATTGAACAAAAAAACACACTAAAGGAGTACAGGATTAGACTTGAGATTTAGACTTTAAATGTATACATTTTAATCCTGAATTTGTGCGTATGGTATTTTTGGTTTTTACCTCTCCAGTATATCACTACTTGGAGATTCCTGTAGGGGGTTATTATGCTATGTAGTTTCCCTTTTAAACATATAATTTCTGCAGTTCTTTTTTTTTTTCACGAGGCATATGTTTTATCTCAACATCCATGACAGCGGATTGGCTGAGTGTGCGCACATTTCATTGCAGCTTGTCAACGCATTTTTCTCAGTCACCACCGGATGGGAGGAGAGGAGGAGGATAGATGTGTTAGAGTAGGCAGAGGAGAGAGAGAAAGAGAGAGAGAGAGGTGGAGGAACGGGTGGTTAAGAAATAAAGGTGTAGCCTCTACGGAGACAATCAAACGAGGGGTTTTTATTCTATAACTGGGTTTGCTGTTTATTCTAAGGAGGGAATAATCATTCACTGTTTCTGACGCGCAAAAGGCTACCACTATAATACGCCTTTGGGCATCACCACCGATAAAAAGGATGATAGGTTTGATTATATAGCTCAAATTAACAACAAAGTATCCTTACAATACACAGAGAAGAAGTCGAGGAGGCAAACTATGATCCGAGGATGATTTCTGCTAAGAAAACTCCGGAGAAGAGTCGTTATCCTATTCACTATTTGGTGTGGCACAACAAACACCGACAGCTGGAGAAAGAGCTGGCAACGAACGAGCAGGTGAGACATGGTGAAGAGCCATCAAATCAGCATCTTATCCTCACAGACATATAGGCCTGTGTCTTTATTCTAAGCGTTTATTATGGGCGTGTGTGTGTCCATAGATTTAGCCTACTGTAATAGGTGCTGGTATAGATGCCATCTATATTATTATTTTTATTTTGATCTATTCTTTTGTTATTATACTGCTTACTTGCACCAACAAAACCAAAAGCAAATTCCTAATGTATACCTCTTACACCTGGCAATAAACACAATTCTGATTCTGATTCTGATTCTGATCCATGGAGCACCTCATTCATGAAATAACTGGGAATAGCACAGTTAATTGTTATCTGTGGGGTTGAGAGGGGGACACTTGTAGACCACTTGCATTTACACTATTTTCTTTTTTTTTGTCAAATCACACAGTAACATACTTTATATGTCAAGGATTTGTGTTAATATATCCATCATATCAGTAATTTTTAATATGCAATGAGAAGTTGTAACTGGAGTTTATTCCTGGAAAAAAAATGCAAATGACTGTAATTGCTGACCCTGATGGTGTTGCAGTGTTTCTGTGTGTGTGTGTGTGTGTGTGTGCTTGGTTTGTCAGAGTCAGAGGTGCTTCACGCCTGTGTGTGTGTGTGTAAGCAGCAATATTGCGTGATCTACTCAAAACCGTAGGCTCTCTCTCTACCTTCCCACCCAGCACCTAAACCATTTGTGAGTGGGTGAGACAATGCAGATACTGAGCATGTGGGCGAACAGTTGCCAACCACCACAGTAAATACAGTAATGGAATCATTAAGGTGTTGTGTCAGAGAACATGTTTGTCATAATCAAAAGCTTGGAAAAATATTTTCACAAATTGTGTGAGTACTTCAGCTCAGGGTGAACGGTTTTGATTATATGATAAGAATTACATTATTGTGTGTGTATGTGAGCGAGAGAGAGTGTGTAAGCGCATGCATGCTTGTGAATTTAGTCTCTTTTTTTTTGCAAATGTATGAAAGCGCTTTGCCATTATATAAGAGATGCTCTGCAGGTTCGCAACTAAACAGATTGCCGAGTGCATGCATCATGCAGCGGTCTCAAGACATCACACTTGTCTACACATGCACACTCGTACCTTCCTGTGGTTACAAAATCATAACCTTTGAAGCTTTTTCTTTACACCAAAATGGCCAGCAAGTGCCCTAAAGGCATCAATCATATGGTTTATCACAATCCCTACATTTACAGTAAGGGAGTGTGCTACAGTATAGTGACATTTACCATTTAATTGTTGACCATAATTATAACTATTGGGATATAAATGGCAAAACTGAATACACCTCACAGTGAAGAGGCTCTAAGAACGGACTAAGACCTCTAGTATTCAAGTCAATGTCAGAGGTAACGCAGTGTATTTCATTGAAAGGGGAGCTGGAAATGAACCATGTGCTCTTGAGACAGAGATGGCAAAATTATGTTGCTTTGCAGTTGTTGAACACTAATTTTCATACCCCGCTGGCTCAACACTGAATTGAAATGAACAGATGACTCTTCATTGGTACATTGGTTTAAGTTGATCCATTAGTCCAGCACTTAAAAAATGTCTTGACAAGTGACAGCTATTGGATGAATTGCCATGAAATTTGAAATAGAGCAGATGTTCATGTTCACGGTCCCCAGAGGATTCATTCTAATGATCCCTGACTTTTCATCTAGTACCACCAACTGGTCAAAATCCAAAACTGATCCAACACTTTTGCTCATGCAGGACGACTCTAAAACTAGTGACCAAATTCCTAACACCCTCGGCTGAGATTTATTTACGTGAAATCATAAATTGTTGGTAAAATATTAATTATTGTCATGTGGTAATCAACTTCTCTAAACTGAATTAGGACTGTCCTCGACCAAAGAACTTCTTAGACGACTAATACTCATACAATTTTGTCAAATAATTGATTAGATGATTTAATCGACAGATCTGTGAAACTGAGTTTCTCCACAAAGAATCACACAAAAGCACCACTTGTAATCTTGTGTATACCAGAGATGTGCTCATAAGTTTCTTGGAAATAAGTCATTCAGCATGAAAAAAGCATAAAAAAATGACTAATTGACTAAAGAAATCCTAGTCGACTAAGACCAAAATGACCAATTAGTCAACTAATCGACTAAGAGGGGGCAGCCCTAAAACTGAAACTTTTGGCATGTTTGGATAACACAGATAAACTCAATAAATTATCCCTCGCAACCCCGTTGTCATTCATTTTTCAGGAACCCTTGCATCTATAAATATATTTATGATGCAAACGTTATTGCTCGTCTGCTGTGCATTTTCATCCAGGACCTTTATATCATATCTGATCTTTTTATAAACTAAGCCAACTGACTGACTTGTAGTTCCTTTTCTTGTGTGAGAACAAACACAAATCTGTTGAACATCTCAAAGTGTTCAGAATCAAAAAGGATTTGATGCTGATCCTTATAGTAAATCAGCACGATTAGTCACCCTCCTCTTGTGCTTGTGTAGGATAACGACTCTTTTTTTATTGTAAGTCTCAGTGTAGATCCGTCTGTTCCAACTATCATGGCAGACAAATGTCGATATAATCTGTAATGTTGTTCACCAGAGTAGAGACGTTATGAAACATTGAACACTGTGAGACCTTAAATCTATGCACATTTTAAACCTATGCCGACACACACCATCTATTTCAATGAATCCCCTGGCTTCTTGACTATACTGGATTTCAGAGCTTCCATTGTTTTTATGGCTTTAAAGCAGTTTAATGCTGTCAAAAGAACAACAAACGAAATAAAAAGAGAGAAAACCAGAGAATATGACTTTTTATTTTTATTTTTTTTTCGTTTTTCACAACAACCATTATTCCATGCTCTTTTCATGCCACTTCCAGAAGCTCTCTCCTAGACCCTAAACCTCAGTTATCATCTCTCTGTGTTTGATGGTAGATCAGAGCAAGTTGTGAGGAGACAGGTAGTAAACAACAACAGAAAACGAGAGCTTCACTTCTTTCTTCTCTTGTTCCCCTCTCATTGTTGATGAACTTCTGCTCAGTCTATAACTGTAACTATTCAAACTACCTCCGTATCCCTTGCTGTTGTATTTGTTTCTACGTACTTGTGTGTGGGTGTGTGCACACGTAAAGTATGCATCATGGTTTTGCATGTGTTGTGAAACGCAGTGCTTTTTTGCATAGTCAAACATTTTACATCCTGAATTTATATAAGCTACTTAATTAATAAAATTAGTATAATGTCAGCATCACATCCGGAAACCCATTTGTCATCCACTTTATGTTGTGGCTGAACTTTATATGGTAACCTGAGCCCCTAGTGTGTATGTGTGGTGCTGCTTAAACTAGGACAGCACACACACACACAGGCACACACCATTATGCTCCAACCCCGAGCTGCTGTCATTCACACACACATGAAACACACATACATGCACATGTGTGATGCCTATGACAGGTGTCAAGAAGCATTCTGGGTAATTGTAGGACTCCCATGGCTCTGGTCGGTTCAAAACCATTTTGACAGCACAGGAATTTTTTTTTATAGCTGCGGGCAAGTGATGGAAGTTGAATGTTCAGGAATAATGAATAAAGTTAACTGTAATTAAAATGTAAAATGTTAATCTCTCTGCAGCTGCTAATATATCCACTCTAGTAAATCAAGACTCCAATATTACCCAGTATGTCCAAGCCCTAATTGGCCTGCCTGCCATGCCTAACTAGGACATTGTGTCACATGCACTGGCATAGATTTGTGTGCTCAAAATTTAAATATTTTTAACGTGAAAATCAAGGCCACCAATCTATATTGGGTAAACCATGTGGTTTTATTGACCATATTCTATTTCAACCCGGTATCAGTGTCACAATTTGCCTCACCGAGGCGGGAATATTACACACGTCTATGAAGGTGAATGAAATGAAACACTCACTCAAGTTTGGGCAACAAAACCACTGAGGTTTAGGAAAAATGACATGGTTGGCCTTTAAATAAGTATGTAAACTAAGTAAAATGCGTACAGAAACAACGTAACATAAGTACAGAAAACACGTGACAAACATCATTAATAAACACACGTCACAAACGTAACTTACAAAACAACCACCGGTCTCGCACACCAGTCTCCTGGTTGAAAGTCCTCTGAACTCTTCCACCTCCCCTCCTGCCCACCTAAGGTGACCAGGTGTCCCACTTTACGAGAGACTGCACAGCATTTTTATCCCTTGTCCCACGTCCCACATATTGAGACGATGTCCCAAATTTTCATTGGCTCTAGTTTTCAAAAGTCAAACCACTGCAGCAAGGACACTTTTTAAAAATATGGCTTTTATCCAGTCGCTGTGAAGAAAGCAGGGAAGGCTGTCATCACGGGGCTGTGTTTGTTGTCAAACTGCGCACACGTGGGTCAAGTGCAGGTTAAATCTTCACAGTCTTTGTTATGCTATGCCCACTGGAGAAAATTGCGAGTGACTGCAAAGTCACAAGCTCTGCAGATTTAGGTGGAATATGATGGAAACTACCACAAAGAAAAGGAAGAGCAGCTAAAACAAAGACTGTGAAACTGCTTATAAGTATTTATAAGCCGGTGGAAGGCGATTCTCAGAGTTTTCTCGCAAGAAGCGTGCGGCTCAAAAAGCGATGTGCCGATCTGTGAATGCATTTGGGCAAAGCATAGAGATGTTACAAGATATGGGGCAGAATATAAATATTTATTATTTAAGTTAGATAGACATTATATCAAAATTGTAGACTACCTCTCAGCCTTGGTAACGTGTCCCACATTGTCCCACACAAACATACTCTTTGTCCCACATTTGGTTTGATGGGATCTGATCACCCTACGCCTTCCATAACCAGTCTTTCTCACTTTTTATTCTACGTCTCTAGCTCTGAGTGTAGCATGTTTACACAGAAGCATTTACATTACAGTCAGTACAGACTACATGGTGTACAAATGATACGCCTAAAGCAAGAACGGCATTCTTATTTCACGCTTTTGCCTTGCGCATTATGGTGTGATTCATGTTAAATAATGGATGGTTTCCTCTTTGTCATGGTTAAGTATCACAAGGGGTCACAATGGCCTTTACATGTGAGCAACTTTGTGTGGGGAGATGCGGGCTATCCGGTAGTTATGACTAGAGGGACCTTGAGGATGTGATCTGCTGCACGTGTGAATGGCTGGCTCTGTCCGACTATTGGAGACACTGAGACTGAGAGATCTCCTTATACAAGACAGCTGAACATATAATATGTACACAAAGTGTGAAGTTTTAGGTATGACTGTGTCAATGCATGCTGTAGAAACAGGTCTGACAGATTAAATCCAGTTCATGCAGGCCATGATTGTCTAGTACTGTTTAATAACTGTTTAAAACTACTTCACTACTTTCTAAAGAGAAATTTCTATTGTGAGCATCAGCCATGACAGAAAAAGACTGGGGGTGCATAGACGAAGAAGAAGAATATTAGAAATACATATACATGATATTATTACAATACAGTGCATTGTCATAGTTCCTATGATATCACACGTTAGGCATTGGGATATCACATTATGGCCATGCTGTTATAGTCCAAATAACAAAGGCAGTATTGTATGCAGATATTGCATGACAATGGTTGGTCTCTGATGAATTCAGTATCCACTCAGCTGTAGAAGAGCTGTATAATATCACTGACCTCTGCTTTGTGCCACAGTAAAATAATCTACAGCCGTCTCCGTATCAGAGCTTTTTAAAGCCTGCCCAGCCATTGGTGAAATGATGAAAGTCATCCCATTTCACCATGTGCATGCATCAAATATCCGGCACTATTTCTGATTGCACTATTATTTCCTTCCAGCGCAACAATGCAATGAGCTGCTGGTTGATGAACTTTTGAAAAAAATGCCTGTTATCCAACACTTGTGGTATGAGACTATATAGACAAATCTTCCATAAGCAGCATGTGACAGATTTTATATGTGTGAGTGCGTGAGGGGAGCAGAAACGCTGCCACAGCAGGTTACAGGGGAATAATTGGTACATCGGATATCGATGTTACGTCGCAAAGCCAGGGAGAGGAAACTGAACATATAGTAACAGGAGGAGTGGACAAGTAGAAGTACAAAGGGAAAGACAGAGATAGGCAGAATAACAAGCACTGGGGGATAAAAGAAGGTATGGGGGATCAATTTTTAGCTGTGTTCACCATATTCATTAAACAAGGTTGAGGTGAAGGAGAGAACTAACAGCCAGTAAAGAGATGTGAAATAGCGTAAGCAAGGAGGCAACATTGACTGCACCAAAGAGTTCAGGCGCAAACAAGGTGATGAAGGGAGTGAAGAAGAAGAGGGGAGGAAATAATTACCGACTTTGACCATGAACAGAGCCCGTCTGGGTTGCAAGCAGACGTAAAAGTGCAGCGTGATTGAAAAAGAACAGAGCCACGTAGAAAGTGATGGGCTATCTCAAGACAAAGGCAGGAAATAGCAAAGATCTCTGCTCTTTTTCTCCGTTGCTGTTTCTTGTCCTCTCTGTCTGACCCAGCTCTCTCTTTCGCTCAGTGCATGGTTTGATTATAATGCCCTCGGCAAGGTGTGAATGTTAAATCAGCATTATAAAATCTTACGATGGGTTGGGAACGGAGCCATAAATTACGCCTCAAGGCAAGGCAAGGCAAGGCAAGGCAGCTTTATTTGTATAGCACATTTCAACAACAGGGCAATTCAAAGTGCTTTACAGAAACATTCAAGAACATTGCGACAAAATGCAAAAGAACATTAAGAAATAATTAAAAACATTAAAACATTAAGGATTAGAAAATAAAAACAAGGTAAAAATAAAAGCTAGGATAGAAGCTAAAATTGCAAAAAACATTAAAGATTAGAAAATAAAAACAAGCTAAAAATAAAAGCTAGGATAGAAGCTAAAATTGCATAAAACTCAAAAGAGTAAAAGTTATAGTGCAGTGTCAGAATAAAAGGCACCCGCAAACAGGAAAGTTTTAAGCTTTGTTTTAAAAGAAGTGAGAGTTGGAGCGGTCCTGCAGGTTTCTGGGAGCTTGTTCCAGATATTTGGTGCATAAAAACTAAACGCTGCTTCTGCATGTTTAGTTCTGACTCTGGGGACACTAAGCAGACCTGATCCAGATGACCTGAGAGGTCTGGATGGTTCATAACACAGCAGAAGATCAGAAATGTATTTTGGCCCTAAACCATTTAGTGCTTTGTAAACCAGCAGCAGTACCTTGAAATCAAGGGTTCATTGAGTTCGCTCCAGGCCTGAATCTTTACGCCAAACATCTGCTATCTACTTGCACCTGTCTACTCCAAGCTTCTTCTCTTCTCCGCTTTTCCCTGTTTCCTCTAATCACATCTACTCCACTATATAACGTTTTCCTCATCCTCTATCCCCTGGTGCCTTCCCTCCCTCTTTACCTCCAACATCCATCTATCAACCCCACCCTCACCCCTCTTACTTTCCTCAGTGTAATGAAACCCAAGTCCTAATTGCAGCGTAGCAAAGCCACAAAGAGATGTCACGAGGGCTGGGTTGGGGTCAGATTTAGTTAAATTGCTGAGAGCTCTTAACAGAGAAAGAGAGATACACAGATTGGCAGTAGTAGGTAAAAGGAAAGGGAGATTGGTGATGGAATAAAGGAAAGACGGGGTAGACAGAAATTAGGGTGGTGAGGAGTGGAAACAAATACATAAGCAATGAGAGAGAAGAGAAGTAAAGACCTGTGCAACAGACAGGATACAGTTACAGTAATAGTGGCACAAACAATGCTGAGGATAAAAATAGTTTCTGTGGCAGTCATTCAAAAAATCATTCAAGTCATCACTCCTGGACATCGAGAATGCCCAGTTTGAAGTCCAAGGAAGGAACAGGCATAGTTTTGCTTCATGTTAAGGGTCATACAGTCCTTTCTGCAACAACTTATCCCAGTGGGATGCCTCGAGTATTTCTCTGGAATGGTAACCCACAATTTGCGAAAACTCTGGCGAGATGGTAGGATGTTAAGCATTGATTTTCGAATGGTTAAGGTTAGGATAGGTCGTCGGACAGCGAGTCTCACAAGATTGTTTGCAAGTTTTCGCAATCTAGACATGATTTCTCTTTGATCCCTGTGTTACTGAACCTGCGAAAGTAGCCACCTCCACAATAGGTAAAGCATCCCCACATCTGAATATTTCCACCACAAAGTTTGACTGTAGGTTTTATGCACTGTTATTAATAATTCATGCAGTTTTGTTGGCCAGCCAGCATCTCGTAAGAGGTCATCATCATGCAGGCCGTGCTCAGCACAGGCGTTAATGTCCTGACCTCAACTGGGAACATTGTCAAAAACTCTGAGCAGCTCCTGAGCCCTTGCCTATAGCCCTTCAGAGGACACTGTTGAGAGAGTCTGGAAGGTCAAATCCCATTATTCATGTAGCGGTTAATGAGGAGAAGTTCCAGTCAGGTTCATTAATTCCATGATGACACAGGACCAAGGATGAACTGTTCTAAGATATCTACTGACTGTTGTTCGGTTGTTGTGGTTGATGTTGTGGGCGCCTGTTGTTCAGGAGGTAGAGCAGTTCATCCATCCATCCGTTCATCCATCCATCCATCCATCCACCCATCCATCCATTTTCTTTCGTTTATCCGGGTCCGGGTCGCGGGGGCAGCAGGCTTAGCAGGGAATTCCAGACATCCCTCTCCTCAGCAACTTTCTCCAGCTCTTCCTGGAGGACCCCGAGTCCGCCAAAGGGAGGCGTCCAGGAGGCATCCTGATCAGATGCCCGAACACCTCAGGTGACCGCAGTTCGTCCACTGTACCCCAACTTTCTTCTTGTCATCGGTGTGTCAGTGTGTGTGTGAGTGAGCATATAGATTAGATCCTGATGGGCAGCTTGGCATTTGCATTGCAGCCTCTGCCATCAATGTATGAATGTGTGTGTGAATGGGTAAATGTTGGCGTGTAGTGTAAAGTGCTTTGAGTTGTCGGAATACTCAAAAGGCGCTATATAAATGCAAGACCAAGACCATGTGCCATTGCAATATTGTATGGACATTGGGACGAGTGTCTGATGAGGTTGGTTGTCCAAATTTTCAAAAAGGCTCCTGGTGAGTCCGATTTACTTATCATGAAATCCTACTTCTAAGCCACCGAGTAAAATGTCTATCCAGGATGCTGACTCCAGGTTGGCACGCCTAAGATTGTAATGGTACAATGCAGCTTTTTAGCCCTGAAACAGTGGATCTACTTTTACCCTCTTCACAGTCAAAATGTCAGACAGGTATGATACTATAGGCTTTGTCCCCTCTGCTGTTCATGATTCAAAGATGGAGGCAGCCCACAAGTGGTGAGGATATTCAGCTCGGAGACATTATGGTGTTCCCCCTGATATTCACAGAGGATGCCATCTCTCCAGCCTCATTTGCCTGCAGCCTACAACTGTGCAGCGCTCTGCTGTATGCATGTGTCTGAGCAGCAGCAGCAACAACTAAGATGAGGGTTTGTTCTTCCAAATCTGAGGCTCTGCTTCTCTTGAGGAAAAAGTTTGAGGGTTAGCAGCTGCCCCAGGTGGAACAATTCAAGTAGATATATCATGAGAGCAGCTGGTGGCTTCAGCTGCAGTAATATTGATGCTATTCTGGACCATGGTCGTACAGAGAAAGTTAAGCCGAAGGTGAGGCTTGTGATTAGTGATTTTATTTGACAGATTATAACAATTACTGGTAGTGGACTCCAGTGTATATAAGTTAAAGCAAGTCTATACATCTTCAACAGCGTTGCTAGATGTACGATAATTTTGCCCTCTGTGCGTTGTACGATCAATAATGCAAAAAGTGCTATAATGTACAATAATTTGACCATTTTGTGACTGTTACAATTAGTAGTTGGTTTTACTCATTTTAATTCATTTCTGGATAGCAAAATCTGCATCCTCCGTATTTTGTTACACATCTTTTCCCACGTGACCTCTTTCCAGCCAAAAGTACCAATAAATGTAAACAAATGCATTTTAAGCCATCATGATATTCCCTTAAATATGACCAGCACATATTCTGCCATTTCATTTTTTCATTTTCCATTTTATTTAACCAAGAAATCCCTTGAGATAGAATCTCTTTTACAAAGGAGACCTGGGCCAGGACAGCACACCAGTTACAGTTTTAATAGAAATAAAACCCAGCAAATACAATCATCAAACACACAAGGAAGAGACTAAACCAGCTCACACAAAGCAGTTATATGGACTTTTAACATGGCTTTAAATTTTTCCAAGGGGTCTAAATGCTACATGTCTCAGAGAAAATGACCCTCTGATTTCATTATCAGCCTAGGCTAAGTGCAACCATCTCTTGCCAGACCAGAAACCCTGAAATTTACCTGAAATTGCATCATAATTCACATGCTCCCATACACACAAACACACAAACACAAGAAAGAAAGGAAGTGACAGCTATGGTGCTTCACTCCAATAGGCTACAGCCGCTACATTGTGTGATTATACTCTTTTAAAGCTTATGCACGATCTGTTTCAAACAAAAAGATTTGCTCTCTCCATCTGTGAGTGTGAGCAGGGAAAACAAGTAATCTCTCTCTCTCTCTCTCTCTCTGTCGCCCTGCATGTTATTCCTCGCGTTTTGGTGAGGTCTGTCAGCTCACTGCAACAAACAGGTGTCATCACCTTTTAGATAAACATCAGAGAAACTCTCTGACAGGTCCATCAGCATCCCACCTGTTTGTACTTTCTCTATCTCTTACTGTGGGTCTTCCTGTCTGTCAGTGTATCTATCTGTCGAGATGACGGGGATGACGGTAAACTGAATTTATTGCAGTGAAACAGAGAAATTACATATGCCGGAATGTAGGTCATTCTGGCATTTTCATTAATGATTTGGTACATTTGGTTTTATTTCTACGGCTCGATTTCACTAATGCACCTGCACAAGTGGAAACGAATGTCTGTGTTAAGATGAGTGTGAGAGGTTTTGTTACTCTTCTGCGGGGTTATCATCACCATTTGTTCTGCTCACTATCATCTGTGACGCAGGTTTAGTCCCGTCCTATCTGAAGCGGTGCCACATTGAAAATGGATCAGGGTTTCATGGCAGTGTAGCGTTTGTCAAAGTCTGCTCTGCATGTAGAATCACAGAGGCGAGAGGGGGGGAGGAAAAGTTATTTTTATTCTCCTCCCTCCCATAGCCACCCTCTGCTCCTGTGCGCCCCATGCACAAACATTTTGGGAAAGCTGCTGTACAGTATATGCACATATTTGTGTGTGTGTGTGTGTGTGGTGTTCGTATGAAAGATTGATGTTGGCCTAAGTACCTGCCAAGCTGCATCAGGCCAGGCACACACTGAGCGAGGGGGAGAGAAAGAGGGAGGAAGGGGGAGTGAGAGAAGGAGCAGATGCCACAGTTAGAGATGCCTATCAATAATGCAACCTCCACTGAGCTCACTATTGAGGGCGGGCAAGATGGGAACGATTGAAACTGAGAGAGGAAAGTAGAGGATAATTAGAGAAGAGTTTAATTATAAGACATAGATATGGGTTAAGGAGAGAGAAGACAAAATAAAGAGTGAATGTTGCAAATGAATAAATTGTGAGGATGAGGCGAAGAAAACCAAAATAGAGCAAGGACAGAGATACAGATCTGTAAGAAAAAGTTTTTTTAAAGTGCTGTAGTTTTAAAGAAGTTTTAGAGAAATAGAGGAAGAATGCATATAAGAAGATAAACGAATGCAAGAAAGAGAAAACACAACAACACTGTGCTTCTATTAGGTCACATTTGTATGCAACACATGCAGAGCTGCCACAAAAATAAATTCTCGTTATAAATGCAAAGTCTTTGTCTTATAACAAGGAACTATCAGTTTCTTTTCTAATGAAACAGACTGACATGATGCTGATGGGGAGATTTGATCCATTTTTATAAGGAGAGCAGATTCTCAGAAACCACACCGAAGGAACAATGCAACATTATAACGTCACTTCTTTTTCTAGTTGAACAGCAGAACAGACAAAATGCTTCGTGGTGTCTGCATACTAATGACAAGTCTCACAAGTATTCCTGCAAAAGTGTAAGGTAAGAATAGCTCTAAAAGGAAGTTATCACATTAAAATGGTCACAGCAGCAGCAGTAGCACAGTGTTTCTCTTTACAATTAATTACTCTTTCTGATAGGGGTTTTGGTTAAAGAGGAAATAGGTCAACATATTGGGAAATAGGTTAGATGAGAAGATTGACATCGCTCTCAACTTAGAGAGTGATATCAATCTTATCATCTAACTCTCACCGAAAATCTTACAAGTGGATTTTTACCAGCTAGCTTAGAAAACCAACAGGTACACTGTGAGTATGACTGTCTAGGATCAGAAGTATAGTGTGGTTTTATCTGAGAAGAGAAATATTAGCTTTTCTTGTTATAATGAGAAATGTGATAATGTATTGTTTCCTCATTTTAACTGAGATATGTTGACAGGTAACAGTAGGAAAAGCACGGGTATAAATAATGAAATGGCTCATTTCCCATTTTGCTGATTCAGGTTTAGGGTCCTTGTATTGTGCCTGCTTGCTCACTATCACACAGTCATAGCAGCCCTGTATCCTTAAAATTACGTTCCCATACAACAAAACTGCATTGTGAATTACATTTCAAGGAAACGTTGTGGATCACGTTTGTTTTTGAAGTATTACAAATATGTTTGCATTGATAGTTTGTGTAGGGACTTTCCCTCAGGAGACCGGTGTTCATGTCCTGTGTGAAAGTAGTTTTGTTGCGTTTTTGTGTTGTGTTTTGCTGTTTAGTTGTATTGAAATGTAATTTTGGGGGAGACGGGGTTGGTCATAGCTTATTGGGGCACTTGAATAGAACAGAGCCATCTTCAGTGTTATTAGTAACTCCTTTCCAACTATGACAAGTTAAAATATCTGCTGTGAAAAAGGTCCTATGAGATACATTGTCATCATTATACCATAATATGATTGACCAAGTGCTTGATTTACTCTCGGTAATAAACATTAGAAACACTTCCCTATCTGTTATCAGTCTTTGGCACTGCCCATAACTCAACTGTTTTAATGATTTACATCTCTCTTTAGTCAATTAGCCAGTTTTCGATTTGTATTTCTTGTAACTGGGCAATTAAAAAGAAAAACCTTCATCTTACCAGAAATGTTCTACTGTACATAATGTGTGTCAGCACCTCCTATGTGACCGCAGTTTGCCCTCCATTGTGATGTCATTGTGGAGCAAAGAGTGGGTGCTAAGAGACGGGCAGGGATGACATAATGTCCCTACTGTAACTACAGAACCACACAAGTCAAACAAGGCCTGTGTGTGTGTGTGTGTGTGTGTGTGTGTGTGTGTGTGTGTGTGTGTATGAGAGAGAGAGAGAGAGTACATGACCCATTAGTTGTAAACAACTTTCCTCCAGAGAGCTCCTCTTCTGTTAATGGGGAAACTCATTGTTCTTCATCATGATTTAGTTTATGTGTGAGTGTGTTTTGTTTTTCAACTGAACATTGTTCACATGTGAATCAGTAAGTCAGTGTGTCTGCAGGTCAGTGTTTAGTGGTGGGAGGACATTAGCTCTGAGTGGACTTAAAGGTCACCTATTATGCAAAATGCACTTTTCCATGTCTTTTAAACATCAATATCTGTCCCCAGTGTGTCTACAGGCCACCATAGTATCATAAAAGACCATCCTCTCTCTTTTTCTCCTCCTCCGTTTGTCCGGAAATGGGTGCAGAAAAAAAAATCGCTTTTTTTCCTTCTCTTCTGACGTCATTAGAGAAATGCAAGCCATGTAAGGGTTTCCTGGTCGAACCAGAGAGAACCTTCAGTAGCTGACCCCGCCCCACAGCGCGTCACTGTCTCTCCTCCTCAACCTAACTTGAGCAAAGTCTGCAAGAACCAGCAGAACAGGCTTCATGTACTCCCATCATCTAAATATAACATGTTCTTTCACAAAGGCTTTATGTAATTACACTGTTTAAACAGATGATATTTATATATTATATATATTTGATGTCATGCATGTAGCAGATTACAGGTAGTAAATAGTGACTTGTAAGCAACACAACACATTTCTGTTTCACAGTCAAACTTTATTTGAGTAGACAGATGACAATATTAATTATTCACAGCATTTGTAATCATCTCACCTGTTAGTTAGTTATGTTAACATGGTACAGGAGAAAGTCTTCAGCTCTGGTAAACTATGGTAAGCTAAGCTCCGGTGGTCTGTAGTCATGGTAACACAGAGACAGCTACTACTGTAAATAATATACCATTACTCTGATCTTCCATACATTTATCTTTTAGCAGAAATAATGAACTGACTACTGTTTCACATCTTCTATTTTCCACCCTGATGGTCGCTGTGTTTACACACCGTCTCATAGCGGTAGCATGTAGCTAACCCGTTAGCATGTAGCTACATGCTAACGGGTTAGCTCTGTATCTCCCATCTGCTTTCAGCTGTCTGCTCTCCTCTGGGATGATTCTGTCGGTCATTTCTCACAGATGGATCTGTAAAGACAGACGTAAAACAGAGTGTATGTTTACGGTTTACAGAGTTGATGCATGAGGTAAACACTGAGTTAACTAACAGAGCTATAAATAGTATTATTTACCTGAGAGAAACCGTCAGGAAAACCTGGAATCTGGACCGCAGATGTTCATCATGTGTCGCCGATTTCTGATCAGATTCCTCCGGTAACGTGCGCTGGGTGAAGTTTCTGGTTTATAAACTTTAAAGTGGTTTATAAGCTCTATTCTAGCTGCCTCTCCCTCCACTCGTCTCTCTCTCCAGAGCTTCTCCGGGAGGGAGGGGGAGATAGTGACGCTGTTGTTGTTGAGGAAGTTTGATTGACAGAAAACGCTGACCAATCAGAGCAGAGTGGGAGGAGACAGGCTGTGAATCAGTGGTTTTCAGACAGAGGCTGAATTAGGCTCTGAGGCAGGCAGACTCAGGCTGCAGTATGAGAAGAATAAAGGGTTTTTTGAACATTGCAGCATGTAAACATGTTCTAGTGCAACATTAAAATACATCTATGAACCTGGAAATGAGCATAATATGTGACCTTTAAGTGGTACTCCCGTGTGTGCGTGTGTGTGTGTTTTATTCCCAGGAACTACTTTTCAAGGAACTAAAAGGTTCCTTCAGCCTATTGTCGTCTGTGTTTCCACAGCAGTCTAAAGTCCCACGAAGATAAGGCAAATTAGACCGCTGACGTATGAAAAAGCGGCAACTGTTTTACATGTTTTTGTGCAGTTCCGGGAGAAAGTTCCTTCGTTGGAAAAGGGGCTTTGTGTGTGTGTGTGTGTGTGTGTGTGTGTGTGTGTGTGTGTGTGTGTGTGTGTGTGTGCCACTGATACTGTGTTGCTGTTCAGCGCATAGAAATTCTCGATGAATAGCTTAGGCATGACACTGCTGGCATCAGTGAAGTTTGTACTGTCTCAAACTTTATTTAGAATTCAGTGTAAACTGTAGCTCTCTGTGTGCTCCGTTAACTCTGATCATCATCTCTCACCGTACTCAATTTATATCTTTTCCGGCCACTTTTGATGCAAATTGGACCAAATGAACCGCAGCTAATCACTGAGGCTACAGAGGCCGACTTTTTTTTCTGATAGTGCTCGAAGGCGTCATCACAACAAATTTAATGATAGAGGAGAGCCGGTGATGGAGAGGCTGCTTGATCAAGACCCTAGATTGGGGATGCCTGGCCCCATCAAACTCCATCAAAAGTGTTGACATGAACAGCAGGTTTATGATGCTCTCAGTCAAAATGTTCTGACTTTGAATAAGATCAAACGGTAGGAATAAGGCCTCTTGTGAGACATTAACAAGCTGACATGTACTCAACAACATACAGGCTTTAATTTGACAGCCTTGCTGAGAATGACTTACAATGAACCTAATGGATGTAGCAAATAATACTGCGTGCCTTGTAGTATGATTCATCACAGAGGAGCCAAGAAGAAAGAAGAAATATATTCTCCTATTCTAGCTTTTTTCAATCATTCTTTTACCAAGACGGGAGCTATAGTTGAGCAAAGGTGGAAGCAGCTACAGAAGCTGCACTTCAGTGAATTGCTCCGTTGTCATCCTGTGTTTTATATTTCACATACTGTTTTCTGGCAGCATCCTGTACTCTCTCTGATCTGTCTCCCCCTACAACCTCCCTTTTAATCACCTCGCTGCTACCCTTTCTTGACTTTCCCCCCTTCTCTTTTCTGTCTCCGTCCACCTTGCCACATGTTTCTGTTTAGCCTCGCCCTTATTAGCATCTCCTCTCCTCCCTCCTCTCCAGCTCCCCTTGTGTCTTTAAGCTGCATTTCATCCGTTCCCCCTCAGCTCTTGCATCCAGACTCATTGAAATCGAGAACAGCTGTAAAATAAGCTTAAACTGATAATCACCAACATTACACGCAGCTACTTAAAGGGGGAGCAATGGATGAAAGGACAGCTGGGAGACAGTACAAGTGCCAAAAAAAGACAAAAATGAAAGAAGAGCCAAATTGCTCCTATTTCTTTCTTGTTTTTCTTCCCTTCCTTTTTCTCTCATCTGTTTCTTTTACCATCAGCTTTGTTCCTGTCTCTCTGTTTCTCTCTTCTTTCTCCCTTTCAACAATATGTGAAGGGTTTCATTCCAAAAAATACTGTTTCCATTTGGGCGGGAAATGTTTTGCAAGACTCAATATTAATATTCAGTTGTGGGGATTTTGTTTGCACGGCCTCTTTCTCTCATGATGTTTAAAGGGCGGGTCCATCTGCATTTTGCCCCAGGTTTTTTTCAAATGGAAACGTCTGCTCAGCCGTTGCAAAAAGCAGTGACATAGGTTACCAAACTAAGCTAATCAATAAGGTTATGAATAATGTGAACACTAGCAATAGCTGAGTCAAAGTTTGCTGTGCTAGGTTTGGAAATAACTTAAAGGGTTAGTTTTGATTTTTTGAAGTGGGGTTGTATGTATACTCCCGCGATCTGCGAAGTAAAATTACTGATTTTGTGAATGGAGTCTGGTGGCTTTTTTTGGAAAGGGCTGTCTTACGGCGAGGTAAAGCGTCTGTGGACGGGAGCAGCAGTAAAACGTATTTTAGCCACCTAAAAAAAATGTATATCAGTGTAAGAGTATGCTATATTTACACTAATTTCACAGCTTTACCTCGCCATCAGACAGCCCTTTCCAACAGGGAACTGAAGCAGTTAAATCGCTGTCTTCAAAGCTACAAGACCAGACTCCATTCACAAAAACATTTTACCTTGCAGAACACGGGAATTGCTGCAATCAGTTAGTTTGTTTATCTGATTGTGTGACTTTCGGATCCAAACTGACGTGGCATCAGAGCCTGACCTCCTGAATCTAGGTGCACACCCCTAAACAACTGCCTAACTGTGTCACTGTGTAAACACATAGCTAGCTTGCACTGAAAATGCCTTGGGTATTCCTTCTAATTATCCATATCTATTTAATCCGTAGGCCAACAGATATCATATTTTAAGGTGTACATAAGCTTAATGCATTTAATGAAATGCATACAAAAATACATTTGAAGAGGGATATTACCACCGCCATCTAAGTTACTGTATGTAACGTTAATATTCTGACTATAAGGTACGTAGCAGCGTCGTCATGCAGAAACCTACGTCTGTTCACGTTGGAAAAAGCATGACGCTGAAACATACACACTTTGACCAAAATTTGAATGTTGGGATTTGAATACAAACGTAAGGAAAACTACTGGGAAGCTACAGAATTATATAAAAATCTAAAAATAAACAAATGGACATGCACACACACAGCACTGACATTGTCTGTATTTGCATGTTACCAGTATGTCTGTTATCCAGCAACACACAAACAAAGCTGGCAGCTCTCTTTCTTCCCCTGCGTTGCTATGACGCTCCCACCCTCTATTCCCCAGTCTCCTCGGCTCCAGAGGGACTCCCTCATGTTGTTGTCTCCTTCAGTTCCCCTCTCTGCCTTCCTCCTCCCTTCTAACTATCTTCCTCCGTCTGTTCTCTTTCCTCACCCCTCCCCATATCTTTGTTTGCCATAGCCATCACTTGCAACAGCAGCAATCTGTCGCTCTTTTCGTTTTCTCTCTTTCTCCACCTTCGCCTGTCTTACATGTTTCAGTGGTTGCTGACAGGCAGTTTCTTTCAGTAAAAATGTCTCTAGCCTTGTGTTTTTTGAAAGAGCTGTGAGCAGGGAGCTGTTAACCAAAGAGTGGATGGTTAGAGATCGTACAGAGATAGTGCACCCATTAACACACTGAAACCACGACATATCACGTTCGTTTTATTGAGTTATGTTTTACTAAACTCAATCCAGTATGAACATTTTAAGAGCCTTGTGTTTGTGAGCATTTGTACGTGTACCTTCATGTCTGTATTTGCATTCATACGCTCATCGATGTTTGTGTGTATCCTGTGCCGTTTTCCTCATTTCCCTTGCAAATCCCAGAAACAGAAACCCGCAGTAACTGATTGATAATGCGTCTTTCTGGCTCTGCTCTCACTGTGCGTTTCTCTAACAGTTAACCTGTGTTGGACAGTAGCTGCCAGTCATTTTTATTAGGCGATTATACACTGAGTGCAGTAAACAGTCAGAGGAGGGCAGCTTCCTCATATTGAGTTGTTGAGTTGTTTGGTTTATTCTCTGTTGCTTAATAATTCACCCATTTTCTCCCCCTCTGCTGCTTTGATTTTAAGATTTATGTGAATCAATAAGGACTCTTCCCTGAATTCACCTACTCAGCCATATTTCAGATACATCAGATATTATAAACACACTATAAAAAACAACAACTCAAACCCTCACAATGTTCTCCAAATAGAGTCATTTTTATTCCTAGAAAGAAAAGTCCACAGCTTCCTTAAGGTCTTTACTAAAGTGCTGATTCTGAGTCACGCTACACTTATCTCCGAGAGTAATCCTTAATTAGAATTCAAACCTGCAGCGGACTGACAGAACTGACCTTGCATCAGCCTATAGGTCCTGAATAATGGTGGCCGTAAGCCTCCGTTTAATTGGATGGCAGATCTGAGATCAGTGCAGCACGCTGCAGAGAGAGGCAACATGAAAACAGTGGTGCAGCGGCGTGGGAAATGGACAGAGAGAGAGGGATGAGCAGTTTCCTGCAGAGCAATGCAGCCAGCGGTTGATTAAATGGATGTCGACACATGATATCTCATCAGGTGTACAAACACCACAGCTCATGTAGTAAACAGATTGTAAGTAACGTGGGCAGTGTTGCTGTTTGACACGGTAACACTTGTAGGATTCTCAGTCTTCCTAATCAATAATGACGTGTTACAGTCCTATTTTCAACATGTCTAACAGTCCTGTAATGCATGTGAAGCACAACAAGACCTGCAATAGACAGAAACTTTCCAGTATTTATCCATTTTCCCCCCTTGACATATTGAGTGTCCGTAATCCTTTTTAATCTTGTATTTCATAAGCCTCTCTGATTCAATACAATGCTTTTCTGCAGATAGTTAGATGAGAAGATTGATGTCACTTTCATCTCCGTACACTAAATATGAAGCTACACACAGCAATTAGCTTAGCTTAGCATAAAGACTGAAAGCAGAGGGAAACAGCTAGCCGGCCTGTCATGTCAAAAGGTAAATCTGATTATCCTCCCTGTGTATCCCCCCGTATGTTAACATGGCTGCATCGATGCTAACTTCATGAATTTAATATTGCAGTTCTTCACAGTGACCACTAGAGGGCAGTGATTTTAGATACACAGATCAACTGGCAAGCATTTTCTTTTATTTTGATAATAACGCTTAAAAAATATATATACATTATTGAAGTTAAACAGCTGATAAATAAGACTGGCCTGTTGCTAACTTTACCTGTTTATTTGAAAGCACAAGTTTTAATGTCCTCTAGTGGTCACAGGTAGGAACTGCATCATAGAATTTCCCAAACTAGCGCCATTGCAGACTTTAGTAGGAATAACACAGTTATCAATACAGATTATATTCTTTAGAAGTATCAATAAGACATTTATATGTTAATAATAGTCGCTGCATCTCTAATGTTTCTTATAAAAGCAATATACCTGCATCATGTAATGTGCAAAGAAAGTGTACATTTCCCAGAAGTGTAAGTATTTTAACATGGCAGCATTGATGCTAACTTGACTAATTTAATATTGCAGTTCTTCACAGTGACCACTAGAGGGCAGTGAACACTGGTGATTTTAAATACACAGGTCATCTCTTTGTACAGCCGGCGAGCATTTTGTTTTGCCTTTTGCCTTAGATTTAAAGGGACTGTTTGTAAGAATCAGAAATTGCTTGTTAACGAAGTCAACGAAAGTCAGCCTCCTGTTCGGCAAGGAAGCAAATTGGTGTTTTTCAGGGCTCAAAATTCAACATACGCTATTTAAAAAAAAAAAAAAACTTTGCCTGGCACAGCTCAATAACCCCCTTTTTGATTGAGGTATCAATAAGTTAGTATTCTGAGAATACAAGTTATCTGTAGCTGTCTATCAAATGTCTTTTAATGTGTCTGAGAGGGTTGTAAAAGCCCCCTGCAATGATTCTTTTTAATTCAGTCTATCAGAGCATTGTTATGATTGATATGGCAGATTACCACTAATGTAATATGGCTGACAAATGAGGTCTAGTTGACATGCTTCTAAATACTGAGGAGAGCTGAGAGCTGAAGTGAAGCATTAAAGGAACAGTGTGTAACAATAAGGGGGATCTATTGGCAGAAAAGGAATAAAACATTAATAAGTATGTTTTCTTCAGTGTATAATCACCTGAAAATAAGAATCGTTGTGTTTTCTTTACCTTAGAATGAGCTGTTTATATCTACATAGGGAGCGGGTCCTTTTCACGGTGCCGGACACCATGTTTACCAGAACGGACAAACCAATCGCTGGCTCTATAGGGTCATTTGCATTTTCACTTTTTTGCGTCGGCCAGCGTAGTTCTCCTACACGCTTGGCACACGGGAGGAGTTCGCTAAATGCCACCAAATCCTATGCACTTTGGTCACAAAGAGGCTACAGGTTATATACTTTGCTCAAGGGCATGGCAGATTAAGAGGTATGCTCCTTATTTACTTTACCTGCTCATATTTCCCTGCCAGGGATTCAAACTGACAACCTTCTCTGAACCTTTTGAAGGATAACAGACAGAAGGCTACTTAAAGAGGGTGTCTCTGGGTATGGAGCAGGTAGTCCTATCTGGGTGTAGCAAAAACCCAATCATCCAGCTCAGACTAAAAGTGGGAGTGGAGCCCCCAGCCATGTTGGAGTGATGACAGATCAATTAACACCTGTCATAGTTTCCAACTCTCTGTCGTCATCTTCACACTTGTGTCTCTATTATGTTTTTCTGTTCATCCCCACCCTGCCTGAGACAGAAGAGAACTACAATGATGCACAATTAACCCCAGTTTCCTCTCCCCCTCCTTCATTTCTCTTTGTCCACTCCTCTTACCTTTATGCTCACTCTCCTCCCTTACACTGCCCCCCTCTCGCTTTCTCTCCTTTTCCTGCCTTCTCTTTTCTTTCTCCTCCTCCTCCTCCTCCTCCTCCTCCATCCAGACTGATTTAGAGTCTGTGGACCCTCGTGGTCGGACTACTCTCCACCTGGCTGTCACGTTGGGCCACCTGGACTGTGCCAGGGTCCTGCTGCAGCACGGAGCTGACGTTAGCAAGGAGAACCGCAATGGATGGACAGGTGAGTGAGTGTGTAGTATAGTTCTTACACATAAAAGAATGATCCCAGTCTCTTCCAGACAGTGAGGCATACAGCTTATTAATTAAACACTGGTATAGGATCGGTACTCGGTATCGGCCGATACCCAAAGCCCTGGTATCGGTATCAGGATCTGTGCATCCCTAGTGTATGTACCTTTATTGTACAGGGTTACTATTTATTTATGTTAAAATGCTACTAATAGCACCTTTGATAAGCTCGTCATGTACCATCAGTCTGATCATTAAGACCCTATGGCAGTATAAAACAGGCTGCTTGGCCCATTCTGTGTTGTGTTTTATGTTATTGTTCAAATGATATGTCCAGAAAAAACACTTATAAAGAGTGGTAGATCAGAAGAGTTTAACATGCCAAGCATGGCCATTATCATCTGCAGTAACCCAGTGAAAAACTACATCACAAATGGTCCGATAATGTTGCGGTTGTGGCCCCCTTGGTCACAATAAGCAGACTACGATAATCTATAATGTATGATATATCATGCATTGTGTTTGCAAAATGGTGCACAACAACATTTCCCACTGGCTCTATTTTACATCGGCACCGATGAGTTTTGCACAGTTTTGTTCTCTTGATTGTTTTAGAAAATACAAACCACTCGTGATGCCAGCCGCCTCTTATCTGCTGGCACTGTGCAAATGTAATGTGGAGGTCTGGCAGTGGGAGACTAATGGAGCATGAAATCAATTCATTTTTTAACCTTGAAATTATATTGGCTGATTTAACAGCCGTTATTGTGAACACAATCTCCCTTCCTCCTCCTTAGGTTTGGTTTTGCTGCCTGTGTGCGACACTGCATGTAACATAAGACTTTTTTTGTCTTAATGGTGATGAATTAAGCGCTAGAAAGTGACATTTGTGGTATTGTCATGAATGTTTCTGTGGTTGCAGAGAACTGTGTGTGTGTGTGTTAGCCTTTAATGATGTTTGCTTTTAAAAGAAGAGAAAGGAAATTGTTATATAATTGCTCAAGTGTAGAACAACGTGTAAGATTAACAGCAAAGTGGCGGTCTGTTGAATGATGGGCGAGCCGCAGTAGTTGGTCGAACCAGCTTTTTCCTTTGGCCTACTTCAGTTTCGGCAATTCTCGCTGCCCCCCTTTGAATTGCTCATGTGCATAAATTTTAGATGAGGTCTGAGTGATTGGCTCTGTTTTACTCTCCGTCTCGCTCCCTCTTTCAGTTCTTCAGGAGGCGGTGAGTACAAGAGATCCGGAGTTGGTGCGTCTCGTGCTTCGTTACCGTGACTACCAAAGGACTGCCAAGAGACTGGCGGGCATCCCCGTCCTGCTGGAGCGACTGCGCCAAGTAGGATTTCACACAAACACACACACATACTTTGATGCACACATGGAAAAAGATACTCCCATGTCCACACACACCTGTACAGACACAAACAAGCGTGTGTGTAGAAGCACAAAAATTACATACATGAACACAAACTACAAAGGCACATCAGGGGAGTTTGTGAGCAGAGATGCATTCATTTGAAATGCAGATGAATCTTTTTACATCTTTGTTTTAGGATAAAATATTCTTGTTTTTTGTTTGAAGGTATTAATAAGTTTGTTTACTACCCAACAAGGGAAATACACTCAAACGATATGTCTCCATGTTGCAAAACCCTCTGTCCCTGGGTAATTTGAGTCATCGCTTTCCCCTAAAGGGGTAAGGAGCGCAGCGATGGACAAAGCTGTGAGTGGAGAACATGAAGGTTGACAGTTAAAATCTTGACAGGAAAGCGTCGAGGTGCAGCAGATCGTGTTGAAGCCGCTGCAGCAGTATAGAGCTGCAGAGAGCAGTGGCAGAGATGCAGGGAGCTGCCTTCACACAGTCTGTCCTTCTGTGTATCTGCTCCAGCTGGCTTCCCGATATATATATATACACACACACACACTCACTCACTCATATGGTAGACACAACACCCTCACACTTTGACAATGAGTACTCGCACTCAAGCACACCTGCACTTGCAAACATCGCTCACCGTTCTTCATCTGCTGCTGCTCCCATCCACATCATTCTCCCCTCCATCCATCACTTCTATTATTAACCCCCACACACACACGAAACCACTTCTCTGTGCCAGTCCCCACGTCTTTGGAAGAGACAATGAAGCAGCATCACTGCAATTCTTTTCCTCCGCTCTCTCTCTGTCTATCCATCTTTAAATTCATCACTCTCTATCTTCCCAAACTCTCTCTCTCTGTATCTTCCTCTTCATCAATGCCCACTGCTTTCTCATTTATATTTCTCTTCCTCCTCTCTCTGCTTCTTTCTCTCCAGGCTCAGGACTTCTATGTGGAGATGAAATGGGAGTTTACCAGCTGGGGTGAGTCCAGTCCTCGTTTCATTCCAGTCAGTAAAGCGGTCCAGTACAGACCAGTCAGAATTAATCATGTTATCATCTCTCTCTGGGGCTGAAGAGGCCTATTTCTTCCTGTTGTACTGATGCTCACACACTTCCTGCACAGCAGGATGTATGTGTGGCTTTGGGATTACAGTTAAACAGCTTGTGTTTGTTATCCTAAGTGCTTCACAAAACCACAAGTGGATGTCATTTCAGTAGTAGTCTCTATAGCGGACTTGTGACTAATTGTATGTTTTTGTGCGTGAATTGGCCCTCGAACGCAGACTGGCCAATCATAGCATAGCATCGGCCAGCTCTGACCAGGGTCCCACAACTATACGGCTGTGCTTCATAGACTCTTATGCAGTAATTTCAGATTTTCCTCATTTCCAGGTTGGTTTTGGTGGATTTCAAGCTAGTCATGGTTAAACGTTGTGCCTGGGGCCGTGTAATACAACTTGTAATAAACTCGTTGCCCTGAGACGTTGGAAGGAGATTTGTTGTCGTTTCTAAAACAATACGTTTCTACATAAAAACCTAATTTAAAGTGCGTCTGCGTTTGTCCTCAGTGCCCCTGGTGTCTCGTATCTGCCCCAGCGACACCTACAGAGTTTGGAAGAGTGGTCAGTGTCTCCGCGTTGACACCACCTTGATGGGCTTCGAACAGATGACCTGGCAGAGAGGAAACCGGAGCTTCATTTTCAGGGGACAAGGTCAGAGGTTAAACTCTATGCTTACTGTGTGTGAATGTGTTTGTGCTGTGTCCAGTCTTTTGGCATGTTTCCACCAAGCTGTCCAGTTCAGTTCAGTTCATTACACATTAGAACGGTTATTTTTGCGTTTCCATTAGCAAAAGTTGTGCATGGTACCAATAGAACCACTCAATTCTTGGTACTACCTCGGTCGAGATCCCAAGCGAGCTGAGCCGATACTAAAAGGAGGAGGACACTGCAGTTGCACTGATTGGTCAGAGAGAATCATTACTAGCGCAACACAGGACATCCAGTACAAACCTATTTGTTTTTGCACCTGCTTTGTCAACGGTTCGCATCACATGTACATACGCATCAATTTATAGGGTTGTAATATCGGAGGAAATGTTCATTTCTGGCCGATGCCGATATTTCATTTAGCCTTAATCTGTCGATACAGATGACGTGCCGATATCATTGTGCATCCCTAGTTTCGGCGCCAGTATGCTCCTGACAGGTTGATCATATGAATTCACTGGTCCAAGTTAAACAAAGCTGGATTTAAAGAAAACCTTTTCTGTATTTATCAGTCACACAGGCTTCATTTGAAGTGAATGTGAGATGAAGCAGATATTCACAGAGATTGGTGCAGTTGTGGCTGCATCTCTCCAGGATGATCCTCTCTCTCCCCCATACCTCTTTTTAGCCTCACTGCGCAGCTGTTTCCACTCATTCGACTCTCCACTGGCTCCTCTCTGCATTATTTCACACAGTTCTTCTATTATTTCTATCTTTCTTCCTCTCACCACACCACTTCTTCTAACCTTTTCCCTGCCTCGATCTTCTTTTTTCTGTCCCTCTGCAGTCTCTTGACATCAGTCGTCATCTCCCTTGACTTTTCCTTACATGTACATTTGTATGTTTGTGTCTCATTTGGCATGTTTGCATCGTAGTGTTTCCCACTATCAATTTTGTATCTGCTCTCTCTCATGCTCACTAATACTGCCCTCATTTTGCTCTTCCTGTCTGTCACCCTCTTGCCTCTCAGACTCCAGTGCAGAGGTGATGGAGGTCGACCACGACAGGCAGCTGGTGTTCTGCGAGACCTTGTGCGTCTCGTCTCTCGCGGCGCTCTCACCTGGCCGGGTGAACGGCGCCGCCTGCAGCAAAAACCCCGCCAGTTTGGACCTTCTGGGGGCGACGCAGCCTAGCGATGAGCAGGTAGCAGCCAGGCTGTCGGCCGCCGTGGTGACCACTCAACTGGACACACGCAACATCGCCTTCGAGAGGTCAGATGCAACTCTGATACTCACAGAATATGAATAAGGGAATGGTAAACTGTGTAGTGGTGCAGAAATCCTCCAGTAGAAACTGTGACCCAAACACACCTAAAATTAAAGGAAAAATCCCAGCTATAAAAATTCATACATAGCTGTTCTTGATCTATTCTGCTTTTTTCTAATTTTTGTGAATAACTAAGCAAAGTTAGATGATGTGATGTGTTAATTTTCCGATGCCGCAGAAAACCTAAAACATCAAGAATAAACATCAGGATTTTGTATAGCTTCACTCAGAATTCAAAAGCCTCACCATGTAGTCTTTTGCAACTGTGTTCAACAAGCATACAGGAAGAAATCTTCCATAAAACAAGCACAATAATAATTTTCTCCACCAACAGTAGCCCCAGCAGAACACAATGTAATTCAGCCTCAGGACATTTTCTGCTCTGAGTACTGGCTTTCTATTTTTCCTAAGTGGAGAAAATCACTCTTTTGTTGTTGAATTTCTGTCACTCTTTCACTGTTGCCGTCTCCTACGCTACAACCCACGGCCGAGTGGAACAAGTTCAGGCACGTTCTCTGGTGGCTGTCAAAATGCATTTCATAAAATGTAGGAAAACACTAACAGAAGTGCAGCAGTAGAGGGGGAAGTGGAGACAATAAAAGAGTTAATTGAACCACATATTACTGATATATCTAGAATAAAGCCAAGGGGAAATGTTCCTGCAATGAAAGTGCATTAAACTATTGAGTTAATTATAAAATCCTGTTGTAGTTTAAAGTGAAATTATGTAGATTTTTAAAGGACAAATAAGACACTCTTCCTGTTACAGATGAAATATTAAACACCATGGCTCATTTCAATGCAATCAGAGGCTTTGCTGCTATATGCTTAATTTTCCTAGAGTTAGCAAATGTTTAGATATTCATTGCTGTGTAACTGGTTTACTGAGTCAGTTTGCTGCCTTCATGACTCTTCCCTACTTGAGTTACTCTTACACTTTTAGCACTAATTTATATTTACTATTTTTATTCTGTTTTGGGCGTGTCCTCAACTAAGTATCAACTTGTTGGAGACCCCTGCTCTAAACTAACCCTTGCACAAATACAGTAAAAAAACAAACTAAATCATTATTTTGTAGTTCTTGTGACCACATTAGCCACTGTTCAGCAAAAGTTACATTGGGTCTCTTTAAGTCATTGCTTTTTAATCTAACCAAAAATACTCCATTCTTAATATTTTGTGTCTTTTGTGAACTCAGATGGTTAAAAATGTGTGTCAGGAGTGAGCACGATGTGGAGGTAGAGAGCCACAAATTAGCTCCAGGCTGTGTGAATCAGGCTCAGGCCATTTAAAAAAAGCTCAATACTCCAGTGCAAGTAAGATGCACTGGTGAACATAAAGATGGAGAGGCAGATAGCAGAACGGAAAGCCATGGAAGAAGCAGGCAAGACGTAAGCTGTCTAGGAGAAGAGGGGCAGGAAATAAAATTGGATGAGCAGGTGGCTTGTGTGCAGTCAATTTAGGAGCTTTTTATTATGCTAACGGTACAGTTTTACAGCTCAGTTTCACATAAAGTGACATCGACTCAAAGATGAAAAGAAGAAGGAGTTGAGAAAGGAGAGAGTGGCGAGGCAATCAGCATAGAGGACAAAACTCATCTTATTCTGGTCAGGTGGTGAGATAAGACGGATGTGACCGAGAGAAAGAGAGAGGGACGACAGACCAAGGAAGGTTCTGGACAAAGAGTGATAGAGGGGAGAAAATGGTAAAGAAAGGAGGGATAAAAGAAAGAGGATGGGGAAGAGAGAATGAGTTGGGACAGAGAAAAACGAGGGAAATAGAAGACACGCAGAGAGAAAGATTAATGGGACACAAGACTATGAGGGACAAAAGTACAATACGGAAACCAATACGGGAAGTTTTGGAGGAGAAAAGGGAGAAAAATAGGCTGCAGAGAGACACAGTGATAGATAGGTGAATCATGGGGAAAGACACTGAGACAGGAAGTGAATGTTAACAGATAAAAAGCAAGAAGACGGAGAGAAGTGAGCAGGGAGAGGTGGTGTGTGTGTGTGTGTGTGTGTGTGTGTGTGTGTGTGTGTGTGTGTGTGTGTGTGTGTGTGTGCGTGTGTGCGTGTTGGGAGAGGTAATCATCTCCCTGTCAGACTTGTACCTCAGTGTCACCTCTGTGCATTCTCCCTGGTCAGCACTCCTGTCTACATGCCAATAATCTATTTATGATGCTCTGGAGCCAACTACTTTGTCAAGCACCACAGACAGGACATCCACCTCTGGTGTTATTAATACGTCTTTACGCAGCCAGGCAGAAAAACTACAGCGCTGCAGTTTTGCTGTTTTTAGGGTTGCGCTAAGGAGTACAAAGTTTACTGAACGCCTGGTAATTGAGCTGAGATATAACTTCAAAATTGAGACAGGGACATAACTTTGTCTGACATTGGATTAGTTGGACAGCAAGACTAAGGGTATATACTGTAGCAGTGGGCAACTCCTGGATCTGAGAAGGGAAGCCAATGCAGAAGTGCCTTAAACTTGCATTCTTTCTAATAGCCAGCAGGGGACGACTCCTCTGGTTGCAAAAAGAAGTGTGATTGTATAGAAGTCAATGAGAAAATGAGCCTACTTCTCATTTGATTTATTACCTCAGTAAACATTGTAAACATGAGTTTATGGTCTCAATCGCTAGTTTCAAGTCTTCTTCAATACAGCATGATGTTCATTTAGTAAATTATGGTCCCATTTAGAGTCAAATAGACCATAAAGCAGGGGATGCTGTAGGGCGTGGCTACCTTGTGATTGACAGGTCGCTACCACGGCGTTGTCCGATCTGGATGTTGAACTTTAACCCTTTCACAGTGTGTTTTCAGTATATGAAAGTTAATTGTAACCTTTTTGGTCGCCTAAAAATGCCTTATACAGCGTTCGGTTGTACTTAGATCCACCCTCTCGTGTCACTTCTGGTTGCAAAAAAACAAGGCGGCGACGGCCAAAATGCCGAACTTGAGGCTTCAAAACGGCAGACCACAAACCAATGGGTGACGTCACGGTGACTACGTCCACTTCTTATATACAGTCTATGGTATACAGCCATGCGAGTGGCTCTATGAGGCTGTACTTAGGCACAGAGGTGCATTTAGCTAAATGCTAGCGTCTCCGCGTCGGTCAACAAGCGATTCTGCTCCTCTGCTCTTTGTTTGTGTTTTTTAATACATAATTTATTTTATTATATATTTACTTATAATTATTTTACTGCACATTATGACCGCTGTGTGTGTCTGCTTGTCTCAGGGCAGGAAAATCAAAAGGGTTGGCAAGCATGAGATGCATATTTTATCATTTATCAGAATCAGATAAGCTATTTTATATCATATATCATATATAATATATCCTGTGTGTGTCGAGCTGCGTCGCTCTGAGAGCGAATTAAGGCGCAGGCGAGAAAGCAGGCAAATGAGTATTGAAAACTTTTCAATTCAGAATCGATGCGTCATCTGATCGGCTCTTATGATCGGCCTTTATAGAGACCACCGATCAAACTATTTAGAAGGAATATCGTCCGATAATGATCGTGGCTGATTGATCGGAGCACCCTTAGATAAATTGTCAGATAATTACCAAAGTTACTGCATTTCTCTGACAGACTTTGCCACCACATGGCTGAAAATCCCCCAAAACCTTTCTTCCTAAATTGTCATATATTTAAAATATGATTAATATAAAAAAAAAATACCCGATATCATTTCAAAGATACCATGACCTCAAAACACATGTGCTAATAATGTGAAAATCATCCCAGAAACTGACTTTCTGTGGTTTGGTCCTAAAGGAGTTCAGTGATGTGAATAGATCATGAAGATGGGATACGCCTCACTAACTTCTGGGCAGACTTCCTAATTGCACGCTGAACTGTTGATCTTCACAGTCGACAGACAAGGACAATGGCTGCATTGTTTTCAGGCTCCATATTATAGAGGAAAAACCCAGAGCCTGGGACTTGCAGTCTAATCTGTATTTATGATATCCTCTCAGGTACATATCTGCAGATTGTTTGGGACAGGCGGATAATCTACACCAACTGTGATTGCAACTGTGTGTTGAGACCAGAACTGATGTTGGATGTGATGAATCTGTTTGCAGGAACAAGACGGGTATACTGGGCTGGAGGAGCGAGAAGACTGAGACGGTGAATGGATATGAAGCCAAGGTAGGCTGCTCGGACAGCTCACTGATCTCTCACACTGACCAGAGACACCGCTGCTGTCAGAGCTCAGTTTGATATTTCCTGAAAGTCCACTCCACTTAAAGAGTTTCATTTCCAGAAAGAATCACTCCCAAAGTTATTTTAAAACCTTTTGACGACATAACCTATATTTTTAAATAACGACAGATGAATTTCTGAAACCAGAATTCTTTACCCTCAAATGAGGAAAATTCATGAGTATATAAAAGACCAGATGGCCTTTCAAATTAGTAAAAAAAAAAAAAAAAAGAATATTTATCGCGCAGACACATGCATTACCTTGACCCGATTTGTTTTCTTGACCCCCTGAAGGGATAGATGGGAGTCGGACACCCAGGACCATCTGTCACTAGTGGTTTAAAAGCACTTCAGACAGGCTCTACAGTAAAATACTGCTGCCTGAAAAGCACCTATTTTCTGCATCAGTGATTTAGAGGTACAAACGTAAACAGACAACTCCTGTTGAGCTGCTCTTGCCTCCACTTGTCCAGCATCCAGTGTAAAGCTTGCTCAATTTTTAATCAGTATTTCCTTTTTTATGGTCACTGGTGAGGAATTCCAGTATTCTGCTGTGAACTGTAGCTTGAAGGAGTTGGCCTGTAGGAAGCAGAGCAGGAACAAGGGTTTTGATAGGTTATGTACATTTTTGGTATTCTGTTTGGGGTTTCATAGACCTAATCGACCAAAGTTATATCACTATGTACTAGGGTAACATACTACATTTCCTTGTCTGAGAAGGAACTTTTTTTCAAACAAAAGCAACGTTTATTTGTTCATGCGCAGTCCATATAACAAAGCAAACATAAAATATTTCCTTATTCAATGCAATAACAATGCTTCATGCTCATTTCTGTATTTCATCATGTTTATGGAATCTGCAAATGATGAGCGAAGCGAACAGCGTTACCATAGTTTTGCACTCGGCGGCTCACGTTACCGCAGTTTTGGAAAGGGAGGAGTGGGTGGAGGGGTACTCAGTTGGTTGCAGTCTGCAACCACACCACTAGATGCCATCAAATCCTACACACGTACCTTTAAAGGAATAAATGGTTGATTTTGCAATTCTTCTTCTTCTTCTTATCCTTATTTTTCTTCTTATTATTATTATTATACATACATACAGCAGTGGGGTACCAAACAACAAGGACGTTAAGCCAATGTCAGCAGAACACAAGAGTTAATTGTCTCTTCCTCTTTCAGGTGTACGCAGCATCCAATGTGGAGCTGATCACCAGGACCAGAACTGACCACCTGTCAGACCAGAACAAGAACAAGATAAAAGGTAAGTCACTTTATTTATTTATATTTTTTACTTTTTATTCATTTTACAAGACGAGGGGGCAAAAAGTCAATGAGAAACAAATGAAAACAAAGCAAACAAAGGTCAGCAGTTGGGCAATTTTTCTGAAGCCAATATTTTGTAAATAACCTTCTTAAATGCTGCCAGCAAGATCTTTAGGAGGTAGGTATCATCTTCACTTAGCCTGTCAGGGATATATCTATGATAGAGGGATGTGAATAACAAACTGACTAGATGATTGTTGCTACATCCTTCCAGAAAAGTCTGAATAGAGGGACAAGACCAGAAAACATGAGCATGATCAACCATGAAGTCACTTTATTTCGTCAGCTGTACTTCAGTGCTTTCGACATCGTCTCCTCTTAGGCCTTAAAGGTGTTCATTGTGCTCAGGTGCATCACAGCTGCAGGCGCGGCAGCTGAATTTCTCCATTATCCCCTCTGTGCCGCTGTAACCCTCAGCCCAAGTGCTACGACATGTCCGATAAAAGACTCACTGATGAGTAATCCCTCTCACCTGAGCTCGATGAGATCACCCCACGGCTCCGGCTAACGGTCTGTAACGTTGGCTCGGTGGCTCCGTCTTGTTTTCTGGTTCAGATCATAAATCAAACAGGATTAGCAGGCGTCCCTCCCCGGACTGTCAGCGAGGATCAACCATCACATGCTCCTCTGAGGGCTCCGCTCTCCCAGGTCACAATTCCCATCTTCACTCTGCTAATATACAGGAGGGGAGCCTCTACACCGACTCCTGACTGAGTGACTCACTGCGTTTGCCCTTCCCTTGTGCTACTTATCATCATTTTGTCAACACTATGAAAAACTTTCCAGTGTTCTATGTATCCTAAGAGAAACACACTTACTGTACCTTGAGTCATGCAGCAGTTGCAGACAGATCAGCGGGTTTAAGGTCAAAATGTGGACACTTGAAACCACACCACGACGCCACTGTCATTAACACTAACTGATGGACCTTTGCATTGCTTTTTGCACTTCGGTTCAGTTTCTGGTTAGTGAGGACAACCACAGCACCAGTCCTGTCTGAAAGTACAAGCCACACACTAGCAATGTGTCATGTTTTCTTTCCTGCTCATATTTCTTTCTTATCTAAATGAGCAGCAGCTGCTGGTATTCCCGTGGCACTCTAGAAACAAAGGGTTCCTTCATTGTGGGACCCTGAAATCTTATGTTCTCAATCAGCTTTTTACAATGAATGATGGGATCCTACACAGTCCTCATTATTTTCTGCTAAAGTTACAACAGTTTGGGTTATTTCACACACTGTGTTTGTGTTTTGCTCTGTGCTTTTCTCTCTGGTTTGCAGTGTGCTCAGTTAGAAAAAGGGTGATGTCAAGTACCAATTAGAACTGACCCACAGAGCCACGAGCCGATCCCCAACGTCTGTGCCTTTTTTCTGCTTTATTTACAGTAATCAGAACATAGTTATCAAGATAACAATGTAAAATAGATACAGTAAAACATAGCTAGTTGACCTCCAATTCTCTCTGCAAAATGGACAAGCCATACTGTCCACATCTTCCTCGCCACCTGCGAGTCCATATACACTAGCGGCTGTTTTTTTTAGACATTTCAATAGACATGATGGCACAGATGATCAAGGCATCACGTTTCTGCCGTGTTAGCATTGTGACCCGTACAGACCTCTGCTACCAAACAAACTTTACTTGCCTCTGAGCTTTCAAATTAATCTTTATTGACAACTGTCAACAACAACAGCCAGACCTGGTAGTGTTTTTTTTTCTATTTTACATGTACAGTGTGAGCACATTATTCGTGAACTTTGGTTTTACATCGCAAACAATCTACTCGTACAGTAGGAGTAGGAAATCGTACAGTGTATGCCCAGCTTAAGATGTATTTGAACTTTGATTGTTGCTTATTTAATTATGAATTCTTAATGTTGTAGAGAAATACTTCGGGGAATTTAAAGTCTCCCTCCACTCAGAAATGTGTTTTGCTTGTTGGTACTTCACTTAGATCTTTGAGCTTCACTGTGCAGAATGATGCATGTGCAGAGTTTGACACTAAAAGGCCGTTTTCATACTCATCTGCTGAAGGAGGAAAGTTTCTCTGTGATCCCCCTAAATCTGAGTTTAATGCTGCGTTCCAGACAACTCGGAAGTCGAAAATGTCCGACCTCCGATTATAAAAAGTCTGAAAAAGGGGGGCAAATCCATCTACCCCAACTTCATGAAGAAGCAGTTGTCTGACATCACACAACAATTGAAGCGCATATTGTAAATGGTAAACCTTCAACTAAAAGGCAACCTAAAGTATATTTGCCTGTATTTAATTAAAATAATATAACTATCATATAGTAAAACCTGTTCTGCATGTATATTTATGTCAAAAATATGTCGCCAATGTTATTAGGTAGCTGGTTACAGTAAACAATCTCTGAAAGTTATCTTCTCTGCATAAAAGTTATTTGGGAAACCGTTAAAATGCCCCAAAAAATGCACTGCTGGGAGTTCAATTGTGTAAACACTTGCCAAAGAAACAGTTTGTCACATTCAGTCATGGTTTTGGCATCGTGCACCTGTAAACGCTTGGAGGTCCAAAGTTGGAAATTTCAACTTGGAACGCGGCGTAATATCTGTTCAGACTGTATGTCCCAACAGTTAAGCTTTTGAAAGGAACAATATTTGCATATTCATAGATTTCTGGTTGTTTTAATGAGGGAGAAACAGTAGATGTAATTTTAAGAATAAGGAAAACAATATCAGACACAAATTATTATGCCAAGCCGAGTATTTCTTCATGTCTGGAGGGGGTCTTTAAAATCCAAAGAAGACAGCTTGACACTCCCTAAAGAGCTCTTTTTTCTTTCCTCCAAGACCCGAATACAGTTCTCCTACTGTTGCAGTCTGAAGATCCCTAAAGGCTCTTCAAAGCGCTTGTCATTTTCAGAGAGTGTGTTTTCATCATGTAGTTGTTTAACAAACTTAGAGATCCTTGTTTTTTAATGCAGTCTAATGGTGACAGTAACTTACACATGTTGCTGTGCGTATAATACTGTGTACACTCAGGCAAAGTGGACTAGAATATGATTTAGAAAGATGATGTTCGGGGTCCAGAGATACATTGAAGGCAGTTAGCCTATACTGACTACATAGTATTAATATCTTTAACTGTGAAATGAAATTCATATTGCCGTTAGTTTCAGATCCACTGATATTTAGAGCATATTTGGGGGTGACTCTACTCTCATAAAAGCATAATTTACTTCAGTTAGATTTAATTCAGTACAGTGCGGTTTTGTTCATTTCATCCTGGCTCATAGTTGATGATGAGACAACAACACAATGCAATAATTCATCTTGAGCAATACATTGTAGAGCAGAATGACACCGCAGACGCCACACAGTGGAGATTAACGAGCCCGTGCTTCATCATCTCTTGATAAACGAGCACCAACTGAAGCCGGCTTTGGGTGCTCTGTATTGTAGTGAGAGTTTATACAGCTCAGACTAACAGGACAGTTTGAGTTTGTACATTGTGTAACTACAGTCTCTCAGTCTAACTCGTCACTGCTGTTTGTCGCTGAGCAGGTGGGAAGACTCCACTGCAGAACTTCCTTGGGATCGCTGAGCAACACATGGGGCCTAACAACGCGGTAAGTGGACAGTTTATGTAGATATTAACCTTTTCCACTCCACACCTCTTTATTATAGACCCATTTTTGTCTTTTTTTAGGGGGATATTTAGGGGGAGATAGCAGGTCAGCAGTAGATGTCACATAGAAGTGGTGTACATCATCTGAAAGCTGGGAACCTGAAGATGAATTTGAGATGCAGCTCAGCACTGCGTGTCAAGTTGTTCTCGTCATAAATCAGAAATAAACATTTTGAAAGTGTATAAGGGTTTAGAACAATATGATTGAAGTATATGATGGTCATCCCCATGCTCTATTATGTCTCATAATTTTTGCAGCAATTTTTGGGTTGATACCATTTGTTACACAGATTTGGTGCTAAATTTAACAATTTTTTACCACTCAGGAATTGATAAAAAAGTATCAATAATCCCTCCAAATTACCACATTAAGACATCAAGACCTTGAGGAACACCGTAGAAAAAGCCATGCTGTGATTTGGTTTCAAAAACTTTTGACATTTGGAGATTTCTGCAAGAATTTCATTTTTCGGTGACTAGATGGCGAGCACTTCTGCTCTGGAAACTGCTCAGAAACCCTATTATTGTCAACGTACCTAGGGAAGCCATCCATCCTCTGAATGCTCTAGGTCTCTAGTTTGTTGCTGTAAAGTTTCATGAGGCTGTGATTATCCTAGAGGTCACAACAGGTCATTTTAGACAGTGAGTATCAAGTTTCAAGAAATAGTCTCGCTAAATGAAATGGCTACTATGGGGACTAACATCATAACACTTTAATACAGTTAGGCTCATTGGATCAACAAGAGTCTCAGCAAGTTTAGCTTTGAGAAGGTCAAGTGAATGTACAGTGGAAGTTGCAGTTTGTGCTACAGCCTCTGAAAGAAGGTAAAGTCGTCCGAGTCCGCCGACGTCCTCAAGGAGTGGAGGAGGTTAAAACATTAATGTCCAATCGTGGTGATTTTCTAGAGTTAATTTTAAATGAAGGATTACATTTTGTTTGGTCTGTGGGTTGAGGAAATGTCATAAAATCTTTGCAAACCCAATCTAATGAATTACAAACACGCAGTGGTTGAGTTTGTAACGGGGATGTTGAAAGCAATGATTAATGGGTTCTGGTGCTGAATGAATCATCATCTTCATTATTAGCATCATCACCGTCCATCTCCTCCCCTCTTTGGATGGACAGAGAGTATGAATCCTGGTCCACAGTGTCAACAGGAGAGCATGCCTGCAGAGTAAAACAATAAGTCAGAGGCTCCAACCTGCTCTCAAATATTGATTATGTTTTTTTTAAATTTGTTTCTGCTGGAGAGCTCCTATGACTCATACGTCCCTCCTTCTCTTCGTCTTTTCACTTGCTCCCCCTCACTGTCACCTCTGCTCTTTTCAACTCCAAGCATAGGGTTGTAACAGTATACTAGTATCAAGGGATACCGTGGTATGAAAGTTGACGGTTATCATACTGTGTGCATTTGCTTATCTACGGTATTGAAAAAAACTAAGTGAGTGTGTAAGTTAAGGATACAGACAGGTGCAGCCTCGTGCGCTGTCGCACACATACAGTTTTGTTTTTATTGTTAATAATAATAGGACATTATTTTAAAAGCTCACAGCTTATGTCATTTAACATTTAGTAGTTAATTTAACATGCTATAGTGCTGCTAACATGTAAACTAACATGCTTTAGTAATATAACTAGGGCTGTCAATTGAATAAGATATTTAATCGTAACTAATCGCATGTTTGTCCATAGTCCATAGAGACTCGTGGGTACCCATACAACCCATTTTCTTCGCCAAAATGTAGCATAAGTTTGGAGCGTTATTCAGCCTCCTTCGCGACAATTTAGTGTATCAGTGGATTTCTTAGGTTTTCTGGTTTCATATGATACCAGTATCTTTCCTCTAGCTTTAAAACTGAGCCCGCTACAACCTAAAAATCGCAAGTTGCGTTAATGCATTAAAAAAAATAGTGGCGTTTAAACAAATTTGCGTTAACACGTTATTATCACATTAACTTTGACAGCCCTAAATATAAAATGTTATAGTTACAGGTTTATAATTCTGTTCTCATTACTTTAAGGGTCATTGTACCTGATAACACTACTACTAATAATAATAATGATAATATTAACAATAATAAAATAATAATAGTGTAATACCGTATATCGTGAAACCGTGATATTTTCTGAGATGGTTATTGCACCGGCCGTTACTGCCCTACTACATGCCTCTCTATTCTCTCTACACAACACAGAGATACACCCCAGTGTTTGCTCAGCAAAAGCTTTTTTTTGGCTTTGACATATATTCTGCAGATACTTTGTGCCTCTATAAAGCTGTAATGTTTAAATTTTGCCAAAATGCCTTAAATTGATTGTAATGAATTGACTGCAATTGGAAGAAAAATGCACAGAGAGACTGTCTCTTCTGTCTCACAAGTCTTTAGCGGCCTCTACCTCCTCCCGTAATGGTTGCCTGCCTTTGACAGGTTTACTAAAGTCATACTTAACAGTTGACAGTGAGCTACTAATTAGAGCAGTGAACCAACAAACACATCTACTGTAATGATGGAAAATACTGGAATTAGAAAACTGCTTTTTCATTTTCTAGTTTGGGGCTTTTGAGCAAAGTATGCTTTTCATTGAGCTGTTGGAAATCCTAGTAGCTACTGTGAGAGGAAAGCCTTGAAATCCCAGTAGGTGGTGAGTGTTTTGTTCCACAACACAGAATAGCAAAGAGTTTGAAAAGCCAGAAATCATTGCACTTTGTAAAGTAATCTTTGAGTCACTGGTTTTGATTCATTGTTTTTATTATGGATCAATGAACGCTTTACTATCTTTAAAATGGCAACACATGGTTACATCAGGATATTGAAGAATCACTTTATTTACTTTCTGCAGGCCCTGGTGACCCAGATGTCGACTCCTGCGCTGACCAACCCTGCAGCGCTGACGGCCGAGGAATACTTCAACCCCGGCTTGTCACCGACTCAGAGGGACATCGGCCACCCGTGCCAGCTCACCACCAAGACCCAGAGGTGACACAGACAGACAGGAAAACAGACAGGCAGCCATGCATACAGTGAAGTCGCCCTCCAAACTCACAGCAAAGTGCCAGAGCTGACAAACTGATGGACAGAGAGTAGACAGGCTCACACACACATACAGGCAGGATAAGATCAGCCGTCTATGGCTGCTGACCACCGAGATCCTGAAGGGAAAGACGGACACAGCTCATCTTTACTTCACTATTTAACTTAAAGAAACAAAACTAAAAATGGAAGAGCCCTGCAGTGTCTCTCAGGATAAATTGAAGCATGTTGTTTCTTTATAATGTAGCTAACGATACCCTGCTTCTCTCATCCACCTGCCAACATGCTGTCCAATCATCTGCCTTGTGTTCCTCTAACTGACTATCTGCCTGTCTGTCATTTTCAGTTGTCAGTTTCATTGTTCTTTAGCACTTAATAAAAAGTGACAGGACATCATGAGGATGAAGTGTCGGAGGTTTCAGAGCTGCCTCTCAATGCTCTGTTCATTATTGGACAAGTTAGAATATAAGCATTGATTGGCCTCAATTTGATCACGACTCAGCAGCTCGTGGACAGTCGCCGTTAGCTGATGTAATCAATGTCTTTGTGTTCGTCTGGCCAAAGAGCTAATCACTTGAATGAGGACATAAATTGCTTCAATTATGCTGAAGTCAGAAATTGGTCATTTTCATCAACACGCTCCGTTACTGGTCACCTCATCAGTATCCTCAGACTGTGTTCTTGTTTCCAGGTTTAAAGCCAAGTTGTGGTTGTGCGAGTCCCATCCTCTGTCCCTGGCAGAACAAGTGGTGCCTATCATCGATCTCATGGCAATCTCGAACGCCCTGTTCGCTAAGCTGCGTGACTTCATCACTCTGCGTTTGCCGCCTGGCTTCCCTGTCAAGATCGGTGAGTGCCGGGAGAGTGAGATGGATGGAACGACGGAGGGAGGGAGGTTGAAATGATGGCTGGTTAAATAAAGGGGATGATGGGAAATTAGAATAGATACAAAGATGGATGGAAAGAAATGAATACGGACGGATGACGTGAGTAAAAAGGACAGAAAAGATTGCAAATGTGCTCACTAAAAATAAAAGAATTGACATAAAGACAAGCGTGGTTAACTGGATGTCGAGACTGATGCAAAGACGCAGACTTAATAATAACAATAAGAAATGTCATCTTCTGCTCTATTTCTCTCCGCCACCTGCAGAGATCCCTCTCTACCACATCCTGAACGCCAGGATCACCTTCAGCAACCTGAACGGCTGCGAGGAGGGGACGGGCGTCCGTGCTGACAACGAAGTGGGGGTGGAGGGGGACGGGCAGAGGGACATCCCGAGGACAGACACCCCATCTCCAGGCAGTGACTCCTCCAGCGTCTCCAGCTCCAGTTCCACCAGTAAGAGCACACTCCCATACACTCCACCTATTATACTGACGTCTTTCCTGACATCTTCTTCTTCGTCAGATGATGATGATGAGTCTCTCAGCTCAACTGTATATTCTGCAGATTATTTTTCCAATAAGCTGTTGTATAAATCTCCACTAATATTTACTGCTGTACCTGAACCACACTTCACTAGTCCACACAGTGGAGTTATGAGCAGTATTAATCACTGCTGTTGGACGCAAGGTTATGTTCTTTGTGTTGTGAGGGCGATTATGGCTTACTCATCATCCTATCACTTGATCAAAATCCCAACAGCCACGTTTAAATCTACGGCCACACAGAGGGAAGATATAGTTTATTGTGTGACCGCTCAGAAGGAACCTCTCTTGAAATCGTTGATGTTATCTTGCAGAAAGGCTCTAACTTGAGTTACAGTCCACGCAGTTGAGTATAATACTTTGGAAGGAAAATGACCTGATGCAACTTCACTCTGGATTTATCTTCCTTTCACTCAGACATTACTGTTCTGTTTTCCCTTCTCCCTTCTCTTCTCCTTTAGTATAATCTCCTCTACTGTTAGATAACACTCCTTCCCATCTCTTGCCCTTTGCCTTCCCCCTGTGTGCTGCAGTGTCATGTCGAGCCGGAGAGATTCCCCCGTGTGTGTTTGAGCCCCCGTCTGGATACTCCATGCTAGGGGGCAAACAGAGAGACAGCATGAGGGATGAGGAGGAGGACCTGCTGCAGTTCGCCATACAGCAGAGTCTGCTGGAGGCCGGCTCCGAATACGATCAGGTGAGCTGACATTGTCACTCCTGAGAGATAGTCTTCTGCTCTGAAATTGAAGAAACACCAGTCAGACATCTTAAAACAAGACCTTGTTTAATTGACTGTTCAGTAAGCTCCGCCCCCCTTGGTTACTGTTGCTACACCTGTTAAGCTTTCCATTCTAACATATGACATAATGCAGTTTACAGTGATAATGGTTGCAGATGTACCAATGATTTCAGAGAGAAAGGCTTTTCATTTCTAGCCAGTGACCACTAATGACAACTGTTGCTGGAAGGTTCAGCTTAATCAGCTCGCTGGCTAATTAAGATAAGCTTTTTTTTTTAATTAACCTATAGCTAGCTGTAGATAGCAAATGAAATGCTCCTTCGCTTTGGATGGCTCGGTTACCAATGTAGGAAGCTAGTTAGCTGCTAACTTTTGCAGCTTACATTAGAGCATTTAGACCGGGTCGGGACCTACAGGTCGATCAAACTAGATATTATTAGGGTCGCCAAACAAATTTGCCGAATATCTTCCAGTCTTTTATTAAACATTTGTATCTGCAGTACACCTTTAAGCCACATGAGGGAGCCTGGATGTTCATATTGTTCTGATAATTATAGCCTACTTATTACATTGAATCTAATATGAAAGGCTAGCGTACATTATGTATGTTTTACTGATGAGAGGAAAAAAAACAAGAGCCTGTTAACTCCACCTAGATGTATATTGTTTAACTGATGAGAGGAAATGAAAAGAATGAGAGAGGCTGTTAACTCTGCCTGAATGCATTTATTTGGTGTCATTTATAAAGTATTTAACATGTTTATATGTTTTCAATAACACATGCATGAAACAAAGTTGTGATTTATCAAACCTTTATCTCTTCGAAACGGCTGGTTTACCTTTTCAAGATAATATGAGGTGATGCAAAAATGAGCAGTAAATGTTCAATGTATGCACAAATTCGCTCTTCTCACTATTTATAGATAAGGCCTATTGTGAATTGGGTTACGATGGTTTGTTGTTTGGGAAACGCTGCACTCGAGCACACAAACACACTGTTTAATCCATTCCTTGCACTTTTTTTGTTGTTTTTGGAAAAGCTAACAAAAAACCCTCTCTTACTACAGCTACATGCACACTGTGTTAAACATCAGAAGTTCAAAGCCTGACTGACCTAGTTAAGGTTACTCAGCTATGATTGGACAATCGCTGTTAAGGCACGGTCACACATGCTCAAAATTAACATTCGCCTCCCGTTCACTACTATTCTATGTGAGCGAAGGGTCTAAAAAAATGTTCGCTTCCAGTGGCAAAGCATCTTTGCATTCAAAATGCAGTTCAACTTTGGTGAACTTTCATGCAAATATCACCTCGGCAGGTGGTGGTCACTTGCCTGCATTCACTCATGTTTGACCATACCTTTAAGGGAAGGGTCTTAGCCAATGGCCAATTATATCACCTTTGATTGTGTTGACTAATTTTGGCTCTTGCACTTGTAAAATATATATGCCTCTAGTGTCTCCTTATAAAGTACTAATTGAGCACAGATTGCAAAAGTTTTGCACGACGTCAAGGTTCACAAAGTCATGTCGCCATATCGACCAAGGTGCCCAATATTCCCCCTTTGAAATACCCAGTACAAATTACAGCAGTAAATTCACCAATAACTCAAGCAAGACCAGACAAATAGACACACTGAAGTAGGAAAAAAAGCGACCGCTTTCAAAATAAAAACAATCAATACTGAAGCAAAATCAATAAGCAGAATAAATTGCCCGTGATGTGCGGAGCCCAGACCCATTATGTTCAACGCTGCCTCAGGATAGGTGCCGTTTGAAATCCAAAAGGGATCCTGGTCCTGATAGTCCTTGGCCTTCTTCCAGAGGTACAGAGAGAGAGAGAAGTATAAATAGGCTCGGTGAGACAGGTCAGAGAACATCCTCAGTGTTTTCTCAGCTTGGATACGGGAGGGGAATGTAGAGGAGGCAGAAGCCAGGTTGCAGCTGTGGATTTGTGCTGTAGTTTGTATAATCCTCCTCAGCAGCCTGCTGTCCTGAGCTGCTGTACTGCTGCTTCTAACTGTGATGAAAAAGGTGCCATTTTTAATTACAACTCTAATTTGGAAGCAGGACAGGCGTTAAAGGACCATACTGCTTACAGTGCATGTAAAACATACAGCATTAACTACCGTACAAATCGCCCATCTTCTAAAACGCACCACGAGGTTGTAATTTCCCATCTTTCATTCACAGTTTCCTTTAATTTGACTACAGTATTAAAACCTAACTTGCAGTGTCATAAACATTTATTCAAAGTTGAAGAGATTGGGAGGTTGGGAGATTTATTGTTTGTCGTCGTTAGGTTGTCAAGAATTTGGATGGTGTACACGTTTGGTGCAGGTGCAGGACAAAAGCAGCATACAAAGGAAACGTAGGGGTAGTCCGCATTCAACATTGATGTTCACCTGATCTGATTTTTGGGAGCTTGCAATATTGTACGGAACAATAAGGAGACGTTGTGAATATAGTCATTTTTTGCATTAAAGTGGTTTGAACTTTAATATCTTGGGTGTGAGAGTTCCTACAATCACTTGAACGCACCAAAATGTGTGTTTTCATAGTAGTCTGAGCTTGCACCGCATTACTACACAACTTTGTCAATGAAACCAAGATTCATAAATATTCACTGTAACGTGAGATGTGACCTAAACTTCTAGTTTCCCTAATTTGGTTTTCATAGTGTACTGAAATGAAACTAGGAACCCGATAGGACAGAATGTAGGAACAGGACCAGAGCAACCCACTGCGAGGGCCTCATTTGAGCCCCCTGCATACACATTCCCCCAACGCATTTCACCTAGAAACAAACTAATATTTCTACACTGAAACACTACCCCAGGTTTGTTGTTTATCAGTGAGTTTGTGATTATTTGGTTAAACATAAACTTATTTAGGAATTTGCACCATGTAAGCATAATATTTACTAAAATATTATATGTATTTAAACTAGATTTTAAGACAGGGCCTCAAGATTTATGTATTTTTTTAGAATATTTTATTTTCCAATTTTTTAGTTAACCAAATATACAAAAGATACAAAACACAAACTCACACAAACATGGCTGCAAATTCCCTCCCTATCCAACCCACATACAAACTGAAAAAGAACCCATACTAAAAAGGAGTAGGCTAGTTAACTATCAATTGAATTAAAAAGGACATAGAAAAAACAAATTAAATAAACAAATAAAGAAATTATAAATAGGGAGATGCAGTGTTCTGACTTATTCAGATGACTAATGATGAATCAAGTCTGATAAAGGTGTTGGTAAGGAGAGGGCCTCAAGATTAAGTAAAAATGCAGAAGCAGCTTCTAAAAATGTATGCACGCCGGTTGAAAATGATCAATAGTAATATAATATCCCTATCCGCAGTTTGTTGTGAAATAATGCAAAACCATTAAATGAGTTATTGTTTATTAATGTAGATTTCAGTATAAATGGTATGATGTGCATTAATAGTGTATTCATCTTAACAGTTGCTTATAAATATTAATAGCCATATCAGTAATAGTATTAATATTGGGCGTGCGTACTGAAGAAGCGGGGCCAGGATCGATGTAGTTTACATTCAGTCAGTTCATAATTCATAATGAAGCCAGCCGGCTGTCACTGTGATGTGTGAGTGAGAGGTATTTTAGCATACATTAACAGGAAAAGGCCTGCAGGGAGGATGCTGTGTGTTTACATGCTACACCATCTCTTTATCTGTCCACTACCCACTTCCTGTGTTCGCTCTCTGACTTCCTGTGCGGCCTCCTCTTTGTGTCTAGGTGACCATCTGGGAGGCGCTGACCAACAGCAAGCCAGGAACACACCCTCTGCCCAATGACCCAAGTCGTCTGGAGAGGTCAGATATCTCTTTTTCTTTTATCCCATAGAGAGGCAAAGTCCCTCCCCTGCTGATGTCCCCCATGGGACCTTACACTTCAGTCAATACGATAGTCAACGGCGAGAGGCAAATATTTCTGTGATCCCATTGAATTGCACCATGAATCACACATATGTTTATCAATTTAAAACATCATTTTGCAAGTCAAGAAAGTCTCAGTTTGTCGTAGCATCATTTAGTTTTGTGTGAAACCGCTCAGTGAACTACATCTCTCGTCTCGCACAATATACGTCACCAACACTAGCTAGCTAACTCATTTAGCTTTGTTCCACGCACAAATGAAACGTTATCTTACCTGTTTTATCCAGCGACTCCTGGTCTTTTTATCAGCCGGGAAGCAAAAGAACAAGTAAGACCAGTTGCTCTGTGAGTACATCCCAGTACGAAACACACAGGCATTGTAGCTTCAGAGAGAGAGATGCCACTTACTACTGTGTAGTCTTTCTAATTATGTATTTTCAGTCTTATACTTCATCAGTTTTATGACAAACTGTGACTTTCTGGACTTGCAAAATTATCTTTTAAATTGACAAACATCATATGTGTGATTAATGGCGCAATTCAAATAGGATCAAAAATAATTTTTGTCTCTCGCTGTTATATATTTTTTCTGAAATAAGGTCTCATGGTGGTCCACTGGAAGGGGGCGGGACTTCGCCTCTCTATTCACCTGTCTTTTTCTGTGTTTTATGTCTCCGCGCCGGCAACAGCCGTGACCAGAGGCAATATGTTTTCGGGTTGTCTGTCCATCTGGTCCATTCTCGAGAATATCTCAGGAACACTTTGTGGGAATTTCTTCAAATTTGGCACAAACGTCCACTTGGACTCAAGGATGAACTGATTCGATTTTGGTGGTCAAAGGTCACTGTGACCTCACAAAACATATTTTTGGCCTTAACTCAAGAATTCATATGCTAATTATCACAAATGTATAATTGGATAAAATGATGAAGTGATGACATTCATACTTTCTTCATCCTTTTCTCTCTGCCTCAGTCTTGCTCTCTGTTTTGTAAATCACTGTATACACTCATTCCACATTCCTCTATCCTCCTTCCAAAGTCCAACCCTTCTATCATCAGGAAACAACCAGGAGCTGCACATAAAGTTTGATAAAGCATCTGTTGTTAAAATATGAATGGAACTTTTATCTTCAAAAGAGCTGGAATCCTCAAAAAAAACATAAATCTCCATGAATGACAGGACAAAGGCGATATTTCCTGCTGTTTTCTCACCCATATTGTCTCTGACTTCCTCTCTCTTCTGTTATGTATTGTTATTCTTCGGTGTCTTACACTCTTCCATTGTATTTTTTTTCCATCTGCAGATCTTTCCCTCCATCCCTGACTCACATCCTGTATTCCTGTCATGTCCTCCCCTACTCTATTCTGTTATCCATCCTGCTATTCTCCTCTCATCTCCTGTCTGCTGTACACTACTACTGTATATGTGTGTGTGTGTGTGTGTAGAAAGGGAGAGGATGGGAGAGTTTCCTGCTTTCACAGTCGACAGTACTGCTGTTGACTTTAGCTTGTTATCTTTAGATGGTGTTTTCTCTCTTCCCTGTTTGTAGATGAGTTGATGTGGATACACACACATCTTCCCCCTCATTTGACACAATCTTGCTACTGCAGTGTTTACTTACGCCAGTGTTATAATGTCAGAGGGAACTGGGGGTGGAAAACCTTGTCATGGTGTCCTTTCAGTCATGTATTGTAAGGGGTAAAAAAGCAAATGCAATCTAGGCTGTTTTGATTGAATGAGTTAAATAACTTATCACCCTGACATAGCTGGTAATAATTTATTATTCATGTGTCGTTTCTACATGTCCTCTTTGTGACAAGAACTGAATAATCCCAGGAGAACTAAAATGAACTTGAGAAGAAACAAAAGTGAAACCAGTATGGAGAACATGGTGAAACTCTTATGGGTTATTTTAGGTTTATAGATACTGGTACTCAAGGCTAACTTTTGGGTTGCCAGGTTGTTAAAAATTACCAGCACGTCACTTGCTTTGTCTCTTTAGCGTAACTCAACATCTAAACGTTGGTAAACTATTGATAAAGGGCAGTAGGTCCAATTACATTTTTTAATAAGTTGAGTAAGTGAATAATTGGCTTTTCAGATGTGGAACAACATGTACGAGTAGAATAAATACATCATTGAACAAATAGTTTTTATAGATTTTTTTTGGGTCAATTTCTGTCAAAAATATTAACAAAATATGTTACCGCAGTTTCACAAGCATGTTGGAGAACTACGGTGACCTTCAGGTAACGTAAAACATGAAAGTCTCTCTCTAGAGCCAGTGTTCGGTTTGTCCGATCTGGGCTACTGTAGAAACATGGCGGACTTCGTGAAGAAGACCCGCTCCCTACGTAGATATGAAGGCCTCATTCAGGCTAAGTTTCTTTTTTATCTGGGGCATGGGATTTCCCGCCAGAGCTTCCGCCATACTCCTAGCTACCTGCCACTGCATGGTCTCTACCCCCTTCCTGCTTGTCAAGGTATTGGGTAACACAGGTAGACTGACAAACCATGTAACCAATCAGAGAGCTACTGTAGAATAAGCAGCTACGCTGTGAAGAACTGTAAGTAAGCAAACGAGTTTGTGTGACGGCACTTTGTGTGCTGCTCACGTAACGACGTTGTTGTGGAGTTAATTAACTTCTCGTTCTGAGAACAAATAAGCTGTATCGGGCATTTTCTTGTCGGCCAGCGCAGGAAAGTCGCCACAGACTCCACAACCCCGGTTTACTGCGAAATACAGAGAGCTTTCCCTGACAGCGATAGGCTTAATCAGCATTGTGTGAACTTGTTTGGCAAGGGCTTGAATATAACGTAATGACCTTTAAAGAATTTTTTTTTTTTTACTATTAGCCTAATTCTATAAAACATGTATAAAGGGGACCTTATCAGAAAATAAAAAAAAAAATGGATATACCCAAACTACTGTAACTTTAAGTTACACTTCCACAGGAAGTGACATACTTTCAGTCGTAGAACAGGTACTTCAACCTGTGTTCTTCCTTCCTCTACCTCCTTCACTCTTCCTCACCCCAGGACCCCCCAGCACAAGCCCTGCGCCCCCACCAGCCTCTGCTCCACGCCCTCCAAGAAGCAGACGACCACCTGCAGCTACAACGAGCAGCTGCGCATCGCCATGGAGATCTCAGCTCGAGAGCAGGAAGAGGCGGAGCTCCGACGGCGGCAGGAAGAGGCGGAGCTACAGCGCATCATCCGGCTGTCACTCATGGAGAAATGAGAGCTGAGTGTCCCAGCAGGGGTTTGACGGGGAGGGGTCTGGACCAAGGACACATGGGAGAAAAGGGCAGTACGGGCTACTTTAAAACTTAAAGCACACTCTGTAAGTGGCCAATATCATCTTAATGGTTTCATACAATCAGATGGCCTCCTCCTTTCTCTCCCATTGCCTTCGCCAGACCTTTCCCATGAAGCCATACGGCAATGCAGCTGTCCGGCCTCAGACAGCCAGAGAGGGACCTCGGTTTCCTCTCCCTGGTGCCACATGGTACTTTCTTGACCAGTGCCAGTTTACAACCAACGACACGTCCAATACAGCAAGTTTAGTGGAATGCCTCCTTGGATGAGTGATTTCTGTTTGTCTGCAGGTATGTGTGTGTATCTATGTGTGTATGTGTATGTTTCAAAACCAGCTCTCCACACAGGGGTCAACAGATCACCTTCTGTCCTGAAAACGTAATGTGTTAGGCCAACTCTGCTCCAGCACTAACACACACACTCACGGAGTCCTTTTGCCACTGAGTTGTGTGGTTTTCAGTCTTAACTGTGATATAAAAAATAAACAGTTGTGCGGACGGAGCAGTGACGAACCAGGACCAGCGGTGTGGGAGATTACTGTAACCTTCTTGGTCAAGTTGAGTTGAATGTCGACAAACCATCTGACTTCCTCAGTTTTTAATGAAAACCTTTTAAAAAAACGGACTGGTGCATTTTTTTTTTTTTTTTTTGATTTGCACAAAATCCAGATGTACTGTATTTAGCTTTTGGGCGGAGCACATATATGACTGTTAATGGATGTAGATGACAAGTTTGAGCACAAACTAAACTCAGGCCAGTTGTAGTTTTAGCCGTTAAGACTGCAGGAGCACAGATAATGATGAGACTACAAGATGAACACTAGGTGTACTAACTTATGTGACTGTGAATGAGTTTGTGGCCGGCCTGTGTGTAATACAAACAATAATTAAAGGGACATGATAGTTTGTAAGTGGATTGTGGAATAGAAATGTTACAGGAAGAGGTTTTCTGTATATTTGCATCCTCTCACCTTACATGAGTGGAGGATTTCTGTATTTCTGTGTAGTCACGGTACAATGTGTGTACAATATTTCAGCATGGTCTGCACCCGTGTGAGGTTCATTTTGTCCGACTTGAGACTAGCCTGGAGACCTGCAATATCTGAGCACGTTCTCTGAGGGAAAATGTGCCCCGCAAGAATTACTGCAGAGGCTATAGACAGCAATTTTAGGTTTTTTATTTCACCCCAATAGCAAGCTGGTTCCACGACACAACACGCTGAAAACAAAAGCAAATCTAGTTCGGTTCTTGGATTGGACAGATTGTTCAGTCTTGCTCTCATAATTGTAAAAGTAACGTCATATTGCAGAGCTCAAGGCTAGCCAAACACTGAGGGACATTGTTGCGAGGGACGAGGACAGACGGAGACAGCTTGTTTTTTTCCCTTCTCTTTTTTATTATTTCTTTCAAAGAAATGTACAACTTCAGCACTCCAATATCAGCACAAACTGAGGAGAACCACCTCTGCCTCCTCTCCAATTCACAGTTTAAGCTTGCCTGGTTGATAAGAATAAAATATTAATTTTTTTACTTTTTAAAAAATGCTGCAGATGCGGCAAGATGTTTTCATGGTGTATGCTGGGAAGTGAGTTCAGATAATGATTCAAATAAAGAAACATCTTTTGGACCAGCACCGCATGAGTGGGTTATTTTTTAATCTATTTTTAAATTACAGCTTCCACATGCTTCAAATCCCTTGACCCCACACTGAGTTTTAGCTGCAGCTTTTCCACTGTAAGTTAGTTCTCCCGGTCCTCTCGAGTGAAGGGCGGTGACAAAGGCAATTAATTTCTCACGAGATAGGGAAAGCTGCAGCGTCAGTCGGCACCAGAGAGACTTGATCTGTTTTTAGCAGCTTCCACCTCCATCATCCTCCCTGTGACATGGATTCCCAACGTCTCAGCCTGATCCAAGGGGGGAGTTTTTTTTTGCCTGTGGTTATTTTAGGCTTGACAGGGAGGAAAAAGACAGCTTAGAGACTCTAAACCCTCCAAGAAACACCACTCAGAGCACCCAAGGCTGCTTTGGTGGTGGGTTGGAGAGAATGGCAAAAGAGAATGAAATAATTTTCTCATTGAATCAGCAGTATGCGGCCGCAACTTCTCCACTGCCCTGACTCAGCTCGACATTATGAATAACATCAGGCTGGTGGAAACGCTGGGCTGCAGGCGTGTGTGAAGTGAATTTGTAAAGAGCCACAGACAAAACAAGGTGTGTGTGTCTGTCAGAGGAGAGACAGAGAAGCTGAAAGCATCAGTATGCAAAGAGGAAGGGTGCCAATCTCTCTGTAACACCCTCTCTCTTCTGCTCCACAGATTTTTATTATGCACTATTTCAACTATTTTCCTGCTGACAGTTCAATTTGGGACATGCACTGTATAAAATAAAAAGACCTCAGGTAACCCGTCTGCTCTGTCGACTGAAGTAAGTTTAATTGGTGGAAACATCAAGGGACCTTTGCTTTCCTCTCGATTCATGTAGACCAGCAAAGAGCCTTTGGTGTTAATGTGTTTACACTCAGACAATTAAAAAGTAAGTCAAAGGTTATTTATGTCTAATGACTTGATTTCAATCATGAGAGTTATTATTTGACAGATTATAGCCCCACCCAGTTCTTTTTTACCTGTTGAAACACATCTAATGCAGCCCATAAAATGCAGTTTTCCCCTTGCCAAAAAGTGATTACAGCTCATACCAAGTCACTGAAAGGTTATTTATGTATCAAAATTACTTGATTTCATTCTCATGACAGTTATATTTGACAGATTATAGCCCACCCAGTGCCTTTTACCTGTTGAAATAACTTTATAGCAGCAATACAACCCACAAAATGTAGATTTTACTTGCCAAAAAGTGATTTCAGCTCTAAACCTTGTCACTTTAATCTGTCAAATATAACTCTCTTTATTGAAATCAAGTAGTTTTGAGACATAAATAACCTCTCAGTGACATGGTAGGAGATGTAATACATTTTTGGCAAGGGGAAATCTGAATTTTACCAATTATTTAAACTGGTAAAACTACTGATTTGGTTATAATCTAGGGCACAGAGCAAATGAGATAATTTCTATAACCCATCATAAATCATTATAATTACAGTCCAGTCTTTAGATGTAAACAAGGATATAAACACATTATCGAAAACAGTAGCATTGCCTATATCACGTAAATGACATGTCTGATTACTAAATTTCAGACACACAATTGTGATTATTCGGTTACAAGAAACATTAAATTATATATAATATTATAGTATGTTGTAAAATTTCATTCAAAAAAGTCATAGTATAGTATGTCGAGAAAATGGATGTTATCCGCTCCACTATGGGTAACGTCACAGAAGTCCTAATGTTATGCAGCAACTTCACCGTTACCATATCACTCCAAACTAGTGATGTTACGTGCTGTGCCGAGGCTTTGTGAGCGTGTGTCGAGTAATCCAGGAAGTTTTCCGCGATGCGCGTATCAAGGCTTGTATCGTTTTAGACCAATTACGTCATTGATGACGTCCAAAGCCTCGCTGGCCGGCCATACCGCGCGATGGTACGTGTCCACAGGGGCGTTTTTTATCGCGAGGGGACGCGATGCTTCCCAGCATTGGACGCTTGGTGTGCTTTCCCTAGAAACAAGGCACTCGGCTCCTGATTGGACGAACGCTTTGCCGCCGTTGGCTGCTGCTCCCAGCTTTCAAACCGGAACCAGTATGGAGGCTCGTTTGGAAACTTTCTTCTCTTATTTCACGCAAGTAGTTCACTGAAATGTGTTTCTGAAAACATTTGAGGCGAGAAATAATCCATGCAGTTGATGAATCGGTCTTTAATTTGGATCAACAACGTTTATTTTAAAAGATCCTCGGGAGTTTCGAGAGGCGGCGAGTCGCGTCGGTCGCCCGTGATTTGCATAAAGTAGACGAGCCCTCAACTTTATGCAAATGAGGAGCGGGCGTCATGACGCTTAGTCTCTCGAATCGCGACGCCACGCTACCAGAATGCATTGCGCGACTGCTTACGTAGACAATGAATGGGGGGCGTGGAAAGCACGGAGGCTGTGGACACGTACCATTACACACATAAGATGCATTCCTCACAAAACAATTACAGTTTATTATACATGTATGTTATATACTCATAATATACTTACTAGAAAAAAGACATATTATATATTATATCATATATATATATATCATATCTGCCTGTTTTACTCTCTTTGACCACCAGGTGGTTTCGTGACCCTGAAGCCTTTAGAAATGAACCCTTTTTCCGAACCAATTTGTTGGAAAGCTTCAATGCTTCATGAAGCTTCAGCTCGCCATCACTAACAGTTACCATACCACTCCAAACTAAAGAGAAAACTTGGCAGGGCTGTATTGTAAAGATATCATATAATGTTAAAGTCTATCGCTCCACTATTACTACATGATAAAGTAGCTCCTACCGGACTAATTAAAGGAAATCAACCTGTTTTGCTCACCTGGCTGCTGACGAGGATTGGCCATTTTCCTCCAACGTCTCTTTCTCGACCGTTACATCCGTTACAGCCGTTACAGCCGTTACAACCGAAACTGCTTCGAAAAGACGTCGGTGCTCTTATTAAAGGGACTATTTGTAACTTTCAGAAATGCTTCTTAACAGCGACACCTGTGGCCGTGAAATCAACGAAAGTCAGCGTCGGGCTCGCGCTTGCTCGCTATCAATAGACCTGAACGAGCATCACTCAAAACAGTGAGGCGACACACGTCAGCTAAAACCACAATATCACTCTATATTTCAGCTGCTTGGCAGTAATGTTAGCTGACCAGACGAAGGTCTCTCCATGAACATGATTTAGATCTGATCCTAGTGTTGGCTTTTCCTGCCTAAGTGCAGGCTGAAGCAGCGGAGCTCTGCAGCGTGTCTCCCTGCTCTCTCCTCCCGCAGCCGGAGAGAGCAGAGGAGACACCGGCACCCGGTCGGTAACGAGAGGGTAACGTTACTAGCTAATGAGCTCCGTCACTTCACAAGACACGGGAAACCTCTGTTGGTCTGGAGGAGCTGCAGCATTTTTTTCCTGCACAAACGTCCACTGTGCATTCACTAGATATTCTCAGAGCTAAACTAACTCTTCTGCAGTGAGGAGTGAGCGCGCTTTCACGTCTAGAGGTGGAGCGAGCTGAGAACGCGCGCGCTCTCTGAGCGAAGGCAGGCAGGCAGAGATGGAGAGGCAGCGGCCACACGCGAACGCGCATATGTGAGCGCGCATGTGTGACGACCCGCTACATTTATGCGCGTACAAAGTTACAAATAGTCCCTTTAATTTAATTTTAATTCTCGCGCAGTTCCACATTCACAAGTGTAAATTTACAACAACAAAAAAGCCTAATTTCTTTGTATTTATGAAAGAAATGGAATTATATCTGTCAACAATTTCTTCCTCACAAAACAAAAAAGCAATGAAAACAATGAATGAATGCAATATCTTTAAAGTTTTTAAGAGAAATTATTGTCATACTCTCGCGTGGTCTTTTTTTATCGTGTTTTTTTTTTTTTTTTTTATCTTATGTTGGTTTTATTTAATTTCTGTTGTCCTTTTATGATTGACACAGCTCTTTGTTTATGTTTTCGCTATGCTTCTTTTGTATGAAAATGTTTTTAATGTTTTCTGCTGTTACTATGGATACACCTGGCTGCTGACGAGAATCGTTTTCCTCCAACGTCTTTCTCGAAGTTAAGTTCCAAGAGGGAATCCGAATGTGACGTCACCGACAGGATAAAGGGTAACAGAGTGCCACCTGCTGGTTGTTTACTGCAAAGTGTCAAAAGATGTCATGTTTTTGTTGTTGTTGTTGATTTTTACATTTATCTTTTGATATTGCAATATATTGTTATTATTATTTTTTTATTTGTTTGTTTGTTTTATTGACACAACAAACATGAATTACTTCTTTATTGTTTTCTTCCATTTACATGCATGTTCTTTTTAGATATCTATATATTGTAATTTGCTTAATAAATTGTATATATGTATATATATGTTTTTGTTTTTATTTTGTTCTTTTTTTTTTTTATTTATTATTGAATTGACGCTTTGGCAATATTGTTAGTCATGCCAATAAAGCAAATTGAATTGAATTGAATTGATAACACAAAACACTACACAATGAATAAGATTCAAAAGCCGAATTGTAGTATATTTAGTATACAGTCAGACTACAAAGGTAGGCTAATGTTATGGGTTTCATTTTGCCAGACACCGGTAGATTAAATATGCAGTATTTGGTTTCTGTAATGTAATTTGGTTTTTGATCTGTGTTTGGCTACAATGCTTATTTGTTTTCCCTGATCACCAAAGTCTAGAACAGTGGTCTCAAACTCAATTTACCTGGGGGCCGCTGGAGGCAGAGTCTGGGTGAGGCTGGGCCGCATCAGGTATTCCACAAAAAAAGCTTTGTTAAAAAAAAAAACAATCTTCTCAAACGTCATTATTAACAGTTCTTTAACTTGAATGGGTTCTTCTGAACATGAACTGTCCTGAACATTAATGGAACATTGAAGAACATGAACGGTTCTTCTGAACATGGCCTCTATTGCGTCTCCCACTTTTCCTGAAATTGTCTGTGCTCGTCACCAACCTTTCTCTTCACTGCAGGCTTTGAAAAAGACATGATTGGGGCTGTGTGACAAGATATATATTCATTCCACTTGGTGTCACTCCGCAATAAAGTTGTGCCTGCTGTGTTTGTGTTGCTCTGCAATTACACCACCAAACCGCTAGTTGGCGGCGGCGTCTCTATGAGTTTCCTTCTTCTTCTTGTACTACAAACAGAAACTGAGGGAGTTGGAGCTAATAACTGTTGAACCACAGAACTTTTACATTACTGCAACGCCGAAAAGAGAAAATATATCTGAGTGGATTTGTGTGAACAAACATTGAAAAGATGGAGGCAGAGAGAAGTAGAACTTGGTCCTGGCCGCTCAGCATCGCTGAGCGACTGGACCAATCACAGCTGTTGCGGTCTGCGTCGCCGCGACGTGTAGTTACATTTCTGGAGAGGTGCACGTCAGGCTACGGCGTCGATTCAACGCAGAAGTATAAATCAAGCTTTAATCAAGCTTATGCGATGTTACACGGGCGCCGCCACAGTTGTTGTGAAATGTTTCTCTGCTTGCATCAAGCCCGGCCGATTGCCCGCCCCCGGGAGCCATATACCCCACTGTGATTGGTAGGTTCGTTCAGCTCGGGCTCGCGCAACAAAGGGACCTTCAACGGCAAACTGCCATTCACATAAAACTCGCGGGCCGAGGGCGCCTGGTTAGCTCAGTTGGTAGAGCGGGCGCCCATGTAACAAGACTTGGTCCTGACCGCGGCGGCACGGGTTCGAATCCGGCCTGTGGCCCTTTCCGCATCCACTCTCTCTCTCCCCCCTTTCCAAGACTCTATCCACTGTCCTGTCAATAAAAATGAAAAAATGCCCCCAAAAAAAACTTTATAAAAAACTTTATAAAAAAAAAAAAAATTTGCGGGCCGCACTAACATTAAACTTTCATATCAAGGTGGGGGCCACAAAATATCGTCTTGCGGGCCGCAATTGGCCCGCGGGCCGCGAGTTTGAGACCCCTGGTCTAGAAGAACAAATAAAAAATTAAAAAAATCTTGTTCACTATTGTACTATGTGTAATTTTGAGATTAAATTGCCATTTTTGTTTTTCTTTTGTATGTATGTTGATATATACATAAATGGGACATATCATGCTCATTTTCCGGTTCATACTTGTATTTTGGGTTTCTACTTGAACATGTTTACATGCTTTAATGTTTAAAAAAACCCTTTAATTTCCTCATACTGTCTGCTTGGATATAGCTGTATTCACCCTCCGTCTGAAACGCTCCGTTTAGTGCGTTTCAATGGAATTGCAACAGAATTGCGTTGCTAGGCAACATGGGAAAATGGGTTTTATAAAGGGTTTTAAAACTAACATGAAGTGTCTTAGTATGGAGTCAGTCTTGCCTGAGATTTGAAAAAAGGTATGGAAGTCAGATTGGTGTTTGTGTCATATTAAATTTGTATTTATTTATTATACTTTTTATCTTATAAATTTTAGCAAATGACAGAGAATGAATGGAGCGTATGGAAATGACAATAACTTAAAAACTAAATGAATCAGTATACAATCTTTAAAAGTGGTGACAGTATCTATTAAAGTGGAGCTTGAAGTGTTTAGTTTAAACTTTGTAAGTGGAGTTACATTTTGATTTTCTATATATCTCCAAACATATAAAAGTGATATAAACTGTTTATTTTTGCATACTCTTCACTTTGCATACACTTTTTTGCTTTACTTCACCAAATTTGTTTTGCCTTGTTTGTGTCTTTTAATCTCCAGGTTTTTTTTAGTCTGGTCAAATCCTTGAATGTCATTCTTCCTCAGTCAGTGCTGCTATCTGATTTGTGTGTGTGTGTGTGTGTGTGTGTGTGTCTCTCAGCAGGGGCCCCGGTGGCCTACATCTCAGTATTTAATTACCCACATCAAACAGTAGGTAAAATGTCAGCCTGAAATAAGCTGCGCTGAGCACCGATGGAGATCATTTCCCCCTAGGAGACAGGATTGACTCGTTCAAAGAAACAGAGACTTGCAGTTAAACATGACAGCTAGAATGTATTTCTACCAATAATACGATTATGAGCTTCATTTTCACCCATTAAAAGTGGTCAATTTGACCACAGTAGTTGGATATCTGAGCTTGTTAAGTGTTTACTTTCAAGAACTCCTGTAACTACGCATTTCCTCACATATTACCTTCTTTCACCTCTCTAGTGCTGCAGGACACGTTTAAAACTGTAGTTATCTGCCTGGTCAGTAGGTGGCAGTGAAGTCACCAGCATCTGTAGCTCATAGTCACCTTGTTACTTCTCTTCAAAAAAGTGTGTGAGTGAGATGAAGCACACCTGAAGAAAAAAAAATGTACACCGTCACAGCAGTCAAAACAAACTCACCATATTTATTTACTGCTAAAGCATTGAATAAAAAAAACAAACGAGATATCAGCTTTGTTCTGGTTCAATTAAAAATCTTGATAAAGATCCATTTTGAAAACAAAAACACGCATACAGACACAAGTTGACTGAGATCAGTGCAAAAGAATCCTCCCCGGGGTAAGAAACAGATTTCAAATAAAAGATAATCATCAAAACAGTAAAGTGCATGTTTGGAGAAAAAGCCCCTCTTGTAGTTTTAGAAACTCCCGAACAGGCAGTGAGGGACGGACACTGAAAACAAATGCTTCTTTTAAAAAAAGGGAGACAGACATAATGGAGTGCATACAGTATGCACCGGTTCAGTTTTAGTTTGGACATTCATATTTCATTACTGTACAGACAGACCTGAACTCCAGTTGAAACAACACATCCAGTGGTTTACATGCTAACATATGTTCCTCATTCAGTTCTTACACACTGAACATACATCGGAGGTTACACGAGGGCTCCGGTTTAACTGCTACACATTCATACGTATCATGCAGCCTCTCTCGCACATCTGCTCCAGTCGTGTCCGTTCCAGTCCATTGCGCTGAGGTTACATGGTATTGTATAGCACAGTGACGGCTCGCTGCTTTTTCTCAGCGGAGCCTTTGCGAGAACGTCTCGATGAGTGTCCCCTCCCCTGCTGACGTGTTGGAGTGGCCGCGCCGCTCCCGCCGCCGTCCGGCTCCTCCCTCACGTCTGTGTCCTCTTTTGGACAACGATGAGGGATGGAGGAGGAGGAGGAGGAGAAGCAGAGGGACGGGGACGAGGATGACTCGTCCCTGCCGCCGTGGGACAAACCTGTCTTTACAACGCAATTGTTTCCAGCCAACACTTTCTGCTTCTTCCAGGTGTCGTCGGGGTGACATGTGGACATGGAGAAAGAGTCCTGGGAGTGTGATGATGTCGTCCTGGTGTGTGGCCTCAGGTCCAAGTCGCTGAGGTCATTAGCTGACAGCTCCAGACAGTCCAGTTTAGCTAAGGAGGCCGACCTCTTCATGAGAGAAGGCGGGGTGAGGCCCGCCTGGCGGATGCGAGCCTCGAGCTCCATGGCTCTGTGCCACACTATCGGCTCCAGGAAACTCTTCCCCTCTTGTCTCTCTCTGAGCCGCTGCCCTACTTTCAGGCATGGAGGGATCTGTTCAGAACTCAACCCTTTGCAAGGTCCTGGCTCTGTGTCCATAACGTCTCTCAGGCCCTGAGGCTGCCCCAGTTCCTGCTCTTGGCTGTCTGTCGTCTCGAGGCTGATGCCCTCGTGGAGGAAAGCCTGCAGCTCGCTCAGCGTCTGCTGAATCCTCTCCAGCTCCTGGCTGCCACGGGCCAGCCTGTTCTCGGCGTCACAGCCGGGGCCACAGACCCCTCGCCTGCTCTGGGAACTGGACTCCAGCCTCTCATCTGTGTCTGACGCCTGCACTGTTGCCCCATCCACAGTTATTTGGTTTGAACAGGCCTGGGGCTGCTGGGTTTGGCTGTGGAGCTGACTCTGTCTTTGGGACTGGGCTGAGGTATCTAGAGATGATTCTTCTGATGTCAGCATATGGCTATCTATGGATGTGGGCACAATGAGAGGTATAGCACCAGAGTCTTGGCTGATATTTGAGTGGGGGGAGCATGAAGGGTCTGGGAGGTTGTCTGTGCCTGAGGAGTTCAGCTCTGTTTGTGACCCTGTGTGCTTTTCTACGTCTTTGGACTCAGCAGATACAGCCGTGATCTCTCCCTGAGTGATCCTTTGTTCTGTGCAGTCCTGAGGCGAGCGAAGGGGAGGATGTTCAGTGCTCAGGGGACACAGGGACAGTCTGACAGGAGGTTGCTCACCGCTGGGGGAATGCAGAGGCGATCGCTGAGACGTAGCCATCTCCATTTCCTGCCTCAGCTTCTGCTCCAGCTGCTCGGTTGCTCGCCGCACGGAGCCTGCAGGCCAGTCGCACGGCAGCATGGAGGGAGACTGCGGGTGGGAAGGTGGAGTAAGAGAGCCGTGCGTGACTTCAGGAGTCTCTGCCTCCATCTGATGCTCCGGTCGGATGAGCTGGGGGCTGTGGGAGGATGGAGGGAGCGACGAAGAGGAAGAGGACGAGGAAGGGGTAGGTAGGCAGGAGGCGGGGTGGCATATGGCTTCAATCTCTGTGACGATGTGGCGAACTGAAACTCCGTTGTCATGATGAGTGCGATCAGGGCTGTCTTTGGCAACGCTGTCTTCAGACTCTGGAGACTCCTTAAAGAGAGACATATGCAGATAATATTAATCCTGTGTTGTTTCAGTAGTGTGTGTATTTGTGACATTTATTATGAATCATTGTGTAACTTTTTAAACTATACATAAAACATAATTGTTTGGATAACGTGATAGAAAATAAGAGACAAATAAGTGACACGTGTGCCTTTATTATCTGGACTATTCTCTCATCTTCCAGCAGGTGCCACTATGATTAATGCAGATTTAGTATGAGCAGACTGGGACACCTTTTTCATGGAAAACTAATACGCACACAGAGCAAGTTATACTGGCAAAAACAAAATGATAACAGAGTGATGAAGCTGAATGAACCTGTACCTGACTAGTCCCGTATCCTTGCTCCTCTTCCTCCTTAGCCTCAGTTTCTTCGTTTTCCTCGAGTAACAGAGGTGTCCTTTGTTGTGCCTGCTCAGAAAGTGTCCGGCTTTTGCCATCTTGGGCCAGGCCCAGAAACTTTTCCCTGGCGCTGAAGAAGTCGATGCTGTCTGCGCTGTGGTTGGACGACCCGTCAGCATCGCCGCGGCCACCCAAGGCGCTGTCTATCTGTAACTCGCTGGGGTTGTTGTTGTCATCGCTGGCAGCAATAGGAAGAACCAGGGTGAGGGGAGTGATATTCCCAGGACTGAGGGGGCTGTGTTTGTCACTCGGTAAATCTGACAATGATTGGTCTATTGTGTCTGAGTCAGTGGATCCCGGAGTGAGAGGGGAGATTCCTTCAGAGCTGCTTCGCTCAGGCAAATTGAGGGACAGCTCCACCGGTTTGTGTTTGGGCACTGAAATGGATAGATGTGTGGGAGGACCCCCGTGAGCACGCTGGAGTTCAGGAGTAGGGGGTAAGATGTGCAGTGATGGTGGAGGGTGGGGTAGAGCAACAGGCACAGTGACGACCACACTCGCTGAATTGTCCAGTCTTTCCTCTGGGACCACAGTGGCTGCTTGGGGACTGGGGAGAGGAAGCAGGAGGGGGTCTCCGCAATCCGATCCGACCTCCTCCTGACCCGGTGAGTCACACACACTGTTGGAGTCGGAGTGTGAGTCACAGGTGTGGGTGGCGGTTGATTTGGCAGAGTCTTTGTGTTCAGCACCAAGCGCTTGCAGCACAGCCACACCCAGGAAGTGATGTAAAGAGGGGGAGGAAGTGTTGTTGTTGTGAGAGTTGGAGCGGCCCAGAAAGTGAGACGAAGCTTTACACATGGACTCGGGGCGATCTGATAGGTCGCTGTCAGAGTGTGAGCGCCATAGCTTATTATGCCTTTGTTTGCTGTGGAAGCAAAGAAAAACAAGTTTGTTAGAAACAAAATGCTCCCTAAAGAACGTGCATATTGTTAGCCCTAGTACAGATGTTTCTACAAGAAAGCACACCTGGCCAGCAGAATTCCCTGATACTCCTCCAGCTGTTTCATGAAGGAAGGGTTTGGTTTGGTGACGGCCCGTTTCTCTTTAACATAGTCAAAGGCAGTGTCCAGGTCCCAGCCGTACTCCTTCATGGCGTAGGCGATCACTGTGGAGGCGGAGCGACTCACACCCATTTTACAGTGAACCAGACACTTAGCACCGGCTTTCCTAAAAGAGAGACAGAGACAGATAAGAGAGAAAGTGAGCTGGATTAGAAGATTGAGAACTCAAGGAGAACTTAACGAGCTTTGTGTGTGTTTAAGCTTACTTGGCTTTGGTGATGAACTTGAAGGTCTCGTTCCAGTACTCCAGCAGGTTGGTGGCCTCTTCGTCGTACACTCTGATGTTGTGGTACTCAAACGTCCCCGGGAAGAAGTTGTCTATCTCCCTGGTCACGTTCAGGATGTAGTGCACCCTACATAAGAGACACAAAGGTTGACTTGCTGACCTTTTAATTTCAACTAGAATCACCGCATGCCTCCGCCAACAAGTGAAGTTGCAGCTTACATCCATCTCTGTCCAAAATGTCACCACTTGATCATTTGATCTCATTAGACGTGTGTGAAATTGGCACAATTGACATATGATTTCTTGAGTTATGGCTAAAAATGTGTTTTGTAAGGTCACAGTGACTTTGACCACCAAATTCTAATCAGTTCAATTTTGAGTCCAAGTGGATGTTTGGGCCAAATTTGAGAAAATTACCTCCGGGCTTTCCTGAGATATCGTGTTCACGAGAATGGTACGAACGGCCACGAGAACACTGTTGCCAATCAGAGGCATGATAAAACTGTCATCAATTAATACTTCGTTATTCAGATGATGAATGCTTAGCTAATACCACACAGGGTCAGAGACATCGCTGCAAACTAATTTAGAGTTCAATGCAAGTAACAGGTGGTTCGAAAAAACTGAAAAAATGGTCAGCTGTTACTGTACGTACTGCCGATGAGGGCACGAGATTAATGGTTTCCCGTCGTACCAGGGACGATAGAAAATTTCCCTGATAACACTATACTGTGAATAACAAATCTGTGTCGAAATCTGCAGGAGGAGAGCTAGTTAATGTTAGCTGTTTAGCTCCTGTTTGGCTAAATAACGAAGCTAACATATTGAGGTTCCATTGGGTTACATTATGATGAGTTCAAGCTCTATTCAAAAATGAGAACTGAGCTAAGCCAAATTATATCGTTATCATGACAAGGTCAAATGTAATGTAAAATTTGAGTTTTTGGTGAGAAACTTGAGGTGGATCATCAGGGATTAATAATAAATTCACAAAAAAATGGTAACCGTGGTATCGAATCGGGTAACGATAATCGTGGAATTTCACTGGTATGGACTACTACATTTCTGGTGACATCCCTAGTATGAACCTTTGTAGCAATACCCTGATGCAGAGGTAATGGATTCTCTCATTTCAATCAACTTCAATTAGGGATTTATTAAAAATCAGACAGTGATATTAGTGAGTGTGCCTTTGACTGGTCTCTTACCCGCTGTTCTGCAGCTCATCCAGGTTGGAGGCGTTCCACTCAGAGCCCTGCAGACATCACAAGTCCAGTCAATATAGTCACAAATACTGCATATTCAACACATAACTGTATCTACTAAATTCCAGGTAAATAAATAGATATTGTCTTGTCTTAATCAAACTCAGACCAGGTGGCTCACAGGTTCTTACCAGATAGACGTGTTCAAAGATTTCAGTGGGGCTGTCCATCTGTCCCAGGATGACGATCATCTCGTTGTCTATGAACTCCTTAAACTCCCTCAGGTTACACACCATCTGCATCTCCAGCTCTGTTCGGATCTGGTACCATAGTGAAAATTGGCACTTAGATATCTTAACAAGTAAAGCTGCATTTGCAAAACCGAGATGTATCTGTATACATCACCGTGTTCATGTGTGTGCCTCTTACCTCCTTACAGGTGACGTTCTCCAGGTCTTTCTGCATCATGATCTCTCTGAGACGCGTCTTGATCAGCCTCTCTGTGCGCTCCCTCTCTGTGGGCCTGCACATACAGACACAAACACCTTTATGAAAAAATAACATAACACATTTTCTCTTAGCCTGAAAGAAGAAATACACTTTTGGACACAAAGAACCACCTCCACAGCAACAACACTTTCCTTCTGTTCATTGATTAAATTTCACGATACTCTCAATGAGATTACTTGTTCCACGAGAGAATTACGACTTTGTCTGATTCTCAGAAACTGGAGAGGGAACAGAAAATCTGGACAGTCGGAGATCCACAACAAAGTCCCCTTGTGGAGTACGCCTGTTGTTGTGCCTGGCTCTGTTTCTAACCACACTGCTGGGGGACACATTTAGCCTTTGGACGTCACACTGATGATACCAACAAGTGGCCTAATTACCTCTCTGGAGAGGAGAGCTCAGTTTGTCTCCTAGATACTCCTTCTTACGTTGTCTACTTTTGTCTTATTTTGCTTCTAAGTGGATCCTCACGGTAACAGTACACAGCAGTGTGGGTCAGCAGACACAAAGAGGGGGCATTGTGATAGCCACTGGTGTGTAACGGCAGACTTAAAGGGATAGTTTGGTGTTTTGAAGTCGGGTTGTATGAGGTACTTATAGTAGTCACAGTAGTCAGTGTATTACCTACAGTAGATGATGATCGGCACACCTCCAGTTTGGAGAAGCTACTGTAGGTAATACACTGACTATGGATAAGTACCTCATATAACCCCACTTCAAAACACCTGAACTATCCCTTTAAAAAGCATCCATCTGTGTTGGAGAATTGGAAACTTCACGTCAGCTTGTTTACCTCCATGCTGAAGGTCTTACTGACCCCTAGAGAATGAGTCCACAGGGTTAAGAGGAAGAGAACCTAGTCACTCCTGCCAACAAATATAGGTTAGTTACCGACATCCACTAAAACTTTAACCTCAAAACAAGCCTCGACTTGCCTACCGACAGCCTGAGGGAGTGATGGCTGGTCAGGGAAACACAGAAATAAAAGTACACATGTATGACGACAAGGAACGGCGCTAATGAGTAACCGAAGAATGGAAATTCTATGTCACTTCCTTGAATCGCTGATAGAGGAGTAACCTACGGGAATTCACGGTAACCTACATTAATCACGAAAACACAAAACCATGCCAAGACCAAACTACTTCCTGCTATCTGAACTTCTCATCCAATGAGCTGCCATGTCAACAAACACTGGCAGGTCATGTAACTTTGGGAGTCACCCTGTGCTGGGCAACAAACAGGGACTTTACGTGCTATTAATGTGTGTATTGGAGCTCATAAAACGTGGGTGGTAATCTTAAATTATGAGGGCACTCAAGTGCAAACACACCTGCTCCGAAGGGAGAGTCTGTTAAGTTATTTCTGTTTCAGTGCAGACAGTAAACGTGGGTGTTTCTTGTCTGTCAAGTTTTAAGTGGACCTTGATTTCTCTTTCTGTCCACACTTCTTTGTCCTCTCCATCCAGGGGCATCAGGTGCATGCAGTAGCAGTATATCTTCTTTAATCCCCGCTAACACCCCCATCCTCTACCTCCTTCTCTCTGCCGACCACCTGCTTCTGTCCGTCCCTCTGTTGGTCTACCTATTTGTCTGTCTTTCCATTTTTCCAAACGTAAATCAAGCCGGCTAAAGCCTCAGCTATTTTGGACACTGGAGGATCTCTGAAGTGTGTGTGTGTGTGTGAGAAAGACAGACGCTCAATAAAGACAGACGCTCAATATAGGTAGGGAGACACGTGACTAAGCAGCAGAGAGGTGAATTTCCCTGGTATAAGTAAAGACATAAATCCAGCTGTCATTCCATGCACTTTCTACACTCCCTTGTGGATCTCTTCACAACTCCGTCACAAAGATTTGATGCGTTTGTGTATCAGCATGTGTCTAATTGAACACAGTTCAGCATTTGCTACCGTGCCATGAGTGCTTTTGTTTTTGTTTGTGCCTCTCTGTGTTGCTTCTTGTGACCCTGAGAGGTTACAGACAGCACGTGACCCCAGCAGCTCCAGAGTCCAGGGCTCTGAAGACTGATAGTACTCTGCTGTAGAGGTGTAGCAACACTCTCTGCATGTGAGAAGAGATTAAGCAATGTTGCTGTGAAGATGTGACCATCCTATTTCTAACAGAAAGTAGTGGCTATATCTACTAGGGGTGGAGGGTAAAAATCAATTCACCTGTGAATCAAGCATTTTTACTGTATGAATTTAGAAATATTCCCAAGTAAAAGTCCCATATGTGTACCTTGAAATAGCTACATTTCTGAATGCTTTCGGAGGTATAAAAACACACTGCTTTATAGTTCCTGACCATGACTGATATATTTGACTTCAGGACATCTCTGACTACACACAATTTGGAGATTTTCCAAAGTAAAAGTCTCTAGAAGTGTATGATTCAACTTTTTCCCATCACGATAGTATTGAATCGGGAAATACTACTACTGCTAATTCCTACTGCCTTTCTCCTTTGATTTGAACATTTCAGAGCAGTGTACTCACTCCATAGGAATTTTGCACTACACATCAATGAGAGCTTTGCTACTCTACGGCATACAAACTGAAAAGACTACCTGTCTGGAACGCCACACAAACCAAACAATATTCCAGATCATCAGTGTGTGGATTTGTTTAATGTGTGTGTGCAGTCATGTGGTCTCTACTCACAGGTCTGTGAAGAGAACGGGTGAATTGGCACGGTGGGACTCGACGTCCTGCATGGCGTTCCACTCATTGACGCAGATCTGGTTGGATGAGACCCTGCTCTGGTAGTAGCTGACCCAGGTCAGGAACAGGCTGCCCGGGTAGTAGTTATGGCAGCGGGCCACCTCGCTCGCTTTGTGGAGCGACTGGAGGGCTGACCTGAGGCAGACAGTGAGAGGGAAAAGGATTCACACTTGAGAAGTTGTCTTGAGGGCAAAAAGACAAAAACTACAACAGACTGAAACATGAATATGTTCTTCAAGTGACTGACAGAGTCAAATAATTTAAACCAGGAGAGGCGATAACATTGGGCAAAGGCACCCCAGGCAAAAACATTGTTTTTCATGCATTGGTCAATTTTGAGATTTTGGGCTATTTTGCTTCCATAAAATCTTCAGACTAGTGGAAATAAAATAAAAAATCTCTTAATGTAAGTAATCAACTGGGGAAATTTCATGGTGATCTTTACTGTATATCTATGTTACATTTTTTTTTTTACCCTTTGTCATTCCCCTATCTGAGATGCAGAGAAAGTGAAAATGTATATTAATTAATGAACAATAACACATGAGAAATACAATAAGGTTGAATAATTAGTGAGAGAAACAAGGGAACAACAGATGTGAGAAGAGAATAACGGAAAGATTACAGCGATGAAGAGACATAATACAGAGATATAACTGCAGATAAATGAAGGTATCAGGAGATATTCAAGGGAGAGGGGGGTCAGACAAAGAACAAAGTAACAAAGGGACATGAAAATGAGGAAATGAAGACGAGTACGGAAATGAAGAGGCAGCACTGGCGTGGTGAGACTAAGAATGATAGTGAAAAGACTGGAAGGCAGAGAGATAATGAGGGGAAAAAGGAAGTGGAGACTAGAGATAAGAACTAGTGACAAAGAAGATAAAAGGCTGGAGGTCAAAGTCAAAGGGGGAGTACAATGGATACAGTTTTGTTTTTAAGCCTGCAACCTTAACCTCAACCTTCACATAGCTGTTAGAAAATAAAAGTTGCTTACCACATGGCCTGGACAGAAACTGGCTTGAAAACATGAACCCTGTTCACCGTCGACACACTAAAACCACTGTGACAACAAAGAGAGAGAGAGAGAGAGAGAGATTAGAAATGGAACGTGCAGTATAAGTTTATAGGCGTCATCTTACAACACTAACAAATCTTCTTACAATAAAATGAGTAAATAAGAGTCATCAGAGCAGTCAGTTGCCCTCAGTGAGCAGTAAGAGGAAGCAGGTAGGTGTGGTGTCTTACCCGTCTCCATCCAAGTGGATCAGAGTGTCACTCCACAGAGGTAGAACCAGACCCACCGAACAGCAGCTGGCAGGAAGAGCAACACGTCAAACAACAGCACAACAAAACAAGACACACCCGATCGACACAATACAGGGATGTTTCCAGGTCAAAGCATAACAGTAGAGGAAGTCAGACTTCAGCATGCTTCGCTTTTCCTTCACTTGAATATAAATAACAATAGTAAAGACCACTGTTCAAGACTCCCGGTTACAAGACAACAAGTTGTGTAGTGTGAACAGTACAGCGATCTGACGTAGTGTGAACTAGGCATTAGGACGAGGTGTTAGTTGTTGGCACTAGTGTGGGATTTAATGAGTGTTAATATCACACTACAAGCCAGAATAATAGTGTACCATTGTTGTGGCACTTACCTATCAGAGGAGACAAAATCCATGCCGAGCACGATGCTCTCCTCCGTGTCCTGTCTACCGTTGGTGGAGACCACCACCATGTAGCGGGTTACCTGAGGGTAGGCGCTCTCCAGACGCACAGCCTGCAAGAAAAGATGGAGTAGACATGAAGGAAGGCTGGAATACCACTTTATAAATTATACTTTGAGTGCTGTGTGTTTTATGTAAGAGTATCTTTGTTGGTGCAAATTGAGGAGTTACGACTTGCCATTTCCAACAACAGTTTTTTTCCTAACAAGTTTCAGTTCTTTATGTTTGCTAACAAAGAACTGAAACCGGGCCCTCCGCCTGGAGTATAATCTCCCTGATCACAATGCCACCTTGCTTTGCTGTGTGTGTGTGTGGTGTGTATTTGTGTAATGTGCGTTACTGACCAGTCGGATGGTGTCCTCCGGCCGCAGCACAGTGAACATGGTCTGGAGATGTTTCTGGAGGTCACCTGGATGGAAAGGATTTCAACATTTTCACTTAGTTTTAGTTTCTTTTGGACAACGCTTGCATTCTTGCCATTTAAAGGTTGACATAACACCTAAGATGATGTATCATTCACCCTGTGGCAAGTTTCCAGTGCATTCACACTGGAGTCTCTTTCATTTAGGATTACATTCAACCTGATCTCTGAATACATCTGAGGAAAAAAAGCCTGTTATTTCTGAAACACTGTTTCTGATGCTTTTTATAGAAATCAGCCCATTTTACATCACAAAAGCTCCAACTACAAAGACCGTCTTTATCCACAGACAGCAGCAGATTCTACTTCCCTTGTTTCCAACATTTTAAAGATATTTTAAGTGTGAGTTCTTTGACAAAATATTCCTCAATCTGGCCGCCACATTGCATTGCGGCAGTGAACTGACTGAACTCATCTGCCTTGTTGTGAAACAGCTTCAGTGAAGTTAACACCAGCTGTTACTGATGATGCTGCAGAGGAATGTCCATTTGAAAACACGCTCTGCAATTCAACCTCAAGTTTTTCTGTGGAGTTCATTTCTAAGGCTGAGAGTTGGCACAGCTGTCATTTGTGTGTTTACAAGTATTTACCTGTGTGCTTGTTCCTGCGCTGGCTGATGCAAGGTGCAGAGTTAGGCGTGGGACTGTTTCCCCTTGGAAGGAACAGGGCTGCACCTTTTACGGTGAGGAAACTCTCACTGATACTGGAAGGGAAGAGAAAAGAAAAACACATGAATAAAAAAAACACAGCAACTCCTTCCAAGTTATCTAATCATATTTGGTATTTCATTAAACTTATGTAATGTGTTATCACTTTCTTGCATATGCTGACCCCAGCGTCTCATAATAAGCTCAAGATGGGGACGGGAACAGACGAGTGTTGTCATGGGCTTATGTCAGTGTCACAATGGTCCACTCAGCTGGCCTCTGGTCCACAGGCTCCCCAAAACAAGCCCCAATTTGAACTCGGAACACAATGTCCTCTGCTCCTCCACACAGCTGGATTACACATACAGACTTACTCACACCAGCAGCTGCCAGTAGGGCGGGACGGAGGGGGGATTGTGAGGAGACCGGGGGTCCGAGCAGGAAGACAGAGCGAGTCCCCTCCTCCACAATGTTTGAGCGGAGATAAGAGCTGGCCAGCACACAGCGCCCCTCACCAAAGCAGGTCGTATCAAACGGGACTCTGTTCCTCTGTGGAACACTTAATCTTATTAACTGTGACTGAGGTCACTGCATCGAGGATGAGGACACATAATAAACTGAGGTCAGTGTTTCAACTGGATACCAAACATTGAGTGAGTGTGAGCACCTCTGGTGTGCTTGCATGTGTGAATGAGGTTTTTCTCATGGTGGCACACTAACCTAAGTTACACTAGATACCAATAAAACAGGTTTGAAGACCTACTTCTGCAGCCGCTTATGACCATGTCAAATGACAGCCATGGGACCAGTAAACCATAACCTTAATGATGCTGAGCAAGAGGTCTGCAAATTAGACAGCAGGCACTGGTGCTCTTGCATTTATTCAGTGGATGCAGAGAACACAAAACAAGACTTGGTCAAAACCGAGTATATGGCTGGGCTGTGCATGGTCAGTCTGTGAATTTGTGGTTAAATTGTTACACAAATAGTCAGTGGTCATGTCTATAATGTTAAATGCAGCGGTACATGTCCACCAGGAATGGCCATGACACTAGAGGACACACTGCTCCACTCAACTGGTCGTTCAAGCGGTACTTCTGAAAACATTTTCAGTGAGAAATAGGCTATGCCAACGCTGAATGTCGTTTAATTTTAGAACTAGATCTCCTAGTTTGACAGCTTGGTCCAAGTTTCATGAGCCGGACGCGTCGCGCTGGACGGGTTCATTTGCATAACGGACTGTTCCCCGCTTTTCCATTTTGAAAGAGCAACAGCCAATGAGGAAAGTCCAACACTCGGCCAACCGATCCTGTAACTTCATCACTCAGTCCCTCAGTGACAGACCTTTGCGTTTGTAGGGCTGGCCCCTCTGAGGTGCAGCCAAAAAACACTACAGCTAGAGAAAACTATGCATGTGAAATGTTTAATCAGGATTTTAGTAGCACTTGCAGACCAAGGAGGAATCCATCATAATAACAAAAACACATTGGGTGTGTCAGCTCTGCAGGTTTTGCCAAAATTGAACCCACAAGTCAAGATGGCAAGAGCTTAGCCTATCGAGGAACAGGAACATGTGCAGCCACAATCTTGACAGCCAGCCAAACACGGGTCTTAAAGTTAAACAGATTTCTAGAGAAACCCTTTTTGGTTACTTTTACAGCATTTCAAAAATATTTAAAATGATCTGCTGGCTTGAATAAGCACAGCTGTTCCACATTCAATAATTTACACAGAGCATTCGCCAAAAGAAGTTTTGAAGAGGTTAGTGAAAGTTTAAGCTCGCTGCAATTTGTCCATAATAAAATGGAACAAATAATGTGGATATAAGCTGAGTGTAACACTAATCCAGGGAGTTGGTTGACCTGTTCTGCTAAACCTGAATGAGAGTGGTTTCGTAGCCTCCGGGGCCAGAAACTAAGGCGAGGAACTGACAAGTACAAACAGTGAAAATCACTGAGATCAATCCAAGGGAGGTGATGACATCAAAAGCAACATTTTGAAATTGCGCAAACAACCGGTTGATATGCTTATTTTGACGGTTAACCACTGTGTTGAATAATCTATCTTTCCCTTTGCAGCAGCAAGTCTACACTCAATGAACCCAACATCTACAGTTCATCAGGTTCTACACTTCTTCAGTTTCACACTGTCTGCCGTCTGCCATTTAGGCTTCCTGCCATGCCCTTTTCCTCTGTAACTTCATCTCTCCATCCTTCCAGCCGTCCTACTGTCCTTCCTGAGTTTTGCTGAGACCGTGGATGTACAGGATGAAGAGACTCAGACAACAGAGACAGAGAGAAAAAAACAAAACCGCAACTTTGTGCTGAGCTTATTTCCCATAACCCTGCCACCCTTGACCCAGCCGTTTCCTCGCACTCTTGACTCTTGTCACTTCCTCTTTTCAGCATTTCTCACCACTTCGTCGTTTTCATTTCCGCCCCTCTCCTCAAGTCCTGCTGTATCATCTCACACACAGACTCATGTACTGTACTTGGCAATGACCATGTATAGCAGCGCTACTGTACAATGTCATCTGTAATAGAACACTTGTACGCATGGAAAGCGATGCACGTGCATGCACGCAAATGTGCACTTTTACTCCTGCACACAGACACATTGAGAAAGTGGAAACTAAACCTGACGGTTGGAGAGGTGGAGGGCTGTGAACGACTTTCAACTACAGTTTCTAAAAATACTGTAGTCCTTTCAAAGTCTCCGCTATTGATAGACTGCAGTCAGAACCAGCACGGCCGACTTACTGTACATAGAAGCTCCTCTTTGATAGCAGCGATAGTCTTCTGCAGAGGTTTAACACTGAAGCCTGCATGTGCTCTGATTATAGGGACTGGTTTTAAGCTACTTGTATAGACACATAAAAGGGTACGGCTAAGCAGAGACAAAACAAACACCCATTGATTCTACACTAGAGCTGCAGCGATTGGTCGATTAATCTATTGATGATTGACGGAAAATGTACCAGTATTCACATTCATTGTGAGGATTTGATGGTTTCTTTGCCACATATATGATACTAAACTGAATATCTTAGTGTTACTGAATAAAACAAAGAATCTGAATACATCTCATTGGGCTGTGGGAAATTATATTAAAACAGTTTCCACTATTTCCTGGCATTTCATAAACAAAATGATTAATCAATTAATCAAGAAAAGCTTATTCCACGCACCAACAACATATTTTCAGACTGAGAGTGAATCCATTCTGCAAATCTCTGCATCAGTAGCAGTGTTTCCAGTCAATTGTCAAGCAAATGTTAAGCAAACTTTTGAAACGTCGCAAAAAAGAAAAGCAAATTAGGCCTGTTTTATTAACTGGTTTGGAGCGAATAAACTCTGCTACAGCGTAGTTTGGTCAGAAGTTGGTGCTATACGCTAGACATGGCTGTAATCCGTCAGTAAACAGAGATAAAGAAGTAGAGGTTGCATACCGGAAATGAAACAAGTCGGCTTGGCCATCTAACAATCTATGAGAGAAGAATATAGAGAGGTCTTCAGGAATCTGTTTCAATGAGCTCTAATTGTTCTTTCATATCAGCTAGTATTGGCCATGTTTCATGCTGTCCAGAGATGAAGACAAGCATTCGCTAGTTATGGGAATATCCAAGAAGACGGCGACAGCGGAAACAGCTAATCAGTCATGTGAGTTAAATGTTCGCTACATTAGAATATATTGTATTTGGCAAAGGGGTTTCCATAATCCATTTAGCACATCAACTCTTTTTCAACAAAGGCTAAAAACACCTTGTGTGAATGTAAAAACTTTTTTGCCCAATTGAGGAAGTTTTAGCGAATTTTGCCATTTCCGTACAGCTTTTCTCATGCAATAATTCAAAATGCGAATAAAAGCTACAGTATGTGAATGGAAACACAGCTAATGGCTGTCATGAGGTTAGCATTGTCAAATGATCTAATACAGCTGCCTGTAGACTGAAGTGATTCAAACAGATCAATTTGTAATGCTGCCATCAGAGAATGATAACAACACTAGTCAGTCTGTTGGCATGTACCCAGATGAACTACATGTGTATGTTGAGCTCATTGTTATGTTCCTTTCTATCCGCCTAGCTCATTTAAGGGCAAACATATACACAGAAGAATAAAGCCAGAGGGGGAATTAAAAGAGGACAATGAGTTCAACTAAATCTGACCTCATAAAAGTATGTGAACGAGGAACGGGCGGTGAAGGGTGGGAGGTAAAGACCCAGTCAGAGTGTGTAGCAGAGAGTGGGGAGGGTCATCTTTTGGCATTCAGCCATCCCAGGCTGAAGTGAAGCAGTAGGTACTTGTTAGGGCAACAGTCACAGACACAATCATCACTATGTAAGGACCACTCCACATAGTGGGCAGATAACTGGGTGACCCCCTCCTCCTGCCCGTGCCCATATTAGTCACTCTCAGGAGGAGAGTGGGATAAATATAGGGCCTGGCTATATGAAGGGCAGGCCCCCCACTAAGGCCTTATGAGTTTGCACCCGGGATACAGCCCATGGGAAAGACAGGGAGTTAGCTGGCATGTGTGTGTGTTTCTACATGTCCACAGGTGCACGTTAGGCCCTGCTGCTTGGAAGCACGGCCATGGAAAATGTGTCACAACTAGATCACAGTGACAGATGGATGAGAAAGTCAAGTTCATAATGCATCATGCAACAGAGGTCCAAAACTCCTGACCGCACAACATTTTTGATTCAAGTCTGGCCAGGGACCTCTGTTGCACGTCATCTCACTCTCCACCATTACACAGTCCAATTATGGCAAATTTGCCCTAGAAAAAAGTAGGGCTGTGTTGGCCAGAATCTGGCGATACGATATCATGATACTGGGGGTTAGGATTCAATATGTTGCGATACTTTAAGCAAGGTGATATATTGTGATTTTTTAAAAATCTGAGTAAAAAAAAGTTTACCGTTTTATGCAATCGGAACAGTGGGATCTGCATTTGCATTTATCACAGTCCCTGTAACATCCAACATCATAGCACTACTTTGAGAGGGCACTTACACTGAGAGGGCGCATATCTTTGCAAATAAAGTTAAAGTATTGACTGAGTTAATCTTTGCATGTAAACTATTAATTAAAAAAACTATACAGTGTTTTTGAGAATCGATACAGTATGACAAAACATAATATTGTGATACTCAATATTTTCTTACTCTCCTAGGAATCATTTCAAGACTTCAAGACTTGCACAGCAGATCACTGAGCAAAGCATTAGCCACGAGAAGGCGGCAGATGGGGGCAGCCAGAGCAGAAGGGGGTCAAGTCTGATCAAGACAAAGGAATACCAGTCATACTAAACATAGACTTTCATCAACTGGCAAAGACACCAGTCAACATATTCCCTAGACCCTTTGTCTTCTTCTACAAGTTTTGCTGCAGTTTTGCTTCAGTTTCTTTGGTATTCCAGTGTGCAGACCATGGTCCAAGCTCCACCTTAGTGGACTAAACATACCTCACCCAGGCATGCGGTGCTATTCTGAGAAGGATTCAGATTACATTTTAACTACAGTTAAAACAAACTAAGAGGGCAGAAAAACAGTACAAGAGGAGCTCAGTAAAATAATAATAATTTAATGCTGGTTGAATACCACTGGGCAACCTCCGGGTCTGAAAAGTGAAGCCAATACTGAAGTGCCTTAAACTTGCATTCTTTCTAACAGCCAGCAGGGGGCGACTCCTCTGGTTGCAAAAAGAAATCTGATTGTATAGAAGTCTATGAGAAAATGACCCTACTTCTCACTTGATTTATTACCTCAGTAAACATTGTAAACATGAGTTTATGGTCTCAATCGCTAGTTTCAAGTATTCTTCAATACAGCATGATGTTCATTTAGTAAATTATGGTCCCATTTAGAGTCAAATAGACCATAAAGCAGGGGATGCTTTAGGGCGTGGCTACCTTGTGATTGACAGGTTGCTACCACGGCGTTGTCCAGTCTGGGAGTTGTCCGTGTTTTCATCTTAGAACTTTAACTCTTTCACAGTGTGTTTTCAGTTCATGAAAGTAAATTTCTACATTTTGGTCGCCTAAAAATGTCTTGTTCAGTTATACTTAGCTCCATCCTCTCGTGTCACTTCCGAACTCTAGGCTTCAAAACAGCAGTCTACAAACCAATAGGTGACGTAACGGTGACTACGTCCACTTCTTAAATACAGTCTGTTGGCCATATGTAGCTCAATTGTTAGTAACAATGGCTGAATAAGGGCTTCCATTCCCACTTTGATAGCTTGTGGTAAAAATAAAAAAAGAATGACAGTACTTTATAACAACAAGTGGAACTTCCAGGACCCACATCCATTAACAAACACTATCAGACACCTGGCAATGACTACTGTGATGCACTTGGTAGCTACAGTACACAGCTGGTCTGATCTCGTGCCATTAAAAACTTAAACCAAGTTATGTAGGTTATTTAATTTGCATCACACGCACACAGGCACAGACACAAGCATAAGTAGTGACCTATATCCAGCTGCCATATCCCTTTCAGCTGCTGAAGTCCCTCAGACACAAACACTCACTTCAGATTGTCACGTTTCAGTCGTACCCAACATAAACACACAAGAGCAGCGGAAGAGAAGGGTTTACCGGTATTTCTAAAATTGCTGGGATAACAATGGTGTTTTAGATGCCATTTAGCCACACAGGTAACACTTAACTCCGTGGACGGCCTCAAGACTTGTAATTACTCATTCAACCACTGGTTAAACATTCTGGCACATACAGGCGTTCACACTGTAAACAAACAGACATATGTGTACACAAACATTAAACATGCCGACACACATAAAACACACACTGGGTGCTAAAATAAAAGGATGCTGAAAATCTCCGGCGTTGCGATGAGAGAGTAATACAAGGGTGTGGTGATAAAAACTATCAACAGGCATCATGCAATGTGGCCAACAAAAGGAAGTCAAAATATTCCCACATCTGCTGCCATTTAGTGCCTGCCAGTACGAACTGTATTGTGCATGTGTCTTGCAGTAACATCTTCCCCTATTTCCTTAAAGACTGGGTGCAGCCATCATAAAGAGTAAATGCTCAGATTACGCAATAACCTCACCACATAATCATGTGTAAAACAGCTGAAAAACAATGCAATCAAGGCGCAGGCTGTCCTTGACTTCTCTGAAAGCCGACACAGAAGACCAACCCTCATGCAGGGCACAGCCAATTTTCTCACGGCACTAATATGTTACACAACAACATCAAAACACAGACACTGGAACTACATGAATTGATTTTTGTGGAAAATTTGGTAATGTTGATCTTTTAATCCAGTTGCAGTAATTTCTGCATTGATTTCCCCCAAATTTGCAAAGCTTATCTGAGCCAGCTCCACATGAGAGTTGGGAAACACTGGAACAGGCTTTGATCTGTCCTGAAGGGCAAACTTGTCTTCACCGCAAGTACAAGTCAACTAAATCCTTTTAAATCTCACCAGCAAAAAGAAACCTTTAACTCACTTTGCCTTGATGTCTGCAGGCAGTGAAGATCACAGATAAGATTGGTGTGAGATGCATTAATGGTAACTCCCTTACATCACAGCAAAGAACATATGTAATATTTAGTTCAGCTGACTGACCTGTGGAACGCTGGGCTAAAATTAACTGCAGAGGCTTACTAATCAATGGCAAATCAAGCAAGCATATCCAGTGTAGACTATTAATGGGTTACAAGGAAATCTATTATTGTAAATCACAAAGGGTAATACTGCATTAAAGGGACAGCATGTAGGATTTGGCAGCATCTATTGGTGTGCTTGCAGATTGCAACCAACTGAGTACCCCTCCGCTCACTCCTTCCTTTTCAAGACTGCAGTGACGTGAGCCGCCAAGTGCAAAACCGTGGTAACGCCAGTAGGCTACCTCCGGGTCTGAGAAGTGAAGCCAACGCTGAAGTGCCTTAAACTTGCATTATTTCTAATAGCCAGCAGGGGGCAAATCCTCTGGTTGCAAAAAGAAGTGTGATTGTATAGAAGTTTTTGAGAAAATGATCCTACTTCTCACTTGATTTATTACCACAGTCAACATGGTAAACATGAGTTTATGGTGTCATTCGCTGATTGTAGGCTTCAAAACAGCAGTCCACAAACCAATGGGTGACGTCACGGTGACTACGTCCACTTCTTATATACAGTCTATGGGTATGAATATTATATTCCATTTCTGGTAATAGATCCCCCGAAATGCTACACACTGTTCCTTTAAAAGTGATTTTCCGTTGCTCGTTTCCTGGTTTCCTAAACTAAGTGTCAGAAGCCAAGTGGATTCAGGCCAATTTTTTTGGGTGTCTTACGATGAGTCACAAACATTAGCTTGTTGGTTAATGGTTAAACACCACATTGAATACAATAATGTAGAAAATCTTAAACAACATTGTAGCCTTTTTCTTCATCTTCATGCATATTTAAGTTAATTTTCTGAATGTTTATTTAAAAAAGTCTTAATTGTAACTTAATAACAACTATGGTCATCACACCAAGCACTCACAAGTTCAAACAAACAATATATCCCAGCCTTGAACAAACAAGAAGGGAGGGACAAAAACAATTGATATGGCGATCAGGTGATTTATGCTTGTCTGTGTCTGGACCTGTGAAACAGGTAGGATGATTCACACTTTATGCAGAGCCATTATGTCTTAGTAAGGTCAAAAAAGGAAGCACTACTATATGAGTAAGACTCTGCTACGTCACCAGGAAATAAATTCACCACTGGTGTGGCAAAACTTTTACACATGCTCAGCTTACTCACAGTGTTTAACGTTTCGACACATTATTACTGCTATTATCTCTAAATACATATGGGAAACATTTAGTCCACATTTTAAATGTGAAAAGAGTCTGACTATCCAACAATACAACAATTCAAATACAGACAGCTATTTTACAGTTTAATTATGATGATGATAATTATGATCATGTGTAATCAGGTGCTGTCTGTCCCTGCCACCAAAGGAATGTGTTTTAATGTATCAATTCAAATCTATTCTATTCAATGTATCTTTATTTATTTGTATTTAATATATCTTTATTTATTTGTATTTAATATATCTTTATTTAATATATCTTTATTTATTTGTATTTATTTGTATTTAATATATCTTTATTTAATATATTTGTATTTAATATATCTTTATTTAATACATCTATTTCTATTCTATTCAATTTAAATATAAATTCAAATACAGACAGTATTAATTATGATAATGATAGTTATGATCATGTGTAATCAGGTGCTGTAGTTATACTGTCTGTCCCATTGTATTAATGTGTTTTAATGTATAAAACAATATCAAACTATTACAGAGTGTATATATATCTACCCTCCACAACAACAGTGCCACTTTTGTAAACTTACAGCTGGTTGATCTGATTGTTGGACACCGCCGAGTCGTCGCTGAAGTAGGGCACCATCTTGGCCCCGCAGCAGGAGCAGAAGCTGACCGCCGACGAGCTGTCGGATTCGGTCACCGCACCGAGCGTCATACCGCCGGTGGAGAGTGGAGGACGCGCAGAGTGAGGAGGAAAAGTGTCAAGTGTTCTTGGTCCGAAAGCAAACTTTTTACTCCTCTCCCACGGTCATGTGCTCCGTCATTTCAAGACAACTTCCTTTGGGTGTTGATAGTCGTAATAAATGACGAAGTATTCCGCGGAAGTCTGTTTCCAAAGCGTGTTTCTTTCTGTCGAAATAAATTAATCAGCACACTTTGTTCCTGCTCCTGACGCATGGCTGTCCAAGATCTCCAAATAAAGCAGAAGTGAAACCCATAATGAGCAAGTGTCTGTATTGTTTTCTAAATATGAATCATCCAACAGACAGTATCCTCCACCATGTACAGTACTAGGACATATGACTCCAGTCAAACTCTCACAGGAGAAGTTTATAGCAGAGAGGAGGAGGAGTTGGAGACATGTGTTTTGGGGAAAAGTGGGGAGCCAATGAGGACAACAGGGAAGTACGACCGCCCACAATACCAGCACTTCTGCAGCGACGCTTTGCTGAAGCAGAGCAGTTTGTATACAAATGCACCTTGCAGGTTATTTATCCTCCTCTGGGTGTGTTTATGAGACAATTCACTGCCTGTAAGTGTTTGCTCAAAAGCTGCATACTGTTGGTATACTGCATGGCACATGTTGGTTGCCCATCCGTGATGGATTATATAATACTGTAGGTCACACTATGTTTTAGTAATAATTAGGGGTGTAGAAAAATATCGATATGAGTATCGCGATATTATATTGTGCAATACTCGATTTTTAATTAACCACTAAATAAATCCAATTGCCCGCTTTCGGAGGTTGTTGCGGGTGTAAGCGCCATTTACTAGTGCCAAGTTTATGTTTATTGTTTGGATAATATTATTTGCTGGAGTTCAGTGAAGAATATATTTCAGTTAAATGTGAGAGAATATTGTGACTATATATGGTGTGATTCCTTCCTGTATGTTTACCACTGTGAATTTGAGTTTCATCCTGTGCGGCTTCACACGTGACAAAGGGACAGGAAGTGAATTTTATTGTAAAATTACTTTTATTGTGCAAAGGTTCAGCTGTAAATAAACGAGTTAACGGCAGAGCAACACGGTTGTTTTACCGTTGGCGATGGCGTTGGCGTTGCTACCGGGCCGACTCAACGCGTAAAACATTGTGATGTCGTCCTTGAAATGTTGTTATTGACAGAAAGTAAGTTAAGACGAAGATAAGAAGAATGAAGACTAAAGATAGCCACTACAGGGGGCTCAGTTTCAAAGCTAAAACCAAAGGAATCCATTGGTACCAACCATCCCATAATAGCTTGTCGCGAAGGAGGCTACATAACGCTCCAAACTTGCCCTAAAGTTTGGCGAGGAAAAACTGTTAAGGCCATTTTTCAAAAGGGTCCCTCAACCTCTGATCTCCAGATATGTGAATGAAAATGGGTTCTATGGGTACCCACAAGTCTTCCCTTTACAGACATGTATGCACTTTATGATAATCACATGCAGTTTGGAGCAAAAACCATGCAGTTTTTTGCATGCAGCACAAATGTGTTATTTTTGCCTATTCTAAAATGATATATTTCTAATGTGTTCTTTATACTATGACAGTTTTCCTAAAATAACATTAAAAAAATCACAATATATTGCCTTGCTTACAGTTTCGCAAGACTTGCAACCGGAGTATCATGATACATTTCGTATCGCAAGATTCTTGCCAATACACAACCCTACTAATAATATGATAATATAGTTAGAATAAACTGCTGTCCAACAGCTAATTAGGGTGACCAGGTCTCCCACTTTATGAGGGACTGCACAGCATTTTTATCCCTCCCACATATTGAGACTACTATGTCCCTCGTTTTGATCGGCTCTAGTTTTCAAAAGTCAAACCACTGCAGGACTTTTCTAAAATATGGCTTTTATCCAATGGCTGTGAAGAAAGCAGGGAAGGCTGCCATCACGCCGGTCAAGTGCAGGTTAACCTGTTTCTGCGAAGCGACGGCCAACGGGGAAAAGTCAGAATATGATGGGAACTACCACAAAGAAAAGGAAACGAAGCTACAACAAAGACTGTCAAACTACTTATATCTGGGTGAAGTCAGTGAAAGGTCATTCTCAGTTTCTTGGCAAAATTAGTTATTTTTCAACCAGAGGGCAAAGCATAGAGATGTTACAAGCTAAGGGGCGGAATAGAAATGTTTATTTTTACAAGTTAGATAGACATTATTTCGAGATTGAAGTCTATCGCTCAGCATTAGTAACAAGGCCCACATTGTCCCACACAAACATACCTTTAGTCCCACATTTGGTTTGTTCAGATCTGGTCACCCTGCAGCTAATTCAGTGTCCTGGTACAACAAGGTCAATTAAACTAATAAAACAGAGTCAATTAACCCCACATGGGATTTTGGTTTGGCAGTGAGTCACTGAGGAGACTTCACTTGTCTCCTCTCCGCCCTTTTCTCCCACCACACAGACCCTGTGGTTGAGTTACATAAGGGCCAAGAACAAAATGAGAAACAGGCTCAAGTCATCCAGTCAAAAAGTCAAGATTTCAGCTTGTTAAATGTGAATATTTCCTGGTTTCTTTACTCCTCTATGACAGTAAACTGAATATCTTTGAGTTGTGGACAAAACAAGACATTTGAGGATTTGAGCTCGATAGAATGCAAGTTTAAGGCATTTCTGCATTGGCTCCACTTTTTGGACCCGGAGGTAGCCCACTGGAGATATACCGGAGCCTGTCTTGTCAAGAAAGTCTGCAGGAGAAACAACCCTTCACATTCGGGTGGTCTGAGGACATCAAGTATCAACTAAGATACTGCATGCTCACAGTATGGACACAATGTTTTGGTTAATTTTACAGCCTATTAAACATTTTATATTCTGCTGGCGTGCCGACGTGTAGGGTCCTATGTAAGCTGACAACAATTTGAAAACACTGTAAAACTGCAGCCCCCTCATCATATTCACACCGGCGAGTGCCAAGAACCTAGAATGAAACTAAAACATCTGTGGCCAATGACCTCTACGCAGCGAAGCTAAGCTTTATTATTATGTTTATGGAAGGCCTGATCTACGTTTTGGCTTTTCTCCAGAGCAGAGCTGTTATCAATAGGGAGTTTAACTGAGAAATACGACACTATTAAGAAAGCCGTTTTACAACACACCTTTGGCTCAGTGTTCACAATCTTTCCAGCCCATTGTTATTCACTGTAATCTGCACAGTATGCTTGTGTTCTTCTAGGTCTATGAACACCCCTGAGCTTTGAGGCTGTGGGGAAAACTGTAGTTGAACTTGTTACTGATGTTATGCTGTGTCTCAATTTGCGTACTTTTGTACTTAAACTTGCTATTTTGAGTGCATAAGTGCGTTCACAATGAGAAGTATGGCAAAATGCAGGGTACTGTAGGTACCCGGTTGTTGGACTCAAAACGGTCCAAACGTTGAGTGTGGAACGCTGGACACTTCTCCCCCTCAACGGTCGCCATCTTTACTAAGTAGAGGAAAAGGAAGGACCACCAACCTATTTTAAACTTGTGAAAATGGCGAACAAGGAAGCTGCAGCGGTTGCTATTGAAACCACGAACACCGAACTATACAAATTTAAGTTATACATGTGTTTTTTTCACTAAGAACCACTTCACTGTAGACGGATGGAAGCCATTATTGGGTTAATTTATCCGTCTGAACAGAATTACTGCCGATATGGCGTGATGTCCATGGCAAATACATGGCAGGGGACAGTGTATGTGTATGTTTTAGCACTAGAGACTCCACGTGTCCAGCTACACTGATTATATGACATAAGAAACAAACACACCAACGCCTGCACTCCTGCCGTCACACTAAGCTTTACTCCATCTCACCTTCCTATCAACAACTCTTGCATCACAAGGCAGGTTTTCCAAAGAGCTCTGACAGCAACCGTGACCATAAAATCCACAAACACACACACACACACACACACAGCGGCTCTAGTGCTCTTCATGTCATGTGGTTCTGTTTAGTGTCGTCAAATTTACCAGAACTCATTTGTCTGTGAGCTGGTAACATGAGAGTCTGTTGTGGTGTTTAGCTGAGACCTGGACAAGTTGCACAATCGTCTTCAGCCACATGTCTTCCCACCGTCACTTGACGATGGGCAGAAACATGCAGGTCAACGGTGCTGTAGTTATGTATTTGTATATATTTCAAAGTGTGTGAGAATGTCCCCCTAGTGAGCCCTATCATCCTGCTACCTCTTTGGTTAGTACATGAAGACAGCTGTTTACCATACGCTGAGCTGGAGATGGGCTAGTGTTAGCATACTGTTCTACAATAAAGCTATATAAATAACCTGCAGTATGATTTACTCTGTCTTGAAAAACATCCTGAAAAACATCTGTCTTTCATCTTAAAATCATGCTGAAGGTAAAGAAGTGTGATAGAGTAGTAGCGGTGGCTAAAAAACACCCGGCCTAAAAACCTTAAAACAAACAACATAAAAATATGTTTCAAGATTGAAAACAAAGCAAAACAAAGAACAGCTGGACTACAACGCCTTCAGTTCAAATGTTTGCCGACTACTCGGCCCACTCTGTTGCGATAGAAGCACTTAACCTTGGAGGAACAGGTAGCACTCTTAACAGCCAGATAAGACAGACAAAGACGGACCTGTTAGCAGAAGTAGCCTGTGTAAAGTACCAAACATGTCATGTACTGCAACAAACAAGCACTGGGTTCAACACAGTTCTTTGGTTTGAGACCTTATAGACCGTTTCAATGGAATTGCATTCCTAGGCAACAGCTTGGGCCCATATTACTTCCTGTCAGCTGATGTAATTCACAATGGTTGCGTCCCAAATTCTATACTAACATGCTATTTAGTACACTAAAACAGTATGTGAGATATTTTAGTATGTCCGAAACCTTAGTATGAAACCAATAGTACGTGAATTGCATACTGTTTCCAGTGAAATCTTACAGTATGCAACACTGGACACTACGGCGGCATAAATATCCCACAAAGCAATGTGGCAGTGACAACAACGTTCATAACAAACGTTGACCGACAGCTCTGCAATGGCATTAACACTTCAGTCTAATTGTAAGTATAAGATTTCACTTTGCTAGATGAAATATATATTTTAAATTAGTTCCGATTTTGATTATCACAAATCATTGTTTTGGTCACATGAGGTTGGCACGGGTTACTATGGTTACACGTCTCCAACCGGCAAGAAGGCTCTCTTAGCTGATTGGATAAGTGGTAAAAAAGAATTAAACACAATGTTTTTTTCCGCAGATGATGATGGAAGTGGCTAAGGAGTGAGCTTTCTTATACAGTATATTGTATTGTTATTTTACCACTGTACCGCACTTTGGTCAACTTTGGTGTTTTTAAATGTGCTCTATATATAAACCAAACTTGAAACTTGAGCCATCTCACTTCCTTCTCATCTCTGTTGAGGGTTGCACATGTACAGCACCCATCAGGCACTCGCAAGAAAATGGCAGCGGGTATAGACAAAGATTATTATCTGAATTGCAAGCGAGCATTTCAATTATCCTGGAAACAGGAGTTTAGTTGGGTGGCGTTAGAGGATGTGGGTGAAACTTCAACTATGCATTGCGAAGATTGCCGCGAGTTTGAGAGGAAGGCGGATAAAACATGACAATTAACTTAAGTTTTTGTTGACATTTGAAACCAATAATAAATACTAGAATTGCCGTCTCGCGGTTGTATGCCTCCGCCAACCAGTCAAGGTGCAGTTTACATCCATGTCTGAATGTCACCACTTCATCATTTTATCCTATTAGACGTTTGTGTAAAATTGTCATATTAGCATATCAACTCTTGAGTTATGGTCAGCAAAATCTAATCAGTTCATCCTTTGTGCCAAATTTGAAGAACTTCCATCAAGGTGTTCCTGGGATATCGTGTTCTCAAAAATGGACTGGACGGACGTACCGACGAACGGACAACCTGAAAAGATAATGCCTCCGGCCACAACTGTAAAAATTGATTTCGGGCAAGTAGATTTATGACCCACTTGCCTGACCTGGCACGTGAAAAAAAGAACATTAACGATGAACTCTGCATGTCACTAATCTAGGACAGGCAGTACAGTATGTTATGTTCATGTTTAACTGTAGGAGGCCAGGAGGCAGGTGTGGTATCCACTGTTGTGTGTAAATAACAGAGCAACCTATAAACTTAAAGAGGCATGTCTCCACATGAGGAGATGGTGCTCAAACATTGAACACAGATGGTGCCCTCGGCTTGGCGTTCGCTACTGCACCTTGCCCTTCTTGTTCTTCTAATAGCGGGTTCATGAAATTCTTGGCCTGGTGTACCTGCCCTGCTTGTGTATTTCTGGCTCGGAGCTGATGCATGTGTCAATAAAATGCATAGTGAACAATGCAGGAAGAAATTATTCTGATCAGTGTCAGAATGTACTGTACAACTAGGTTAGTGTGTTGTTATTAAAATAGCTCACGTCATTTATCACAGAGTAGTTCCTCTTGGCACCGAAATAGATTCTATGAATAGATTTTATCCCAAACAAACAAACAGCTTACACTATAACAGAGGCCTCAGCTCAAATGACCTGTACTGCATTCTGTAAAAGAAAATGCTCTATAGCATATAGCACAATGGACAGATAAGGTCAGAAAGAGAACAACTAAATGCCACCCTTCATTCTTCTCACAGGCTTTTCTCATTTACAGACAGCTTTTAACCACAGTAGATACAACACACTGACACACCGCTACCTTCATACAGACAGTCTGAAAACCAAACAGAGAAGAGAACTGAAAGTAAGGAAGTACTGTCACTGACATTTCAAGTGGGTCATTCATTGCAGGTGTGCTTTAACAATACAGTTTCAGTCTTGTGATGCTGCAACCTTTGACCGCCGCGCCACATCACATGATATCCCGGCAGACAGTCACAAGAAGGATAGGAAGCAACTCATTTGATCAGCAGCAACAGCCGAACAAAGTTCATCAGCCGTTTTCACCAATTTGCCAACCAATTAAGATGAAACACCACAGGCAAAACATTGTTTTTCATGCACTGGTTATGGGCTAATTTGCTTCCATAACCTGTCTGGTTTGGAAGTGGATAGTAAACATCCAAAATACACATTTAGGTGTTTATTTTACTACTTTGTCTATTTGTGTCTGTAGATTTCCCCTAAATTCACCAAAAGTTACTTATAAATATTGCCTATTTCCATATTTAAACATAAAATATCCGAAAACTTGTAATACAAACATGATTGTCTTAGTGTAAGTAATCAACTGGGGAAGTTTAATGGTGATAACTATTAGTAACTATTAGTACTAGTTATTAGATAACTATTTTCCCTATTCACCTGTAGTGTCTTCAAAATGTGTGGAACTTTACAATCCATATCTTTAGAGGCTGTTTTCTCAAAGTGTGTTTTTTCTCTCTCTCAGCCAGAAATCTCCACTTCAGTAGCACTTACATACACCAAACTTTCCACTTTCATTCCTATCTTTGTTCTGAAGGTTTTTACCAAGGGGTTTGTTCACATACTGTATCATTCATAGCCTAATTTATACAACATTTTATTCCTAAAAACATGGCAAAAATAGATTTTTTTTAATGGCAATATACTCTGATTTATGGATTGATAAAAAGAGATATCCAAAATTCCCTCTGTAAAAACCTTTGACACTAATATGTCAACAAAATGAAACAAGAATTTTGAACCTGGCTTTATCCAGTGTTCAGATTTCTGTTCTGGAAATGTATGCAAATTAGTACATATTTAATAAGATAATGCCTCATTGGCGTATTTAAGCATAAAATAATTGTGCTAATGTAAGTAATCAACTGGGGAAGTTTCATGGTGATATCTGTTAGTTAAATTGTTTACCCTACTCACCTGTAGTTTCTCCCCTTAAAAGATAGAAGAACAAAACCTTCAAATGCTAGTTTTGTAACTCTAGATAGAAAAAAATGTTTCTCTGACACTTTCCTTGACAGTCAGTGTCCTGAGGCATCAGTGTGAGGCAGAGGTTCATTAGTGCCCTGCAGTAACGTTATTCTTCATTGGTGTGGTACAGAGTAGAGAGCTGTTGTGTGTGTCTCTATGAAAGAGACGTTGACAGACAGAAAGGGGGAATAGGAGGGAGAGATACCGGGTGTGAGTAGTGAACTGAATAACTGTAAGAGAAAAGAAACAAAGACTCTGGAGAAAAGCAAGAAATCAAGACAGAGTGAAAATATTACTGCACTGCAAAAGCTGCCCTCAGTCTTAGTGGCTCTTATACGACATATTGGCCCGTGCTGCTACTTGAATCCATATGTAGGGTGTGGTGGACTTAATTGGACCTCAAGTCTTATGTAATACACATTAGGGGTCACTCAGCAAGGCCCTTGGCTGCACTCTGCATGTCTGTGTGGATTTGTGCTAATGTTGAGCAAATGGCGAGCTAGGTAAATGGTAAAACAGGACTATAATGATGTTAGGCGTATGGGGAATAAGCCCTATATGTGTGTGTGTGTGTGTGTGCACGCATCCCTGGGTATGACTTCACCAGCTGCTGCTGCTGCTTTGTTGTATTACCTAACAGATAATTGGGACCACATGTCTTTCTTGGCACTATTGGGGTTTGTTAAAGGTTTGCAGGAGTGACATCACCAAGTTTCAATTTTCATATATGTGACATAGCATAAAATATTGTCTAATATGTTCAGCTTTGGGTTAAACTCCACTCATTTCATGCACTATAGGTGCTCCACAAGAGGCCCTTGGCTTATCTTGGGCCAGCTGCAATCATGAACTGAAATTATTATCATATGGTGTATATGGGGTTTCAAATATTATCACTGCTGCCAATGAGGTCATGCTTTCAGACCATGGACGTTATATAAGAAGAGGTCGTCACGTGTGGCCTTCAACGACCAGGAGAACCTCCGCTTGCTCAAACTCAGGGTGTTGAGGGTCCAGAAGGAAAATGAAGAAGCTGAACGCCAGCGGGTAGAAGCTGCTTTGCAGCGAAAACTAGAGCAGCAAGAATTCATCAAAGAAAAAGAGAAGGGAATTTTGAAGCTGCAGGAGGATGCAACGAACTTCATCACACTGGAGAACTTGGATCAGCGTATAGAAGAAGCGTGACATCACCCATTGGTTTGTGGACTGCCATTTTGAAGCCTTGAGTTCGGCATTTTGGCCATCGCCATCTATGATTTTGTCCGTCACCATATTGGTTTTTGGCAGTCGCCATCTTGTTTTTTGCAACCAGAAGTGACACGAGAGGGTGGAGCTAAGTACAACCGAACACTGAATAAGACCTTATTAGGCAACCAAAATGTTACAAGTAACTTTCATGAGCTGAAAACACAGTGAAAGAGTTAAAAGACATGGACAACTACCAGACCAGACAACGCCATAGTAGCAACCTGTCAATCACGAGGTAGCCACGCCCTACAGCATACCCTGCTTTATGGTCTATTTCACTCTAAATGGGACCATAATCTACTAAATGAACATCATGCTGTATTGAAGAAGACTTGAAACTAGCAATTGAGAACATAAACTCATGTTTACAATGTTTACTTAGGTAATACATCAAGTGAGAAGTAGGCTCATTTTCTCATTGACTTCTATAAAATCAAACTTCTTTTTGCAACCAGAGGAGTCGCCACCTGTTGGATATTAGAAAGAATGCAAGTTTAAGGCACTTCAGCATTGGCTTCACTTTTTGGACCCACAGGTAGCCCACTGGGGATATACCGGAGCCTGTCTTGCCAAGACAGACATAATCGTACATCGTCCAATACCTAATTTGTCTTTGTTCCACCAGAGGGTTCAAAATAGTAACCTTACCTAACATACGTAAGACATAAGACGTCCAAAAAGATATTCTTCACTGTGACTATGACTCATTTGTAGATGCTAATTGGCTCAAGATGCTGCCAAGATTCACCTCACTAATATTATGGCTTTGTTAGCCAAAGCATATATGCATAATGAACGTTCCTTTAGCCTGATAGTTAGTGCACATTATCCTGCTGTGTGAATGAGCTCAGGACTAGACACTTTGGCCCTCCTAACAACTCCAGACCAGCGGTAGCCTGACCGGCTTTTTTCAGATCCATTTGATTTTGCCAGGCAAGGTCTCGCTGGGCTCGATCCAAGACACGCATGAATGAAATTTGAGAGTGATCCTGAGCAACAGCCAAAACGCAGGGGTGAAGAAAAAGAAAATGATGCAATAAAGAAGTTGAATCTCATCCCGACAACGTGGAACTCTGCCCTGCTTCATAGCAACAACGCTCAAAGTTGAGACAACACTGCCTGAAATCTGTCTGTATCTGTTGTTACATTAGTTTGTTCTGAGCATTCAATTTGACCCTGTATCTGGTGTCCACAGTCTCCAGACAGGATGGCAACGTTTCAATCTGACCAGTCGTTGAGTCTGTACTGGCCTCACAGAGCAAGATATGAAATGTCTGTCTTAGGCTCAGCTGCACTGTAGGAGTATATCTGCATATAACTGCAGTGTCTCATTACCTGCTATATTAAACTGTACAGACAGTAATAACAAGTGGTAACTTAAAAATATAAGTGATAAAAATCAATCAAATGGTAAAGACTGTTTAGATTGCACTAAGAGCTTAAATTAGTCCACAAAAGTCCTTACAAAGTCCATTAAAGATGGAAATGCTGTATAGACTCTGATGCTCCACTCCCTGTTTAATGATTGTGTGCTACCGTCACGGACAGACTGTGATGTAAAGATAGCATTTAAAGTAGGTCTGTCAATCGATTAAAATATTTAGTCACGATTAATTGCATGATTGTCCATAGTTAATCATGATTAATTGCAAATTAATCACATTTTGTATCTGTTCAAAATGTACCTTAAATGGAGATTTGACAAGTATTTATTACTCCTATCAACATGGGAGTGAGCAAATATGCTTGTTTTATGCAAGTGTATAGGTACTGCATTTAGCATAAAAAATATGTTCAAATCATAACATGGCAAACTCAAGATTAACAGGCAACAACAGCTGTGAGTGTGTCAGTGTGCTGACTCGACTATGACTCACCCCAAACTGCATGTGATTATCATAAAGTGGGCATGTCTGTAAAGGGGAGACTCGTGGGTACCCATAGAACCTATTTTCATTCACATATCTTGAGGTCACAGGTCAAGGGACCCCTTTGGAAATGGCCATGCCAGTTTTTCCTCGTCAAAAATCTTAAGTTGCGTTAATGCCTTAAAGAAATTAGTTATGTTAAAAGGAATTTGCGTTAACGCTGACTGCCCTAATTTAAAGTGATAAGAGCCTTAAGCACAGTGAAGACAAAGTTCCTATGTTTAGTAGTAGCCGGTTTAAAACTAAGTCAAACGCTCACACAAACATAAAGCCCATGTGTACAGCTTGTCCTGTGTAAAGTCTATGAATTTCATTCAAATTCTGTAGAGGGCCTTGGCCCAGCATTACAGCATAAAGCCACCTGAGTTATCTAAACAAAAGGACAATAACATTGGTGACGTCCTTGTCTTTTATGAGATACAAACATCAAAAGCAAATTACCTACTCAGCCACAACCACCAGGTGGAATCATGCAAATCAACCCCAGCCTTTGACGTCAGTGGACTGACCACATATTGACAAATGTACTCACAAAGGCATCATTTGTTTGCAGCATGAAAAAACTATTAAACAAAACTATTTAAAAACCATTGCTGGTGCCACAGGGCCCAATCCTCAAATGACAATAAGTACTCTGAAACCACTGTGTGAATGTACTGTGTATTTGAAGTGCAATACACACAAATGTGTAAATTAGTTCCTAAATGACATGAATTAGTTGTATTGAGACTGCCTTTACTAAACAAAGCTATAATAGCTCCTTCATATGAGGCTAACTGTTGTAAGGTGCTTATTGAACACTGCACTACAGTAAAGTGATGTAATTTTCTGAACTTAACAGACTGTTCTAGCTGCTCTATTATTTGCCCTTATCCACTTAGTCATTATATCCACATTAGTAATGATTATCAAAAATCTTATTGTGTAAATATTTTGTGAGAGCACCAATAGTCAACTCTACAATATCGTTGCAATATCGATATTGAGGTATTTGGTCAAAAATATTGTGATATTTGATTTTCTAGACAACGTACAAAATGAATGTGTGAATCTGGATAATATAGACTTTTTGTTAACAATTGTGTTTGTATGACAGGAGTTTGAATAGATATTACTCACTAATGGGAAACACAACTCCTTTTATATGTTACAGTCTTGGTTTAAGCAAATATGAAAGGAATTTTCATTTTGGTGGCATTGATAAACTGGTTTTATTTTGACATATAAGTTGGCATTTGTGCACTAGGGTTGCACAATTAATCGAATATTAATCTCAATCATAATTAAATGAACATGATCGCCTGCGATATTGACGTTTAGAATTCTTGCTCCGCTCAAAGCAAACACCGCTGCATATCAAATCAGACACTTCCTAAAGTAACAAGCAGCTACCAGGGTGCGATCGAGATGTTTTGGCTTCACTTTTGGGGAGCTGTCATGCCGCTGCTGTGAAAAACGTTCCTGAATGTTACGGCTGCAGTCCAGAGTAGAAGAGTAATATACTGTATAGTTAATGGGCAAAACAAAAATGCACTGAATTCAGGTGAAGAAGAACCTTATTTTAAGTCTTATTTTGATGCAACAATTTGTAAATTAGCAGGAATGTAGCACAATATGAAAGTGAAGTGCTCTGTAAATTTTATTTTGGTACGATTTTATTTTTAATCTAGGAGATGCACTGTGAATAAGGATCAGTCTTATTTTGATGCAAAGATTTGTACATTAGCAGGAATATAGCACAACTTGGAAGTAAAAGCAGTGTTCTGTTTATTTGGTGTGCATTTTAAGTGCAATAAAAATATTTTGTCCCTAAAATCAATGAATAATTGTGAAGAATAATCGTGATTTCAATATTGATCAAAATAATCATGATTATCATTTTGGCCATAATCGTGCAGGCCTGTTGTGCACTGTATAAAATCAATACAACAACTGCATTAATGTTTTAAGAACTATAACAGAAAATGTTCAGTAATTGAAGGAACGCTGTAAATCTGAAGCGCCGTCTCCCCCTAGTGGCCTGAGTCTCAATTTACAGTTTCTATTGAATGTCAGTGTGTGAAAAAAACAGAGTTATTCCAGGAAACTGGAGACAGAGTATGACAAAACAGGATGTGGTCTCACCTCCTGGGCTGGGAGCGACGGTCATCCTCACCACTGCCCGACTCCTAGAGGGAGAGACAGACGGGAAATAAGTAGAAATGAATATTCAATGCCTGCGTCATTTCACATCAGTCCTGCTAACATTTCAGAAAGGACACACGCTATCACATTGATCAAAGAGACTTGGGAGGCCATTTGCATCACAAGCTGAGTCAGACTCAATTAACCTTGCATTAAAAGAGTGTTAAATAGGCTGGCGGCTAGGGAGGATACGTTAAGCCTTTCATCTGTGACTTCAGTTACAAGGCAGGGCCAGGGTGGTATTTTAACTGAGGCTCAGAGCAGGGACCGGGGATAAGGGCTGAAACAGACTGTCCATGCCCTCCCCTCTCTGTCTCTCTTTTTCCAAAATGCAATCATCCTCCCCCAACCACTGCAACCAGCACAGTCCGCCACACACACACACACACACACACACACACACACACACACACACACACACACACACACACACACACACACACACACACACACACACACACACACACACACACAATTTTAATCCCAGCCTGTTTCGGTAATCCCTCACAAAACTCAGGGAACTTTCTCTTTGGCATCAATCTGTCAATCCTGGCTACTACACAGGCAAACCCACGCACACAAAAACCCCAGATACATACAGTATGGATGGACACAGACATTGGATGCTGAACAATAATGAAGACGCTAATGCTGGTGCTGATGAATGATGATGATACACGATGAGTGATGAGGAAGATTAGGTGGAGAGGTCAGGAGGTGCAGAAGCTTGAGGAGGAAGGATGGAGTTTTCATCTATTCCTGTGTCCGATTAGGCCCAGAGGGGCAGCTGGCTGAATGATGCTCTCTGCATCAGCAGCCTAACAGCCTGCCTTCAAGGCAAAATATGGTGACACAGGAGAAATAGGAGTCCAATGCATTGACTCAAATGCTTCCTGCACACACACACACACACACACACACACCTGACAAAACGCCTAACTCAGCAGATTTCAAAGGCAAATGTGATACCAGTATACCATTACGCCACTGCAAAGCACTCACACACACATTGCTGATGAATGTAGGGGCTGTATACTTCCAATACGTGATTAAAACGACATACCATAATAAGCCCAGCCATGACTAGGATGTAATGTACAGGCTGATCTCCATGGTTACCGAGCCACTGCACAGATGTGTAGGGAGTGGTTTTATAGCCAATGAGAAGAGAGGATTTGGTGTGCTGCTAGGCAGATTATACTACCACTGTATGGTGGCTATTCCTCACTGTGCTGAAGGTAAAATGCTAGCTGTATTAATTGACGGGTCAATAATGTGAAATCTGTGTTTAATTTGCCAACGCCCTGATATTTTAGGAGGCAGCACACTGGAAAAAGCCTATCACAGATGTGTTGAAGTGACGATTCCAGCTGTGCCTCTCGTAATCTTTCTTTTTGGAGCTCATTCCCAGCTCCTTCCTCCATACACTGCTCTGTGCTATCCCTTTCCCAGCCCCCTATCGCCCCTCTCAGCATCAGACATCTCACAAGAGCGCTCACATGGCTGCGTCCCATCAGGAACGGGTCTCATGACAAGCAGCTGGTAACCTCAGCCTGGGACCCTTTCACTGCCTCAGAGCTACAAACCCTCACTGCAGGGTCTCAGAATTATAAATTCAGCTTAAATCATAATACACGTTCATTTTGTGCTATTTCTTTGACCAGGCACAGCCCTTTAATAATTGACCTATTCAGTGGCGGTTGGTGACTCAAAACATTGGGAAGGACAGAAGGAAAACCAACCCACATAACGTCATGTTATTTTTTTTGGGGCATTTTTCTTATTTTGCACGTGCACCTCCATTTTATGTATGGGCTCAGTGCTGCTTTATGCAATCTCATGTTCCTAATTTTTGTATGTCAAATTGAGGGGGGCTTAGTTGGGATTCTGATGTTTACATTTTTATTCTGTAAATCTTTTAATCTGGAGAGCACTTTGCACTTGAGTTTGACAAGTGCTATATAAATACAATTGTTATTATTACTACAGTAGTTGGCTTTTTATAGTAAATAAGCAGTAAAACAAAGAATAGAGGCGGCGCAACCTCTTCTGCCTCTATAGGCCAGCCTAATGATGTTTTTAGGTTATGTAAATACTTCATGTTGTATTCCTAAGGCTTTTCTCAAATGTCCTTTACGCCACTAGTTCTAAAACATTTTCCAGCTGTTGATGTTTTCTGACCATCTCTCTGCTGGGGATTTTCCTAATCCATTCCCCATAATTTGCATGGCTGTCCCATGTGATTCTCCATCAAACTGGCCTTCACACCTGGAACACAGCCTCTGCAAAACACTGAGGTTAAGGCTAGGTTGAGCTGCATGTGGCTGAACTCCTGCCACGTTGTGTTCATGTTGCCTGGAAGCTGCTCTTCATATGTTTCACATTATATGTATCCTTTATATTTTGTTTTATGGATTGTCTATGCTGTATTTTCATTATGTTGTTACTCTGTACACATGACATCTATTGCACGTCTGTCCGTCCTGGAAGAGGGATCCCTCCTCTGTTGCTCTTCCTGAGATTTATTTTTCCCTGTTGAGTTTTTCCGATGAGAGGGTCACACTGTAAAGCACAGAGGGTGTCGCAGATTTGGGATTTTGGGCTATACAAATAAAATTGACTTGACTTCTCTACCAAAGGTCATTATCTTCAGCCACGAGATGCATCGCTTAAGAAGGCAGTCTGACAAACTAGCTAACATCAGCCCCTACAAATATCACTGTGGCCAATTTATATTCATATTCCTGGGTGATGGCATAGGTCTTATCTATATGGCAGCCACAACATCACCATGCCTTGGTCTGGGTCAAGAGCCTGAAGCCAGACGTGGGAAGCCTCAAAGTGTCTGAGGGGATCAAGAGGACAGTCCCACTGCGTCCAACAGGGTCTGACAGGCCTGTCACACTAACCTGCTTTCCAGGCTATTCACTGTCACTCCACTAACCAGTGATAATAGTGGTCAATTTGTGGATGTGGTGCATGACATGACTGGCAATTTAGACACAGAAGGCAGCATATTCTAGGTGCATAATCACGGTATAAACATCAACCAATGAATAGTTTTACTGCTAATTAAAAGACGGTTTAGTCCTTTGATAATACTTTGGGTTTCCGGGGGAAGAAGTGAGTTAGCAAACGAGCTCTAACTGCTAACATTATCTAGCTAAATTATGGTTAGTTTGCAAAAACTTGACACTTTAAAGTTCCCATATTATAAAAAAGTTAAATTTTCATGACTTTTTTATTATAAAGCAGGCTTAAGTCCTATATAAATACTGTGAAAGTATCGAAACGCTCAACCCACAGGGAAATACACACAGCCCATATTCAGAAATTCTGCATTTGAAACAAGCTGTCAGGATTTCTGCACATTTGTGATGTCACAAATATGCAACATTTAGACCCTTTATACAGATTTAAACGTAAACATCCTAAACATGTCCCAGTTTATTCCTGGTTGCAGTCAAGGCCTATGGAAAGGAGGCTGGGTCACGGGCGGACATGGGTCTTGGGGTATGGGGTATGACACATGCGCAGTGTAACTGAAGCTGCGGTCGTGCGTTGCGATTGGCTCAACTCCGGCGGGTGCAAGCGATATTTTACTGCGCTATGTGCTATACCCCCGGAGATATGACACGTGACCTAGCATCCTTTATATAGGCCTTGGTTGCAGTGTATGTGAATGTCATCAGCTGATAGGAAGTACACATGTACCCAAGCTGCTGCCTAGCAACGCAATTCTGTTGCAATTTCGTCACAATTCCGTCAAAATGCGCTAAAACAGAGCGTTTTCAGACAGAGAGGGTGAATAAAGGCATATTCAGGCCGACAGTATGAGGAAAATAATGTGTTTTTAACAATACAGCATGTAAACATGTTCTAGTAGAAACATAAAAAAAAGTATGAACCTGAAAATGAGCATAATATGGGACCTTTAATATGAAACTGAGCCGGTTAACTTTGGGCAAAGCTTGGAAGACAAACTTGAACTTGAACTAAACAACAACACACAATAGATGTAACTCACACTCTGCCTTTTATTTACTCCTCTACTTCTGTTTTGTTTTTTGTTTTGTCGTTTTTTACATTTATCCTTTGATTTTGCAATATATTGTTATTAATAGTTTTTTATTTGTTTTAATTGAGAGGCTACTTTTAGGTTACAGTGTGATGCTAACAGCTAAGTTAGCCACCCATGTACATAAGCAGTGGAAACTGAGGCAGTCTTGAGCCCAAAATGTGAACCCCATTCCGGGGTACTTACCGACACAGAGGGGCTGGAGGTGGTGCTCGGCGTCGGGGACCGCTGGACGGTGACCAGCGCCATCCCGGCTGCTGCTGCTCAGACCTCGGTCACCTCGGAGAGTGGAGCACCGGGACACCAGGCATTGTTCTGGGGGCAGGAACTACAGTCTGTTGAACTACAGTCTGTTGAACTACAGTATGTGGAGCTCTGGATGTTATTCCTCCGGCCGTTGCTTAGCTGCCTCCTGTAAGGTCAAGCTACACAGAATCATGACTCATATCCGGTTTCATTCTTCAAAATAAAACTTTGTAGTCAGGAAGTGTTGAATTAACTCAGGTGTCAGCAACATGTTTTTTTTTTTGCATTTTCATTTTTATTTATCATTGTTGTAGGTCTAACGGTACGATGTAGTATTAGGGCCACATTGAGGAAAAAAAATCAATCTGAGATTTAGAGAATAAAGTCGTAATATTATGAGAACAAAGTCATAATATTATAAAGTAGTAATTTTTCGTGTTATTTTATTTTTTTCTCATAAACTTCTGACTTTATTCTCGTAATATTACGACTTTTTTCTCGTAAAGTTCTGACTTTATTCTTGTAATATTACGACTTTTTTCTCATAAAGTTACGACTTTTTTCTCGTAATATAATGTTTTTTTTCTCGTAAAGTTACAACTTTTTTTTCGTAATATTACGACTTTATTCTGGAAATCTCAGATGTTTTTCCCTCAATGTGGCCCTAATACTCCGTAGTACATTTGCTCTTTGGCCCTCACTGCATTAGACTTATATACTATATACTTAGACTATAAACGGTGTTACCTTTATCACAATGCTCAGATGTTTTGTGGCTCCAGACAGATTTATTTATTTATTTTTTGGCCAAAAATGGCTCTTTTGATAGTAAAGGTTGCTGACCCCTGAATTAACTAAAAAAAACATTGTTAAATAACCTATTTGAGGGTTAATACTTCAATAGCATTCACATTAATGCGCTGTTATATTTTGTTATTTTGTTTACAGGCCTCTGTCGTCAATAATTCACGTTGTCTTTTAAAGCTGACAATTCTCGTCTTTTATTTTGACACATCTCACAGCTTTCTACCGGTTGGCTTAACAGCTGCCTTTGCCAGTGTCTTCCGCATGCGCAGTAGCAACCAGCTGTCAAACAGGGTTTGCTGCTGGCTGCATAATGAATACACACACCCCATTCATGCAAAGGTCACTACCAATTGATCAATTAAACTGCAAATAATATGGATCAATACTATAGGTGATGCTACTATAGTAGAAATCTATCTTCATATGTGTGTGTGTAGACTGAGGTATTAGATAGGTGACATATAGCATCATGAATAACGCATTAGTGTGTATCTTTCTGATGCAGGAGAAGACCTGACCTTACATCTACGTGCTTCCATGTTTTTCTGTTACCCCACCTCTCTTGGGAGATGAGGTGTGGGGGTAGGGGTGTGAAAGCAAGGCGGAGGTGTGTGTGTGTGTGTGTGTGTGTGTGTGTGTGTGTGTGTGTGTGTGTGTGTGTGTGGAGGATGATGGTCAAAGTCAGAAGAGGTTCCTGAGGTGGAGAAGAGGTAAAAGATGGGAGGAGATATACAGCACTAATATCTCAAGGGAGCCTTGAAAATCCTGATGTCAAGTGTTAAATCATAAAAAACACATTTCCCTTGACTTGTCATGGTCCCCTGCTTTTTATTGAAAGAGCAAATGTTGTTGGGATGGAGAGGTGTGGATGGGTGTGAGGATACGAGGCTCATTTTGATTCACTTCATTGCATTATCTGGGTCAGCGCCTCCTCCTTCTCCTCCTCTCCCTGTCCTTCTCAGCATTCATCCCCTCCTCCATCGTTTCTCCCGATTTCCTTTTCATTGATCATCCAAGAAGCGATCCTGTGATAAAAACAGGAGAAGCAAAAGACAAAACAGAAACTGATTAGGAGGCATTAAAGTGGTGAAAAAAACAGCGACTGCATGGAAGAATGGAAAGGAAACAGGGTGGAAGATGGAGTGATAAAAATAAAAAATTGAGCATGCACATGATATAAATGATTGCAAATAAAGGAGTGACAGGATGATTGATGACAGACCCCTCTTGGGTGTAACCGATAAGGCCATATACGTGTGTGAGGGAGCAGCTGTGCATATGAATCTATTCTATTTGTTTTCTATTGTAGGGGTTATATCCCAGCTTTACTAAAGTGAAGACCAACTGTGTATTTTGCATGCATGTGTGTGCATAACATTTCAGCAGTAGGTAGAGCTCACATGTCTGCCTTCTTGGATAACACAATATCCAAACCACATTTTACTAGAAGAAGGTGGATGACTAAAGAGCAGCTGAAGAGAGAGTCATGGAGAGGTCAAAAAGAGGAAGAGAGAAACAATAGATCCTCTGCAGACATAATAGGTAGCCACAACAGGCAGGGAGGGACTGAGAAAGGGAGTGTGTGGGAGCAAACAAGATTAGGATTAGAGTAGAGGATGATTCAGGAGCCGTAGTGTCAAGACATAGACAGTGGGACTAAAGACAATCCTCCTTGTTAATTAAAGCTCAGCTATCCACAAGAGATTGCATTACAGACCAGTGTAGGGCGGCAACTAACGATTATTTTCTCGATTAATTGATTAGTTGTTTAGTCTATAAAATGGTGAAAAAATGTCGATCAGTGTTTCCCAAAGCCCAAGATGACGTCCTCAAATGTCTTGTTTTGTCCACAACTCAAATATATTCTGTTTACTGTCATAGAGGAGTAAAGAAACCAGAAAATATTCACATTTAAGAAGCTGGAATCAGAGAATTGTGACTTTTTTTTCTTTAAAAATTACTCATTAATTAATCGTTGCAGCTCTAGACCAGTGTGTGGCGAGTAAAAGAATAAAAAAGAAATAGACAGGTGTCATTTTTACCCCATTTTACCCAATACAGTTTAATGTGAGCAATTATCAAATAAATGCACAATGAAAGAGAAAACTCTTTACAACATCCCTGTAATTGTAATTGATTCACTGGCATGCTATACACCCATTCAATGTTTTTCACCCACTCTAGTCTGTTTTTACCAAAGACAGCAGAATACATGTCAATAAATGATGATGTCATTGCTTAGATTACTGTCTCCCCTCTGCATCTTGAGTCCACACCCTGAGCCCTCTCAACTCTCCTCCTCTCTGTGGAGCTTCAGTCCCTCTAGTGGTCATCTTTCATCACAACAAGCTCCTCTGATTCTAATGACATGATACTCCTTAAAACCAACAGGGGGGGATATGACCACATTATAAAAATCAGCTTACACTGGAGACTGGGATCTTGAGTTAAAATGCTCTTAATGGCAGATGGAAGAATCAAACACTGGTCATTATAGCACATGAGATGTTCAAGATGTTATTTGTTTGATTTGTTTCTTTTGCCCGGCTCTGCGATTCTTTTGAAACTTCTATGCAAACAAATATTTGTTTTTATGTGGCGAGTAGGAAGCACTGTTTCATAAATCACAGGTTGAGGTGAGGTGTTCAGACAGTAATATATGGAGTGACTTTAATGCCCTTTTAAGGTCCAGTGTGTAGGATCTGGCGCCATCGGGTGGTGTGGTTGCAGATTGCAACCAACTGAAGGCTCTCCCATGTGCCAAACGCGTAGAAGAACTACACGGACCGATGCGAGAACGCTCTCTAGAGCCAGTTGTAGGTGATTTGTTGCAGAGCCAGTGAGTAGAGTGGCGGCGGACGGCAGCGAGTAACGTTAACGACTCTGGCACGAGCAGTATAAGTTGACAGAGTTTGATTTGTCCGTTCAGGGCTACTGTAGAAACATGGCGGCCGGCTCCGTGGTAAGGACACGCTCCCTATGTAGAAATAAATGTCTCATTCTAAGGTAATGAAAACATAACTCTTAGCTTCAGGTGGTTATAAACTAATGAAAACATTATTTTTAATTAACCATTTCTGCCAATAGATCCTCCTGAATGGTACACACTGGTCTTTTAAGAAAACCAATGCGTAACATCCAACATGATCACATTGTTGACTCACTCCTCTGTTGCATTTTGAAATAGGCGGGGAGAGAGGCTTCTAGCAGAATTTGAGGGTGTAGTTATCCTTTAATGGTCTTAAACGTGCAAAAACAAACACATGTTATGCACTTCTCTAGCCCGTTCATCATTTCTGTCACTTTCTTTTAGCGCCTTGTATCATTGCTCTGTATCCTTAAGAGTCTGTATTTATCACTGAAACAGTAATCGCCTCTTCCTTCAGTTTCTGGGGCCTTCACATGAACCTTCATCTCATCTTATTGAAGCCTTTTCCTCTGCTGAAGCTGATCCCTCTCATCTCTGCAGATCTTTTACTGTATCCCGAGCGAGAAAATAAAATGTGGATACTGTTAATCAGTCATTTTGAGCCACTTAAGCCAAGAAAGACAATGAATAGATTTCACCTGCAGGAAACAACTAGAGGCCGATAGACAACTCTGTCAACTCTGCAGCCTCAAAAAACATACAGATAAATCTATCCACTCACTCAGTATCATCTCAGTGTTGTTCTGTTTTCTTCTGGTGTCATTTGACATGACATAAAAACATCATATTGGACACACACACACTTTCATAATACCTGAATAATGGAGCCAATGCACGTCAGTTACAATAAACATCATTTCTCTCTCCTCGTCTTTCTCATCTCCTCACCTGTAATGAGAAGACAACAGATCAAGGACCACTCAGTGTATCTTGGCAACAATTATATGAACTAAGAAGGCAGGTGAAGCGAGCAATGGAGAAAAGAGAGAGAGAGAGGGTGTCAGAGAGAGAAGAGGGCCTACTCTGCAGAGATAAGATGGTATTCACCGTTCGTGCAAAATGAGTTCATTAGGGGAGTGAGAGACAGCCACTGCTGGGAAGCAAGGGTTCTGTGTGATAAAGGGTGGGAGCGACAGATCGGAGGGAAAAAAGAGTTTCATTTCCTGTTCTTCAGAGGCAGCGGCAGTATCAGGGGATCAGCAGAGAGGCTGGGTAGAGGGAAAAAATGGAGAGACAGGGAGAGGACAGACGGTGCAAGTTAGAGAGGTAAATGCCAGGATTTTTTCTGTCAGAGAAAAAGTGTGACCCTCTGGATCGCTGTCAAAACATATTTAAATCGAGAACTGAGAGGAGACAGACAGAAAGAGAGTTGAAAGATATGTCAAACTCAGCTGCTCTCTGGAAAGTGGAGAGTCAAAGTGAGCTGCTGCGATGAAGTATGAAGGGTTATCACAGTGCAAAAGGCTAAACAAAACCCATCAGGGATTTCTCTAAAATGACAGCAACCATTTGAGAAAAAGAGTACATGCACACACAAACACGAAGCCCGGGCTGGCTCGCTCAAATTAATATAAGAAAGAAAAAGATATGAGAGCTGGGGAAAAAAAGGAGATGAAATGAGCTGCAGGTCTTGATAGACACCTGATAGTGAGAGAGGCTGGCAGGCAGGCAGATGCTGAGATGACAGGTACAGCAGAGGTGGAGGGATACGCTGGCTGTGCTGCGCTGTTTAATATAGATCTGCAGCGATAAGGCAAGACAGAGAACACAGGATGTGTCCATCAGTCAGGGGAAGGGAGCTCAGAGGAAATTGCCACAATAAAGCACACACACACACACATATAGGAGACACTCCTGGCTCAGTGTGTGTGGATACAGGGAGGTGCAATTAAACCCCAAAAATCTCCATTCTGAGTTTCATTTCAAACCTGGCAGATAGAAGTGCTGATGTGTGGAAACCAAGAACAACTGAAATAATCCCTAAAAGTTTCTTCTCACTACTTCAGGATTTGCTGTACTCACTGGCTCAATAATGTGGGACTGCACATCTGTTGTACATTGGCTACTTCTCAGATGGATGAGCTGGAGATTATCCTGTTTGCAATACTGAAATCAAACGCTCGTGCTCTTTCTTACCTCGTTGTCTAGTGCAGTGGTTCCCAACCTGTGGCCTGGGCCAAAGTCAAAATTAGATTTGCACATAACTAAAATCATAATCACACACTTACTGGATAATTTATACAAAGGTCTGTACATGAAACTATTTTAAAAAATTGCTTCGCTACTTAGCAAGACACATTGTCTTTAAAGCCGGTACTTGTGCACAGTTGAAGTTAAAGATCAGGCTACATTAATATTATTAGTATTATACTATCTCTAGAATTAGAAGTGGTGGCTGCGTAGGATTATTTCCGACTCATGTGATCCAAACATTTCCAATAATTCCTGAGCATTGCAAAGTCCAAAAACAGATGTAATCATTTCCAAAAATCCCATTCAACATGTTTTTATCTAACAAAATAGTCTGCCTCGATCCATATATGTTGGCGTTTAGCCTTTCAAAATTCACAGCAGTCAAAAACCTAGTTGCTCTCCCACTTGATGCACACAAAGGCACGCACTTGTATTAACTAGCAGCAATCTAAAACACCATAAATTACATTTATTTAACCACAATAACAAAAAACTATTTTGGCTTTAATACTCCTTTTATAGTAAATGAATTAAGCTGTTACAAAAAAAGATCATATCATGTATCTGCGTCCGTCAAGACGTCATCACTTTATTTATGTTGATGAAACTGACGAGTTATATTCATTTAAATTAGTTAATTTAATAATAAAAAAAAGATAAACTCATTTAATACACTGAATCACTTAAATCAAACTGAGGATTTTGTTCGAGGATTTTTTTTAGGGTGATGACGACAGAAAATGGGGGGAGGGGGTGTCTCAGCTTTTCTTAGATATAAGTAGGGGGGGCTTCAAAGAAAATAGGTTGGGAACCACTGGTCTAGTGTATGTGTGTGTTTGTGTGTGTGTGTGTGTGTGTGTGTGTGTGTGTGTGTGTGTGTGTGTGTGTGTGTGCGTGCACGTGCACGTGCACGTGCGTGTGCGTGTGCGTGTGTGTGTGTGTGTGTGTGTGTGTGTGTGCCATGACCACAAGACTGTTTGCTGTAGCTGCTGATTGCAGATGTCATTCGTGGGATTAATCAGTGGTGACAAGGAACCATTGTGTTGTGCGCATACGTACTGTACACACAGACAGACGCACTCAGGATGACAGAAAAACAATGATTGCTCTGACAGCGTTTAAAGAGGCTCAACGCAACACATGATTTCAGCCTTTGATCAAGACCATACTCACTTCACGCTGTTGTGTCAGTCTGCTTTTAAATCAGTCGAGTCATAATACAAACAGAAGAGTTCATGATGTAGTCACGAAAATGGTCAATAGAGTCATTAACCTCTATAAACACAGTATCAGTAACAGAACCCCACAATGTCCACTTTGTCACAGCATTGCCACTTGGATAAGAACCTGATCCTGTTGCCACATGTTGATGCTCAAAGGTTTACCACCTCATTAAAAACATTCAGTCCAGCGCATTGTGGTAGATTTTGGTGCAGATAATCCAACAAATTCTGTTTGTTTCAATTTTGTTGGCAGAGCAATGTGTAAAAAGCCAGAGATTTATAGGGAATGGGAATCGAGGAATCGAGGGTAGCATATGGCGCTACACAGTAGACCATCATTATCTGTCACCGGTCTATTCATGTCACTCGTTCATCATTAGAAATGTATAAAGTACGTGCGAAAGACAAATACCCCTATAAAGAGAAGCTGACAGAGACAAAGGGGCGATATATTACAAAATGATAGTTAGTTTATGATGTAAATCCTTACGAATAAGTAGGACCTTGACAGTTTGCCACACATTATGGTCACTGATGTGTTTTGGCGTTAGTGAACACCTGTCAGCAGTTCAAAATATGTAAATCTTTGGAGGCTGATGTCCAGTTTACAAACGGGTAGATATATGACATTAAGATCTACAAGCCAAATGCCAACTACACAATCACATGGACAAAGATAAGCTAGCTTATGTTATGCTAACGGAATACAAACAAAACGATGGCTAATACTGCATATTTAAAGGGACTGTTTGTGACTTCTTACATGTATAAATCATTGAGGGTCGGTGTCCCATGCGCGCTCGCGTGTGGCTACGCTGTTCAGACAAGACTCCAACACAAACTACACGGAAGCACCAAAACCGCAAAGTTATATCTAGTGAAGCCTGTCTGTTAAACAGTGTTGGCCGCGGTCGGAGGATGCGGGGGAGACCGTAGCTTTGGTCTCCAGGACCGGAGTCTCTGCTGTACTCTGCTCCTCTGCCTACCTGCCTTCACTCACACACCGCGCTCGTTCTCGCTCCACCTCACGTGCATGCGCGCACACTACACACTGCAGAAGAGTTAATATAGCTCTGAGAATATCTAGTAAATGTACAGTGGACGTTTGTGTAGAAATAAATGCTGCAGCTCCTCCAGACCAACAGAGGTTTCCCGTGTCTTGTGAAGTGACGGGGCTCCGCAGAGAGAAACGTTGTCGTCTCCGACCAAAACTCCGGTGTCTCCCCTGTTCGCTCCGGCCGCAATCGGGAGGCTGAAGCAGGAAAAGCCAGCACTAGGATCAGCAGTGATTCATGGAGAGACCTTCATCTGGTCAGCTAACATTACTACCAAGCAGGTGAAATATAGAGTGATATTGTGGTTTTAGCTGACGTGTGTCGCCTCACTGTTTTGAGCGTTGCTCGTTCATGTCTATGTAGAGCGAGCACAAGCACGACCCTTTAAAGGATCAAAGAAATAAATCAAACTTTAATGTCTCGGACTGTGTACAAGACAGGATTGACAAACGAATAAAAGAATCAACAGATGACAGGTTATTTATTTCCATATATCTTTATTATCCATTATTTCCCATATATTTATATATCTTTATTCTATACAGGTGTATTTCTCAATACAGTCTTTTATTGACATACATAGATCATACATAAGCTTGAGAGGTATGAGAGAGAGAGAGAGAGAGAGAGAGAGAGAGAGAGAGAGAGGCAAGAGGGAGTTTACTTCCTTCATAAGATATTTTGGCAGTTAACAAGACGACAGGAGATCACATTACAGACACACACATACACACATTTGATGTACGGTATACACACACACTCACACACACACACACACATCACGGCATGCACACATACTATAAAGGGGCTGAACACCTCTAATCCACCCATACGTGCACCAACACACTAATCAAGGTGCACACACACACACACACACACACACACACACACACACACAACACTCAAGCCCACGCAAGAACTACACACACATCCATGGAGAGAGGAGACAGGTATTCACAGGATAGATTACACCAATACCAGACTGACTAGTAAATACACATGTAGATGTACAGTACTCGCCATATTTTAACTCCTGCTCCTACATACACTCTCAGAAACACACACACACACACACACACACACACAAATGCACTATTTTTTGGTAGAAAGTAAAGAGCAGTAACGCTGATTTTCAGACTATGCCATTGATGATGTTATTAGCTCTGATCCATATTTGGTTTCTATTAACTGACAGTTATGCAGAATGACAACAGAGTGCGGAGTGTCACTGTGATTAAACAACGACCATCAGCACTGTGTCACGTAATGTCACATGTAATGTTTGTCAAACTGAAGTGTGGGAGGTCAAAATGACAGCGATGATACATTATAAAATAAATACACATTTCATATTGCAGTTATACAATGAATACACTTGGTTGGTTCTGTCTGTGATCCATTTTTTCCACATTATAACAGTCTATTTTCACACACACACGCACACACAGTCACACACGTTCATGTCACTACCAGACAGCGCTTCACAGTGTAGGGAACTCGTTGCAAATCCGTCGCTCGTCCGAGATGCCACCAAATAAACACAGGCTGACAGTCAACACAACATAACGACAGCTACAAATATTGAAACATCTTCAGAAATATGAACAGAACAGATATCATATATTTGGCTTCAGTAACAGATACCTGAATTGTGCTACATATTAGAAATGCATAACTTAACAGCATAATATGAAGATGCAACCGTAAAGACTGAGAGAGGATTGAGATGTAACTATCTGGGGCCGTATTCATAAAGTTTCCTAATACAAAGAGTTGCTCCTAGTGATGAAATTCCCCTTATGGTTAAGACTATATCCTGGTAAAGATACAAATATTCACAAAGAATCTTAGCCCTTAAGAGAGCTCCTAAGGTGAAACACTTTTAAAAGACTTTTAAAAAGGCTCGAGAGATTCTTAAGCAGAGGAGAAAATTAAAAATATTCTCCAAACGCTGAATGACAGTGAGTTAATGAAGAAGATTAAATATAAAAGATTAAAATAAACAGCCCAGTCACACGAAAAGGCGTATAAATGCCACGGTAATGCACAAGGCGTTTAACCGTGTATCCTGTATTGATTGGAATGTAAAGGCATCCGCTTATAAATCCTACGGTAAGATTTAGTGGCATATAGTGCCTTCAAATAAAACTTGTGAGCTCATGTTTACAACATGGGATGTCGTGTACACGATATGCGTGGCGCTCAAGTGGTTAAGTCGTGAAGAACATCGCTGCTAAGCAACGGCAATATTAACGCTACTGTCGGCGTCTAGAAGCCACAGAGGCTAACAATTTAGCAAGCTAGAAAGCGGGTAACATAATGCAGTAAATGCAAAGGCATAATGACAGAGGAAAAAGATGAGGCCATTGGGAATATCAACATTTTCCTCAGACATATTATAAAATTGAGAAGAAAAACAATATACGTCTAAAATTACAATATATTAATTTATAATGCACCGAAAAACTAACTTCCATGGCCATTTCTGACAATGTCAACAAACACGTCACCAGTCATGAACTCAGAGCTTTCAGAAACTTTACACTTATGAGGTTGTTAATACGACATGAGGGGGCGTTCATACGGACTCATCTCGTAAACACGGTTACCAACAAGAATATAAAAGCGAGAAAGGCCGCTTATGGGGGGGAGGGGTTATTTTAAGCCGGCGTACAAATGACACGCAAAAAGGTTGAAATGCATACTCATGACACACGAAATGTCCGTGCAATGTCGTGGTATTTATACGCCCTCCCATGAGACCGGGTTGCAATAAATGTAAGCAAATAAATGTAATAACTATCAGCATGTGAAAAGCACAAGTAGGCCTGTGTTTTCAAACATTTTGTAAGTATAGCTTACAATTTATTCAACAGAGATGTTCATTACATAAAATAGTATTCAAAACTTCTGTCTTAATAGAGACTAAATTCTATGCATACATTTCTATTACCTCAGTGTCCTCTTTTAAAAACAAACATTTATAAAATGGCTTTTACTGTGAGTTTTTCTTTTTGTTTTAGGCTTCTATTCATGGATTTATTCTTAAGATTTCTTTTCATTGTCTTTTATCTCTGTTTCTATGTCTTTGCTGCATTGAACTTTCTAATTTGTAATTACACCGTGTACTTTCTGGTTTTATGTCTGTCAAGCACTTTGTAAACTTGTTTTTTAAAAGTACTATATAAATAAAGTTTATTATGATTAGTAGGCCTATCAATGTCACTGTCCATTCCATGCCTATTAACACTAAGAGTGCATTTTTATTTTTCTTGATCAACCGATCACACCTTTTTAAAAGCTTGTGTCATACCTAGCTACGGGGTCAACCACACCTCCTCACTAAGGTAAACGTTTCTGTCCCTTCATGCTCAGAGTTGCTCTGAGAAGTTCCCTAAATCACTCCTAAGATAGAAAAGTTTAGGCTGAGTTAGGAGCTCTCTTAAGAGTATTCTCAGATTGTTTGTGAATACAGCCCCTGGCCTTCTTCAACTGATTTCAATGTGCAGTATCTCGCTGTTTATTGTCTACATGAACAGAGATCATATCATACTTTCTATAACTGTATAAAATATTTGTTACAACCTGAAGAAAGGTCGGTCACTAAAGGACTTAGGTGACACTTGTGAGTGGACAAACAGAGAGATGATGCTGAAGATATTGGAGCTAATCTGTGGCGTTTGTAACACCAGAGATCTCCTTCAAAACTGAACCAGCATAAGGAACCAAACTAAACAAAGCTAAATAAACTACTGCAGCCTGGCTCCACCTAACTCCACCACTATGTCTAGATCTTGGTGTGAGACATCTAAAAACAAGTGTAGGAGATGTTCGAAAAAGAGGCAAAGACGGTGAAAGGTAGCCCCCTTGTCCTGTGGTTTTGCAGTTTGTCCAGAAGAGGGCGCTCTACGTAGCTAGAGTGGCACCTTCTTTTGGTCCGGGTTTGGTCAGACTGCGTTGGTGACAATGAAGTCTCTGTGTTGGCCACAGCTGGGCTCTGGAGTGATACTCTTTAATAGACGCTGAAAGAGAGAGAGAAGTGAGTAAATTAAACTGATACAAACACTTTAACTGGAAACTGTAAATAAAATATCCAAGGATTGATATCGACAGGAGTACTTAACGGGTACAGAATATGTACAGTATGCATTGTTATCTCGGCCAGGCGTAAACCTGAAGAGATTATGTTTTGGGTTATGTTTGTGTGTGCGTGTGTCTGTCTGTCCACGGCTAATCTCACATACTACTGGACCCATCAGCCTAATATTTGTCTTGCTCATTTATGACTGTATGCTCAAGGACCTCTCATGGTTGCAGTGATTCAAACTGTTTGAGAAGCATATTTTATTGACTGTTTTATACCGTCATTGACTGCTGAATCCTCACCACTCTTGAGTAATCAACAACTGCTTCAGTTTGGACTTCCGCTATTGATTAGGAATAGTTCCTCTCTTGATTTGCACACCAAGATAAGACAATTGTGCTTTGTATTCATTCAATCAAACATTACAGCAGTGTTCGTTTAAAACATGGCTCGAGACTAACGGCGTCCCGGGAATGATGATGTGTTCACAATCACTTAACGAATGACAAACAAAACCGAGCACCGACTACAGCGGAGCGCGTCTTCTCATGTGTGCAGGAGAAGAGCTGGTTAGCTGTTATCTATTATTAAGTGATAGCGTATCTGTTGCGTGAGACGTGCGAGTGAAAAACGCATCCGATACGCTTGCGGTCGCGCATGCTTTTAGTGCATGTTCATGCATGTGAGCGTGCCCCAAGGGCTAGCTCACAGCCGCCGCTCTGCACTGCTCTCATACGGCGATTACAGCTGATAACGCCATCCCGACCAATGGCAGCGTCTGTCGTATTGATGAGATATTTCATCTTACGCAGGTGCAGAACGTACATGTTAGTCGGCCGTTGGCTGTAGTCTTTGTGGTGTGTGCCAGTACTGCTTTTTGGACCAAGACACAGGCGACGCAAGGCGAACATAACAGTCGGCCTCCCTGTTTTCACTGTTAGCCCTGTTATCTAAATTACAACCCGCCAGCTCAGCTGTCGCCATTTTGAGAGCCATGTAGAGGCAATAGAAATACTCCCAATTTCGCATTTAACACCTTTAAATTGACATTCTTAAATGTCTTGTTTTGACCAACCGAAGACCAAAGACATTCAGTCAGACAGCATGTACTCACTCTGAACGTGGCATTAGGAAACCGGCAAATATTCACATTTTAGAAGCTGGAACCAGTGAATATTTGGCATTTTTGCTTAAAAACATGATTTAACCGATTTGTTTGATCAAAAACACTACAGAATCAGGAAGAATGGAACTATAATGGCAATGGTACGAGACACTCGGACATTTTGACCTCGCTTGGTCTCATCTCTCCCCATGAGCTACACTGACACGGTCTTCTTTCACACTCACATGCACACAAAAACACGACTCCCGCGTGTTGACAGTGTGTGTCGGTGCCATTGTGTTCCCTGGCAGCAGTGTCAATACTGGGCAACAGCCAAAGACGTCTGTCTACCAGCCTCTTTGATATCCTCCTACCTTCTGTCAACTCTAACACAGTGTATTTCAACATAATAATAAAAATGATGATTATGATGAAGACATTTTGTATTTATTATTTAAGTTACAAGCTCAAAATATACTACAAAGAGCAAATACACACCAGAACATTTTTGTTTTGCAGAGTAGTTTTATCAATGACGCTGATTCGGCTACACAGTTTGTCATGCAGAGAGCGCCGATGCTAAAGCTGCACTGATGACACAAACCTAGTGTAGCCTTTATCCTCAAATCTGGTAAAATGACAGCCTTCACATGAGTTGCAGAATGTGGTTGTGGATGAGTGTTAAGCAAGATTTATGTTCGAGGGTCGTGAATGTCCACGCAGCCAAAGTGATGTCATACCATCAGACACGGCCCTTGCAGCCGGTTTTTGTCTGTTCGTGCACGTCCAAATTTTTCTAACTACACAGACGCAGATAGGCAGCAAAAATGGAGAACTTTTGAGAATGACGGTTTGCCGCGAGGAGGAACAGGCATGGATTATAAAAGATCCAACAGTTCCTCTTCACGATTCCACGTCAGCTCATGTCCGTGTGGCCATCCTTGCGGAAAGCATAACTGAAGCTTTAGGTGTGTGTGCCATCAGGTAATGCCCTACGTGTATGCATGTGTGTATAACATCTAAGAAGCCTGAAAGTTGGTTTCGGCTTGGCTTTATTCTCTGGCCTGTGCCTCCTCCGTGCTCCTTTGATCCTGATCTCCAGTCATGTGTTCACAGCAGAGGGTACACCCTCACGGTGCACGGAGAGGAAAACAACAGAGGCAATCCTTGTTGTTGGAGAGGAGTCAGGTAGAGAACAAAGGTCAGCCAGGGATAAAAGGTAAGAAGGAGACATGTGGGGAGAGCGAGGGAAACCATGTAGAAGATAGACTTGACAAAAGAAAGGACATGCTGTACCTGTTTGAATGTTCCCTTGGTAGTGAGCAAGTGGTAGATCATATAAACAGGCACGCATATGAATGAAGACACCCCGATGCAGTAGCCCAGGACAGTGGTCCATGGCGGGTAGTGGTAGTTGAACAACCTGACCTCCGGAGGGAACGCCAGGAAACTGATGATGATGAACTGCACACAGGAATGAGGACAAAAGCAGAGGTCAGATATAACAACATAGGATACATATGACAAAACTATTTGGAAAGCTAACAAGTAAATGATGTATAAATACTGTACACAAGCCTCACCAGCAGAAAGATGGGGCAGATGGCCACCCAGCAGATCCTCCAGAAACAACCCGGGTAGAAACCAAGCATGAGCTGGATGTCATTGCAGAAACGGTTGGTACCTGGAACACACACACAAACAATCACTACAAAGTCCCAAATATCAGGAGCGCATCTTTATCTCTTCTCTCTCATGTGTCTGAAACTATACACAGACACAGAGGAAATCAGCAGCACAAGTTCCCAATCCTTGCTCAAAAGCAAACAATAATACAGTAATGCATTCAGTAAGTCATTCACAATAAGGTCACAAAGCATCACCATCATCATCACAATCAACATCACTCAAACTTGCCGTAAAACCAGGAAACGGCGATGACTTCAAGCAGGACCACAGTGATGACTGCAGGTCCGGTAGCGTACTCCTCAAACAGCTTCACCACAAACGCTCCTCCCTGACAGTCAAGACGAGAGAGAGAGAGAGGACAAGAATTTCTGTTAAAGCTATTCACAAATTACTTTTATGCAAGAGGTTTCATCTGAAAAGTCTAAGGGTGTTTTCACAAATAGTTCGGTTCATTTGGTACGGACCAAGGGAAAGAATTCTACATTGTACGAACGAACCAGAGGAATAAACATAAAGTTATACAGATTGACAGGTAACTCGTTGATTGGACTGTTTTGGCGATTGTCATCCCGCATCATCAGGACCCACGTGAGAAAATCAAATTCTGGTGACTGACAGAAGTTTATGAAGCACTATAATGCTTCTTATGTGTATATTTATGTTCTTTGATTAATAACTGATTATAAGCATTATTAGTATTATTATACTGCAAATCGACTGAATGCTATGATGAATAATAGTAGAGTCAGGACTGTACAAAAGCCCCCCTGCAAGCTCCCAGATGACTGGTGCGAACACATAGTGTTGGGGAGCACACAGACACGTGCATGAGGCGTATTACTGTCGGATCGCTGTCACACTTTTTAATAGAGTTAATGAACTGAAAGTACAAAGAGTTGGATTAGAGCACAGCAGTTTTAACAGCTTTACAGCTCAACGGTTCTATTGATTAGGGAAAGTACACAAGCTGACGTGCTTACGTACATGGCTTTCAATACAGATCAGCTTCCTGAACAGATTTCAGAAGATGATTTATTAGTAGTTTAGCTTTTGAAATAATGCTAAAATCACATATCTGTTATCATAAAATCCTGTGGTTGATTTGTTTGCTTTCAAACCACAAACAAACTGCACCAGAGTCCACTTGGAACCGGTTGTTTGGTCTGCACCAGGTTTGACAGCTCTCACACCAGCCCAAACAAACCGTACTAACCGGTTAAAAGGACCCGCGTTTGTTTTAACTGAACCAAACAGTTTAGGTGTGAAATCACCCTAACACAATGATAAGGAGATTAACAAAGTACTGCTCAGAGACTGCTCTAATCTGATTTCAGCTAATTGTTAACTGCGGCCTATCACATTACTTAAAATAAAGCAGAAACATTTAAGATACGTTTGATCAATATGAGCTACTTTATTGGTCTATAACATATTTGATAGCAACCTGTGGGTAATGTGGTTATTTAACTTACATATGTGAGTGTGGAGAGAGCCCCGAGGTAGCAGACGCACACCAGGCCGAAGACAAACCACTCTCGTCTCTTGGCCAGGAGATGAGGGAACTCATCTAGCATGGCTGTGATAACCCCCTCCAACCCTGCAAACTGGAGAGAGGAGCACACCGAGGAGGTGAGGGAGAGGGAAATAAGCAGAGAAGAACTAAGCAGAATGAAAAAGAGGAGGCAGAAGATGAAGAAAGGAGAAGAAAACTTAATAGGAGACATACTGTACATGCACCCTCGGCTAAGAGTTTTAAGAAGCTGTTTGATCTAATCAATCCATCAGTAGTATGACTCTCTTTTGACAATCTACTGATGAAAAACATCCAAAAGACACTTTATGTATCCCATCCTTCGCACAATGCCAAAAAAAAAAAATGGAGACAAAAGTTAAGCCGATCCAAGTACAGCGACACATTTCGCAGTAATATCCTCAGTCATAAAATCGAGGAGCATAGCAACCGCGATGCTGATTCCACACTGATTATCAGTACGTGATAACAGCCTTGCGGGTCTCTCCAGCTGGCTGCCTCAGAGCAGATAAACACAGGCTTATGGAGACAAGATCGCCTCAACAGTGATATGAAAGTCCTATCACATTGTTTTCGCGGACTGTTATCCAAAATGGAACAGCGAGGACAAATAATACCCGGCACCTTAATGGAGCGACGAGTACAACAGGCAAACACAAGTCAAACAACAAGGCATTTGCTTATATGACAAGGCAAATATGAACCCTGTTTCTAGGTTTGAGAGAGCACACAAGGGCCAGACAGTGGGCAACAAAGAACCAGGTAGATTACAACAAGGAGAGAGGAGCGTGTGAGGACACAAAGAGCATTTAGCAAACAGAACATCGACTTGGGTGTCTTAACTTTTTTGGAATGAGTAATGAACAAACTAACCGTGCTATCCAGACCCAACATAATGATCATGAGGAAGAAGATGATGGAAAAGAAAGTAGCAGCAGGCATATTTGCTATGGCTTCTGCATAAATGATGAACAGCAGACTGGGACCTGGAGAGGAGAAAGAGAGACAGGTTAAAAGAGTTCATCTGAATTCATCCTCACAACTGTATTTTTGTCCAGAACTAGGATGCATTGTTTTGTTTCCAATGACGTAAGACTGAATAAAGAATTGTGTATTTGGGATTAAGTTGGTGCACTGTTTTTCTACCAGCATCCTTGGCCACAACATCCACATCCTGCTTCCTCATCTCAGCCATATAGCCCAGCACGGTAAAGATGACGAAGCCGGACAGAAAGCTGGTCAGACAGTTCACAGAGCTGGTGATCAAAGCATCTCTGAGATGGAGAAAGGAGAAGTTTGGGCGGCAGGAAGACAACAGAGTTAGGGAGAATGTCTGTAAGTAATATTAACGGGTAACTTCAATAATTTTCTACCTGGACCTTATTTTCTCATGCTTTTATGTAACTAATGGGGACAACACTTTTTGAAATTGGTCCAGTATTTAGGGAGAGCGCTGTAACCGCTAGCCGTGTAACAGCTGCCAGGGCAAGTGAGCAGCATCAGTGTAACGTTACGTCCACTAAAAGTGCTTGTTTTTGCCACTGACAGGCTCAGATTGTTATTATAAGTATCTGACAACATTATGGAAAGGACCCTACAGAGAAATAAAACGTTTTTCTTCCCTTTTGACCCTGTCTGTTTGTTATCGTGTCCAAGCCCCGCTCTAGGAGAAGTCTAGTTGTGAAATCTGAATATCCGTAATACTCTGGCTCAAATAAATACTGCCTATGACCTCATCCACATTGTTGAAATCACCTAAATATTCAGCCATGACATTGTAAATCTTTGAGATAACACTAAGCTGCGCTTTCTGTACTCCAACACAACAAACTCTGCCTGACTGGCACTCGCAGTGTTTCCACCATGGATGTATTCCACTATTCCACTGTTGTCTTCCGGCAACACGTCACATCGCCAGATTTCACAACGAGACTTCTCCTTGAGCGAGACTCTTTCCATAATGTCAGACACTTATAATAACAATCAGAGCTTGTCATGGCAAAAACAAGCACTTTTAGTGGACGTAAATGAAGGTTCCAGCTTGCCCCAGTAGCGCCAAATTGCAGCCCGTGAGCAGCTGCCGTCTACAGCGTTCTCCCTCAACACCAATTTCAGAAATTATTGTCTCTATTAGTCACTTAGACACAAAATCATGGGGAAATAGGGTCCAAGTTGAAAAATACCAAAGTTACCCTTCAATCTCGGAGACTCTGCAAAGTATTTAGACTTGTTAGACTAGGACAACTGGAACCTTTCTTATAGGCAGGTTATTGTTCCACCTGTATAGCTGGATATTGACACAGATATTTCTAGATAAATCAAAGTTCTGATAATTCTACTAAAAGATTTAAAGTATTTCTGCAGAACTGTAGTTTTGTGAAGGTGTAAGTAACATTTGACTTGTTAAGGTAGATTTCATTGTAGTGTGAAATATATAATGAAATGTGTGCTCAAGAAAAGTTCTCACTTGTAGCAGTTGTTGTGAAACGGGTTGTAGCTGGCGAAGGCAAGAAGCACGCCGAACCCCGGACCCAGCGAGAAGAAGATCTGAGCTGCTGCATCAATCCACACCTTAGGGAGAGGTTGAACGATGTATGTTAAGATGAAGAGTTTGTATATAAGAGATCAAACATAGCCTTGCTAGATTGCACAGAACTGACTTACTGTAGTGCTTAGTAGTTTCTGCCAATCAGGTTTGAGATAGAAGATCACGCCCCTCCAGGCCCCTGGCAGAGTGGCCCCACGGACGAGCAGCACCAGGAGGACCAGGTAGGGAAAGGTAGCAGTCACCCAAACGACCTAATGCAGGAAAGAGGAAAAACGAATCTGTTGAAAAACTCTTATGTCTAGTCAGTCATTGCAGCTGATATCCGGGTCATACTCAATAATCACTTTCTGACCAACTTTTCGACCAATGATGATGAATGATCCAGAGGGTGAACAGATGAGAGCAGAGCAACCATCTCTTCTCTGCCTCTCTGACTCCATCAATCCACCCATCCATCCATCCACTCTAACTGACACCCCCATTAGCCATGCAGGCGCCCATTCGGTTACCTTTCCAGACGTCTTGACTCCTTTCCAGATGGTGAAGTAGACGATGATGAAGATGAAGAGCAGGCAGAGGGCCAGCTGCCAGCTGACAGAGCCCAGCTGGTGCAGACCTGGGGAGCGGTGGACCTGCAACACCTGGCGACTGGAGGGAGGGCATGTTGGGATTGAGAGGTGAGGTCAAAGGGGGTGCGAAGAGGGAGACGAGGCAATCGCATATAGGGAGATGACATGAGAGGAGACGGCAAGGAAAAGTGGAAGAGAGTAGGGGAAGGAAGAAAGGCAGGAGAAGAATGGAGAATAATAAGAAGTGACAGAGAAGATAAGACAAAGTGAGAATATAAAGATAAGGTGGATAGACGGGATGTTTGGGAGATTTGGAAAGCAGAGGAAAAGGAAGGAAGGAGATGTGATACGGAGAGGAACAGCAAGAAATTAAAAAAACATCAGAAGATAAGAAAAGGTACAAAGAACAGGAGGGCAGGAACGGAAAAATATAGGGGTATGAACTGTTCGTACAATACAAGATTGATACAGCCCTGACAAATATACACACAAACATGATAAATACAGATTAAATGAGCAGTAATGAAAGTTCACCTAAGGAAAAGAGATAGCCTTGACTGACTTTATAGCAGTTTACATAAGCCAAAGTGAAAAAAAAAAAGCATTACAGGGCAAAAAAAGAAGGCGGCTGAAATGAACAGCGAGGTTAACATCTGGTCACAGGTTAAGCATACAGAGCTCGGACGATAAAACAGAGACGTGATTTATGTTGAAAACAGGAAATTCTGGCGCCAGACTGAGTTGCGGAATTTGTTACGTTAAAACCTGTATTAGGAAAAGTCAACTACGGATAAACCCTGAATCTGTCTCAGCGGACAGACACAGACACGGTCGAGGGAGCGGCTGATAAGACCGAGCCAGTAGACTGCAGAGTGCCAAAGCAGTCGAGAAGAATAAGAAAGACACGGCTCAGGTTTTACGTTTCAGGTCAAAAATACCCAACTTGACTGAGTTGAGATAATTACGGTGAAAGCAGCCGGCCAAAGATTGATTGAAAATTAGAATAATATAAATAATCAGTCATTCCACCCCTCAAATATTTCCCAACAATTTCACTAGGCATCATCTTAGTTGAAGAATATTTAAACCCCCGTATCTGTTTTATCTCTTTGCGGTAATTTGAGTCTATGCAGCTTCTCAGCTTCGCTCCTCAAGGCCCAGTCTGAATCACTAGGAGGAGCTCCAACTGACTATTTATAGAGCTCTATCCCTATAAATCTAATCGACAGAGTCAACACCAAAGTCTATCAAATAAAGCTTCTGCATCCTCGCTAACCTGTGTTGTCTTTCCTGATTGAATTATACCTGACTTCAGCTTTGTATCTTGTGTGTATCTTTACTTGACTGTCTCAGTAAATATCATGTTGTGTAATATATTTAGTTCTTCACGTAGTATGTTACTCCTGTGATTCTTATTATGAAATTCTGATAACTTCGTCCTGCTCTGTCTTCACGACCAGTGATCCAAGTGGATTTTGGAGAGAGGGATGGTGGTAAATCTGTCCGTGGCGCTTAAACACCAGAACCAACCCTTTAATCACTCTCTGGAAGTCCTCCTCCCTCCTTCACTTGACGTCTCCCTCCTGTGTTGCTCTCCCCCTACGCCTCTACATCCGACTTACATGCACTTACGTATAGAACTCCTCGGCGGGGGAGGTGGAGGAGTTCGACCACGACACGTTGTGGTCGCTGGACATGTAAAGGTTGCAGTTGGGTGTGTTCCAGCTGTTGGTGCAGGTGGTCCACGGCAGGGTGGGACGAAATGATGATATTAGATAGTACAAGGCCCAGGCCATGATGGTGTTGTAGTAGAAGGCTATGTAGAGGGCTATGATGCAGATGGCAAAGCCGATCCCTGGATGGGTGAAAAAAAATATCGTTAGCACAAAAATAAAAGAGTTAAAAAAAATAAAAAACGTGAACTACCTTAATCTTAACCCTTTGAAGGTGTTATTGATAACATTGATAACATTCAGCCACTCGATGTCACATTCTCCCCCGTTCCATTGCATTCACTTCACAACAGATCATTGCCAGGCACTTACCGTCAATCTCAGCCATTTATAAATTTTTTTAACACTAACTCACAAGTTACCAGGTGATACCAACGTTGTTTTATTATTGGCTCAAGAGCCTTATTAGAAGTGGGAACCAAACGTCAGATATCTTCCACAGAGATAAACAAAACATTCATTTTGGACCCGCCAATATTTTTAAGATGATTAATTCACAATCATAATAATTTTTTTTTTTTTTTTTATATTTTTGTTTCTTAATAACATTAAGTTTATGATAATAAAAAATTATATTAACAACAGTGAATATTCTTACGTTTTTTTTATTTCATAAAAATTGGAAATTTACTTTTACCAGCAAAGGACAATTCAACCTACATACTTACTAAATTGTTTCAGTACAAATATAATGGAATAATAATGAATAATCAAATGTTTTTTTTTATTTTGTAGCAAATAGTCTTTTTTAATTACATTATTAGCTTTACTACCTTTACCATAAAAGGTCAACTGAACCGTTTGGTAGAACATGTTTTTAGAAAACTTTTTGACCCTTATTAGACTTTTTATTTTAGTATCAAGTTACATAATTCTGTTCAGTTAGGCCTCTGAAACTATGATATGTCGAAAAAATATGCCTCTTTGAAAATGAGACCAAACAGAGTCCTCATGTCTGGAGTTTTGTTGCTAACTTCCTGTAAGGAGGCGGACTGAAAGGCTATTTAAAGACACAGGACATCTAGTGGATTGATTTAGCGTAACATACCTAAACCGAGTGGTAGAGATGGCTCAATCAAGTTAACGTTAAGTTCAACACATTTTTCAATAAGATATAGTGACTCAAAATGTGTTATGTTTTATTAAGAAAAAAATATATTTTGTGTAGTATGTGGCACCAGTCAGTCACTCCTTGAAGAGACATCACTGGTGTTTTCAAGCTAATTCAAGTTGCCATTGGGTAAGTGGGTGACATTTCCAAACAACAACAACCAACATACTATCGCATTTCTGAGCATCTGGCATTTAGCATGGAAATGTGACAATTTCCATAACAGAGAGTCCATATATCTCATTAGATGTACAAGATGCCAGAGATGCTCTTCAAGGGAACTGTGCTGAGGGGTACTAAGAGGTTAAATGAGCTGTCTCTCAGGCTCTGACGGCTTGACGCTGTCCTTCTCCGTCTTTTTTTGTTCTCCTACTGCCAATTTTCCTGTTAGTAAACTCATGTTTTTAGAGTGATGTTCTCTTCTTGCCTTTTTAATCCAAGCTTTTGCTCTTAACTCATTTCTCCATCTGTTGTGTTTTCTGTTACCTTTGAAGATGGGGCAGATGTGCTTCCAGATGGAGATGCAGCCGCTGCGGTGGAACTGGCCGAGAGCCAGCTCCATGTAGAAGAGAGGGACGCCTCCGAACACCGCCATCAACAGGTAGGGCAGCAAAAAGGCACCTGGGCAGAGACGTGAGGAAGGAGGACATTTGGGGGGTGAGAGAGCGAGATTAAGGGTTGGAAACAAAAATGTGGGGATTGATGTGGAGAAGAAGAAAACAGCGAGAGGGGAATAAGTTATGGACGAACAGTAAAAAGTCAATTACACTCCTGAGAAATGCTACTCGTTCACGCTCCATCTGTAATCTCAGTAGTCCTCTCAATAACTCCATATCAACAAGAACCAAGAGCATTAAAAAGCACTCTGTAAAACTCATTAAATATTGTAAGTACCCCATCATTTACATAACACTAGTCCATTCAAAAACAACAGTGTATGCTTGCCCAGTCTCACATGACTCTCCATTTGATATGTGGAAACACACAGTAAGAGGGTCATTTTGTTTTAATTCTACAATGACAAACGACTGCAATGTTGGCTGCTAAGTAAGGAAAGTATAAAGTGATGAAGGGAGAATCAGAGGGCCAAACACTGAGAAGCAGCCGGACGGCAGCCAGATCTTTGAACTCTCCAACCTAACGTGCAGAGTTTGATAACACATCTCTCTCTGTCTTTCTTCCTTTCTATCTGATTATCAACTTGTTTTTTATGTGCATATGTGCATTTGTGTATGCGGGCGGGTTCGGTGTGTGTCTTTGAGACACCAAAGCAAAGATAAGGGTTGATTGAGCAGCTGCCTGGGAGACAGGTTATTAAGCAAGGAGAAAGAGACTGAAGGCGTTCTCATAAAAACCACAATTAATACTGTTGCCTCTATCAAGTGTCTCCCAGTCCCCATCTCTACCTCGCTCCGTGAGACACACACAGAACACAGGAAATTGCAAAGATTTTATTATTGCAAATTCAATAAACGTGGAAAGGGAGGCCCTGTTTGCCGCTAGGTGAGGACTGTGTAGTAACGGAGCACAAGCGGACCATATGGACAGAGATAAGTGTCACTAGAAACAGAATTCGAATCATTTATATTTGAATTTCTCAACTTGAATACTTGTATAAATTAAACTGAACTTGAATCACATAATTTGAATTTGTATTATTTAACTTAAATAATTACATTGTAAACTTAATAGCATAATTTGAAATTTATTTTTTTAATTTGGAGCTGAATTCCAATAAACCTGAAACTGAATGTAATATTGAAATTGAATTCTCTTAAACAGTATTTGATCCTCACCTTGATCCTTGATTGCTCTTCCTCAACAACCGGATGTGTGTCTCAGTAAACTGAATTTGGATGTATATAGAGAGTTTAATTTTTCAATGAGGATCAAATACACTTTCTGAGCAACTGAATTCAATTTACAATATTACATTCAGTTTCAAGTTTATCTGATTAAGTTCCAAACTAATAAATGCAATTTCAAATTATGTGATTCGGATTCAGTTTTCAATGCAATTATTCAAGTTAAACAATACAAATACAAAATTTAATTCAGTTTCTAGTGACACATATTTCCAACCATACAGACCACACAGACTGTGTTAGATTGTGCGAGAAATGAACTAAATCAAATGCTAATAATAAACATGTTAACTGCAGCATTCCTTTTACAGTAGGTCTACACCCCACCCTTTATATTTAGCCGTTTGTTTTGCAGAAATGATGATGCACCAGAGATAGTCTCCATCTACCTCCATCTTTAGTGATAGAAAAAGTTAGAGGGCAGTAAACTGACTTACTTCAGCTGCTATATATATTGTGAATTATTACTATGACTACTGTATATCCTTTTCTTACTGTTTACTCTAGCATGGGATCTCCTGTACGCTGATCTCCACCCCACTCCCTATCTTCCTCCTCCCCTCTCAAACATCTTTTGCCTCCTCACCTCCTCCATTTTGGTAGCAGATGTAAGGGAAGCGCCAGACATTTCCCAGGTCCACAGCGTAGCCGATCACAGAGAGCAAGAAGTCCATCTTCTTGCTCCAGGTCTCTCTGGGCTTGTCCAAGCTGGTTTGTTGGACCACCAAAGTCCTGAGGCCTCCCAGCGGCACTGAGGACCCGGTGCCTCCTCCAGGCCCAGAGGCTGTTCCTCCAGAGCACGCTGCGGTCCCTGGTCCATCCCTTGGGCTTTGAGGGGTGGAGGTGGTGAAGCCATTGGACACTTGCTGTCCGGAGCCGGAGGTCAGGCTCTTGGGTCCTCTCTCTGCAAGACCATCAGCCAGCACCAGTCTACCATTTTCCTGCTGTGTCTCCTCCTCTCCGTCCCCCGCCTCCTCTCTCCCTTTCTCCCTCTCTCCCTCATTCTCTCCTTTGTCCATTGTCAACATGCTCGTCAGCATCATATCTTTTGTCTCCATTGGGTCGTGTTGATGTTGGCGTTGGCGTTGGCGAGGCGGTTAGGGGTGGAGAGAGCTTCTCAGTGACGATGAAGGGAATGTGGCACTGCTGTCTGATATGGCGCCCATTAGGGGAACAGAGGGGTTAGGGGAGCGAGGGAAGGGAGCAGTGGCGGTAAAAAAGGATTTGTCCTTCTTGGACAGGTAAAGGGGACGGGGAACAGGGGAGCAGAGCTAAATTAAAAAATTAAAAAAAGAGAATGGGGCCAGAATGAGGGGAGGTGCGTTTATGTGGGAGACGACTGAGATGTGTAAGAGTCTGTTGAGCAAGAAGGAATAAGAGCAGACAGAGGAGGGTATACGAGAGGAGAGATGTGTTTGAACAGGATGTGGCCGGCCGAAAAGTTACAAGAATCTTGGATCTTCTCCACAAGCTGCTCGTCCTCGGAGACACTCAGTGATGGGGCAAACTGCAACACACAGAGAGAAAATCCACAGATAAGTCACAGGAGAAAAGTTATTCAGCTAGAAATTACCTTCGAGTGTGAGCCCATGATATAGAATATATAAAATGAGTCTCTCTGACTTTCTACATGACATAAGCGCCTGAACTATGACAGTGATATACAGTATGAGCCTGAGGTCTCATTGTCTCATGTTCTCTTGTATGTTTATGTTCTTGGCCTCTACTGTGAACCGAATTTCCCCTCGAGGGACAACTGAACTGATGTTTTACCTAGAGTTTTATTGTAAATTAAAGGCACAATGCTTATGTTTGGTAAAACAGACATAATGGGAGATATGAAATGTATCTGAATGTCCTAAAAAAGAATGGTACAAATTGAGGGGGTTGCGCTGGAACATGCAGATTTTCTTGGCTTTTCCCTCACGTTTCTCATTTCACGCTCTCTCTCAGTTGCATAACCTGTTTGGATGCTTATCTGATCAAAGCCGTATAATACAAGAAAGTAGATACTGTATATTGACACAAGCGGACAAAGAAGCGCTCTATTTTCTGATTGTTACCAAAAGAAATATAAAACTATTAAAGCATGGAAAAAGTTATTTGTGTGTGACATGCACTAAGCAAACAGATTAAAAACAAAATCTAAATTCATTATGTTAACTCATGGCTTAAAAACTAGCTTATATTCAATGTGTATGAGTACAGTTAGACTTAGATGCTACTTCAACTGCACTTTGTATTTTAGGTATTTTAGATTTACAGAATTTCACATATCTTTAAATAGTGTAAGATGAATGCAGTACATTTAACTTAAATTCTATAAGTAATTCTACTCGATAAATATAATTGAAACACATTGTCCAGATTAGTGCATCAAGTTATATTTTATGTGAATATGTAGTTTTCGCCCGTTTAGTGCTAAATATGAAGTGTGCTTTAAACTTAAAACCATTCTTATAATTGTTCTACAGCTGCTTTGTAAAACACTTTAAACTTGTCAAGGAGAAAGGCTGCTATGTATGGATAAAAATATATCTTTGACAACAAATTATACTTACAGTACAGTATGGCCATTCACACATCAATCCAAAATGCTATCACATGAGTAATGGGTCAAACTGAGCGAGCCATTAGCAAGTGGATTAGATTGTTTATAGTGTTAGCTCAATTAGTAATGAACGCCAGAATGTAGGAAGACTCAATTTACATGGAACGCCATTATCTTAATTAAGAACGACTGTTACACGGCACCACATTCACTCTACGCACTAATATCTGACTACCACCCAACCAAGATCTTGTTATGTACCTGGACGCTGAGGAAGAAAAGAAACACGGGCTAACCTTCCATTCAACACAAACATTTTTCTCATACAAACCACATTTTTATTTCCTGATGAAAGCAAATTCTTCATCTCAACAATGACTTAATTTCCATCTGAATCCTCAAGACAAAAGTACAGTACGCTCCTCCTGGTCTGAAGAGACCTGTTGAAGATGCTTTAAGAGCTTAAACTTAACGGAAATCTGAAAAATTCTACTTGAAAGGTAGCGAAACAAGAAACATGAGGATAAAGTGAATAGTTCATTCACTTTAACAAGTCACTTCTCGACTACACTTTACTCACGATTATCTATAAAGCACACAATGTATCAGCTGTCACACCGCCTCACAATACAAGATCAAGAAAAACAATCAATAGTAAAGGGCTTGATGATAATACTAAGTCTGTCCTGCATGTGCAGTCAGACCACGCAGTGAACCACTATCTCAAAAAAATACATGAAGTAGTAATATACATAATTAAAATAAAGTTTGAAATCTGTTTTTTCCATGTTCTGTTATTCAAAAACTCTATAACGCTACAGAATTATACTGTGGTATAAACTTTAAAGTCATTACCGGATATCAAAAATGTTTTTATCTTTTAGTGTTCCACTAAGAAGATTTTAATAAAGAAAGGCAAAGTAAGATGATAACATCAAGATTTAAGGTAAGATATACGTGCAAAGAGGACGTGTGAGGAAATACAAATGATCCATTATAAAATAACCCAAATTAAAACTGTTACCTTATCTTAGTGAACTCTACTTAAACTTTAGACAAATCATTAGTTGCCCTGCTGACACTTTTTAGGTAAATACGCTTAAATGAACAGCAAAGCGAAGACACCAATAGTATTTTATCTCACATGCGTCCCATTACATTCATACATTACCTTAAGAGATGGTGAACGAGTAGAACCTGTGGCAGCTCAAAGATACACAAACAGCAGCAGCAGAAACTTCTACCCAAACTTAAAGAATCCTGTGGTGTTGCAAAAACTTGCCAGAGAAACAGCGTGCACTACAGTAGCACATCAGGACACAGTGTTTGCCCATTGAGCTCTCAAACCTCTCTCTTCTCTCTCTCTCTCCCTCCCTTGTTGTCCCCCTCTCCCTTCCCGACTTGCACACACACACACACACTTACACACATGCCGCGTTCAAGAGACGCAGAGCCGCAGACGTATGCAGAGATGGATGCATGGATGCATGCGCTCAGACAGAAGATACTGGGGAAACATTATGCAAGCACAGACATGTACGCTTTGAAGCTTTGATACATACAATAACAACACAAACAGCAATAATAATGATGAACTGTAGTGCAGCTCTGACACACTATGGTCATTAAAGCACACAAACACACTGCGGACAGGGGAAGTCCTACCCTTGAGTAGCTGTGTGCCAATGTTGGGCTCTACCGTCTGTCGTACACACACGCACGCACGCACGCACGCACGCACGCACGCACGCACACACACACACACACACACACACACACACACACACACACACACACACACACACACACACACACACACACACACACACACACACACACACATTGAAACACTGCCTGGTAAAGCCCCTGCTGGAGTTCTCACACCTCTTTTTCCATTTTTCTCCTTAGCTCGTTATGCTTTTAAATTCCTCTAATCTGTCAATCTTTGGTCCTTCCTCCCATTTATTCTCCTTTACTTTTAAAATTCTTTCCTTGTGTCATCATGCACACCTGCTATGGAGAGATTAGACTTTCTGCTTTGACCCCTGTAGCCAATCATTTTTGAGTCCTGCTCTACACCAGCCATAATTGACAACCCTCCGATTTTCCCGGGAGGCTCCTGTTTTTCATTGCCCTCTCCAGGTTTCCTCACAGGGCCACAGTTCTTCTGTAATTCTTCCAATTTCTGACACATTTTCACAGCTTTTTTTCCTTTTCATTATCACAATCTGTTTCTGGCACTGTACAGTATGTATAAGGCCTACTGTTTCCACCCAGACAACAATAGAGCTACACCAAATGTCATGTACCGACGCAGGAGAGCTGCTTGCGACACAACAAGGTTTGAGCTGCGCTCGCCGCACATCACTGCGTGCAACGCCCAAAGTTGGGCTTTGCTTTTCGCAGTGAAAAGGCGCCATCTGGCGCAAGCCATTGGAAATAATGGGTTTCAGATAGGGCTGGGTGATATGGCAAAAATCCTCTATCACGATATAGTTAATTTCATATATCGATAACAATATATATCATGCTATAGCATGTTTTCTGGTAATTCGATAAGTAATCAGTCTGTATGAAATAACCACATGATAAAGCCTATTGTTCCATACTCCTGTGTGAATTAGATACTTGACAAATGAAAAGTAAAAAAGAGTATTTTCTCATTTTAAGAACTTGAGTGCAAACTGAACATACATTTTTCAGTGAAATTATAGAGAAAAAATAATGCCTAATCTATTTTGCGATAGAAACAATATAGAAATGGAGAGTACAATAGAAAGAAATACTCAAGCAGGGCCAAAAAATTGATGAATGAATAAAAACTGATAAATATTAGTTTATGCCAAAGATTCACACAAGTTCAGCCAGAGGGGTGAATTATTCAGTTTTCTTTCCTGAGAATTAAAAATAAAATTAAAAGTAGGCCTATTTAACATAAAAATGCTGTTGCATTCTACTTATCATTTTGTGAATTTCATTCTTTAAAAGTCACAAGAATGCAGGAAACAAAGTTTCTGAAACTACATTTTTTTTGGTTTTGAAATCCTCCCTGTTTTTGGGGTCTCAAGGTTGGCAAGTATGCCCCTATTTCCCATAATGTTTGAGTCCTGTTCTACACCAGCAGTAGTAGTACATACAGTACATTCAATTCAGATATTCAATTTATTTTGTTGAATAATGGTTAAAAGATTAACAACTGGATTCTCTTTTTTTTAGAAAATTGAGCTTGCTGCTGGTGTTACTGCAAGGTCAGACTCAAGTGTGTGAGTCACTGAATCATCTTGCTTACTGCACTCAGTGCAAGGCTGTGGCAGTGCTGGGCAGCTCCCAGATCGGACCGCATGTAGCCAGTCTTACCTCTGTAACTATACTCCCCCAGGTTATTGTTGCAATTTAAGCATTTTTGCCTGCTTAGGTCAAATTTAAAAAGTGTTTCATATACTGATCAAACTTCTACAAATTATCACATTGAGCAGTAAAAAGTTTGTAAAGTTATTATTCAGTTTTAAATAGGGCTGTCAAAGTTAACACGCTAATAACACATTAACGCAAATTTGTTTAAACGCCACTACATTTTTTAACACATTAATGCAACTCACGATTTTTAGGTTGTAATTTTAATGCTGGAGTGAAGATACTGGCATTATATGAAACTAGAAAAACCTAAGGAATCCATTGGTACCAACCATGTCATATTAGCTTGTTGTGAAGGAGGCTAAAAAAACACTGCAAACACGCTGGAAAAACTGTCATGGCTATATTCAAAGGGGTCCCTTGACCTCTGACCTCAAGATATGTTGATAAAAATGGGTTCTATGGGTACCCACGAGTCTCCCCTTTACAGACACGCCCACTTTATGATAATCGCATGCAGTTTGGAATGTTCAGTTCGGATTTTAGAATGTTTTACGTTACCATTCCGGAATGTTCAGTTCGGATTTGGGAATGCGTTATGTTAAAATTCTGGAATGTTCAGTTCGGATTTTAGAACGTGTTACGTTACCATTCCGGAGTGTTCAGTTAGGATTTTAGAATGCATTACGTTACCATTCCGGAATGTTCAGTTCAGATTTTAGAACGAGTTACGTTACCATTCCGGAGTGTTCAGTTCGGATTTTAGAACGCATTACGTTACCATTCCGGAATGTGCAGTTCAGATTATAGAACGCGTTACGTTTCAATTCCGTAGAGTTCAGTTCGGATTTTAGAACGTGTTACGTTAACATTCCGGAATGTTCAGTTTGAATTTTAGAAAGCGTTAAGTTACCATTCCGAAATGTTCAGTTCAGATTCTAGAACGCATTGCTTACTGCACTGCACAGGTTGTAAATTTAAAGCTAGAGTGAAGATACTGTCATCATATGAAACTAGAAAAACCTAAGGAATCCATTGGTACCAACCATGTCATATTAGCTTGTCATGAAGGAGGCTAAATAACGCTGCAAACACTCTGGAAAAACTGTCATGGCCATTTTCAAAGGGGTCCTTTGACCTCTGACCTCAAGATATGTGAATGAACATGTGTTCTATGGGTACCCACGAGATTTTAGAATGTGTTACATTACAATTCTTAAATTCTTATTTTAAATGCAGTCGAAGCGCAGGCTTCATCCTGTCTGCCGTGGCCTGTCTGCTCTGCCTGTGTGTTTGTTTGTGTGGGGCTCACCTTCGTCCTCGTTCAACCAGACACACAGACCTGCAGCTCTTTATACACCTATGACACAGACAGAGAGCAGAGGATAGAGGCGGAGACAGTGATGTAACCTGGTCAATAGCTTTTTAGAAAGTCCCAACCTCACCGGAGCGCTGTTATTGGCTGGGGGGATACACACCCACTGGCCAAAGGCTGACGTCCCGAACACAGCAAAATAAGAGGAGAATACAGGCAGACGGCAGGGTCTCTGTAGACACAGACACGACCACACACTTCTAGTGATCACTCATTCAAGTGATGATTGAGAGGGATTACTTTGTAGGGAAATGCTGCATAGTATACCTTTAAATAACGTTGTAAAATCAGTCCACAACTCTCTGTCTGTGTTGTATTTTGATTTCACTTCATATATCAAGTGCACAGGCAGGCACAGAAGTCCAGACAAACACAAGCACAAACATGCAAACACTTTCTCACGCATACCCATGTTGCATAAACTATATTTGCAATCACACGGTTGAGTTAGAGCAAGCCTGAATTGTTATCAAACAATATTTCATGCTGAAATCACACTAAATTTAGTCTTTGTACTTGTTTTTGAATAAATTGTTGAACTTGGATATTGAGCAATTCCTATATAGCGTATGGTTATTGATACAAACATATTTACATTACATTGTGCTTATTAACAGAAGGTCCTCTGAACTAATATTATGCATGATAATTGAGGAGGAAACCAACCTTTTCTATTCTTTCAAATGATTTCAGTGATTATTCAACAGTAATATGCTTTCACTCAAATGTCAATAGTTTGGGAGAACAAACACACGCACGCACGCACGCACGCACGCACGCACGCACACACGCACAGCAGGAGCGCCGAGAGAGAGGGAGACCAACCTGACAAAATAATTATTGAGTCCTAATTTATAAAATCCTTGTTTTGTTCCTTAGATTTTCTGTGCCCCACAAGCGTGGGCTGTGGTTTCCCTTGCCCGCCTTACATCATGCCAACTTGAGCCCTGGCTAATTGAAAAATAAACAGTGCATGCAGACATGGGAGGGGAACACCGTTTAGTGCATTAGGTTGATGGTCTGAAAGCCTCGACACTGCTGCCACATCTGCACAAACAACACTTAACTAGTCAGTGGAACTTGTAGTACTTTAAGAGGAAACGACTCCCCAGAGAAAAGAAAAACACTTTTGGCTTTTACATGTCTCAGATTGAGGGGCAGCCTGATTAGTAGACGCGCAAACACATTTCAAGTGGCAAATTGTCAAGACATGCACAGTAACCTGCCCTGAAGGAGAGATTTACTTCCATTTGCTGTGCAGCTGGTTGGATAAGAAGTTGGGAAATGTGGGAAACGTTAATGTCGGCATTATTAAATTATGGCCGATTTGCTTCTTTGACTGTGTAAAATCTGTCTGTTGGCCCCGTCATGCACCCGAGACAACTCTGAAATACAAACAATAGTGACTCTCAGACAGTGGTCATCAGCCATGTTGTTGTCATGCAAGTCACACGTTTTCTGCAGGAAATGCATTTACTAGTTATCATTAGTTTTTGTTGTACTCCTGCAGTCCTGTTCTTGCTATCTATCTTACAGACAGGAACTTCACTGTTTCAGATTAATGTCATCATTTTTAAACATCAATTCCCCTAGAACATTACTATAACATATTCCCTCATCCTATAATATAGCCCTAGTCTAACCTCCTCTGTGTTTGAGCTTACGTATGAGATTGCAATCCAAAATTCATCCAGTAAAGTTACAAGTAGTAAGAGCCAAGAGAAGATGCACTGAGCCGAATACATCACCCACAATCACCATGAAGACTTGTCTAGCCACTGAGAAATGTTGATAATGATTAATGACGGCTGTCTGCAGATACATTCCTGTTTGTGTCTTCAGCGACAACTTCGTCACAGTCAAATGGTCTGAAATAAAATAATATGTGTCACTGACAGAAATGTAGGAATGTTTAAACTGTTCACACAGGAAGAAGACCGTGGCCGAATGATTTGACCAAAACCACTGGACTATAGGCTTTAAACTAATCTAGATGCAAGGAAGGAAAAAAAATGCATTGATGCATATAAACAATAGAGTTAAACTGATTTGTAAGTTGTAATTTGCACTTTTGATGGCTGTAGACGGCTCTATGTGCCAGTTTTCATTAAAAGAATTGGTGGTGTATGCATACCATACTGTGGTCGCAACATCACACAAATTCTCCTTTGAATGTACCAGCATCCTCCGACGTCACTATAGTGACAGCCACTAAAATAAATACAACCCATAGGGCATCCAAGAACAGATTACATGCAGTTGCTGATCTGAGTATAATGACGAGAAAAGGTACAAATGCAACAGGTTCAGCAGGACAACCATGGGCCACAAGTACAGAAAGCATTACAGTATATAAGTCAGCCAGTTAATTCAGAGGCTACTGACACAAATGTTGTCAGTGTTCATTACAGAACAAAAGTTTCTCTCCATTTAACATTTGCTTATACAAGCTAGTTTATCAAAATGCCGGAGCATCTACTTACACAAGACATCACAGTTCTTGAAAAACAAGCCAGATAACATGACAAGAAATAGCTTCAGGCAGAAAAACTAACAACGAAAACAGTACACCATGAGCCAAAAAGTAAACATGACATTGCTTTTTGGTGCCAGATGATGTTGAAATCCACTCGGCATGAAGCTAATGGCCTAAATCCAAGTGCATTTTGCTAAACTAATTTATAGTCATGATGCGACCTGTATAGGTGGGAGTGATATTGTACGCAGCATCTCTAAGAAGTTGTAGTGGAAAGACATTTTCCAGGCCACCTTTAGCTGCAAACATTACCACCTCGTTCATTATTTGAGAAATGATTATTAGGGCGCAGGCTATATACTGTAAATATTCCCCACAGATCTAATATGATAGGGAAGCACAGATAGCTTCGCTGTCTCACGGACCAAAACAGGAAATCTTTCCTGCCTAAAGCAATAACCCTCTACAACACTTCACCTCTGTCTCACAGCAAAATCACAGCTTTACAGGTTCTGTCTCAACCATGCTCCACTCTATTTTTGCTCCTGCCATAATCTTGCACTTGTTGAATTTTGCACGTTTATTAACTCAATTACTTTTTATCTAAAAGCAAAACATTGTAACTTGCACACTTTGCTTATGTATATACTATGTTATTGCACACTTGTATATAGTAAGTTAATCTATATTCATATTTTAGATTTTTTTTATGCTAGTAGTAATCGGATATATTTATAGTGTATTCCAATATTCTTTATATTGTGTATTCTATGGATATATTTCTCCAGTATTGATATGTACATTTTATTTACTGTTCCGGTGCATTGCCTGGTTAACCTGCTGCTGTAACACTATTATCTATCTATAATGGGGCCAATCTATTAAATTCAATTCTGTGTTTATATACAATATACATTATACACTGAACTTTTAATTCAGTTTAATTTAAGTTTTGACCAATTTGTTACTACATTTACACCTGAATTGTAATTCCTGTTAATCTTTAAAACATTTTACCAAGTTGCGGTTGCACAATTTACTATTTCAATAATAAATAACAACTCAGTAAATGTATAGCTATGTATTTATTTGTTACTTTTTGATTGACAAAGTTAGAGAAGTGATTTTAAATCGAGTCTGATGTTGCCTTACACATAAAAGAATAATCCTAGTCTCTTCCAAACAGTGAGGAACACAGCTTATTAATTAAACACTGGTATCGGATCGGTACTGGTATCGGCTGATACCCAAAGCCCAGATATCGCTATCGGTATCAGGACTGAAAAAGTCGAATCGGTGCATCCCTTTTATAGGAAGTCAGTATTTCCAAGAGGTGTGCGAAGCATGACCTGTGGGTAACTGAGAGTTACGGCTTACGCTGTGTTAATTATTTTGGGGATTTCTGGAAAACTAAATGGCTTTATGCCCACATTTTTTGCACTCAAGTGAACAGTGGGAGGTGACCTGTGAAAGTTTAACAAGTCAGCTCCCATTTTCATATTATCTGAAACTGTTTCAAACACCTTCAGATTATATGAAAAAGGCGTTTAAAAAGTTACAACCACACACAACTCTTCCTTGAGTGTAAGTCAAAATGTACAGATAGAGATAGACAGACAGAGCAACAATAGATGGTCAGTAACACAGCAAGCTTTTATATTTCCCCCTCTCTGAGCCTCTCTTGTATTATGTGTCACTGGTCCCTGGCTTACACACATGCACTACATACGTACAGATCTTACAGAGATGACTATCAATATAAATTCATAGCTGAGAACTGATTGGAGTAAACAGTGATTGTAAACGATGAACCCACTGGTAATAAAATTACGGGTTGTAAAAAGACAAGCAGTGTGGTCTTACCTTGATATTTTTAGCATGACAGCTTGCGTTGTCCATGAAGCGTCTGGTCATCTCGTGTCCAAGACGTCGCCTATCAACGCAGTCTAAACCCAATCACACAAATCACACATGCCTGGGCTTACAGCAGGCCGTATTCTGCTCTGCCTGGCTTAAGACGCAAACACACACACTCAAGCATGCATGCACCCACTCACACACATGCTCTCACCCAAACACACACACGCTGGGCTTTAGAAAAGGATCCCTGCCCCTAATCCAAGACTCCTTGGTGCATATTTATAAGAGGGCCACAGAGTAAATAAGAGGGGAGCAGATACATAAATTATTTTACAAAACGTGGAAACCCAGTAAGGTGAAATATTTACATTATGAAGTGTGTGTGAGTGTGAGAGAGTGGATTATATGAGTCCCAGACTGTCTGTGTCGTAGTCTAACTAACCCATTTACAGCCACTTACAACATACTGGGCCAAAAGGCACCATGCCAGGTACAGTAGTACAGTCTACTTAGCCGTCATTGTGAGAGTGTGTACGTGGAGAGAGATTGAAGAGAGGGCAGCTTGTGTACAGACAGACAACACAGTCACCGTCATGGTGACATTACATTATAATCACTATGTCCTCTTTCTTTCTGTCGCACCCAAGCACACATACAGCATCCAGTCTTGTTAAAAGCCAGCCTGTGTGTGAGTGTTGAACGTCATTCCAATCAGCATCAGCTGAAGTACTAGGTTAATCCTCATTGCGACGCACACAAATCCACACAAGCACACTAACACACACATACACACACACTGGGGGAGAAGAGAGGAAAAAATGGAAAAGAATAATGAGACCAGGTGTGTGATGAACAATCCTGTATGGTTCAACAACTGTGGGCTAATTCCTCCTGTCAAACACAAACATGGAAACTATCATAAGACTCATTTTTGACGTCATTTTTGACGTCTTGTAAACCAAGGTTGATGGGTTCAGAAGTTAACAATCCTGCTTTGTTCTGCGTCCCATACATGATGAAAACATATTCATGTTAAGCTTCACAGGATGCCTCCAGAAGAAAAAAACATGTGAGGACCGCTATGTAAGCTGTTGAAAATGTAAGCCTATACTGTTTAAACATACAATGTACAGATTACACCTTCAGGAATACCAGGAAAAGTTAAATCTGACTCAGATAGGTCAGTGGTTAACAACCTTTACCAAGCAAAAATCACTTTTCATGTCCAAATATAAACAAAGATTTAGAAATCTAAGTAGAACGCTTTAAAATTGTAAACACCGAGTCAGTGGTACCAGACTGTAGAATTATGGAATATATCATGTAACCTTAATCCATGACTATATTTGGTAATGCCTCATTTCACAGGTCTGCAAATTTCATGGTAATTAGGTGATAATTAGCAAGTTACCTATTTGAAATTTCTTTGGAATTACTACCAAATTACCCCAATATTTACCTCAAACTTTATCGAAAATTACTTTATTATAAACATTATGTAATAATTCTATACTAAAATAGCATCTAATGGTTAAAATAGGGCCCTTAGGCTTGAGAGGGGGCTGCTCTTCATCGGAAGTTGAAAACCAAAACTAATAGAAGACTCTTCTGATCAGGCACAAATCTCACCATTGTGTGACTTATTGTCAACACAAATGTAACCTGGTAGCTAATGTCATAATTCAGGGAGTTTTTAAAGAAATTTCAAATAAGTTATTTGCTAATTATTATCTATTTATCAGCAGACACAATATAGTAGATCAATTAACTTTGTATTCTTTTCCTGGAAAGGTATTAAATTAATTACCAGCCATTGAAAAAAATTGTGGAATATAATTATTAAATAATGTTTATAACAAAGTCATTTTCAATACATTTTGAGGTAAATATTTGGGGTAATTTGGCAGTAATTCCAAAGAAATTTCAAATAGGTTACTTGCTAATTATCAGCTAATTACCATGAAATTTGCGGACCTGTAAGATGAAGTGTTATAATATATTTAAATTAGGAATTGCTTTTTTAAAAATAATATTTCTTAAAAGGGACTGTTTGTAACTTTTTACACGTATGATTTTGAGCGATGCTCGTTCATGTCTATTTAGAGCGAACAAGCGACGCTGACTTTCGTTGACTTAACAGCCACAGGTGTCGCTGTTAACAAGCATTTCTGAAAGTTACAAATAGTCCCTTTAATATAAGGAAAACCTGTCTGCCATGGTGGCAGGTGACCTGAAACGTTCACCTGCCACAGCCAACATTTACCCTGCTATTTGGCAGGTGGCAGGTGCTAATTTCATTCCCTGCCTGTGACATTACTATGCCATGCCATGAGCAACAACCATCAGGTTTTGTGATGCACACATCAAGTTAGAGTGAACACTAATGTAATTGTGTAAAAATTGTAATTTATTTTCCCCATGTTGTCCATGTATATGTTTTTATGTTTTTTATTTTTTCCCACTCACAATGTTGTTTGGTTACAATTGCCCAGAAGTCTTTATAGATATTTAAATCAATATCCTCCTCACAAACACTAACCATACACTTCCACGCAACACACACACACTTGTCTTTTTTTATATATTTACTGTATTTTTATTATTATTATATATATCTTGTCCTAATTGTTTGTTATCATTATTATGTAGTCATATTATTTCTTTATATTAATCTTGTCCTAATTGTTTATCATTATTATGTAGTCATATCATTTATTTATATTAATCTTGTCCTAATTGTTTGTTATCACTGTTATGTAGTCATATTATTTATTTATATTAATATTGTCTCTAGGTGGAGGCTCCAGATAAGCCCAGTGAGTTTTTTTGCCTCTTCCTGCACTGTATATATTATTCATTTAGTTTTTTGTTATGTTGTATAGTCTTAAATTGTGCAAAACAAATAAACAAAATAAAAAAATAAACAAACACACCTGTGCAGCTGACAATACAGTGACAACCACAATGCATTTTTTATGTATTTATTTCACAATAAAAGTCTCCACAGAACTTTGCCATTGAAAGCTTTTACTGTGAAACTCGAGCAGCAGGAAGTGCTCGCTTTGAATTAGCATTATTAGTTACAGCTAATTAACTCCTATATTCTCAAGTTAGCTAGGCTTAATGAAGTTAACCTGACAAAATATGAGCCATTGTGGTGATAGCTGACATTATAAATATAATGTGTAGAGAGAATATTACACTAACCTTGATTTATCCTCACGAAATCATTACTGTTTAGTGTTTAACTCCTTCCACATTCAGTAGTAAACTCTCCACTAGTGGTTTAATTAAGTTACATTGAAGGTAACAGACAAATCGCGGAACTCTCGCGAGATTGTTAAGGTTAGGCGTTGAGGATTGCACGTCGGGCAGCTAGTCTCGCGAGATTTCTTTGCAAATTCTTGCAATTTGCAGGTTACCTGTGTCGCCTTCTCTCTCTTGATTGGCTGAGGGTCTGGCAGTTAAACTAATCAACCAATAAACGCACACCTGGATCCTTTTCGTAAATACAAGTAAAAAAAATACAACAATATTAAAATAATTGTTAGAATTAAATGTCTTAAGTAAAAAAGTTTTTCTTCAGCAAAATGTAAAAAAGTAAAGGGTTAGTCAGTAATTTAATTTCATTCTCACTGTGCAATATCATTTTCACTTGTGCAATTTTGTTAATTGTCTGTTTATTGTCAATACTGTATATACTGCTCCTATTTTTATACTTCCTTCTATTTAAATGGGTCATATTTAAATAGACCCATTTAAATGCAATTTCGTCTCATTGAATTACACTTAGACTATCAGATATACGTCTCTCCATAACCAGTGTGTTCATCTCTCTGTTAACAGGAAACCAGTTCACTGCTGGCTGTGTTAACCACAATATATAGTACACATAGAAATGAACACTTGAGGCAAACAGTTCAGGCAGTTTATGAGTGCAACAATTATCATATTCATTCCACATAAGGCAAGGTGTCGTATGTGAGTACCGTTTATAGTTTGTTACACTTTGTTTAGCTCTTTGATCTTGTTTTTTGCACTATCCCCTTTGCTGCTGTACACTGCAAATTTCCCCACTGCGGGACTAATAAAGGAATATCTTATCTTAATCATTTAATGTGACTATTTAATTATAGATATTATATTATTACATTAATCTGGATGCATTTAACAAATAACCAGCAGTTAGTAGTAGAGTAAAAATTACAATATAGTACAAGTAGTAGTAAGTACAACACCTGAGTAAATGTACTTAATTACGTTCCACCACTGACTGTCATCTGGAGGGCAAAAACACACATGAGAAAGAATTGGTAATACATTATAAATACAATAATAAAGTCTTTGTTACTTATATTACAGTGTAGACTTATGAAACACTCTTATCAAACAGATAGCCTGCAATGACAACAACAAGTAAAAGCTTTGAAGGAGAGACAAAGTGTCACAAGGAATTACTCAACCTTGAAATACTCAAATATTTCGTATTAACAAGATAAATCCCTCTTCCCCAAAGTTTAACCTTGAGATCCTGAACACATGTTCATAGTTTCTTCTCATTCTGAGGTGTCAACCAGGTGAGCTGAGGTGATTAATTGCTTCTGGAGGATCAGGCTGGGGACATCATTCTTCTGAGTACAGGATAAATCAGCTCTCCATATGTTTTTATCTCACACCAGATACAATTTAAATGCAGCTAGGACTTTCTATTTGTAATACTGTTTTATCCGCTCTGTTTATTTAGCACCACTTGTGAATACACACACATTTTTAAATTTCTTTTATCAAACTTTCAAAACCGGTAGTTTACAGGGAACATTTAACTGTTTGTGCAGCCTTTTCGTGGCAATTAATAACTTTAATATGAACCAATCAATCAATCTACACCTTTTGACCCAGATTACTTCATACAACTTCATCAAGACTATGGTGAAATACGATAATAAGAAAGAATCTCCCATTTCCTCTTGAACATATTATGAAACCAGCTAAGATTTACAGCGCACTCTCCTCTAAATCAAACCCAGATAAAGAAAGAAAATACCATTCCTCTGAGGGAAGACTTCTAGGAAAGAAATCGTCGGGCGTGCTATCAATTAACAGTGAAATCTCACAGCACCATCTATCTAGCTTCTGTAGCAAGTACATTTTTACAAACTGCTTCACTGTCGCTATAATTCACATGTAAAAAAATCTCTGGGTTTGGATGGATGGAGGAAAAACTGAGAGAAAGTAGAAGAGGATATAAAAAAAGACGAGGTAAGCTGCAGAAAAAGGCAAAGAAAACGGAGTGCCAGGCACAGGACAGGACAGAACAGAGGAGGTAATGAGGGGAGGAGAAGTTGAGTAAATAAAAGCAGGTTGAAGGGAGGGCGTAGGAGTTAATACAGTAGGCATGTTTTTAGGATTACTCTGATGCTAATTTGTCTCCGGAACAAAGTGCAAAGTGACAGGAAAGATGTATATCACAAAGATATGGCAATGAAATAGACCTCTTAACCTCTAGATTACTCTTAAATCCACACACAATAAAAGCTGTCCTGTCCCAGGGATGCTGAATGGACACTTCTTTCTCCTAACAACCACGCAGCAGTAATAACTCAGCCGACAGACCAACTGCTGGGAGGTCAGAGGTCGTCCTTACCTTGACAGGAGTGTTTTAAAGCAGGAAGAGTTGGAACGTTACCGAGGAACGATTACAGAGTCTGTGCAGGAAGTGCTCGGATTTTCACCTGGCACGGCAATGTAGCTTTTTCTGTGTAGAAACGAGCGAGTATTGTTGAAGTATGACCCTTTCCTGCTTTTAACATTCCTAGATATCCAATCAGGGGGGATACAGGCAGAAAGTATGGAGAAAAAAAATACATAAACACATGAAAAATATGCTACTTTTCTTGGTGGGTTGTTTGCAGAGAGAGAGGAAGTTATGGTAAGATTGTGTGTTATTGGAAAAATGTTATTCCAAGCACAGTAAATCACTGCTGTTTTGCTCGTGTCCAAGAGGTGAAGGAGACGCAGGCCCAAGTGAAATACGTGATCTTGAATCTAATCTAAAAACATTTGTTTAAACTCTGGACCACACAGGAGTATAAGTGGAATTGAACAGCAGTGTTGACCACCTACCGTGAGTATTTGTCAGTAAATAACCTACTTTAAGGACGTTTTTATTGACCTTTAATAGTTGTAGATCCACAAATATTTCATCAAATGTAATTTCATGTGTACAAATGGATCCACAAATGCGTATATATCCCTTTACATATATCACTTTACAAGGCAAATTTGCAAAATATTCATATATAAATATGAATTTATACAAAATAAAATTGACTTGACTTGACATGTAAACCTATAACATTTTTATGTTGAATTAAAATGCGTGTTTACAGAGTAAGTTATGCATATTTGCAATACATGTTTGTGGATGGTAAAATATTTGTGGATCATGGTACATTGTCTTCTGTGGATTACAACTATTAATGTCCAATAAAAACGTCCATACTACTGCAGTTCTCAACCTGTATATCCACAGCTTAGATTGCAGTTATACTCTTAAATCCTCTGCCTTGTCTCAAAATGAAGAGAGTTTATGATGCAATAAAACCACTTAATGCTCAGGCCCAGATTCATCCTAGAAAACAAGTAAACAACAAAAAAGGTGTGACAGTGTAAACCTCCACTGTCTGAAATAAATAAAGACAAAAGACAAAAGACAAAGGCAGTCCGGTAAAAAAAGAAAACACAATCTTTATTATTTTGTCTAGAAGAACAGGCTGTTTTGGAAGGAGGTGTGGGGGAAATATTGGAGAGGTAAAAGCAGCCGAGGAATAGGGCGGAGTCAAATAGACCAGAGGTTGGGGGCTAAAACCTGGATTTCTGTAGTTATGCCAGGGCGCCCATTGGGTCCCAGGCAGGAAGTACGACGGGCTCCTGTTGCAACACTTCCAGGACTTCATCGGAGAGGAACTTCTTGTCTACCACCACCTCGTACACATACTCGGAGAACCAATCGTCCGTCATGATCAGGTAACCTACAAAGACAGACAGGGAAGACAACAAAACAGTTGTTAAAGAATTGATTTTATTCGCCTGAAATGATGGCAGTCAAGCGGAGAACTGGGATTAGAGAAAAAACAAACAAACATGGAAATCCAATTCAGGTCAAGATGTTTCGGATCACAATCTGGTGGTTTCATCACTTTAATATGCTTTGTGTGGGGTGATGGGATTATTTGACTGATCTAAAGTGACACATTTGCAGATCAGACATGTACTAGGCATAAAAAAATCCAGACACAATTAACAGAAACAGGAATCAACCAAATGACAGTAACTACAGACAGTGTATATATTGAGTACGGGATAATACACAGCGAGCCAGTCGTTGTTGTAAATAAACCCAGACAGGGTGATGCGGCACCCCAACGCAAAGTATCACCCTGAAAGGGTTTATATCACAACATTGACCCACTAGCTGTACATTATCCCGCTTATTAAGCGGCTAATTACTTAATAAATCAATAATTTGACACAAAAATGGTCCGCCAGAGTCTGAGATCAGAACTGCGCCCATAGCAACGGTGTGTTATACATAGCAACGGTCTGCTATAAAGAAATAACAGACCATAGTATGCCGTGATTGACCAATCAGAATCAAGTAGTCAACACAGCCGTGTAATAACCATCAATAACAGGTGAATGTGACTCTGAAGGAGTTCATAGAATATACTATATATACTATCACGGTCCTGCATGGCTATATGCTATATGTCAGATCTCAGACGGATCTGCTCATAATAGTTGTATGGGAAGAATCCTGAAAGTAGGACCTCACTGGATTGTGGGAAATCATCTATAAGGTTGGAAAAAACTATGTCAGGCAATGGTAAAGTAACAAGTGAAGCCAATGTGGAAGTGCCTTAAATGTGCATTCTTTCTAATAGCCAGCAGGGGGCGACTCCTCTGGTTGCCAAAAGAAGTCTGATTGTATAGAAGTCTATGAGAAAATGAGCCTACTTCTCACTTGATCTATTACCTCAGTAAACATTGTAAACATGAGTTTATGGTCTCAATCACTAGTTTCAAGTCTTCTTTAATACAACATGATGTTCATTTAGTATATTATGATCCCATTTAGAGTCAAATAGACCATAAAGCAGGGGATGCTTTAGGGCGTGGCTGCTTTGTGATTGGCAGGTCGCTACCACGGCGTTGTCCACTCTGGCAGTTGTCCATGTTTTCATCTTACAACTTTAACAGTGTGTTTTCAGTTCATGAAAGTTAATTGTAACATTTTGGTCACCTAAAAATGTCTTATTCAGTGTTCGGTTGTACTTAGCTACACCCTTGTGTCACTTCTGGTTGCAAAAAAACAAGATGGTGTTGCCCAAAATGCAAAACTCAAGGCTTCAAAACTGCAGTCCACAAACCAATGGGTGACGTCACGGTGACTACGTCCACTTCTCTCTCTCCTGGGCTCCAAATGTCAAGGCTTTGGTTTGTTTGATATTTTCTGCTGCCTTTAACACTCACAACTACATGCACATGTCCCTCATTCATACACTTCTACACTATTGATGTAGCTTAGATTCACACCCCATGCTTATTCTTTTGTAAATATTTAGTTTTGTATATTTGTACACTGTATCACAAAGAGGCTTGATAAAGAAAAAAAAGACCCACAAATGTCTCTTTATTTCAAAGTTTCATACGATGCATAAAAGAGAGGTGCTCCTCCAATTTACAGTCCTGTGCAGATCCATTCCTCATCTCAGATGCTGTTATTTTTTCTTCTCTAAAGTGCAAGTGGTCCAGCCTTTATTAAACACGTCTTTGCTAAAATAGCAGGATTTGAGGAAAGAGGCCAATCTGTCAGTCTGAATAAAGCTTTAATCACGACACATTCTTTGAGAGAGAAATACTTGATTCAAGAACACATCGTGTCACTAATTAAGCCGATTATTGTTCCTTTCACTGAAAGGGGAGGGGTGCTGCTAAGAACAGTTCAACAGGATGGTCAAACATACTTTGTCTATGCACGCACATTTTAATTGCTTTGAAATGCTCTTTATCACCAAACTCTATTGTTCCAACAGGCAGGAGGGTGGAGGACCCTCGTGGTTCCCCCACCCTGCAGCGCAGTATGCATTCAACACTTCTGCTATCACCTCTGCACGCCCACCCTGATAAAACTAAACAATGTCCGTCTCTGTCTCCCTCATTGTGTGTGTGTGTGTGTGTGTGTGTGTGTGGCCATACAAGGTCAACGTGGCCAAATCTGGGGCGGTTATGAAAGCCAACCTTGAACTTACACTGACAGGAGACATGTTGGGATAACCTAATCTCTTTTTGGAGGAGGATGTAGCCGCATGCTGAAATGATTCATTAAAATGAAACATGTCTGCGTGCTTGTGTCTTATGCTTAGATAACAAAATACTAAAAGTGATGTGAAACCAGAGCGGCTGGATGAGGACTGGCAACCAGATCTTAGAGGGAAGTTAAATAACTTTTTTCCCTGATTCCACCTCTCTCTCTCTCTCTCTTTCCCCTCCTCATGTGTTCAGAACAAACGAGAGCATCCCTCCTACTGTCAAGTTGACTTATCGGAGACGTCAGGGTGACCGCAAGAACGTGCCACAGTTCAAAACAACGTATCATGTCTGGGTGTGTGTTGTGTATGTGTGTTCTTCCAAGGACGCAAATCTTAGATGGCACGTTGCCTGGTTCTCACTGTGGTATCCGTGTGTGTGTGTTGATGTGAGCTTCCTGGAACCCGCGTGTTGGGTGGCATGGTGGTGCGTGTGTGTGTGTGTGTGTGTGAATGTTGGGTGTCCTTATTTGTTTTTAGGGATAGGCTGACAGACCCGTCTCAGAACAGATGGATGTACTGTAAGCTAGAAGAGTGAGAAGCAGCCATCTTGCTTTCCATCTTGAGCAGCAATCCGCAACGCAGGACCATCGCAGGCCAACATAAAACATGATTTTCATATCAATTTCATCAAAATAAGGGAAGTGAACAATGATTCACACATATCAAAAAGTTTAAAAGCTTAAACAACTGACCTGAACAGCTGAGAGTCTGCAGCCTTGCTAGTTACCCTGTCAGGCTGCACAGTGGTGCTTTGAGCTAAACGCCAACATCAGCATCCTAACACGCTCACAATAATATTGTCAACATACTGATGTAAAGTAGGTATAATTTTTTTCCCATGTTCACCATCTATTAGATATATCGTTTGGGAAAGAAGGATGTACCGACCAACACTTGGAGAGAGAGATAACTAGTTGCTCTGTGTACTCAACCATCAGGCAGGTGTTAGGTGCTCTTGGAAAACGGAGAAAAACAGGATACACAGGAAGGCAATCCAGACACTCCAATATATTAAAATAAGTTGCAAACAAGGAAAGAAATATATTAAAAAGCCTTTATTATAGTGGCTAAATCATTAAAAAAGCCAACATGTTTCGACCGCTGTAGGTCTTCGTCAGGGCTTAAAACACTGACTGTTCCTCTCCACCTGGAGAGAATCTGACATATCCTTAATGAGGAATTTGAAAGGATTTGGACACGATGATGATCTCCTCTGTAGCAGGGACGGACAGTTAAGATGCACTGCACAAGCAGTGGTCTTTATCACCCTAGGTGGCACTGCTCAGGGATGGGATTGTTTTTTTTTTTTATTTAATTTAATTTCTTTGTTTGTCGTGTTTTTCCTTTTAAACTCCCTTGTACTGTTTGTCTTTTGTTGTTAAACATCTGAGATCACTGACATCCACTCCACAAAAGTCTACATTACTGCTGTACCAGGTCTGCACAATTAATCAAATATTAATCTTGACCACGATTTTAAGTGAGCATGATCGGCTGCGATGTTGACGTCTAAACTGCGTGCTCCACTCATAGAAAACTCTGCATATCAAAACAAGATGTTTTGGCTTCACTTTTGGGGAGCTGTCACGCCACGAATGTGACGGCTGCAGTCCAGACTAGCAGAAGAGTAATATACTGTAGAACCAACGGGGAAGAAGAACCTTATTTTAAGTCTTATTTTTGATTCAAAGATTTGTACATTAGCAGGAATGTAGCACAACATGGAAGTGAAAGCAGTGCTTTGTTTATATAAATGTGAACGTGCAATAAAAATATGTTGGCCCTAAAATCAAATGAGTTATAGTGATGTCAATATTCATCAAAATAATTGTGATTATAATTGTGTCCATAATTGTGCAGCCCTATGCTGTACACATGCTTCACAATAAAAGAATATTTTAAATATATATCGTCTGGGCAACACAAATTTCACGTCAACCCATCCAATAGTTGTTGTGTTATACCGACCAACTGATGGACATTGGTATTCCTTGAGCCATGACGGTAGTGTGGCTAAAAGCAAAGCTTAATATAGAAATGAGGATACAAGAAAAAAAGTCAATAAAAGGTCAAAAGAAGTGTTTTTTAAGACAGTTTGATATTTTTCCACATGAAAAAGAAAAGTTGAGGCTGGACTTGTTTTTGATTTAGACTTGGTTGAAAAGAGGTTCGCTGCTGAGTTTATGATCAGAGCACAAGATGCATCTGGGAAATAATTTTTGACACTTAACAGCCCAGAGGAAAGTAAGAAAATAAGAATAGAGCTGCTACCTAAGAATAGATGGGGGAACAGTACACCCGCAGAGCTGTGGTAAGACCACAGAAAAGGCATTTTTCATTTCATGGGAAATGAAATGGGTCCTTTAAATGAGGTGAGGGGACAGATATGCAACTGTGGTTTGGGTTCAAAACAATGGCAATGGATAAGAAGCATACTGAAAAGCTAATGAAGCGTCCCGAGAATCTGTTATGTCCGCTACCAAGGAAATCCTTCCATCCACATTAACATCATCTTCTTGTATTTACTTAAAAGACAGAATCATGTTTGTAGAAAATCAGTTTCTCTCTCTCCACGTCAAACTCACTCAGAGCTCAAACAAAACGTTGTGACAAATGTTGAGGAGTCCAACTGTCTGAAACAGTGTAAGAGTATGAACTGTGGAGTGAGTGAACCCATAACAGCGGCTGTGTGAGGGCTTTGAAGATGGAGCAAACAGAAAGTTAAACCTCTCATGAGAGACTCTTTTGGGGTTAGGAAGAATATGAAATGGACTGACGGGAGATGTTAAGCCTTTACAAACCTCTCTCTGCTCCTCGGCTATTACCACTCTTCTTCCAATTTGTCATCTTTCCAAAATCATCTCTAAAAAGTGTCAAAGTTAATGCAATAATACAGCCAATTTGTTTTAACGCCCTTCATTTCTAGGTTGTAACAGGCTCAGTTTTAAAGCTAGAATGAAGATACTGGTATCATATGAAACTAGCGGGAGATCCTGACCGGCTTTACTGTCTTTCAGAGGCTGCAGCAGGTTCATTCAGTTTTAGTAAAGATATCATATGAAACTAGAACACCTAAGGAATCCTTTGGTACCAACCATGTCATACTGGCTTGTCCCGAAGGAGGTTAAATAACACTTCAAACTTATGCTAAATTTTGGCGAGGAAAAACAGTCATGGCCATTTTCAAAAGGGGTCCCTTGACCTCTGACCTCCAGATATGTGGATGAAAATGGGTTCTATGGGTACCCACGAGTCTCCCCTTTACAGACATGCCCACTTTATGATAATCACATGCAGTTTGGGGCAAGCCATAGTCAAGTCAGCACACTGACACACTGACAGCTGCTGTTGTCTGTTGGGCTTGAGTTTGTCATGTTATGATTTGAGCATATTTTTTATGCTAAATGCAGTACCTGTGAGGGTTTCTGGACCATATTTGTCATTGTTTTGTGTTATTAATTGACTTCCAATAATAAATATGTACATACATTTGCATAAAGCAACATATTTGCCCACTCCCATGTTGATAAGAGTATTAAATACTTGACAAATCTCCCTTTAAGGTACATTTTGAACAGATAAAAAATGTGTGATTAACTATGGACAATCAAGTGATTAATCACGATTATATTATTTTAATCAATTGACAGCCCTATTTCTAACAGATTCTACCTGCACTAAGCTGCAACTTCAGTTTAATCTCTCTCCTTTCTCCTACATGCTTTCCTCTCCTTTTTCTCCACTTGTGCCTCTTTTCCCCCCCTAAGCTTCTGTCAAACAAACAAAGCCCCCGGATTCCCACGTGAACTCTACGTCTCGAACTTTTGTTCTCAAAAGCTTTATTAATTTGGCTGCGGACGAGCTTGGGGCCCCGGCCCTCCCCTATCTGCTGGTGTTTATGGAATAAGATATGCGTGAAATACATTTGATTTGACTGAGGGGTTTTCACATGTTTTCCCAACACTGCGTCACTACGGTTTGTGGGTTCAAGCAAATATTGTGAGGAGTATGTGTGTGTCTCTCTCTGTGTGCATATGCTGCATTGTATGTGTGTGTTGCCAGACGATGCATGAGTGACCTGAAATACTCTCTTAAAATTCGCAGAGGAATGTGGAGCCCAGAGATGGGGAAGAGAGGAAGATGAGAAACGGAGATGAAAGGATAGCAGGAATAACAACAGTAGACAGTGAAGTCTGGGGCAGAGATGTGGACTACCTGCTGTGTTGTGGAGTCTGTTGCATGAAGAAAAAACAACCTTACTTACTTAATGACAACATTTTCCCCCGAGGCATCAAAATGACTTACTGGTAGTAAGCCTGAGACTATTTGTTAAATTCATTTTGAATTTGTGGTTTTAAAAAAACACAAAACAACTCAGTGAGCTGACCACTAAAAAATCTGGTTCAAAAGTTCACAGTTAACAAAAAGGCATTTTGCAACAACAAAGTCTTATATCAGTGTTATTCGAGTGGTTGCCGGCCGAAACGACCACATTAATTATTGCTTTTTGATTAAAAAAAAAGGTGTGTTTAAATGACTAATCTCTCAATTGATTAGTTAATCAAGAGAAAATAATAATGTACTGAGTAAAATCGTCCTGGTCACAAGTTCTTAAACTTGAAGATTTGTATGAATTTCATCGTAAATTGAATATCTTCAAAATAAACTATAGAGCTGCAACGATTAATTGATAAGTTGTCAACTACTAAATTAATCGCCAACTACTTTGATAATTGGTTTGGGTAATTTCTTAAGAATAAAAGGTCAAAATTCTCTGATTCCAGCTTCTTAAATGTGAATATTTTCTGGTTTCTTTACTCCTCTATGACAGTAAACTGAATATCTTTGAGTTGTGGACAAAACAAGACATTTGAGGATGTCATCTTGGGCTTTGGGAAACACTGATCCACATTTTTCACCATTTTCTGACATTTTATAGACCAAACAACTAATCAATTAATCGAGAAAATAATCAACAGATTAATCCAGAATGAGAATAATCGTTAGTTGTAGCCCTAATAGAGTTATACTCTACTCTGAAGTCTAAAGGTCTAGTCGAACAAGCATTTAAAAAAGTGAAATTTCACGGCATAATAATTTCATTTGAGTTACAGTAGTTCACCAACCAGCCCTGTGAGTAGTCACCAAGCCAAAATAAACCCATAGAACCAAATAGTGTGTGAAGACATTTGGAGGAATTTCACTGTGCTACTTTCTGACCTTAAGGATTAGCTCAATCTGTAACTTCGTTTATGCAACTTGACCCAGAGGCACTGAGCTCAAAGAACACAATAAGGGCCGCTGTGCGTCTGTGAGTCTTTATGAAACAGGACGCAGCCAATTACAAGTTCATAAAGCAGCAGCACAGGGGAACCTCTCAGTCTAATCCTGCTCTAAATTCAATAGAAACAAACAGGATGATGGTGATTTATCACGAGACACCGCGGTGTGAGAAAGATGTGGAAGAGAGACGGGGCAGCAAAACAATAAATGTGATTTCAGGAGCAGATCCAGGTGAAAGACTGTACCATAAGAAGTGGAAATAGTCACCGTGACATCACCCATTGGTTTGTGGACTGCCGTTTTGAAGCCTCTAGTTTGGCATTTTTTGCAACCAGAAGAGGGTGGTGAAAAGTACAACTGAACGCTGAATAAGACATTTTTAAGATTGGCTTCACTTTTCAGACCCAGAGGTTACCCACTGGGTGAAACCAAATTCATTTAGCTGGTAATTAATTAAAAGGTGAAACCTCAAGAAAAGAAACTCAGCCTAAAGAACTGAATCGTGTACTATTGTGTTTTCTCAACTTACCTTTGTTCCCACGGTCATCGCCCCAGGAGTTTTCCACCCTCCACTTCTCATAGCCTTCTTTCCCATCCTGAGAGAGAGAGTAGACGATGGGGAGATAAGAGTGAGACTGGAGGAAAGAAAGTGCCCTAACAGCTGGGGTTACTTACAAGGGGGGAAATTGACATCACTATGAAAAACTGCAGCCGATTAAAGCAGCGTAAACACGCTGCGAGGCTTTGATGCAATAAACCCTGGGAAACTCTGAATGTGTGTATTCCTGTCGGCCTGCTTGTATACGCGCTGTATATTTGCACGAGTTTACCGAACAGTCACCCACCTGTGCTGTGTGTTTGTGTGAGCGTACCTTGTCTGTGACAGCGGTGAGGATCATAGCGTGGGTCATGAGAGAGTCTCCATATATCAGTCGCTCTGCTTTAGAGAGGTTCTTCACTGAAATTCCAAACACAAGCTCATGGTTGAACCTGTACGGGAACACACACAAATCACATTACACTACGTCCTCTGCTGAAAAAATAACTCAAACTCTGTCCTTGATTTCACCTGATACCGGTCATTTCAAGTGAAAAGGAAAAGTTTTGATAGCTTCATGGGTAACTGTCCATATCATATCCCATCAATCCTTTTTTAATCGTAGGGGCAGGGGGAGAAGGTGTGATGACCATAAAAAGCAAAACCTACATGCAGTAAGTCTGGGATTCTGGACGAGCTAAAACACAGCTCCCCTTTTCATTGCTATCTTGAACATGTCTGCAGAAATGAGGCTCCATTAAGCCTCAGCCTCATTCCAATTATAATCTACCAGCACAAGAAAAGATCTGCGTGAAAGATGAGCTTCAGCAGAGACGGTACCAGACATTCGGCTGGTTTGGTTCAGTGGCCAAATTTAACCCTGGCGCCAGCAGCTCAGACACAGATGCCGCTGCACCTGAAGGGCAGAGATAAGCAACTTTTCCCCTGTGGAGAGACAGACACCTCATGGAGGGAGATGAGGTCTGCTCCTGTCATGTGAACCCTGCAGTCAAGATACAACAGGGCCAAACACAAGTGTGCCAATTCACTGGTGAAATTGATTTTAAGATTGTTGTTTTACATTCAGATGAGTGTTGGGCTGGTTGGTGTTTTAGAGTTGGCTCAGTATAGTGATAGCGGCGATGGATGTTGTTGTACTCCCTCGTTGCATTCTCCTCAAAGTATTTTAGTCATTTAGTCATTTTTCAAAAACAAACCTACAAGTACTTTCCCAGAAAACACACCTCCCCTAAAGGGATTTGAAGCATGAAATCCAAAATTTGACACCCTACATTTGATAAATGAACTCTAAGAAACCCACTTAGACCAATTTTTGTAGCAGGTCAACATATGTACGTCATCTGAAAGCTGGGAATCTGAAGATTAATTTGAGATGCAGCTCAGCACTTTGTGCCAAGTTGTTCTATTCATTAATCTGCAATAAAAAATTAATTGATAAATTAATGAAATAGTGTATAAGCATTTAGAACATTCTAATATATGATGTATATAAGTATATGATGACCATCCCCGTGCTCTATTATGTCTCATAAACAATTTTTGGGTTGATACCATTTGTTACACATATTTGGTGCTAAATTTAACAATTTTTTACCACTTGAGAATTGATAAAAATGATCAATAATCCCTCCAAAATACCACATTAAGACACCAAGACCTTGAGGAAAACCATAGAAAAAGCCATGATGTGATTTGGAATCAAAAACTTTTAACATTTGGAGATTTCTGAAAGAATTGCATTTTTCGGTGATCGGATGGAGAGCACTTCTGTTCTGGAAACTGATTATCCTAGAGGTCACCACAGGTCATTTTATACAGTGAGGTCAAATTTTAAGAAATGGTCTTACTGCAATAAAATGGCTACTATGGGGACTAACATCATCACACATGAATACAGTTGGGCTCATTGGATCCACGAGAGTCTCAGCTTTACAGTGATACCCAATTTATGTGATTCAAAACTGTTTAGGGACCCCAGTATGCAGAAAACACCATATTTATAATAGGCAAAAATAACAAATTTGTACCGCATGCAAAAAACTACATGTTTTTTTGCCCCAAAAATGAATGAGATTATCATAAAGTGGGCATGTATGTAAAGGGGAGACTCATTGGTACTCATAGAACCCATTCTCATTCACAAATCTTGATGTCAGATGTCAAGAGATCCCTGTGAAAATGGCAATGCCAGTTTTTCTCGCCAAAATTTAGCCTAAATTTGGAGCACTATTTAGCCTCCTTCCAGCCTCTTTAAGACAGTAATGTTGGTCAGGATCACCGGCGACCCCGCGGGTCTCAGAGGGTTAACAAACTAAAGCCATGTTAGTAACGCTAAATGTATTGCTTCTAATATTTGGGACAAATTTGCAGCAGACTAGATGTAAATAACTTCGACATGACGGATTATACTCACACATTCATGTCATTAATGCCCAGCTTGCCGTGGAAATGTTTCCCGACGTCACAACCAAACCACACCGCCTAAAAGAAAAAGTCATTTTCAGATTCATGAAGTTCACACATGACGACACCCTCACATGTACAAATGTGTGACGCCCGTTCGCCCCGACCTACCTCTCCGTCCTTGATGGACTCAGCCGCTGCCTTTTTAAGCAGCTGGATGGCCTGGTTGTTGTACTGAGTGCTGCGGCCACCAACCATGTTACCAAGGAACTCAACAGTGTACAGCTTCCCGTAAGGGTTCTGGGGTCGAGGGTCGTTCACGAGGCAGACCTGAGGATAAAGAGGTACCAGAAACAGTCAGACACAGCAAGTTACTTCATGGCCTATCTGATGTGTTTAATGGGTCACCTACTTTGTCCTGCATGTTGTATAGAGGTTTGATGTGCTCCCTGTAGAACTCCTGGGGGCTGAGGGGTCCCATGCGATGGAAGTTCTTATCCTTGTCCCTGTACTCCCAACAGATGGTGTCAGGAGGGCTGCCTAGACAAACACTGGCCACCCGGAACACCTGCACACAGCACACAGTTTGAACATCACCTACCAAACCAATCTAATCTGTGTTTAACTCATGTTTAACATTCACAGAGAATCAATCATTGAATCAAAAAAAAATAACATTAACAGTATTTTAACAAAGCCAGAGGCGACTCCTGCACCTCTACTGTGGTAAAGAGAACCACCATGAGTCAAACTGAACAGGGACATTTGCACTTCCTTGCCAATAGGGAGGTTGATGGAGATGTTTGTATATTACATTTCCAGCTTATATTATTAAAGTGAAGGGATGGTTTGGGTGTTTTGAAGTGGGGATGCGTGAGGTACGTATCCATAGTCAGTGTATTACCTACAGTAGATGACGGTCGGCACGCCTCCAGTTTGGAGAAGCAGACAGGAGTTACCGCACGGGAGCAAAGCAATGTACTACTGTGGACGGGGCTGGCAGAAAAGCGTATTTTTGCCACTTAAAAGAAAGGCTCACCTAAAAACAATCAATATCAGTTTAAATGTACGCTATATTTAGAATACTTTCACCGCTTTGCCTTGCCGTGAGACATTCTATGTTTCCGACGGGGAACTAAATCCGTTATCTATGCTCTCGCCAAAGCAACCCAACTCCATTGAAAGAAATCTGTAATTTTATCTCGCACACATCTAGCACAAACAATCTAACCAATCGAAGCAGCGGTAGACCAGCATCCCTGTTTTCTTCGAGATAAAATTACAGATTTTTTCCAATGCAGTCGGGTTGCTTTGGCGACAGCATAGATGGATACAACGGCTTCAGAAAGGGCCGTCTGACGGCAAGGTAAACCAGTGAAAATATTCTAAATATAGCGTACACGTAGACTGATTTTTTTTAGGTGAGCCTTTCTTTTTGGTGGCTAAAATACATTTTTCTGCCAGCCCCGTCCACAGCAGTACACTGCTTTGCTCCCGTGTGGTAACTCCTGTCTGCTTCTCCAAACTGGGGGCGAGCCGACCGTCATCTACTGTAGGTAATAAATTGATAAGTACCTCATACAACCCAACTTCAAAACACCCGAACTATCTTTTTAACGTGCGCTCATCTAACCCCTCAAACCCCATGTCTGTCCTTGCATACACTCATCCATCAGTGCTTGGGCCCATCTCAACTTTTCCTACATTTTCCCCTCTTTTTTCCTCTCCACAGTGCTTCCCTTCTCTCTATTTCCCCATTTGCACCCCACACCCCTCCCTCCGTGTGTGTCTTGCTGCGGCGCTAGAGTTCAGACTGAGTTCCTGTGGGCTAAATCGGGTTGTTTGGACTGGGCCGTCTGTCAATCTGGCCCTTCTAAACGTCTGATATAGTTATCTCAGGAATTTCCCCCTTTTTGCTCTCCCATCCTCTGCTCTGCTCTCCCAGGACCCAGCAGATGCTTTTCCTATCAAATACGATTAAAAAAGGGGCTGAGAAATTAGGACGTAGAGTAGTCCATTGTTGGTGGTGGATAACAGCGTGTACTACGGCGAGTATTGTTCCGATAATATGGACGAATGGTGATACATCACACTCTCACTGCCTCGACTACGGGTGTCTCAAAGGACACATTTCCAATAGATTTACAACTCACTATTTTTATTGACTTCTACTACTAATATCCAGACAAATTTCTGTCTAGCTGAATATAGAGCTGATGGGGGAGATTGTTTTTGGCAGCCATGGCAGCAGTTTCCCATGCTTAGTCAACACATATTAAATGCCCCCACATAAAGATGACATTCTTGCTCTCTGGTTAGTCAACACTGAGCCCACTATTCTCACCTCAAAAGATACCCGGGCACATTCTTGCAAAAATGCATAAATTCAGGCCCGGCTTACACAAACAAACAATCCCCCTCGTCATCACAGAAAGTCAAAAGTACAGACGCACACAAAAATACACACATACGCAGAGTCAACAAAGGCATCTGTTCATCTCCTCATCCCCCCCACCCATCTTCCTCCATGTTTAGACTGCCCTGCGGGCAAGACGACATGCCAGGGTGTCCATCCCCTTGTCTGGTCTGTGTTTGCCCAGATGCCCTCGGCACCTTGACAAGACATCACTGTTACCCCTTGACCCCCTTCCATCCTCCTTTTTGTCTCTTTTCTTCCAAGAACAACTCTACTAAATCTTTCCACTCACTTTACAATTCGTCTTTCAGATGCTCTGAGACGTATACTGTAAGCATCTCTCTCTTAATGCCAGCTCAGCGTTGCGCCCACTCATCTTGCCCTGGCAAGGTAGATCTTAAAGTAGGTGCCTGGGCTGAAAGAAAGACCTCAGTCAGAGAATAAACAGCCACAGTGACATTCGAGCAGGATCAATATTGAAACACCTGCCGCCTTAATGACAGATACAGTATGTACAAGTGACTGAGAAAGAGAGTTAAAGGTGAGAGGGATACAGAGAGCTGGAAGAATAGGGAGGCCTGCAAAACAGTAACATATTAAAAAGATCAACTTCCTGAAAGTGCTTCACCACAGCACAGTTCACAGATGACATAAATTGCATATTGCTGATTATATTGGATACACTTATCCAATTGTAATATACTGTATCTCACTGACTGTAAAATCAGATGATCCTGCTTATGGAGGACAGAACCAGCCAAAATCAAAAATTAATACATAAACAAATGACTTAATAAATAAATATGCCATTAAATGTACCAAAAATAATATTAAAAATAAATGTACGCAATTATTTAACTTTGTATTAATTCCCCTTTCTACTCTATTTAATTTTCCCTTTTATTTATCTATTTTTATCAACTTTTAAACTTATTTATTTATTTCATTATTTTTTATTTAAAGAATTAAATGACATTTATTGATTAAATTATATTATTTTCATTAGCCATGTAAACAGCTTAGTTGGAATAATGTCTTTTTCAGAGTAAGGGCAAAAAACTAAATATTCCTGCATGTCAACGTAGTCAATAACTCTTTTCACAAGGTTCTGGGAGTGTTAAAAAATAAATAATGATAATGACTACTGATCATACTTTCAGTCAGCAAATGTATTATGGTTGCATTTTAAAACACAGATTTTCCAGATGATTTGAGGCTGAGCCTTCAGGGAAGACTTCAAGTTCTTCATCACGCCAACCAGCGTTACTCATAAACTCGACTCGAGGTTGGACTGTAACTTCAAAAGAACATCTCACGTATAACTTAATATTCTAACATTAACATGATATTCTGTGAACAGGTTTCAGGAACCAGCAGGGTTTGTTAACAGGCAGCTTTCTCTTCATCCGTCTCTAGCAGAAGGTCCACCTCAGGTCAGTCTGTGACATATCGAGTTTGCGTGTCTTGTTATAAACAATAAGCTGGCTGACTGCACGCTAGTGGGGCTAACCGCAGCTAATGTTTGATAGCATATGTGCTTCAGTGTTGACCGGCTGGATGTTTATTTGTTTTACGCGACCCAAACAAACAAATCACCTGGAGTTAGGAGTGATCCTAAAACATACAGTAAGCAGACCGAGACAATGGCAACACACTATCTGGATATATATCTGGGTAACCTTGAGCACAGCAGTCCAAAGAACTCAAGATTTCAGCCGTCCCTCTCTCTCTGGTCCACAGACAGCACTGACACGGTAAACACATTGCTTTCGTACTTTAGTCACACTGTATTAAGCACTTCGCTTGTGTGAAACAAAGAGTGACAAGATATATTGCTACAAATTTAGACCAACTTGTAACTTTGAATAAAACCTAACTACTGTAACACCTAAGTGACTGAAAAAGTGATTGTAGCATTTATGTTTTTGATTTAGCGTGTTGCATTAAAGGCATTTTAAAATCAGATGCACCTGCTTATAGAGGATGGAGTCACGGAACCTACCAAAATAAAAATAAATGTAGGCATTAATCAATTGATACGTGACATAAATTTATATTCCTATTTTAATTTGCTCTTTTTTAATTTACCTTTGTATTAATTCCCCCATCCATCTTCTCTTGTATTTAACTTTCCATTTTATTTATTTATTTATTTTTTATTCAGTTTATTTTTATTTACTTTTAAATTTATGTATTTATTTTACATTAAATATTTATTATTTATTTTATCTTTTTATTTATTTTCAATTCAATTTACTTTGCTTTTGTCATCTTGTGTGGTAGTGAAAAGTGTAAGACTTCTTCTTGGTCCAGTGCAACGATATGTGCATCTTGCATCTTGTTTCACTGATATTTAATACTGGAATTAAATGTGAAATGATGGCTTTCACCTGATCGGTCTTTCAAATGAAGTGGATTAAATGTCCCTTGTATTTTTTGTACATTTAGCATATAAATGTGATAAACTAAATTAGTGCAATATAGAACTGCAACGATTAGTCGACTAATTGATTATTCGATCAACAGAACAATAATCGCCAACTATTTTCATAATCGATTAATCGTTAAAGTAATTTTTCATGCAAAATTGGCAGTTTTCAGCCTCTAAAATATGGAGATTTCCTGCTTTTATCTGCTTTATATCATATTAAACCAAATATCTTTGGGTTTTAGACTGACAAAACAAGACATTTAAAGATAACACCTTGAAATCATTCACTATTTCCTGACATTTCATAGACCAAATGATAAACCGATTAATCTAGAAAATGATCTGTAGATTAATCGAATAGTTAGTTGCATGCCTAGAGCGATACAGGTTTAACAAAATACATTTTGCTGTGAAAAAGATGCAGCCAAATTACGTCTTAAAACTTAAACCTAATGAGGGTCTGAAGCTGGATCTCTACCAGTTCACGCCAAACTGAGGCAAAACATGCGCCTCATTGCTACTCTGAGGTAAATTTATAACTATTGTCTAGAAGCTGGACTTGTGAGTGTAAGCAAATGACACCATGCAAACAGTTTGGATAAAAATGAGCGAGGTTTTGATTAAACTTCCATGTTTTGTAAACACGCAACACATGTGGTCAGTGTTAAACTCTAACAATGGTGCAGAGAAATTCAAGAAACGTGAGCGGACATCTCTGAACTGGCAGAGCGATCGTTGCAGCCCCGTAACAATGACAAATCCGCAGGAACCCACCCACATCGAACAACAAATCAACTGAGTCAATAGCCGGCAGCGCCGAGCTGCAGCAAGAAAAGTTTCTCTGTGATTTGATGTCCGTCTCGTAAATTAGACTTGTCTTAAGAATCACTCTCCGTGCGCTCAGAGCCAAGACCAGAGACGCACATGGTGCGTTTCTGATTCCATGACGCAATGGAGCATGGAAGGGCTACAGTTGTGGCGTGAGGGATACCATCTGTGTGTGTACTGGTAACTCTATGTGAACGTACAGTTACCAGTGATTGTCCCTTTATTTGTGTGTGTGTGTGTGTGTGTGTTGCCTACGTGTCTAGGCAAGTGAGAGTAGAGGAGCAGCGACACACACCAGATACAGCATGAAAGAGAAAAGACTGGCTTTGAAAGTTAAACTAATCCTCTCTGCCTCAATAATGCAGCGTATGGATACTGTCATCCTCTATAAAGACAAACGGTGCATGAGATTAGCGCGCTTGCTCTGAGTGTAGGTGCAGCTTTAAATGGGTTAAACTGCTATTACAGAAGTTTTTAAGATGAATGCGATGTGAGCAGTGTTCGCAAAAAGAATAGATTCTTGACACGCAAAGGGGATCCATTTAAATCAAGCGCACCCTGGATACAGTAAGTGGAAGCAGAGACGTTGACCCCGGTTGCCTGTCATGGGAGTATGTGTGGGGCTGGCGTGATGAAGACCAGTGCACACAATCACAGCGTAGGGAGGGTGGACAGCATCACCTCCACACACACCAAAGTAGGACTGACACAGCGCTCTGATCCTGAGAAACACATGTGCACACGTAGACGCAAATGCAGGTGAACACGTAGAGGAAACACTAGTTTCCTCACTTGAAAAGAATACCCACTACGTAAGCCTACACACACACACAGGGTGTTTTGCACACATGGACTGCAATGAAGTGTGCACACACTGGAAGATGTGCGCCACTGACATACTAGTGTGCTTATTACTACTGTTAGTTTGTAAACATAATATACACAAACAGTTCCTGTACGTGCTCTGCTATAAAAAGTACTGTAATACCACAATACTCATACATACTGAGACGCCCACAAATGCAACACCTGACGCCATCGTTAATTGTCTGCTTAGCCTAACAAGATGTCGGTCACCTCATTGTTTATCACATCCTTCCTAATTTACAGAGCTAATACGTTGAAGCTGGAGGAAAATCAAACTTCAGACTAGTTGTTATGTCAGCTTACTGTCAGAGGTAGGGATGCACCGAGCAAACTTTTTCAGTCCCGTTCTTTTTTTTTTTTTTTACAATTTATCTCAGTACTACAATGTGTAGTCTCCGATGCTTCCTGCAGATGAAAATTAACACTTGCACATATCAAGTGAATCATCCTCTTATATACCTGACATACTGCCCATAACTTTAATGTTGATCTTGATCTCAATGTATTTTTTAGTATATTGTAAAATACAGAAAAGCTGAAAAACATATTGTGCATATTTAGTTGATATTTTTAAAATGATTAGTAGATTAAAAATATGGAGTGTAATCTTATTTCTGAGACGCAAACGGATCTTGCTTTTGAAAATACAACATAAAACATGCAATACCCATATATGATAATCTGACAACTCTCTCTCTCTCTCTCTCTCTCTTTCTACTGGAGTCCTAAAAGAAATTTAATTTTATTCATTATTTCAATAATTGGGATTTGAAAAGATAAAAAAACGAATAACAGATGAATGAACTTTTTGTACTGAAGTGGGTGTCAAATTATGAATGATAGTTTTTAGAATGATGCTGGTCAGTCAAATGTACTTGTGACAATACTGGCTCGCTTTACGTCAGCCGTTCTTCTGACATGACCGAATCCTCCATCACCAGCGGCCGTGACAGAGTGGTGTTTCGCAAAACAAACCACTTCCAGGTGGACAAACAAACACACTGACAACCCTCCGCCCCCCCACCCTGCCGTGCAGTGCAGAAGGAGCAGTCTTTACTGTTGCACAACATATGTTCGTGTGTGTGTGTGTGTGTGTGTGTGTGGTCATGGCTGGGCATCACAGAGGCGCTGTGAGATACAGGCGACTGTTTAAACAAGCAATGAGCCAGCAACACAATGCAACCAAACAGCTGACAACAAAGGCTGCATAACCAGACCCCTGATCTGTGTGCAACCGTCTCAATGGGAGGCTGATTGACTGACTGGTGGCCACTCATACATTCACACTCATAGACACACACACAGGAAGTGTAAATAAAGCCTTTTATACACACACACACACACACACACACACACATACAACTACACAGCGTAACCTGTCTGAGCCACAAAAACACAAACATGACAGCATTTCACTGCACGCATACTGTACATGGATCGCTTACATGTGCATGTTCACCTTTTATTTTTGTTTAGGAGGTGAATTTGTCTTCACTGTCCAGCGTCGGACGCTCTGTGATAGACTGTTCCATAAACAAGATCACTATCTTCAACTTTGTGACATCAGGGGCAGTGTGCAGGTGTTTTTTTACACTCTGTAGTCCAGAAATGACGTGCACACACACAAATTCACATGTGTACGTGTATATGTACACATATTAAAAAGGTAAATTAAATCAAACTACACTGCAGACACAGGCAGGTATTTTGCAGGTTCTGTTATGGGAAAATTGGATTTTAATTTCGGCCTTGGAAGCAAGACAGTAAATGGACCTGCAGTGAAAGTGAACAAATGTTTGGTTTGAATGATTTCTCCCTGTACTGCATATGTCTGTTCAGATGCAAGTTGTTGGCATGTCTATGCACTAGAGGCACCTGGGCTATTAATGTACTTGTATGTTGAATTAAGTCAGTCCGATACTAAATCCTAATTATGTAGGTGTTATAAAATGACACTATTTGAAACCTGTTGTGGGCCCGGCCGCTATTCTGTCTTTCAGATGTTGTAGCAGGCTCAGTTTTCAAGTTATAGTGAAGATACTGTTAAAATATGAAACTAGAAAATCATTGGTACCAACCATGTCATGCTAGCTTGTCTGGAAGGAGGCTAAATAATGCAACGGAGTTATGCTACATTTTAGCGAGGAAAAACTGGCATGTCCATTTTCAAAGGGGTCCCTTGACCTTTGACCTCAAGATATGTGAATGAAACTGGGTGCTATGGTTACCCACGAGTTTCCCCTTTACAGACACTTTAAAAAAACTGTGAAATTTGGGGCAAAAACCATGCAGTTTTTTTACATTCAGTATAATTGTGTTATTTTCACCTATTCTAAAAATGATGTGTTTGAATATTTCTGCATACTGGGGTCCATAAACAGTCTTGGAATTACATAAATTGGGTATCACTGTAAAGCTGAGACTCTTGTGGCTCCAATGAGTCCCATTGTATTCATGTGTGATGTAGAAATCTCCAAATGTCAAAAGTTTGATACAAATCACAGCATGGCTTTTTCTACGGTGTTCCTCAAGGTCTTGTTGTCTTAATGTGGTATTTTGGAGGGATTATTGATCATTTTTATCAATTCTCGAGTGGTAAAAAAATTTAATAACAGTTTTAGCCTGAACCTGTCACCCAAGATTAACTCGAACCCAAACACTGATTACATGTAGACTGCTTTGAGGCACCCCTTCCAACTGGCCACATGTTGCTGCTCTCAGTTATATTTTATTTGACAGCGCCCTCTTCTGGTAAAAATGGGACACTGCTGCATCTAGCCCCTTTAAAAGGTGATGCTGTAATGGACTACATTATACTGAGAGCAGACTACATAGCTGTTTTTAATGTTAACAGACATAACGAGAAATGTCCGTACCTTGTCCTATTGATACCAGAGTCACCCAGTGCTTCCTCATTTTGTGAATGAAGCTGAACACAGTTGTTGCAGCCACGGGGGTATATAGTATAAATTAAAAAGATTTAGTATGTCCCAAATAATACATCAAATGCCAAAAATACCAGGATAACCTACTGCATCTTGTCACTAGTGACGTATCTATAAAATAAACAAGAGAAAGCACAGACAGATGACAGCTCACTGACCGAAGCCGCAATGACAGACGGCGCAATCAAGTGTAAGTAGGCTACTAACGTTACATACTTTTGCGACTTGTGTGTATAACGTTAATTAATATAATAATATAGGCAGTGTTCCACATCACATGCTTTATCTTTTTACTTCAAATTTCATGCTATGGAGTGCGACGGATATGAGCAAGAGGGTCAAAGTTCAAAGGGTAATGTTATGACGAAGTAGTGTGTCCAAATTGTATGCATACTGCATGCAAAAGTAGGTACTTTGTAAGGGCAGCAGCAGTATGTACTGAAAGTAAAAGAAAAAGTTTGTCATTTGGAGTGCAACCAGGGTGTATATTTGATCAATCAGCGATGTTCAGCCCTGCAAACTCTCCCCTAATAGTTTTTGACACCTGAAACTATTTCTGGAGGAACTAAATTTAATCCCTAGTTCCTCCGGTCAAAGGCGTTTCTCAAAAATGGTTTTGATTGCTTGGGAAACTTTCTGTTTGCTGTATTCTACAATAAACCATATACTGTATGTATATATACACCGATCAGCCATAACATTAGGACAGCATGGGCCCCCTGACCGGTCTACGGTTACGCAGTCCCATACGCAACAAACTGCGATGCACTGTGTGTTCTGACACCTTTCTAACGGAACCAGCATTAACTTTTTCAGCAATTTGAGCTACAGTAGCTCTTCTATTGGATCGGACAACACGGGCCAGCCTTCGCTCCCCACTTGCATCAATGAGCCTTGGGTCTGACCCTGTTGCCGGTTCACCGGTTTTCCTTCCTTGGACCACTTTTGGTAGGTCCCAAACCATGCAGACCGGGAACATCCCACAAGAGCTGCAGTTTTGGAGATGCTCTGACCCAGTCGTCTAGCCATCACAATTTGGCCCTTGTCAAAGTCGCTCACATCCTTACGCCTGCCCTTTTTTCTGCTTCCAACACAAAGTTCAAAATGTTCACTTGCTGTCTAATATATCCCACCCACTGCCAGGTGCCATTGTAATGTGATAACCAATGTTATTCACTTCACCTGTCAGTGGTCTTAATGTTATGGCTGATCGGTGTATATAGAAAATCATATATGCTCTTTTAGTCTCACCTCCTCTATCATGCTGTCCATAGCATCAGATAGTTCAGCTTTAGTAGCGTCGCTGTCCACCATGTTCCTCAGTCTTAGGCAGTATTCTCTCAGCTGTAACACACAGAGAGACAAAAACAACAGTTAACCCCACCTTACTCACTCACTGGTATGTGATTAGTTTGAACAGAAGGAAATATGTAAACGCACCTTATGATTAAGGATGTCATTCATTCTGCGTGAGGCCTCCGAGCTGTGTGACTCTGGAAAGCATTTCTTTGGAATGACGCCATACTTTTCTGAAGAGAGGACAGTACAAAACTAAATTTAAAATATAATACTCTTAATCCAGTCAAATAACTAACATTCCAGCAGTGTTAGGAAGATTTACATATTTAGAGAGAGTACAGTTCATAATAACCAAATACAACTGCACAGATTACACAGTTTATTCAACATGAACTTCTTGTTAATGTGATCATGTGTCATGATGAGAACTAACCAATGAGGTTGACCAGCATGTCCCACTGTCCTCCGTCATTGGTGGGATTGGAGAGCATGAACTGGACCAGGCGTCCGTCCACCGGCTCCTTCCTCTGTGCCGTCTCCAAACAGGCCTGGAGGAAGTAGTAGCAACGCTCAACCTGTAGAGAAAAGAACAAACACAACAGAGTAACGTGGTGACTAAACAGAGAAACTGTGAGGGGCTGTACAGCCTAATAATGTCACGTTACTATATGTAAGGCAGCAGTGGAGACTTGAGTTAGTCACAAAACTGAGGACTTAAGACTCGACTACTGAAAGACTTCAACCTCTAAGCCTGTCGGTGGTAAAAACAAGCACTTTTAGGAGACGTAACGTTACATTGACGCTGCTCACTTGCCCTCACAGCTCGTTTAACGGCTGTCGGTTACAGCGTTCTCCTCAATACAGGATCAGCTTCAAAGAATGTTGTCCCCGTTAGTCACTTAGACACAAAAACATGGGAAAATAGGATCCAGGCAGAAAAACACCAAAGTTACCATTTAAGACTTGCTAGCTCTACACATCTGATAACCTACTGGCTGAGAGGGGGCATATTCTTAGAGCTCCACATTTACTGTTTCCTTTTTTGGAACTATTATTACAGTCAGTGTTAATCCCTACGGCTGGCACTTGTTACAAAGAAAGGTGTATTATTCAAGGTGGAGCTATCAACTGTCCAAACGTGGGAAAAAAAGACACAAAGAGAGAGATCAAAACATTTAGCGAGGTGTCACTGTGACGTCGGCCCTGGAAGAGCACCAGACACAACACACAAAAGAGGGTTTTAGTTGGACAATGACTGTATAGTAGTAGAATGCTGCATAGTAACACTGTACTAATGCACATGGACGAACACACACAAACACACACATGGTGTCCTGACTGCAAAACAACAAAAACGTCAAACACCAATAACTTATCACACTGACAATTTGCAAATTTTTACTACAGTGAATACTTAGTGAATGCAACAAAAAAGCAAGATAAGAAAACTATTCAATAAATCTACAGTTAAAAGAGGTCAAACACACAATGCAGCTCTCACACTGAGGAACAGAGACCGGATGTGTGGTTCTTACCTTGTCCCAGAAGAAGAGATAGGACTGACTAAACTCAAACTCCTCTATGTTGAACTTCTTCATGAAGGGAAGTCGCATGACGTTGAGGCACGAGAAGATCCAACATCTCCCTGGTGATAAAGAGAAGACAGGCATGGGACGATATGTTCAGGCACAGGCGTATGAAAATGTAAATTTTGAGCTATTACAGAAATACTTTCACTTATCAATGTGTGCTAAATAACATCCGTTTGTGCTCTCTGATGTTGCAGTGAGGACTACAATGCAAATTCACAAGCTGCATTATTTTAGGTATCGGTCTGTGATGACCCAACTAGGGCTGCAAATAACAATTATTTTCATTGTTGATTAATCTGTCAATTATTTTCTTGATTCATTGATTAGTTGTTTGGTCTATAAAATGTCAGAAAATGGTAAAAATGTTGATCAGTGTTTCCAAAAGCCAAAAATGACGTCCTCAAATGCCTAGGACATTTATTCAAACCCACACATGGACGCATTTCTTTTTATTGTAAAAGGGTACACTTCATTACGTCCTACCTGAGTTTTTCTGGTTGGTGATGGGCTTGCCCTCTGTGGGGATAGTGTGCTGGAAGATGTGCACAGTATCCTGGACAGTCTGCCGGTGCAGACAAACCTCCAACGGGTCGATGCAGGTCGACACATTCTGGGCCAACAGGTAGCGTGGCTCGGCCCGCAGCCGCTTGAGGAAGGTGGCTACTTTCTCCTGACTCAGACCTGGAAGAGCAAGAAGGGGGAGGTAGAGAAAGATGGACGAACGGAAGAATAAAAGACAGAGAGAATGGCAGAATTAATGGTAATATAATGAAGGTGGGAAGTAGGGATGCAACGATACCGAATCGAATATCGGGCCGATACTGACTCAAATAGCTGGATCGGGTATAGGTGACAATGGGGTCGATCTATTAAATTCAAGTCTATGTTTATATTCTATATACATTATATACTGGGATTTTAATTCCTGTGTAAGTTTTGACTAATTTGTTGGTGTATGATTTATTACTTTAATAATAAATAACAATTCACTAAATTTATGCTACGTTATTTATGAATTTCTTTGTTACATTTTGTTTTACAAAGTTAGGAAAGCGATGTTTAAGTCTAGCCTGATGTTGCTTTACTCAGAAGAATGATTCCAGTCACTTCCACACAGTGAGGCATACAGCTTATTAATTATACACTGGTATCGGATCGGTACTCGGTATCGGCCGATACCCAAAGCCCAGGTATCGATTTCGGGACTAAAAAAGTCGGATCGGTGCATCCCTAGTGGGAAGACAAGCAGAAATAAAGTTAACTTTCAACAGGAAGACTTTCCACACCTAGTTAGTCAGACAGCGGACTGTAACTATGAGGAGGAAATTCCTACTGTACCAATTCCCATGACTCATTTGTGCACTTTAGGCACTTCCCTCTTAAGACCTGATTTATGAGCACTCACATACTCAGATGTCACAATAATGCCTGGAAAATACCAGATCAATAGTCGTAAACTAACAGCACATCACTTATTGAGTACTACAACTGTCTGGTGCATCGCTTTTTCCACCATCTATACAGAGATTGTAGTGGGGAATAGTCTATTAAAGATATTGAGCAATCATGATTAGAGCTCAAAGATAAAGAGTGAAAGACAGACTTGGCATAAGGCAAAACACAAGACAAAGAAACAATGATGTTATCAAGAAGAATGCTTTCTAGTAGTGCTACAGTATATGTGGCCCTATAGAGCAGGGGTTCTCAAACTTTGGGGGGCCAGGGACCCCTTACAGGAAGGAAAATCTTCCAAGGACACCCTCATAAATCGTAACACAGATTAAGCATAATGCTTACTACCAATTGTACTCTTAGATGCCATTTTAACTATTTGTGCCACGGAGCCCTGGGCGTCCCCGGACCCCACTTTGAGAATCACTGCCATAGGGAGCTGACTCGCTGGTATATCTCATCTGGCTCCATCTGTGAGAGGAACACACTGGAAAGCTTGTCTAGTCCTGCTTTATGGAGGGAACGAAACTGCCACTGATGTATGGTTTGTAATTCTGTCAAATAATAGCGCAGAGCAATTAAACATTGAGAGGGACATTGCCCAGTCATGCATGCTGCCTAGAGTTCGACCTCTCTCTCACTCTCGGCTGCTTTCTGTTGTTTTCCATTGACACAAATGCACTGACCGCCACAGATTAGGACAGTGTCAAACTTCATTAACTGTCACGCCCGTGCCACTACAAAATAAGCACAACCATGCCTAAGGCAGAGAATATTTCAAGAACAGGTCTGCATGGGGTTGCAGACCTGTTTTTCTTTTAGTATGGAAAGATAACAAAGAAGGGGAAATAGTAACGTAAAGATTAATCAGTAACAGAGGATTAGCAGACAGCTTCAAACTGACCACACACAAACACAACATAGGTGAGTGTTGAAGAACATAAACTAAAAGGGTGAGTTAGTAAGCTGTTATTCAACAAGTGAAGGCATGAATGCTGAGGACATACTGTACATCAGAGTTGTTTTTCTATGGAGAGAGGCCAAGCATAGGCAGCACAGGGTGACTTGCAAATTTACACACCAGTGGTTATACAACTGGTTTCATATTTGCTAAGCACTTTATTATGTCTATCGCGGCTCCATGTGCAAAGGGCTGAACTACAGTTGGCATGAAGCCTAACCAGTTGAGTCTCCAAATCACAGTCCAAAAATCTGAATATATCAATATTAATTCATACATTTAAAAGAAAGAAAATTAAGGCTCTATAGAAGAGAGCAAATAGTTAACACAGGAAATTACCTTATGACCAAAGCTGAAACCTTTAACCAATAAAAGAGTAATGAAACCTGAGGCTAGTGAGTGAAACAATCCACCTCAAATGACTTATGGCTCAAGGTTCATTTACAGCTTTATTCATTTGTTATTTCCGTCTATTTTAAAATGGTGTGTATGAATATTTATGCATACTGGGGTCCCTAAACAGTCTTGGAATTACATAAATTGGGTATCACTGTAAAGCTGAGACTCTTGTGGCTGCAATGAGTCCAATCATATTCATGTGTGATGTAGAAATCTCCAAAAGTCAAAAGTTTTTGATATCAAATCACAGCATGGCTTTTTCTACGGTGTTCCTCAAGGTCTTGGTGTCTTAATGTGGTATTTTGGAGGGATTATTGATCCATTTTTATCAATTCTCGAGTGGTAAAAAAAGTTATATTTAGCATCAAATCTATATATGACTAGAGCAATTTGACACACAGCACTGAGCTGCATCAGGTTTCCCAGCTCTCAGATGATGTACACCACTTCTATGTGACATCTACTGCTGACCTGCTACCTCCCCCTAAAGACCCCCTGTACTCCCCTAAAAAAATATATAAATTGGGTATCACTGTAAAGCTGAGACTCTTGTGGATCCAATGAGCCCAGCTGTTTTCATGTGTGATGATGTTAGTCCCCATAGGAGCCACTTTAAAGGACTTCTTTTGACAGCTTCTGGTATTTCCTATTCTTGACTCTGCTAGCTACACAAGCTAACATTTAGCTCCTAAAGCTGAACACCAGCTGTTTAACTAAAGGGTGTGTTAGCTAGCTGTCTGTAGTTGTGTGTGTCTGTACCTCCCTGATAATGTATCAGCATTAACTGATAACCCTTAACGTTAGCTAGATGAGTAACCGACGGCAGAGTCATGCTAGCAGACAAGCTAACGGATGCTAGCTCACTTAGCATGTTAGCTTCCCCAGCTGTTAGCATCTAGCTGTCAACTACTGGCTGGTAAAACAACTAGGACTGCAAACAAGGAGAAAGTGTCTCAACCTACCGGTTTCCATGTTTCCGTGAAGCTTGAGGAGTCTGTTGTTGTGTGTTTTACGTGAGAAGTCGCCGGCTCTCTTTGTTTATCTCATTCAACCAACGACCAGTCAGTCTGTGTGCTTACAGAGGGTGCGCTCGTTTGTGTGTGCGTGAGCTCATTTATGAACTCGCGGCCGGTCTTTGACGTGGCGAGCTGGGCGGAGTTAACGAGGGTGTGCGGGGGGGGGGGGGGGGGGCAAAGTGGTGTTGCACAACAAAAAAATATATTATTTTATTATTATATATTGTGATTATTAGCTACACACTCTGGAAACATTCAGTGTACACTTTCAACAATATAAAAAAAAAAAAAAAATTATGTTGTCACTTCCTGAGAGCCTCCTTGCCGGTTGCAGACGTGTAACCATGGTAACCCGTGGTTAATACATCGGTGCGTGTGACCAAAACGACTAGCGGAGCGATAACATCCATTTTTCAATCAAATCGTGCAAATAGTGATACAAGCACCAAATTTGGCATTATGCTTGCCGAGGGGACGCTTAGCGAATATAAACGACTGGCCGCTTGAAAATCCAAGATAGCGGCCATTTTTCAAGATGGCCGCCAAATTGATTTGCTGATAATGATTTATATCATAGAAATTCATCTACTTGATCAATTTGAGTGATCTTGGTGTCGAATTATATGTTTTCTGGCATGCTGGATTTAATTTTGATAGTTTTAACAATTTGTATTAACTGCAATATGGCGGCCATTTTTCCAGATGGCTGTCAAATTTACTTGCGGAGAATGTTTTATGCTTGTACTTGGTCAATTTGAATGTGTGATGTAGAGTTATATGTTTTCTGGTATGCTTGATCTAATTTTTACAGCTTTAACATCCTACAATAAGTTTTTTCTTTGTGTTTTTTTGCGGCTTGAGAGTCCACAGGTCCAGTTCTAGCACCTGGTGTTGGATATGGAGCTTGTCATATTCCTGCTTATCCGGTCTTTCAGGGAAGGAAACTTTGGACCATCTTGGATTTTCAAGTGGCCAATCGTTCATATTTGCTAAGCGTCCCCTCGGGAGTCATCATGCCAAATTTGGTGCTTGTATCACTATTTGCATGATTTTTCCACTATCCGCTCCACTAGGCGGTTTTGGTCTGAATTAATTTAAATACATATATTACGCCTAGCAAAGTGAAATTTTATATTTACAGATCCATGAAAGTATAAGATTTCACTTATCAGCCTCTCTAGGTATCTTATTAATTATGAATAATGACTAAAATTGAACTAATGACACGCTATCATCGAATTAGTGCTGCCTGAAATAAAAAATAAAGACCTTCCAGCTGTTATATTAGCCTTTTATCCAGAGGACACTACTGTTACTCAATCTGCATGGATGTGTGGTTTCCATGGAGATTCCCTCACATCACGTGAGTGGGATGGAACGGAGCGAAATTAAACGAGCGCGCCCAAAGTCAAACATCCGGTTATTCTGTACAAAATAAAACTACAGTCCATTATATCACTTACATTTGAAGCACACGAGGGGTATGGTGGGGGTCTCTTAATGTCAAGTATGAACATGAAGATTGATTAAAGAGGGCAAAACCTGTTGAAAAACAGGTTCTTATATGTGTTTTTTTCCTCTTCAAAAATGACAAGCAGCTTTTATTCTGAAGGTGACCCATTTTCAAAAGGGTCCCTTGACCTTTGACCTTAAGATATGTTAATGAAAAATGGTTTCTATGGGTACCCACGAGTCTCCCCTTTACATACATGCCCACTTTATGATAATCACATGCAGTTTGGGGCAAGTCATAGTCAAGTCAGCACACTGACACACTGACAGTTGTTGTTGCCTGTTGTGCTGCAGTTTGCCATGTTTTATGCTAAATGCAGTACCTGTGAGGGGTTCTTGTTAATTGATTTCCAATAATAAATATAAACATATATTTGCATAAAGCAGCATATTTGTCCACTCCCTTGTTGATAAGAGTATTAAATACTTGACAAATCTCTCCTTAAAGGGACTGTTTGTAACTTCTTACACGTATAAATCAATCCGGGTCGATGTCCCATGCGCGCTCGCGTGTGGCTACGCTGTTCAGACAAGACTCCAACACAAACTACACGGAAGCACCAAAGTTATATCTAGTGAGCCCCGTCTTGCAAAACAGTGTTGGCCGCGGTCGGAGGACGCGGGGGAGACCGTAGCTTTGGTTTCCAGGTCCGGAGTCTCTGCTCCTCTGCTCCTCTGCCTGCCTGCCTTCACTCAGCTCACTCTACCTCACGCCGTGTTAACAAGCATTTCTGATTCTTACAAACAGTCCCTTTAAGGTACATTTTGAACAGATAAAAAATTTGCAATTAATTTGTGATTAATTGCAATTAACTATGGACAATAATGCGAATAATCCCGATTAAATATTTTTATCGATTGACAGCCCTATAGTGTAAATTCATCATAAACCAAAAATGGCATATAAAAACAAAGAAATGATTTTGTTTAGATCTCTTTCTATATTGCTGTTCCTTGAAATTGGCCCCTTTCCTGTTGGAAAGTATCATGCCCATTCATGAGGTCATTGCTTTCCTGTAATTTATTATGTGAGCCCTGAGAGAGAGTGTGTGTGTGTGTGTGAAGGGGGTTGGCATTACTGGCTCACTTCCTTCCTTTACCTCCATCTGGAAAAAAGCCGCAGCAACAAAAAGGAAAGCCTGTCAAATTATTGAGAATAGGAAAAGAAAGTGAGAGAAAAAGCGAGCTGATGGACTGACAACAAGTATAACGAGCAGTTTACCAACGAAGAAATGCGTGTTATACAGTTTTCCACGCAAGACACGACTTAATTCGTTCCAGACAGAGGAAGTAAAAAACCGACTTGGGATGAACGTTGAGCAACACAGTCACAGTTAGATATGTGTTACCATCTCCTCAGTGCCATCAGCTGTCTCTGCCTTCTTCACACTGGTAAGTACGAAGTTTTAGTCTTGCAAATCTTATTTAAATTCTCATTATAAACGAGGGAAATGTCCCCCAGACGTGATGTTGCATTTGAGGAACTTAAGACTGCACAGTCTTGCCTTTGAATTCATTCTCTGTTACAGAAGCTTTAGTGAAGGTAACTCACAATCTGTAAGATCTTATCTTTTAGTTGATATTATAACTTATTGTTGATATTTGATGAGGCTCACTCCAATTTATATATATATGTGTTTTAAGTAAGTAAGTGTAAGTGTAAGTAATAAGTGTGTTATTTTGTTTATGAAATGTTTTTTAAACAGTGTGTGTCTTACAATGTAGCTACACTATATCTACTTTCTGTCCAAGTACTTATAGTTTTAAAGGTTTATTCCATCCAAATACTAGGCCTACTACTTTTTGCCCAAGTACTGTTTGTACTAGTTTTATAGGTTTATTCCACCCAAATACTACTTTCTGTCCAAATACTTATAGTTTTAAAGGTTTATTCTGGCCAGATACTACTTTCTGTTCAAGTACTTATACTTTTAAAGGTTTATTCCACCTAAACACTACTACTTTCTGTCCAAGTACTTATAGTTTTAAAGGTTTCTGTCCAAGTACTTATAGTTTTAACGGTTTTTGTCCAAGTACTTATAGTTTTAGAGGTCTATTTCATATAAATACTGTCTAACAAGTTAATTAATTTCAACTTCCACCTTTGACAGTATTACAGTTTAGCTTCCAGCTTCTCAAGCAACGTATTTCAGCTCTTAGCTTTTTTTTGGGGTCACGTGGAAACCACAAATTTACAGATGCACTAATGCATGATGCAATCTTGTGTGTTGTTATGTGACATATATGGCTTCATTAAAACACTGTATATCAAAGCAGCCTGTTTCCTTTGTCCATGTCAGTTTCTTGCATATAATGAGCTCTAGGAGACTTCCCTTTTCCAGGTTTCTGTGCTGAAGAATGCATTCAGGTCGTTCTGGCAGAACGTGAGACATTGTATGTACCAGCAGGTGGCAGTCTGTCTCTGTCCTGTGTGGTCCAGCACTGTGGAGGAGCCTGGACGGGGACCTGGATGCGGAGAAACTCAACAGACCAAAAGTTAAGAGTGAGGCACCATGTGACCAATGTGACACTCTCAGACAATCAAACTGAACTCATCTTGAGTTTCCAGAGTGTGAACCGATCATACGAAGGCTCCTATGGATGCAGCGTTAAATGGTCTCATGGTGACACCGAGCAGGGACATTCGAAGTATGTGAACGTCACTGCAGGTATGTAGAATCATGTATATTATCATTATCATACAGATATAGCAGGAAAAAAATTGCATTATTTGTGTCCTCCCCCAGCTGTCCCCTCTCAGAGGAGTGTGTTGCACAGGGTTTTGGTCTGTGCCGGTGCTTTTCTTTGTCTTCCCATTATTCTGGGATTGGCTCGCTGCCTGAGTTCAGAGGTCAAGCCTCAGCCACTTCCTAGAACACTAGTGTCGACACACTCAGCTGTATACAGAGACCAACCACAGCCGGCTCCACAGCCTCCACCTCGACGCCCCGTACCCCAGAAACGTAGCACTCCCTCCCACAAAGGTATTTTAGTTTGTAACACTGATAAAAAAAAAGTTACTGTAGCATTGTCGAAAGTAATCTATTCACTGTCATTTTTTTTTTTGCATTTTACAGCTGCCCCCAAGACCCAGCAGAAGACTGAGGTGGGTAAACATCCTGTTTCAAGACAGGATGACCTTTGCAGTGCCCTCTACATTGTTTGTTTCCCCTGACAAGCCTTAAAGGTGCAGTGTGTAGGATTTGATGGGATTTGGTGGCATCTAGTGATGTGGTTGCAGATTGCAACCAACCGAGTACCCCTTCGCTCACTCCTCCCTTTCCAAGACTGCGGTAACGTGAGTGCAAAACTGATGTTAAGGCCGCTGGCGGTACCACAGTTTTGCACTCTGTGGCTCACGTTACCGCAGTTTCACAAACATAGAACTACAGTGTCCTTCAGGTAACATGAAAACATTAAAGTCTCTCTCTAGAGCCAGTGTTTGGTTTGTCCGTTCTGGGCTACTATAGAAACATGGCAGAGCAACATGGTGGACTCCGTGGAGACGTGTAGTGTCTAGAAGGGAATTGGGAATTGGGGAAAATCTCGTGAGATGGATGAGGTCATACATTGATCTTAATAGTTAAGGTTAAGATCGGTCGTCAGGCAGCGAGTCTCGCGATCAGATTTCGCAATTTGTTACCTTCTAGGCACGACCATGAAGAGGACCTGCTCCCTATGTAGATATGAAGGACTCATTCTAAGCTAATGAAAACACAATGATTCTTAATTTCAGGTGATTATACACTAATGAAAATATTTCTGCTAATAGATCCCCCAAAATGTTACACACTGTTCCTTTAAATATGTCTAAAGTCATTGAGTGTGACCTTGTGTGCGCATAAATAACTCTTTTGTCATTCACAATGTTACAGGTGGTGTATGCAGACATTTCCCAGGATGCACTGAGACAACAGGGAGCCACCAGAAACCCTGACCAGTCCATTGTCTACTCATCCCTCAGATTTTCCTGACTGCAAATCGAAGCAGATGAAAAACTGTCAGCTGAGGATCAATTTTGTTTTTCCTTTTTGTGGGGTTTTGCTTGATCCTGGACGTTTTCAGGGAACATTTGATGTGGGACCAGGGAGCTTCTCACTTTTCTGACGAATATTTCACTATTACGTCATTCTTGAGCTCAAGACCTTACCTGGAAAACCATTGAAGCAGAGGACAAAATGAGATACAAAAAAATCCAGCAGAGTTGTTTTTGTCTCTCCATGTTTATGGGCTGCCCTGATTAATCCTAGATGTGGAAGTAATGACTGCTTTAAATGCCAAAAATCCTTCATGTGCAGGTAGCGGAGCCAAATGTTTCTGATGTGTTCATGTAAATAAAATATTAAAGTATGAACAGAACCATACGTGTTGTGCTGTAAACTGAGATTTAAAAAAATGAGATACCACGTAAATGACACAAAATACAACATTTTATTTTAGAATAAATTCTCAATGGCACGTTACATAACCAAATATACATATACATGTTTAGACATCTTTTAAATTAATATATTTCCTTTAATCATTTTTAACCTTATTAATTAGCGTACTCTGCAGTTACATTTTTACATGACATCAATGCAAAAGAAGTTATTATTTTAATAAATTAAGCGTATTAACAGAGGAAAGGCTGCAGGGCATTTGGGCGATACCTGCTACAAACCAAAAGACATCTGAACTTCCTGCTTTTGTGTGATTTCTGTCCCTGCTTTCCTTGCTCGAGGTAATCGCTGGCCTACACAGTTTGTATTAGTCAATGCTGTTAAGTTCCTCGAAGTATTTATCAAGTGACATAACAGCATCCATGCAAATTAAAAAGTCATCTAAATTACAAAGTAGGTTTTTGTAATTTGGGTGAACTGACCTTTTAAACCCGGATATGAGTTGTGTGACAGATTCACACACTGTCAAGCCATCCAGGAATGGTTCACTCCACATAGACAATCTTCCAAAGACCGACCAGCCTGGTTGTTTGGTCCCATAGGAAAACACATCTGTGTGTCTTTAAAGGGATAGTTGGGGTTTGAAGTGTATGAGGTTATTTATCCATAGTCAGTGTATTACCTATAGTAGATGACGGTCGGCACGCCCCCAGTTTGGAGAAGCAGACAGGAGTTACCGCATGGAAGAAAAGCAACGTTCTGCTGTGGACGGGGCCGGCAGCAAAACATATTTTAGCCACCTAAAAGTAATTTTACCTCGCTGAACACGGGGGTTCTGGTCTACCGCTGCCTCGATCGGTTAGTTTGTGTTATTGTGTGACTTTAGTGAATCCAAACTAATCAAACTCACACAAAAACACAAACAAACTAACAACTCCCATGGTCTGCAGGGTAAAATTATTTTTTTTTTTCAATGGAGTCTGGTTGCTTTGACGAGAGCATAGATAACGGCTTCAGGTCCCCGTCAGAAACATAAACTGTATAGCTGTCTCATGGCAAGGTGCAATCGATCGAGGCAGCGGTAGACCAGCAACTCCTGTGTTTTGTGAGGTAAAAATTTTTTTTTTTTCAATGGAGTCTGGTGGTTTTGGCGAGAGCATAGATGGATACAACGGCTTTAGGCCCCTGTCAGAAAGGGCTGTCTGATGGCAAGGTAAAGCAGTGAAAATATTCTAATTATAGCGTACACTTAAACTAATATTGATTTTTTTTTCTTTTAATTGTCTAAAATACATTTAGCTGCCGGCCCGTCCACAGCAGTACATTGCTTTGGTCCTGTGCGGTAACTCCTGTCTGCTTCTCTAAACTAGGGGCATTCTGACCATCATCTACTGTAGGTAATACACTGACTATGGATAAGTACCTCATACAACCCCACTTCAAAACACCCAAACTATCCCTTTAAGCTTTTTTCTTGATTAGCACACTCCCACTTTGCCCTGCTAACTCTAGTTTGTGCAGCTCCAGGCGTATGTCATGGTATAGTTGAGGACAAGAGTAGAGCTATTGTCCTGTTGTTGTGCTTGTAAGCAACTGGCTTTGCAATTTACTTCTAAGAGACTTTGTAATAACAACTAACAAAGCGTCAAATCAAAAATACAAAAGAAAAAAAAGCTCCAAGTTCACATTCAAAGTGTTTTGTTTTTTGTTTTTTTTGCCAAAGTGTGGTTCAAAGGTTCATTTAACCTGAAGCATCTTTTTTCAAGTCATCTTCATCAGCTCACATGCTGGGAAACTTTAAACCTTTCCTGTTCAAAAGTTCCACCGAACATAGACACAGATACACCGAGCTAGCAAGCTTCAATGGGAGGTATCAGAGGGTGAAATGTTTTCAGTAAGTGCAACGTCTATTTTCAGCAAATGTGGGTGTTGATCGGCTACCCACAACTGTGTTGTAACCGGATCCAGAAGATTCTTGTCCTCTCACATAGTGAGAGAGACAGACAGAGAGAGAGAGAGAGAGCATCAGTGGTGAAAAGGGCTTTTGATAGATTGTAAGGCGCAGCTTTGGCTAAAATAAGCTTATGGCAAAATGTGTTGGCAGTGTCTCCTACTGTGAGCTAATGTCCACTAACCAAGCACTTGAGTTGAGGGATTTGAAGTCACCCTTACAGGTACTGAAATGCTTGTCATACAGTAGGTATCGACTGCAATGTCGTGTTTATAGTGCAGGAGACACAACGCGGCAGCTAGCAAGGTTACAAAAGCATCTTTAAAAATCAAAGGTGTTCCCTAGGAAAGCATTTTTATATGCAAAGAACAAGCTCAGATCCTACAGTGGAGAAGTGTGTTGTCACCACTAAGACGCTGCTACTGTAAGTCTACATTATGTTCCTGTGCATTTGTTGGTCTGTACTTTTTTTTTTGTCAAAAGAGGAACTGTTGCCAGACATACTGTTCAAGGGAAAAGGCAAAAAGGGAACATCCTGACGTCCTTTCCATTGCACAATCGACTAGATAAAGAGTAACAGTTCGGCCAACCATTCTTCTAGATCGCCGTGTCTGTCTATTAAACAAGATGCTTGAGAAAAAGCTGAGGCAGAGTCACAGTATTACAGCCATGCTAGGACTTCCATGTGATGTGAACAATTAACAACTGAGATGCAGCAGCTTGTAACATCGGCAAAGTATTGACTAATTTCTGTAGGTTGGTTAAAAAGAAATAATGTCAGCTGCTTCTCCTCACTGTACACTCACAGTATTGTCAGTTAGTTTATAGTGTGTGGGGACTCTGGTGCAGTTGGTAGTCTTGTCAGATTATCCTTGGCGAATGGAAGTGGCTCTACAGTGATTTTGTGGTTGTTGTGATTTTTTTTTTTCTTTGCAGCTCCGTCAACCCGCCGCTGTCCCTTTGTTGTGCAAGTCTGATGTTTCCAATCCACAAAGCTACTCGGACTGAAAGAGAGGAAAGTGAACAGAAACGTTAGAGCAGTAGTTCCCAACATGGGGGTCCTGACCCCCACTAAGGGTCGCCAAAGCTTCACAGGCCTTCTTTGGTTTTAAAGATTGTAAAGGCCCAGACACACCGACCCGACATCAAAGAACTAGCGGGGATGAAGGCTGCCAGCTTCATTGCTTCACGTCGCCTCAACTCGCCTTTGTCTTGGACAAAAAGCTGCACTCAAACGCGCCGCAAAGACTACAGCCGACGGCCAACAACAAGTCTGTATTCGTCATTCAAAAAGGGAAACCGAAAGACCGAGGACGGCGGATATACAAACAGCTGTTATGATACGTACATGAAACAAAGCAGTGTTTGCCGACCATTTTCACACCACACTCACTCATCACTTAGCTTCATTCCAGATGGACATGTCGTTGTGAAAATATCCGTATAACGGAGCGATCAGATGAGATGAAGATGAAACATGAGAAGAGCCTTCTGTGTTTTTCCTCTTGACTTTACTCGTTGGCTTGCTTTCCTCACTTCCGTTTCTCTTCTCGTGCACTGATTCGTTTAAGCTGAACAGCCAATCAGAGTGATTTCTCTTACCGACGGGCGACGCCGCCGATTCAACATAGTGAATTGGCCGAAAAAACTCTGACACGGGCAGACTAGAGCCGACGGTGCGGGACACAAAGAAAAAACTAGGCCGACGGACGCTCACCGACGGACCCAAACTGTCCGACGGCCGACCGTTGGCTTGGTGTGTCAGGGCCTTAAGACAGCTTTTAGGATAATGGCATGGTGAAGAGCTGAACACAAGTCATATTCACAGAGCCTTCCCTCTCTGCTTAACAGCCTCATCCTGCATTATCAAAGTTAAAACAACCAAAGAGCTGATAGAACAATGGCCAAGCGTCAGGGAGAGGAAAACACTGAATTTGTCAAAAAAGAAGCCTATTAAGTATGTATGATTGTTAAAAATGAAAAAAAGACAATACAGATAAATAAATGTATTAAAAGTTCCTAAAAATAACAGGAAAACTCATCTAGGATTCAATATTCACAGGATATAATCCGCTCAAAATTCATCCAAATTGCTCGTTTTACACAAACTTCCTGCAATTATGGCGTTCATTATTTGGGTTAATTGTACAGTTTATCAGTTGTTCTGTACTGTTATTCTTATGCATTAAATAATAATATGAAATATCCATAAAATATGTCACTTAGTCAGGGGTTGTCAGTTTACTTAATGATAGAAAAGGTGTCCTGTAAGGAAAAAGGTTGGGACCCACTGAGTTAGAGGACAGCATGCATCTTTCAACACCAGCTCGCCTGTTTCAATGACATCACAGTGAGCCGGAGATAATGAGATGTCGGGAAGATGGACAGTGAGTGATTCGAAAACACACCAGGAGACTTTTTCTCATTGCTTTCAGCCTGCTGCACTAAATCCTGCTGTTAGTTTCTGCTTTAAAAAGTTCTAACCTTGACATTTTCTTTCTCTTCATCTTTTTTTTTATCAGCACTTTGTAACAAGAAACATGTTTCTGACTTACAGTTGTGGATGAGTGGCTCATTTTGTCAAAGCGGAACTTCAAGTTTGACCTCGGTGAAGTCTTACTTTTCACATCTGCAGAATATGGAGGAACAGAAAAGACAGGAAGGAAACGCTCATTAGAGAATCTGTCATCTCCAGGATGTCACTCTGTTAAAGTGTGAAGTGACAGCGGGGATGTGAATCCTGTTAGTAAAATCGTAGGTGTACCTGTTGGACTGCGGCACATGATGACAGGGGTACCTGATCCCTGACTGTCGACGCTGAGGGAAGGACTAAAGGCAGAGGAGGACGCTATAGAGGGATGGCTGGCCTACGGGGACGGAGAGCACAAACACATTTAACACAGAGGAAGAGATGGAAGTGATATTTTACTGAAGTCGACCTTAATCTTCCTGTCAGCGAAGTTAGAGGCACTAAATGTTTGGCAGGAAGTACAAATGAAAAGGATGTTTTGCAGGATAGAGCCACCGAAAACCTGGTTTACTTTTTTAAGTCATTTTCACAATATAGGTTAAAGATAAAGTCAGTAACTGTCACTAGTTACTGACAGTAGTGCTGCTTCATATGTACTGTACAGATATGAGAGTGGTATAGATCTTCTCATATAACATCAGCTAATGGCAAGAAAATGAACAAGCGCATTTCATAAAATGTTGAACTATTCCTTTAAACCAATCAAAAAGCCTTTTAAGGTAAAGAAAAAGCAAGAATTTATCTAATTTTCCCTTGCGATGATCACTGCCACTGTCACTATTGAGGGCCAGAGAAAAAAGTGACTGGTGTAGCAATAAACTACACCAGTCACTTTTTTCTCTGCCCCTCAATAGTGACAGTTTTAACAGCCCACTGTGCATCTGTGCACACTGATTCCCATTTAAATAGTGAGAGTGGGAACCGACCGGACAGCAATTCTCACGTTGAATAAAACACTGACGAGCAGCGTCATCTGATACACAGAAAGCGAGAGGAGCTGTAACCATTATAATCAACGTGGTGATGTTCAACACTCTCTATTAGAGAGCTCTGTAATTACACACTACATGTATTTCACCCATCAAAGCTTTGACGCTACCAACAACCTCAACAGCGCTTTAACAATGCGTTTCCAGTTCTGCTCTCAATTTCCTTTTCCTTTCTCTTGAAGTTCACTCTATTCAAACATAAACTGGGAGAGCTGGACTCACCGTCTCCAGTTCTTCCAGAGCTTCGGTTTCTCCCGTGGTGCTGCTGAAGCTGCTGGTGCTGGATGAAGAACGAGAGATGTTCGGTCTGCCGCTGCCGCCGCCGCACTCTTTCAGCTTGATGAACGGCCTGTTGAGGAAAAGAGACGGGAACATGAGTGAAAATCAGACCAGTGACCAAAACATCAACTTTTACCTTTAGTGTTGAGATGATCTCCTACTGTAGTATTGGTCTTACCTCTCTTTGTTGGGGCAGATCTCAGGTGAGCTGGGATTGGATGAAGTCTCTGACCTCACTTCCTGGGACAGCGGGCAGATCTCTGCAAGCTTTTGGTCGCTGCAGACAAAAACACATTGATGACAACTTTCTGGACTTCCACTATCTGTATGAACATAGTACAGATGATGTTGGTGTCTGTGGTGTAACATAAATCATGGTACCATAACAGGAAGTGCAGTGTGAAACCAAAAACACCAACCTGCGAGTGTGTTTGTCCGATGGGGACTCTGTGCTGGAGTGGAGACGAGGGAAGAGTCCTGAGCGCCGTTTCACAGGGCTCTTCAGAGGAGACTTGGCTGACACCAACACAGGAGGCTGAAGATCAAAGAGTATAGAATTAGAAATGGGACAATAACTAATTTAAATTAAATAATCATCCCTTCAAAAATGGCATAATTCACTGGTTGACATAGAAGCTCTTTAATCTACATACTGTATAAGACAAAGGTTCTCAATCTTTTTTCAGCCAAGGAGCCCTTACAAGAGGGAGAATATACTGGGGACCCCCTCCTCTATGTCTCTTGGAATAATTTGACGTAGCCTATTTTTTACACTTCTATAGTCTTATTTATGTGAAAGAACAAAGATGTGTTCGATTACAACGTAATCTGTGAACTATTATACCAACCCAGCTGTCAGAAATTTTTTTTGGCATTGCACATTTCTGCAAACCACAGGATAAACTGAATGTATATGTTTGAAATATTTCTCAAATACGTTTTTATATCAGCCTCGTATCGTGCTTGCAGAAAAGCACGATGCCACGTGGTTAACGTTGTGAAACAATCGGTTAGGTTTAGGCAACAAAGCCACTTGGTTGAGGTTAGAAAACAGATCATGATTTGTACTAAAATAATAACATACCGACATAACGTAACAACCGTAACAAAGCATAAATAAACTACAGCCCTTAGAGTACTTTATTACGTAATGTAACAACGTTGCGAAAACATTGTTGTGAAAAAAGCGTAAAGTCAACATTTACTTTTGGTTTCACACGTGACACAAACAGCGGTCTCCTGGGTAAAAGTCCAATGTTTGTTTGACCCATCCACCTCCCCTTAGAGGACTTTCTTGCTTGTTATACTTAAATAAATAAGGGATAATGTACAGCGAGCAAACAACAAACTTGCGTCGCCCTGAAGGGGTTTCTTTCACAACAATGACCCGCTAGCTGTACATTATCCCTCTTATTACACGGTTACTTACTTAAGAAATCAATAATTTGACACAAAAACGGTCCGCCAGAGTCCGACATCAGAACTGCGCCCATAGCAACGGTCTGTTATACATAGCAACGGTCTGCTATAAAGAAATAACAGACTGTAGAACGCTGTGATTGACCAATCAGAATCGAGTATTCAACAAAGCCGTGTAATAACTTTCAATAACAGGCGCTGAATATACTATCACTTGCTCTGACCGAATGCAAAAACGTCTACATTAAACATACCGGTGGTTTACAGAGACGTATACTGTAGATTTAAAAATTTAAATATTATTTGTTGAACTACAGAAGCCTTTTATAAACAAAAAAAAACAAACTATATCATGATAATTTAAATGAATGAATCTGAAAACTTTTCACGGACCCCACTTTGAGAATCCCTGTTATAAGAGATAGATCACTGAATTAACTAAAATGACAACACAGGAGTACTTTTTCCCTATTACCATCATTATTATAGTACTTAAAGGTAAAAAACACTTTTTACCCGACTCAAGTTCTCCTTGTTCAACCCCTCCCTCTCTCCCTTTAACCCCTCATACTCACAGTGAAGGTGCTCTTTGTGCATTCGCTGGTGCTCTGCGGCAGGCCTCCTCCGCTCACGCTGGCCGGGACCCCGCCTCCTACCCCGGGGCTCCTGTGACGGTGGGACCCCACCATGGTCTCCATCGAGTGGCTCCTGACACGCATGGCTCTCTGGAGGGATGGAGAGGAAACGGAGGATGAGTGGACGAGGGAGAGGAGGAGGAGGAGACCAAGGAGATGTATTGTGGGTAAAGGTAAAAGTGTAAGAGGATGGACAGAGAGGGGAAAGTAAAATGACGGTACAGCATAAAAATTAGGTTTTTATCAGCTTTAAATCCAGCAATCATTTTAATGTATGAATTAACATTTAGGTTTATTGGTGCTATTGCACAATGCAACCACCGGGGGGCGCAGTTCTCCAAGAATGATCCCAAGTGATTTGGAGTAATGAATGAATACATGTTGTACTAATACTTATTGCTCTAATGACTTTCTACTCATTCAGTTCATTGATGACAAGATTCATATTTTTTTTTTCTAGAGTCCATAATAAGTTCCAGCCTTTAAAATTAAAGTAAAAACACACATTTTTGTCTTTTTAATTCTGCTATCCACTGCTGATACAGCATGAAGCTTATTTTTTGGAAGCATAAACACAAACAACAACATATAAAATAGTGTTTATTAATAATGTGGCGATCCTCTGCTGAATTTACAGTAATGCAGACAGGTAATAATACACAGTGACGGCCAGGACAGCAATGAGAACAGCGCCCCCTGGGACTGACTGCAGAAAGTGCAAAGAAGCCGTCCATAATGCCTGTGAAGAGTAGAGCCAAATTGTCACATTAGTCACACGTTCATCACACACACACACACACACAGATAGAAATACACACTTTAATGGTCATATTAACATCAATTAGCCTTTAGATGAGGACAAAAGAGTGTGAAGAGACAGTGAGTGACGAGAAAACGTAAGATTCACAAAGAGAAAAGGAATTTTTTTTACAAATGCATAAGCAAAGTAGTGTTTTCATCGATTTTCTACACAAAAACATGAATGCACATGTCTTCACACCCACACACACTCGGCATATAAGGTCAAAATCTTAGAGAAAAGCAGCAGCAACAACGCAGCCGATGGTTTAGCACCTTAAGTCGTCCTCAGACCCGTGACATTTAGTTGACCTACAGCGAGAAAACCTCACATTCTCGTGCTGTAACGACTGCGATTAAATAAATGTCACAGAGCTGAGAAAACATTACATGGTGTCACGTATTACTTCTGTCCAGGTTTATGTTCACCTTGAAGGATTCTAGCAGACCCCCGTGGCCCCCGTTCTCCAGTTTGTCCTCCTCTCCCGCCTGGCCCAGACCCAGCGTGGCCTGGCTCTGTCTGTGCAGCTCGTCGTGGAGGTTGTCCAGCAGCGCAGCTCGCGTTCGCCCCTTTGGAATCAATTCACACATGTAGGAAAACATCAGGATGGTGATTATGGTGATGATTTATGAGCGAAGCTGAGCTGTGATTGAAGGCATGCTGCGGGTGTTTGAGTGTGCCGACGTGTGTCACCTCTAGTTTGGCAAATTTGTCGGATTTGTAGCAGGCGTTTTCAGCATTGATCAGCTTTGTCAGCAGGAAGTCTCGAAACTCAGGACCCTGGAGGGAGAGAGAGAGAGAGAGAGAGAGAGAGAGAGGGGGGGGAGGAAAAGGTGACCGTGATCAGCACCATACAGATTACACTACTGAAGCACGCTGTGTCTGATCAAGAGGATCAACCTCAATGATTTAAATCTTCATCTGCCTCAAATCCTCTCTTTCTCTCCACATGCTGCAAATCAGGTCCCAATAACTAACTGAATCTTCTACTCTTGAAGCCAGATTGTTTTTACAATGTAGTTTGTGACAATGATCTGATGGAATAATCATGGCAACCGTCAAAATGCAAGATGAAGAGGAGGGTTACAGTTTTTTTTAATGTGCACCCCAATATTAAACTGTTTTACTTGTTTTAATACCATCTTAAATACTTACAAAAAGAAGTACAAATCCTAAACACTGTACCTTTAAGTTTTATCGACTAAAATCCTAAACACTGTACCTTTAAGTTTTATCAAATAAATGTACACGTATCAAAAGTAAAAGTACTGGTTATGAAATGTAGTGGAATAGAAGTATAAAGTAGGATAAAATGGAAATACTCAAGTCAAGAACAAGTGTTTTTTTCCCTTGAACATGGGATAGTCCAAGCGATAATCCGAGGTATTTTTACATGATGTTTAAACCCAAATTAAGTCACAAGTCATTGGTGTTCACGTCAAAAGGTCGAGGTGCAAGTCGTTTTTGAATTTGTCAAGTAAAGCTGATGAGATTCGCGACTCAAGTTGTTCACAGCTCTTCCTCTCACCTTCCTAAAGACAGCTGGGTTCGGGAGAGGAGGTCCGAAAGGAGGCACATCCTCCCTCGCTGTAACAGACACCTGTTGACGTAAAACATGTTATCAGCGTGTATTACAAGTGGGCTAGGATTTGGGCTGGGAGGATGAAACTTGAGAAGACCTTTTGATTGATTCATTGCATACTTGGTTGCGCTTATTCATGTGAGCACAATTTGTTTTCTGCCCAGCTGACAAGGACCACTAGCAGTTTCAAACACTCTTTACAGTATGTTTGATTTACCCATGTACTTGTTATTCCAGAGCACCTTAAAGTAGTAGTAGTAGTGTCGGGTTTGTACCTTGTACGTTGTGTGCTCTGTACAGGGGTTCTCAACCTGCACCAGCACATAAGCGTGCAGGAAATTGGAGGCGATCATGTCTGGAACAAACGGCGTGGCCTCTTCCTGGAAGACTGCGGCCACAATGTCATTTCCTATGTGCCTTTTCCTCTGGAGCTAAAGAAGCAGAGGATGAAATTCATGACATTATAAATTGGTCAACAGATTTGGTTTTGTGTTTTTGTAGCACTTATAAAACAAGAGTCTTCTATGACACGTAAACCACTGAATGCACAATGGATTTATTTGTTTCTGAGGAGGATTTTATCGTCTTCACATCAAATAACTTGCAAACATTTGATCGCAGCTTACATAACGGCAATGTAGCAACGAGAACAGCATAACACAGTGTCAACAACCACATCTGACCGGTTTAATATTGATATTTTTTGAGCCAAAGGATCCTCACATTGCAGCTAAATCCGTTGAGCCTTCAGTGTAACAATAATAAAACCAGTATCAGTCTGGTACCTGCTGGACGTCTCCCTCGGTGAAGGGAAGCTTGGTTGACACGTGGAGCATAATCTCTCTCCGTCTGAAGACGGTGTAGACGGATTCAAAGCCTGTCTGTCCGTGGGATACATCCAGCCCACCACGAAACCTGTCACATTATCAAAGCACATGTGTCATGTTCTCTGTGTGGCCTCCAGAAATGAGATAACATTATATTTTATGTTTTTTAAATGTCAGTTTCATCACATGTTGTGCTTAGCTACAGTAGCTACAAAAAAGCTCTCTAGTTTTACATATAAATTTCATGACTATCAAGATTATATTTCATGTATTTTAAATGTCAGTTTTAGTGTTAAACTAGTTCCAAGAACACCCAAATGTGTTGTGCAGTTTGCTGTAACATGTCAGCTACAATTCAAAGCCTTCCTAACAGTAAAAGTAACAAGTGTAACTCAATAGAAAAAAAGCTTGCAACACAATAAACACAGTATACAGAGCTCTGATTACCTGTCCACATGGCACTTTCTTTTTTCAGAACTGTTTCACTAAGCAGTTTATCCCGGTTGCACGCTGAGGCCGAAACAGCAGGACGAATTGCTCCAAGGTTACAGTAATAAAACCCTGCTAAACTGCTCTATTGTAAAGCACTTTAATGGCATCCTTCTCTTGAGCCTCGTGGACCTTTTTGGTGATAATTAGCAAGTAACCTATTTGAAATTTCTTTGGAATTACTGCCAAATTGCCTCAATATTTACCTCAAAATGTATCGAAAATTAACCACTTTATTCTCTCTGGTCTTTTGTTAATTTGATGTTACTGAATCCTGTTTTAAAGCAATTCACTTTCTTTCTTTTCTCTTATTAAATCCTCTTATAAACTCCTGCTCTTACCCTTTAAAGTCCTGAAGATCAATATTGTCACCCAAGATGCTGAGAAACTCCTTAAAAGCTGGCGTCTCCTCGTTGTTCCCAAACAACTGTTCCTCTGACGTCTGAGACATACGACATAGACAATATAAGATCAGATGGTAGTGGAAGTGAGTAAAAGTGGGGTACACTAACAACATCGCTACGATCGCTCACCTGTCCAAACTTCTGGTAGACGACTCCAAATTTGAAGGTGTTGTTCACCTCGTGTTCATCATACGCCACTATCAACTGGGATCCCTGAACATACACAAAAACAACAACGTCCTACTTACTCCCCACGGTTTCTCGTCTCACTCAACTTGTTACATGCTTCCTTCTCGCATGTGGTAGTTATGAAAACATGTTTTCCCGTTCTACCATCATGTCCCCAGGGCGGGTTTATTGGGCCCCGTGTTACGTAAAGGCTGACATGCGACAAAATGTCCCCGGCCCCTCAGCAAAGGCAGTGAACTCGTCGCTGCCTCTTGCAGACTGAGACACAGATGGGTTTTATTTTTCCTTTCCTGAGGCACAGGCTGAAAGCATGCTCCATCACACTCCTCCTTCGCCAAGCTCACAGGAGGAGAAACAGATCCATCGTGCACATTTTAGGAAGTTGTTGCCCTCTTGTATCATCAGTCGTTTTTGAATAATGTGCTCACTGAACAGGGCAGATGTTAGAGAGGCAGGGGGCTTATGAGGGTAAAATGTCATAAGTTATGTGCTGTTTTTCTGGTTAAGAGGGTGTGAAGAGGGGGTTGAAGTGAAAAGTTAATGAAGGAAATACTGCATCAGTTAATGTTCAAAATAAAATATATATATAAAAAGTTAATGATGAAGGTATAAAGTATAATAAAGGGCAGTAAACAGGCTATACATGAGCTGAGGTCAGACTGGTTATAATGAGGATAAACTCACCCGAGGGTAGAGGACCGGGTTGAACTTCAGCCCCGTGGCATCGTCACACAGAAGCTGAAAGAAGAAAGAGACGAATATATTTGACTGATATCATGTGAGAGAAATCTCATTACAGTATAGTAAGGAAAGTATACTGGAGCTGCAATAATTAATCGATTAGTTGTCAACTACTTTAATTAATCGCCAACTATTTTTGATAATTGGTTTGAGTAATATTTTTTAAAGAAAAACAGTCTAAAATCTCTGATTCCAGCTTCTTAAATGTGAATATTTTCTGGTTTCTTTACTCCTCTATGACAATAAACTGAATATCTTTGAGTTGTGGACAAAACAAGACATTTGAGGACGTTATCTTGGGCTTTGGAAAAAACACATTTTTCACCATTTTCTGTAATTTTATAGACCGAACAACTAATCGATTAATCGAGAAAATAATCGACTGTTTAATCGACAATGAAAATGATCAGTAGTTGCAGCCTCAAAGTATACCACCGTAAAATATAAAAAGGAAAGATTATCTTATGCTATTGAGCTTATGCAAAAAGCTTAATTACATAGTTTATAGAATATACATATATAAACTTATAAAAATATTGCTTGACATCTAAAAATCATAATTATTTGTAAAAATCACCAAGAGCAAAATGGGACTCGTGGATGATAGTTACTGCTGGAAGAGTAAAGATGAAGAAAACAGGTACTTTTCTTTTATTTAATGTGGGAAAGTTTTTCTGTGTCTCTTTTGGAAATGAGTAATCAAAAGTATTCTGGTTGAGTTGTTGGTTAAACCGTCACAATCTTCCCAGCTGTGTGTTTTAGGAGACGGGTCTCTCCTACCAACACCGGGTATATTCAAACAAGAATTTGGATATACTGGCACCTCAAGGACTGATCTCTGTCTTTGAACGTCATTGCTTCTTTTTACCAGCCACGACAGCGACGCTGGTATTGTTTTCACCTTGTGAGTCTGTGTGTGTGAGTCATCATGGCATAATGTGGTCCTGGAGACACCTTCTGTAGCGGGAACTACCACAAGAGGTTTTTTGTACTTCGCCAGGTCTAATTGCGAGAATTAACAATTACCGAGGGAAGCTTTATGGCGTTTGGTTTCATTTGTTTCAGAACTATAAAAAAAGAAATTGAACAGGAAGTGAATATTCCTACTGTTTTATTGTGACATTTTTCTTACTTTATTGGTTTGTTTTATTTTATTTGTATTATCGTCTTGTATGTTAATATTTGGTTTATTTCTTTTTTTCATCGATTTACTGTAATGTTTTGTCTTGTGTTGCATTATGTGTTGGAAAAGTTAATTAGAAAAAAAACAAACATCTAGTGCTGTTATTATGAGATCAATAAGCTGCTGAAAAGACGTCCTTCACCCTCAAGCTCCCTCTTTAAGTTAAGAGTCAGCCAGCCTCCACGTATCAAATCAGCCATTTCAGCTGCATTATGTTCAGATGTTGCTCTGTATACATGGAGAGGATAGAAGGAAATGCCTATATTTTTTAAACTTTAAAGCTGTATCTTACCTTGGCAATCTGCGGTACACTGGGCAGCTGGTTGATTCCTGCTAAAGAGATCCTGTCATGGACTGTTTTGATCCTCGACCTGAAACAGAACAAGAAGAGGAGCTCCGCTGGTCAGATTGTTCACAGATTTGTTCCATCAAAGAGAGTTTTTAACTTCTGTTACGCCTAGTTTATATGCAATTAGGTGATATTAGTCAAAAGCTTTGATAATGATGAGTTTAGTCTCAACAGAGAAAAAAGAAGCAGCTAGGCTGATTGATACACAATGTGTTGATACTGGCGATATTATTGGTATTATCACTGTCAGCTGTCGGAGAGGAGATTAGCCATCACCTGGCTACGGTCACCTCTGCGGGCGGCGCCCACAATGTCTAATCGACAACATAGCATCATTTCATTGTTTTTCTGTTGATGAAAATGTCACCAACTGTGATAATGACAGGAAAGCTGTCCGCTACAACACCGCAAATCTGTTCAGAGATACATGTAATCATGACAAAGAGCTGCAACAAAAGAGAAAGGAGGAGTGAGGCAGTGTCCAGGTAGGCCTGCTTCATTATTATTTTCAGATATCAGTGTCACTCTGTCCGTTGGTTAGTTAGATGGTTCGTCCACCACTTTGGTCCAGACTGAAATTTCTCATCAATTATTGGATTGTCATGAAATTTGGTTATTATTATGATTGTTTTACTTGTTTTAATACCATCTTAAATACTTACAAGAAGAAGTACAAATCCTACACACTGTACCTTTAAGTTTTATCCACTAAATGTACATGTATCAAAAGTAAAAGTACTCGTTATGAAATGTCGTGGATTAGAAGTATAAATTTGTAATTAATTGTAAGATAATAAAATGCAAGTCCCAACAATATTCACCAAAAAATAAAGAGTCCAGAGTCCACTTTTTGGGCAATTAGCAATAAACAGCAAAAAAATAGAAATGAAGTTTGTTCGGTTCAGTTTTTCCCCCACGAGTAAATCCTGTACTCAGACAAATCAATAAAGTAATCTCTCAAAAAGTAAATAAACCCAACATCTGTGACGCTGTCGGAGTTACCTCCGGTACCGGGTAGTTGACCGTCTTCGTGCACATACTTTTTAAATAATATACTTCTTAATCTTTGGGTTTGGAGGGAAGGTATCAAGTATTTTCCAGTCAAAAGGCTCAAGTCCAAGTTAAGTCACGAGTCATTGGTGTTTAAGTCGTGTTGCAAGTCCTTTTTTAGTCTAAAGTCATCTGACTCAAGTCCAAGTCATGTGAGTCGAGCCCCACCTATGTTAGACATACTTTACAGTTTGGCACTTTGAAATGCATCAAAATAAGACACTGGTACTAACAGTTTCCCTCATTGTACCTGAGCATGATGCGTAGGAACTCCTGTCCTTCCGCCTCCTCGTGTTTCAGAGACATGATGAGGTGTCCTATGCTGCTGCCAGTGCAGTAATAGTTCATGTGTTCCTGGATGTGAGAGTGTAGAGAAGAGGTTGTGAGCGAGAGAGATTTTAGGTCAAACACAATAACTGTCTTCCTCTCCTAAATACATGCTGACATTAATACACTCACCTTGCCTAGGAAGTGTTTGCGGTAGGCGCGGGCTGTGCTGTTACACTCCAGGCGGTAGCTGTGCCCCCCGCCAGGGCTCATGCCCTCTCCTCCGTCCTCCTCCTCACAAAAACTGGACTCCGAGGAGGAGGGGGTCCCTGCTGGCGCCTCCACATCTTCAATCCAGTAACCCCCGAACTGTGGCAGGATCACCTGGGGGTATGGACCACCTTTATCCAGGACCTTGGACGAGAGGGCAGGAGGGAGGCAGTGAGGGAGATAAAAGCAAAAACATGATCAGATATAATCGCTCCGGGGCATGCAAAGTTTTCCAGAATTAAAAAGAATGTAAAGTACCTCTACTTTAAATGTGTTATCTATTGTCGGAAACACTCCTGACTAGTGGTTACACATGAGAGGGGTGTAAATGTGTGTTATGAGTGTGTTATGTGAGTGAGGAATGACTCACATCTTCTATCCGTGGGTAGGGGATATAGTCATCCTGTCAAATAGAGGACAAACACACACACTGTTAACGGGAGTCATTTTAACATAAGTGAACTTCACTGACTTTCACTTTCACAGTTGCGAGCACACACAGTCACAAACACAGGAACAGAAAGGCAACACAATGGACTCTTAGGTGATGATGATGATGCAACAGCCTGAAATGCACAGTCATCAGCAAACATCGATGAGGGCGTGTCACCCCTTGATGATGTCAGAGCTGTGAATCAGTAGCCCCCGGGGTTAAGAGCTGTTATGAGCCTGTAGTCGTTTGTGCAGTCTGCTAGCGTATCAAGGCTCCGGTGTGTGACCTCTAAATACTGCTGAGGCCCGTCTGCACCGCTGAGGGCGCAGCGCTACGGACAGCCAGTCATTTATATTCCGCAGCAGCAGGAGTCAGGATACTGGCAGTCCAGAGAGGATCAATTGACAGTTGGAGTTCATTCAACTTATAATCAATCAGATCAGGAGGCTATTGATTTGGCACTTTAAAAGCCCTGAGAAAAATTTAAAAAGCGTTCACAGAGGGGGGGGGGTTCAGATGAGACAAGAACAACCACAGAGCAAATCAGGAGGCACGAAAAATACATGCAGAGACATATTAACACAAACACGGATACGTGTGTGTCTGGTCACACCTTCCATCTTTTGGGCTCTTCAGCTTTAGGGACCTGATTAGTGTCCGTACGCAGCATGAGGACGGAAAAGCACAAGGGTCAAAAAGCAAGTTTCGTTTATATTTGTGCATTTAAAAACTGTCCCGGAAACATGGCACTCTCACTCTCAGACCTGCCTCTGTTGCCAGATGACAACTGAGTGAGTCATACATGCTGATTCACTTTTCTGCACACACACGCACACACACACACACACACACACACACACACACACACACACACACACACACACATACAGGTAATACAGACGCTGAGTCATCATATCTCTCTCACCAGCTTCCAGACATGCTAAATTTTCCTTTCCTCAATTGTTATTACCTTTTTGTGTGACACGGCAGCACTGAGGCTGCAATGTTTTGTATATACATGCAGATATGAAAAGCCAATCTGGCAGACACGGAGCAAATTGGCCAATTATGATACAGGCCCAGTGGAACAGCTTGTCTACATGACTGAGCATAGAAGTGAGGAAATGGGATTCAGAGAGCTGAACGTACACACCACTAGCATCACTTCTAATGCCAACAATCATACCAAGAATTCATTTGAACAGCACAAGTACTGTACAGACACACTCACACTTCTCAGTCTGGTCTGTAGTGGTGTGTGTCTGTCTGAGTGCATATTGATGGAGCAGCTGTTACAGTCACGGGGGAGTCATTGTCAACAATATGAGACTGATCACAAAGGCGCTCTGAAGAGGCTTTAATTTTCAGTCATAGACGGAGAGACAAAGATGAAGAGAGAGACAGAAGAAGGAAGACAGAGGTGACGTTAGAAGAGGAAGAAGAAAGGAAAGGAGAAACAAAGAGATGGGGATCATAAAGGTGACCTTCATCAGCACCATCTAGATTACAGCACTGAAGCACACTTTGAACACTGAGCTCCATATGTCGAGGTGGCGGCGCTCAAGAGAGCAGGTCGATGCAAGCTGAGGGTCAGAAAAGATGGATGAGGTGCATAGTTTCTGTGTGTCTGAGACTCTTTGATCATCAGGCTGCATTGACTGAATGTCATCAACCAGTCACGCTTTCCAAATAACTCTACTGATGTCTTCTTGTCCTTATGTATCTCCCCGAGCAGCATATTTGAAAATTACAGTATAAGGCTGGCTTTATTATAGATTTTTGTCAACAAATCACATAAAAAGACCAAGAATATGATTACCAACGTCCCTACCCTGTCTGTGACACTCAAACCTATTCATTCATATGTAATCTTACATAATGTAAATCTTTAAAAAAGGGTCTTGAAAGTTTTATTTTAAAAATAGAAATGTCCTAACAGCTGAGCAATTTAATTTGGGAACTATTTTCAGCAGTGGATTATTATAAATTTGGTGCTCTGGTGAGTATTCACCGCAGCAGGACGTTGTATGCAGGACTCAAAATAAACTACATGTTACCTACTGTAGTGCAGTGAAGGTCATTGGCAAAGAGGAATAAACTTTATCAGGCAGACTACACCAGCAATGTTTGTTATTAGGATCAAAGTTTAATGTGCTGTGTTCATGGATTGCCACATCCAATGCGACTGTTAACAGACCATTATATGTGCATTATACGCTATAAGCATCATAGATGTCGCATTAGGGGCCTACTACGCCTATTACGTTTTAAAAGTGAAAGCGAAACTTAGAAAGCAACGTGTTCTAACATGTTGTAAAACTGCATGAAACATTCTTTAGGTTTAGGCAACAAAACAACTCAGTTAAGTTTAAGGAAAAACATCATGTTTTGGCTTAAAAGAACTACGTTTGAAAAGTGAAACTTAATGCTTGTGAACACAAAGACAACTACACGTTGTTGGTTTCACAATGGATGCAGACCCCGACCTCCTGGGTGAAAGCCCTGTGTGTTGTGATTCATCCGTCGCCTCCAACCTCCAACCCATATGGAGTTTCAGCGCCTGACTTCTGCTTCTGCTCCTGTCGTAATTACTACAGTCACTAGAGGTCATTGTCATCTTCTTTTATTCCTTCTTTCGGTGATTGCCCATGTGAATAGAAGATAAAACTATTAATGGGTGTAGAAGGGCCCTACTGACCCACATCTATGAGGCTTATAACCACTGATATTGCACATTTAATGGCCTGATAACAGTATAATTGGCTGGCATAAAACTCATTCCTTTCAGTGACTGGTCATATACTTAAAAGTAAGGGTCATTGTCAACGTATTAACATTTCCAGTGACTAGACCTGGTACGACTGTCCAACTCACAAATTTTGGAGATCTCATCACGAACCATAAACCCTTATTCCCCCTCAAAGAACCAACAAAAATAACTTCTACTTCTACTTTGTATCTTCATTTGGCCATTTTTTCCCTCTTTCTTTTTCTGTGACTTTCAATTCTCCTCACACCTTCTTCCTCCTCCTCCTCCTCCTCCTCCTCCTCTCCCTTTTTATATCCCAAGGTGTCTTCAGACTACTCAAAGCCTGTGCCCTTAGGGGCCCGAGGGGGGGCACAAAGAAGTGTCATACAGAGAGAGAAAGAAAAACAAAATCAATGAATTGAATGAATTCCATACAGAGAAGGAGAAAATAGTTATGCCAGTCCAGATCTTTCCAGTGCTATTCTTCTCTGCCCCCAGCATGTGCATTATCCAATCTGAGCAACAGACTGAACCCAGCGGGCTGACCTACACTGATGCAAACATCAATGTCTGTCTCATCCTTGTATATGTTAAATCTGGCAGTGGTCCGAGAAAAAGAGAGAGTACAGAAGACTATTTCACAGTATGTTCCATGTTTTACTCGGTGTAAAAATCTCTCCAGCACAAACATGCTGCTACACGCATCATATGCAACCTTTCTGCACAGAGGTACGTCAAAGAGAGGGATAGAGGAAGGAAGGAAGAAATAGAGGTGGTGAAATAAGAAACACATGCAACGAAAGAAACTTGAAAGGAAAGAATTAATGAGAGTTTCATACCTGCATCCTTTCCAGCATATCGAAGAACTCTGCGGACTGAAACAGACAAGAGGAAGATTAGAAAACATGTAAAACAGCATGCTAAACTTTGACTTTGGTTGTTGACAGCAGCAGATCTCTCTGGCCAGCTCACTGTGTTCTACTCTGCTCCACGGTATAAACTTAGCTGTGTCAAGAGGGCAGGGCAGGGGAGACACTTCCAGCTTCCCACACCCACATGCACACACGCTGATAAGCAACCACTTCCTCAAACACATGCGTCCTCGAGTGCATTCACATGTCTCTGTCCCCGGGGCGTCCACATAAACAAGCTGTGAGGTTGATAATGGTCCACATGTTTTGTGTCTTTGTGCTCCGATTTCGGCACCTGTTCAATGTGTGAACACAATGTGTGCAGGGTGGCTGTAAAAGTGTGTGTGTGCGCACCAGGGTTATTATAGTAAACTAAAAACTAAAATGAAAAACTTGTAAACTGAAACTAAATAAAAATTATATTCTTTAAGAAAAACTAAACTGAAACTATATATCCTGGTCAAAATAAACTAATAAAATATAATAATAAATATGAATATATAATATAAATAATAATAAAATAAGAATGAACATAAATTCAAACCAGTTTAGTTTTTTAACTACAATATATCACTGCTGAAAAAAGGAGACAGCATGAATTTCCGTCAACTCTCGTGACATTGAACCACAGAAATGGAACGGACTTGACCTTCCAGGAGATGCTGCTATGCCATTATTGCTTCACATCGGACAGTAAAGTAGCATGAAGATTAAACATTAAAGGTCCTGACACACCAAGCCGACAGTCAGACAGTTTGGAGTCGTTGGTGAGCGTCTGTCGGACTAGTTTTTGCAGCATGTCCCACATTGTCAACTCTAGTCTGCCCCGTGTCAAGTGATTTTTCAGTTGATTCAGCATGTTGAATCGACGGCGGAGCTCACCGGTGAGAGAAATCACTCTGATTTACTGTTCAGCTTAGGTGAATCAGTGCACAAGAAGAGAAATGGAAGTGAGGAAACCAAGCAAACAAGTAAAGTAAAGAGGGCTAACAAAGAGTCAAAAAACATTCCTGGAAAATAATCTACAACAGCAGTGCTGTGCTTCCACCTTAAATAGCTACCACACACTACACTGCTGTTGAATCGTGATGTAACCATAGACTGTATATAAGAAGTGGAAGTATACACCGTGTCGTTACCCATTAGTTTGTGGACTGCTGTTTTGAAGCCTCGAGTTTGGCATTTTGTTTGTCGCCATCTTGTTTTTTTTTGCAACCAGAAGTGACACAAGAGGGTGGAGCTAAGTACAACCGAACGCTGAGTAAGACATTTTTAGGCGACCAAAAAGGTTATAATTAACTTTCATGAACTGAAAACACACTGTGAAAGGGTTAAAGTTGTAGGACGAAAACACGGACGACACCCAGACCGGACAACGCCGTAGTAGCGACCTGTCAATCACAAGGTAGCCACGCCCTAAAGCATACCCTGCTTTATGGTCTATTTGACTCTAAATGGGACCATCATTTACTAAATGAACATCATGCTGTATTGAAGAAGACTTGAAAGTAGCGATTGAGACCATAAACTCATGTTTACAATGTTTACTGAGGTAATAAATCAAGTGAGAAGTAGGCTCATTTCCTCATAGACTTCTATACAATCAGACTTCTTTTTGCAACCAGAGGAGTCGCCCCCTGCTGGCTATTAGAAAGAATGCAAGTTAAAAGTACTTCAGCATTGGCTTCACTTCTCAGACCTGGAGGTCGCCCACTGAATGTAACCAATGAATAAAAATAAAAGGAGCCACTTTCATTGATAAAAATGTAAACTATAACCTACTTCAAATGACTTTGACAGCCAATACCACACACTAACACACACTATCACGCTTATAAATGCACCAGTCTGGATGCTGCACACCTTGTAGCGTCATAAAATACAACACAAGAGGAACTAGGAAATAAATGCCTTACCAATAAACTGTAGTTCCTCAACCAGGAATGTCTGGAAAAGTGTTTTACGGCTGTTTGAATGACTGTATTCTAGCGGTAAAAACTGTTAATGACTACATTTTGACAGCACTAATGTAATAAATACTAAAGTTATTCCCTACACTGCTTACCTGCACTTATCATTACAACTCCCACTGCAGACAGAAACACACTCACACACACACACACACACACACACACACACACAGAGAGCTTATCAAGCAGTTAATATTAACCAGTTAAAGGTGTAAGTGCTGTGAGCTGGACCTGCAGAGTCAACACCAGAAAGCCACAACAACAAAAAGCACAGCTGTCTATATCTGTTAGATAGCAACTTTGGCAGTCGGCGTGCACTCTCAGCAAACTGCACGTGTTATCGTGAGGTGTGTGTGTCTGTGTGTGTGTGGTGTAATGGTTACTGGGATCATACGAGGGCGACGAGAGGAAGGAATTAGCTCTTGCAGCCTTCTTTTCTTTGAATCTAACGAGGTGTGAGCGGCACGTCCTCACACACTGTTGACCACGGCAGTTTAAAAGACGCACTGATGCAGCGTGTCCTGGCACTATTTCAGAGGGATCCTGTAGCGCTGACAGTGTGTTCAATCATCATCTACATCCCCTGCAGTGGCCAGACAAGAGGACAAGGACAAGAGACACCTATCTGTCACTCCAAAACAGGATGTCTGTATTTTCTGTCCTTGCACTTTTATCCAAGTGTCTCACTATGCTAATTTGTCCTCTCTCCTCTCCTAACGCTCTATTATCTTCTCTTTTCTGTCTGTGTTTCTCCACCTTTCCTCTCTTTCTCCTTACTTCCTTTGTGTCTCTCTCTTTCTAGCCCAGCAACAACATCTGCATCTCTCATCTCCCATGGCAACCCGCTGAGGCTATCACAGACTACAGGCAGATTAGATCGGCTGGCTGACTGACTGACAGGCTCGTCGGCCGCTAGAATTCACACATATTCATGTAAAGTCATGGACACAATCATCCGCACATTGACAGCAATCATGATAAGTCACAGACAGGGACAGTGACCTCCATGTCTCATCATGTTATCTTCAGGATTAAAGGAGTATTACAGAATTTAACTTGACCAAAAACATGAATTGGAAGCTTTGGGAAAGGAATTAAATGTGAATTAGATGAATTTGCCAGGTGGTGATTCTACTATGAGCTTCTTTCTGTTATTAATTCAGATTTCTTTTCAACTCTCTTTTTATAGAGTGCTGCAGGGATGACGTATTTTTGCAGGTCAACCAGGAAGTTAGCATCACCCTGGTTGGGATTTTTCCATTGGGTTTTGGATTATTGCAGGAAATAAACTATGTGGTAAACAAATGTTTATGATACTTATACGTTTTGTTCGGCAAGATAATCTCCACAAATAAGTCGTTTATATCTACAAAGGGAGCGGGTCCTCTCTCCACGGAGTCCGCCATGTTGCACTGCCATGTTTCCATGTGCTCTCTCTCTCTTGCTTCACCACTCACTTCCCATGTACACACACACTCTAAGCACTGTCTCTGCTCCAACTGGCTCCAGAGAGGGCCATTAGCGTTTTTCACATAGGCCACCGTAGCTCTCCAACATGCTTGGCACACTGGAGAGGCTTCAGTTTGTTGCAATCTCCTCACCGCACCTCTAGATTCCGCCTAGATATCTAACCAAAAATCCATTCAAAAAAGTCATCAACTTCAACCACGAGGGAAACAGAAGTGCAAAAATTCAGCCACTTGCTGTTTGAGTGCAGTTCATTTCTGTTTGAGACAGCCTTGTTCAAAATATGTGCACCTCAGCCAAAGTTAGCTTTATAATAGCATGACCCGACGCTACATCCACAGTCTCTTCTGCCCACAACACAACTCCTTCTCTGGGTCACAAAGGTGATGGGTGGATGAAGGGATGAGCCTGAGCTGGCAGCTCTGGCCTCTACAGCTATCAGATGTACAGTAAAGACACAAACACCCTTGTAGCATCTTTATAGCACAGCTCTGTCGGATACCTGCAACACTGGCTGACATCTGTATTTGATACATCAGTCAATACTGTCTTGGCTCGGTCCCTGGGTTATGAAATATTGTTGTGAAATACTTCACATGTGGGAGGTAACTCTGCTATAAATACAACATGAAAATCTAGAAGTTTGATGCGGTTGTTCCTCCGCCAGCTTGTTCAAACTAAGCACATTACTATTGAGTTTACTAGACAGTAGCACTGATATTGTATTCACAATCAGCATGCTGCTGCTGAGCAGTGAAGTAATGAATGGAAGACAACAAGTTGCTAGAATTGATAAGCAGGTAAACTTCCACACTACACTAACAGACTGTTGTTTTAAGTCAAAATGCAGACTTACCTTAACAATAGCTGCTGAATAATCTGAGCCCTCTGATGTCTCTGCCTTCCTCTTATTCTCACCTCACTTCTACATTTAGAGAGTTATTTCCTTCTTGCTCGCTTTTAATGTGTATTTGGCCTTTAAACGCCTCAAGCTTAAACAGGAAAGTCAAGTCACGCACCAAACTAAGTCTTGTGTGAAAACAGAACAGGTTTTTCCAGTGAGAATGTGTCGACACAAAATACACACACACACACACACGCACACGCACACACACACACACACAAACACATACACTACATTATGTGTAATTAAAGTGTAATTGCCGACAATTATGAGGACTTTCCTTGAACTAATTTATTCGCTAACGCTGTTTGCTCACCACTATTACCTGAGCCTAAACACCTGTCTGAAAAACCCTCTTAAAGAGGAAAGACAAAAATGTCCTCACAAAGAACATGTAGTTGCAGAGCATAGTAGCTCCAGTACTGAGCTGCATTATGTGTGGCCTCATCTTTATGGCCCCTGTATTAGAAGCAGCAAAGCCAATAACTACAGTGCGTAGCAACGACATGTAGTCTGTGCAATCTGATTTATGAGTAGTGCATTATCCAGCCCATAAAATGGACAACAGAAGATTAAATAGCCTGAGATTCGGACACTTTTTGGGACATATTTTGCCTTTCTTTTAGGAGGCTAAAAAAGGTTTTGCTGCCGGCCCCTTCCACAGCAGTGCATTGCTTTGCTTCCATGTGGTAACTCCTGTCTGCTTCTCCAAACTGGCGGCGTGCCGACCGTCATCTACTGTAGGTAATACACTGACTATGGATAAGTACCTCTTCCAATCCCACTTCAAAACACCCGAACTTTCCCTTTAACATGTGCTTACCAATCTGAGAAGCAGGAAGGATGTTTTTAAAGAAACCCAATGTAGTGTATCACTTAAATGTTTACTGCACATCATCATCTGTGGTTTGTTAGTCTCCACAGTGCTGTGTCAATGCTATAAAAAAAGTCTGGCTCCATATTTAATTATTCTGGTATAGGGGAAAAACGCTCTGGCTTGTTTGTATGTCTTTAAACAAATCATAATTGTCTTGGGCGGCGCTAAACCCGGGACGCAGTTACAGTGTCCTCGTAAAATAGATAGGTAAATAGATAATAAATAAGTGGCCAATGGCAGGCTTACGTATATCCAAAGTCTTTATCCGGTGAGTCAGACTAGTGGTTTGTTCAACGAAATTTTCCTCTAATACACAAAGCAACACATAGTTGTAAAGGCTCTTGATGGATTTGATGTGGACTGTGATTACAGGAAATTATAAGCTTCTGACTTCTTTACCAGTGTGACATTGATGATGAATATCTGACCATTAGAGTTTTGCTGTGTGCTAGAGTGGTCTAATGATTAGACCACTCTAGCACACAGCAAAACTGTGGGTTGCCGATTGATAATTACCAGAAATCTGCCACACATTGAGAGGGAAATTGAGGTCTTACAATTATATTTCTCTCATATATTTCCTTTCCTATATGATGGTGTTTTTTTCCTGTCTTGGCTTAACCATATTTTCAATCAGTCTTCCTCACCGTGAGCAAACTTTCTGTTCCTCTCCTCCTGTCTGTGCTATCTCTCTCTATGTTAGCAGATTCAATAATGATGGCTTAGTTCAAGGTGACATGCTGCAGAAAGTGTCTCCCTCTTGCAGGAGCCATCATCTATTTCCTGTATATCACCCTGCTAATCTGCCTCAGTGCAAAATGTACCCTCTCTTTTATCATGCTGGAAGAAAAATGAAAAACAAGTGCTGTGGAACAAGTGCAATGCAGTGTGAGTAATGAATGTCTGAAAACATCAACACCTTACAATCTTATATAAATACAATTTTCTCTGTATGTGTAGGACTATAATATGTCACTACATGAATCAGTGTGACAACACCTGAGAAAGATGATCCTCTACCGTCGGATGGATTTAATTTGTATTCACATTCAGTTTGGTTTTGCTCTGATATTTTTTTCAATTTGCCGAGTCACTGCTTTGGCTAAATTTTCCTTTGATGACACCGTTTGATTGAACTTAAGTTGTGGTCAGAATATCAACTGAGAATAAAGCTTCAACATTTTCCTACTGAAGTTGGTCATAAACAAATCTACACCACAGGATTATTCAACTAGAATTCCTGTTTCATAACACAACCTTTTATTGGCATTAGGAAACCCAATCCAAAGACTAAAGAGTCATACCGAAACTGCTAATAAAAGTAGTCTTATGAGGGGAAATGAGATCATGATCAGGCTCTTATTCACCACGCCTGCAGAAGCAACTCAATAATTATCAACGTATATATCAAGCAGCTATTGAAAATCATATATTATATCACCCATGGAGCATTTACTGCAAAACTGGGTTCAATTTGCAAAATGATGCCACTCTCTCTGAGAGCAATATTTGAAATAAATGATGAGGAATCATACTTGAACATAGGCGGCCCTAACTTGACGACCTTGAGATTATATGCTACACAAAATAGCACAAACCCCAAATAATTTTCATCATATTATAATGCAAGTTGCATTTTTTCATACAGTAAGTAGAGGGCAGACAAGAAAATAATGCCTGGGATTATTTAAAAAAAAAGATAAATGTTGCAACATTAGTCATGTTTCCATTCACATATTTTTATTTGCATTTTGGAAGTATCGCATTAGAAAAGCTGTATGGAAACGGCAAAATTCGATAAAACATCTTCAATTGCGAAAAAAAAGTTTGCTTGAGGTAGTTTTCGCCTTTATCGTAAAAGAGTTGATGCGCTAAATGTGTTATGGAAACAAATAAATTCTGACAAAGCGAACATTTAATTCACATGACCGATTTGACACAGCCTTTTCCACTGTCGGCGAATTCTCAGATATTCTCATAACGTGCGAATGCTTGTCTTCGTCGTTGGACAACATGAAACATGGCCAATAAAAGCTGGTATGAAAGAACAATTAAAAATTGCCCAATTGAAACAAATTCCTGAAAACGTCTTTCCATTTTTTCTCTCGTAGATGGTTAGATGGCCAAGCCGACTTACTTTGTTTCCGGTTCACAACCTCTCCTTCTTCTAAGATCTGTTTACTGCCGGATCACAGCCATGTGTAGCCTATACCGCCAACTTCTGACCAAACTACACTGTTGCCGAGTTTATTTGCTCCAAACCAGTTAATGTAAATAATTTGCATTTCTTTTTTTGCAACATTTCAAAGTTCGCTTAAAATTCGCTTGACAATTGAATGGAAACACGGCTAATGTGACAAAACAACATCATCACATGTAAAAAGCTTCCTTTGCTTTAAATCAATGTGTCATGTTGTTAACTTTAAGTTGTTGTGACACTGCAGTTTGTCACTGTCTCTCAACCGCTTTGCTTACTAAAATGATTTCTCAATTAGGATAATTACAATCAATAGATTTTCTAACAGGCCTAGAGGGCATGAAAAACTCTGTAAATCAATATCCATCTAAAAATATGTGTGTGTACACGTGTATGTCCCACCATATGTGTGCTGGCGTGTGTTTCCTACCTTCATGCTGGGCGGTGCAGTGCGGGGCGGCGAGGGCGGACATTCTCCCAGAGGGACGTTGGAAATGTTCAGCAGCTCCTGTTTCCTGGAGAGAAGAGGACAAAATGAAGAGTAAGCAAGATTGATTGATGTTCATGACCACCGAAATGTTCCAAATTTTTTACAAAAGGTCACCGGGCCTCATTTGCGTACACAATGCACTTTCACAGTAATTTGATTAGGCTGATGCACTGCCCTTCCATTATTTAAGTGTGTGGCTAAAGGACATCTTAGACCACTATTCCCCCTCTGATTACCCCTCAACTTATTCATGGCTTGCTGTGCTCTCGCCATTAGCTTAACTGCAAAGGACGTCTCATTTTCAAGACGTTCATTCCCCCTTGTGTGCGTCACATATCTTCATTTTGAGTAACTTAGGAGCAAATGAAGGAATCTTTGAGGGAAATTGAAGAATAACACCATAATGTATAATCAAAAATCCCACTATAGAAACTAAAACAATAAATTCATCCTGCTTACAAGTCTGGTCTGTGGAAAACCCAATTGTTTTCTTGTAACTCTTAAAAACACAGCAAGTACATTGCATAAAGAGAGAAACTTAAGAAGCTCATACATTATTGAGCCTAATTTAGCAAGATAAAGTAATGCTAACTCGACAGCTAAATGAATAGCTCACTGACTTACACGTACTATTTTGAGTGCATAAGTGCGTTCACACTGTGAAGTATGGCAAAATGCAATGCACTCAAAATACCCGGATATTGTACTCAAAACGGTCAAGTCGTTGAGTGTGGAACGCTGGACACTTTTCACACTCAATTGTCGGCATCTTGGCTACGTAGCGGAAGGGGCGGGACCACGACCACTATTCAAACATGTGAAAATGGCGGCAGATGATGCAGGGGCTTTTGCGGTGCTGAACAACGTACCTTATAGATGTCTATGGGCTACGTAGATAACAGAATAAAAAACAAGACAGTACGTAAACATACCGGTGCATTTTCAGCCAACAGGTGACGACGTTGGAAACGTAATTTCAACTTCGCTTTTGTTTTCTGTGTATTCTGGATCAACAAAGCAGGCAGATATTTTGGCGGGTAGTGGACAGGTAAAACCTGGAGGAGGCAGCAGTGCAACACAAAGGATGCCAGCTGCCGTAAAGCCCCGAAGAAGAAGAAGAAGATATTTTAGCGGGTAGCGAGCCGCGGTGAAATGTTGCGATCGTCATTTCCAGTAAGCGCGCCCCAGAGTATTCGATTTGAGACGACCCTACCCCGTTGAAATTCACGCACTATTCAAGTAAGTACACACAGTGCACTATATTGAAGTGGGCTTCTGGAAGTACGTGGCTTGGAACACACTGAACAGAGCCTGTTGGAGCTAGCTCGGTAGAGTAATGCTTACTCAACAGCTAAGTGAACGTCTCACTGGAGCTACTTGAAAAGAGCCATTTACTTACTAAACAGTACAGTTCTGTTTGAACTTTTATTGTAGCTATAATTGAAAGTTTCAAATTGAGCCAGAGAGCCTGTTGGAAATATGCAGTGAGGTATCAGATGGCCCTCTGCTGTTTTCATGTGCTCTCTGGAGTCCCAGGGGCTGTCAAGGAGACTTTAAGAGAAGTCCTCTGGGGGTCCTCGTCTCCTCTTTCATGCTTTTTCTCTGCAGCGTACCCAGAAGCATGAGTGCACATTAATGATCCCAGATGTGAGAAGTTGAGCTGTCACTGGGAGACAGCCAGGAGATTAGTTTAACCCCAGAAACCTGCCATTTACAGGTAAAATCCAGTGTTTTTTTTCACTAGAACAACTTCAGATGGGATACTTGTGGTGATGGACATGCTGAATATATGATCAAGATCAAGACAGTAAAGAGATAAAAGAACACAGATGTACTAAACCCTCTTTAACCCTGCTTTGGAGCTGCAGAAAGCACTTAAAACCACATTTCTCTCTGTCTCTACACCTACACACCTCCAGTAGAGCTTGATGGATATGAATAGATTGTCATAACCATATTATGTGAGAGTCTATTGCTGTGAAAACTTTTAATTTGCTATATCTGGTTAAATTCTTATTTTGATACGACAAACAGAGCCTATATTAGGTTTTACACATAGACCGTATGAAGTGGACGTAGTCACCATGATGTCACTCTTTGGTTTGTGGACTGCCGTTTTGAAGCATCGAGTTCACCATCTTGTTTTTTTTGCAACCAGATGTGACACGAGAGGGTGGAGCTAAGTACAACAAAACGCTGTATTTAAAAAAAAAAAAAACATTTTTAGGCGACTAAAATGGTACAGTTAACTTTCATGAACAGAAAATACACTGTGAAAGGGTTTAAGTTTTAAGATGAAAATACGGACAACTCCCAGACCGGATAACATCGTGGTAGCAACCTGTCAATCACGAGGTAGCCACGCCCTAAAACATACCCTGCTTTATGGTTTATTTGACTCTAAATGGGACCATAATTTACTAAATGGACATCATGCTGTATTGAAGAAGACTTAAAACTAGCGATTGAGACCATAAACTCATGTTTACAATGTTTACGGAGGTAATAAATCAAGTGAGAAGTAGGGACTTCTTTTTGCAACCAGAGGAGTCGCCCCCTGCTGGCTATTAGAAAGAATGCAAGTTTAAGGCACTTCAGCATTGGCTTCACTTTTCATAACTGGAAGTTGCTGCCTGGATGCAATATATATAGCCTGTATCTCATCTAATAATCATATTATTTGAGAGCCTTTTACCGTAAAACTTTTATCTTGATTAAATTCTTATTTTGATACCAACAAACGGAGCCTATATCAGGTTGCATATCAGGTAGCCTAAGTACTTTAGTTGCTACAATAGACGCACACATATCTGCTCTGAAGTTAAAACAAACGCCGTATTTCCATCAGTGAGGAAGGCTGTAACTGATCACAGATTTAGTGGATGGAAGGACACGACAAGAGATTTAATTTATGTCAAATTAAATTGACCCTTCTTTCCTTTCATTAGCTGGAACCATAATTGCTCATTCTCCTTTCTCTCATGTAGCAGTGTCAAGTGGTTGCGAGTAGCAAAAACACTCAATCCCACTCAATATAAAAATGTGAAATAGTGAACTTGAGGCAGCAACAGATTGTTGTTGTAGAGGAGAGCCATGAGAGATGGCAAAAAACTACTTCCTCCGTTGAATTTAATCAACAACGCTCTTTGGAGGTGACTGTCAATTTCTACCTGAGGCTCAAAGACACCCAAACAAAGCACACTTCACTTAGTCACTACAGACCTAACCCAAATTCCTGTTCAACCCTATTCATTCCACTGTACAGAGGAAAAGCCCGTACTGGCCAGCTCTTTCCACATTTTCAGCTTTCACACAATGCACCACTGTGTCCTCCTGTGTATGTAATGCTGCAGTATAGCTCAAAGTAGCCAAGGGTGGACCATGTTTGAATGAGCATCATAAGCCAAGACAGACAGGGAGAGTTTACGAAACTGAAAAACTCTCTTTGTTCTCTTCAGCCTGAGGTAAGGAGGACACCGTGTCATTTTCCACCACTGACCTGTGAAAAGGAAAAGCTTGTTAAGACCACTGTCCTTGGGGCAGATCGCTGCAGTATGTCTCTACAGCTGCCCTGTATGTGCACGAGGACGGCACCTATCTTTATATCCTACACACTCACTCACTCATATAACACCTGCACACAGAGAGATGCTGTTAGCAAAGGGAAATTGCATGTGTCCGTGAGAGAAAGAGGGAAAGATGAAGAGCTGCTGTCCTTGCAGTCTGGACTGTTTCTGTGGCGATGAGACAACAGCTACGTCACTGCTACTGACTCCCACCCAGGAAGGGAGGAGGGAGGGAAGGGAGCGCACGTACTGGGACAGCAGGAGGGAGGAAGCAAAGAAACAATTTAGGAAGAATAGGTCATGGAGAAAGTGAGTCAGAGTAGGGAAATGTGGAAAGAGGGTTAGATGTGCACTCAAGGCACTTTAAAGAAGGTGCTTTGCTGTGCAGAGCATCATCAAGTGACAGCACAGCATCCTTAAGAACTATGTTTATATTGGACGATTCAGCGCCGCACGATTTACGTCCAATACCAATATTGACTGCCGACGCAGGAAGTAGTTTGTCTTTTACTGTATGTAACAAGGTGGAGAGTAAGGGTGTGGTGGATGGGAGTGTAGCACATCAGACTTGACCCAGTTTGTGCCTCTCATGAGCTAAATAAAGATGGTGGCCAGAAATGACATATGTCCTTGTTCAATTCGTATTATATGAACCAAAATTCAAAAGTTTTACCAGTTCTCTTTATTGATGTTACTTCTTATTATTTGATATTTTCATACAAAAACAACACTTTTATATTTTAAAAACACAAAAATGCAAAATACTTGCCTGCGAATATGAAATGTCTGTGGCTTTCATTGTGGATCTGTTCTGAGCTGCCTTTGTCAAGGTTGAAAAGAGATTTCATTTTAAACAATGCTGGGAATTTATCTTTTAGAAGAATAGATGTTTAGCTTTGTGACTCAAATGTAACTAGAATGGCACTCGGAGAGCGCAGACCTCCGCCAAGGTGCGTGACTTTAAAAACAAATCACAGCTCACAGCTGGCGTTACCGTGAGGTGGTCGGCTTATTATTAACACGGTGTGTTTCCGTGTAACGTATCGGCGGATGCCTCTCTCATTCAGCAGCCTTGTTATGTCTGTATGACGTTACACCAGGTTATCTGTCGTCCCGCCATCTACCGCTTTTTTCTTTCTCACCGCGGACGGGCAGCAGCTCTCGCCGCACCTTGTATCCTCGCCACACATCCACACTCTGCTCTCAGAAGGAGGAAGAAGGCGGGGTCACGCGCCATCAACGCGTCATCAGTTACACTACGCATGTGTTATACCCTGTGGTCTTAATGCTCAGGCTGATTGGAATTAACAGAGGGACAGACAAACAAACAAACCAACAAACCAACGCTGGTGAAAACAACCTCCTCCTATTACCTTCTTCCAAGGCCAAGGTAATAATAAAATACGAGAGACACATATAGGGGCTGTCTTTTTATTAACCATAACCATGCTCTTTCCTTAGCCTTATTCAACTGTTTTACACGCCACTGATTATATCTTCATATTTGTTTATTTGCCATGGTCACAATCTTTCCTTAACCTTGCCATGCGCAGATGTTATAGAAAGAAAAGCATTTTTAAAAAGATTGTTGAAAAATGCGAAAAATCTGAAAACGTAACTCTGTACTCATTTTTCTACAGTATCGCAGGGATCAGGGCTCGGGACTAACACCGTCCCGTCATCCCGGGAACGATAGAAAATTTCCCTGATAATGCTACATTGTGAACAAAAAATCTGTGTTGAAATCAGCAGCAGCAGAGCTAGCAACGTTAGCAGTCTTGTTGGCTAAATGACAGAGCTAACAGATAAGTTACCGAAGATGCATTGAGATACATTATGATGCGTTCAAGCTCTAGTCAGTAAAAGAGTATTGGGTGAAGGTAAATTATAACGTTATCAAGAAGTGCTCAAATGTAATCTTGTAAAATGTAGTTTTTGTCGAGAGACTTGAGGCGGATCATCAGGGATTAATAATACATTTGCAAAAACCAGTATGCAATCTGTAATAAAGCAGTGTATGTTGATGTACATAGGTAGTATTGTTTTGTTTTTGACCTTGTTATCGATTTTGGCATTGAAAATCGTGGAATTTCACTGGTATTGGTATCGTCTACTACATGTCTGATATTGTGACATCGCTAACTGGAAGTGGAACCAATGGGAGCACAGAAATTAGCGATAGTATGGTATGGTAACACAGAGAGAGGTAGGGTATCTTGCTGCAAGATGGGCTCTGTGTGATCAATTTCAGCTCTGACTTGATGGATAAATGGGTGATTTTTTATTAGATATTTCTATCAGTTCTGTCTGTTGATACTGTCATTGTTCGCTTCGAGGAAATAAGCACCTGGGCTGTGAAATTAAATCACAAGGTCAAACTGCATTCAAACCTCTGGCTCTGAGCTGATACAAACGATGCGTGGCAGAAATTTCCCAGCGAGACAAAGTGCAGCGGTTGCCACAGAATTACATTATTCTGATACGCGGTAAACACTGGCTGCAGGGAACATACGGCAGCTGTGTTGGTTCGTGTGACCCTCTGTGGCCGGGCGCTCCGCCAAGAACAGTGAAGTCAACCTCTGAAAAACTCATTCATCCACAACAATAAACACGCTCTTTTAAGGATTTTAGGAAAACAGTTGTTGTTGCATAAATTTCCCCGAGTGAATGAATTAAGTGTAACTTAAGTGAAGTCTCTGTCACCTCCAGCTAAGATTAAGTGGTTGTAAATCTGCTGGGCAGAAATAGGGCACATCATGCTCCACATTTACATCCAAACTAGTACAAGATGTACCTTTCTTGTTCACTAGCATGTCTATAACCCTTGTTTGCATTTGGCTGCGGCTAATTATCGTTGATTCAACAGTAATTACATCTACACAGCCATCATGTTTGTCGAATGATGCCGGTAATGCATGTGTGTTTGTGTTAGTGTTAGAGAGAGAGAGACAGATAGAGGGAGAGATGGTAATACATCTCTGTTATTTCATGTATTGATTACACCCTTGAGATAAGATTACGGTAGGACATCGGGCACAGGCCGGGACACAGTGTGTGAGAAAGAAAGTCAAAAAGGGGAACAACACCACATCACTACATGATGAACTGATCACAGGAAGAGGAGATAGGGGGATGAAAACAGGAAATCCGGGTGCAGAGAGGATACAAATAAAGAAGGGAAAACAGAGAGGACAGGGTGAACGGCGGGTCTCGGATATGAAGCCTCTCCCAGGGGGCTTACTGCGCACTCCTGTTTCCAGTTGGGCTTAATATTTGTTATGAAACTTGATAAGGAGCCTGATCCTCATGCCAATTGGCCAATTACACAACTGATGGTTTCTCTAATGGAGTTAATACATCAGTAATTGGAGACAGAGAAAAGGAGAAAGAAGAGGGTTGTGCAGAGATGAAGAGGGAACATAAGACAGCCTGCTGTGGAGGGTAGGACCCATCAACCCTAATGTATATTAAAGAAGACTCACTGAAAATAAAGAATCATGTCGCACAGCAAAATCCTCTGCAACATTACATATCAGACATGACAGTCACAGCTCTGATAAGCACTGATGCTACAGGAAGAATGTAGGAAAGCTGATGCCTGTTGCTTAATATAACCAAAGTTAATTAAGTTAAGTTACGAGAATGTGAACACATCTTACAGAAGATATAAGTAGTATTTTAATGAATGGTGCTTAAGATTGACTCTTGAGTTAAATTTAGATTTGCAAGCATAAACAATTACCTGCCCAAAGCCGGAAACAACAGAGATGTTTCACCTGTCACGGTTTCCATCTCCTATTCATATGTCAGCAGCTGCATGTTTATTCATTTGACATTTCTCAGGCTCATATTATGTTTGAATTAAACTTCTTCGTCAGTCAACCACTTTTCTCCAAACCATAGACTGTATATAAGATGTGAACGTAATCACTGTGACGTCACCCATTGGTTTGTGGACTGCGGTTTTGAGCAGATCCCAGCTGACATTGGGCAAAGGCGGGGTACGCCCTGGACAGGTCGCCAGACTATCACAGGGCTGACACATAGAGCCAGACAACCATTCACGCTCACATTCACACCTACGGGCAATTTAGAGTCAACAATTAACCTGCATGTCTTTGGACTGTGGGAGGAATCAGGAACCCGGAGATAACCCATGCTAACACAGGGAGAACCTGCAACCCTCTTGCTGTGAGGCAACAGAGCAAACCGCCCGATAATAAAACATTTTTAGGCGACGAAAATGTTACAATTAATGAAAGCACACTGTGAAAGGGTTAAAGTTGTAAGACGAAAACATGACAACTCCCAGACCGGAAAACGCTGTGGTAGCTACCTGTCAATCACAAGGTCACGCCCTAAAGCATCCCCTGCTTTATGGTCTATTTGACTCTAAATGGGACCATAATTTACTAAATGAACATCATGCTGTATTGAAGAAGACTTGAAACTAGCGATTGAGACTATAAACTCATGTTTACAATGTTTACTGAGGTAATAAATCAAGTGAGAAGTAGACTCATTTTCTAATAGACTTCTATACAATCACACTTATTTTTGCAACCAGAGGAGTCGCCCCCTGCTGGCTGTTAGAAAGAATGCAAGTTTAAGGCACTTCAGCATTGGTTTCACTTTTCAGACCCAAAGGTTGCCCACTGGTATTTTCATACATTCTGCTAACAATGCAATGTTCCACATTTTATAGATATAAAAATGACTGTTGTGTGACTCTACACCTGTCAGTGATGACTCTAAATGATGATGATAAGTAAGTGTTTGAAATCTTCAATTCAATACAACTTTATTTTTCCCTGTAAAGGCAATTGTATGCAGCAGCTCGCCACCCAGATCAACAGACACACACACACATACAAATAATGTTAATCACAAAACCTTCACTCAAAGGATATACGCTTAAAAAACTACATGTGGAATTGGTAATGAATACATTAACAAATTAGTACAAATATCTAAACAACAATCTAAAAAGATAGACAACCTAAAAGTCTTAATATACTGCTCACTAAAGAGTAAACCAATGAGTGACTATTAGGGTGTAAGGAATGAGTGATTTTCTGAAAGTCTTAGTCTTGTTTAGGGGCTATTTTAGCAGAACCATAGCTAAAGATAATCTGGTACATTGCGAGGTACATCACATTGTTGTTACATCTCTTAATGCCCTTTAGGCAGCAATTTAAATGACTATCACTTTGTCTTCTTCTCATTCCTCTTTTTCCTCCTGTACGGTCTCTTATCTATCAGTATGTCCTTGTTAAAAAGTACGCTCCACATATAGATGTAAGACATGGATGCATGAGTCAGTCAGCTGCCCAACAGCGGAGTACAGGCATCTCAGATATGTGCAGATATGCGGAGAGGTCAGGAGAGCAATAATTAGGAGGCAACTGCACTCCAAGTCACCGGCTGTTTCCTGTGGGAACGCCAGGCCTCGCCCTCGCTCTCTCTCTCTCTCTTACTGTGATATGAATAGATACAAAGATGACAGCGGACAGGAGATAAAACTGTCCAGCCAGACAACCTGAAACAATCTCATTATCAATAAGAGGAAGAGGAGCAGACAGACGGGTAGTGAGGGGGTGATGAGGAAGAGGGGAGCAGCATGTCTCTGGGAGGGACAGCGCTACCTTTATGAATTCATTTATACATTTTGTACAAAAAATAATTAGTCCTTCAACTACAGAGCTGGCGCGCAGAAAGAAGAGGAAGCAAATAACCTTTTAATTTAGCTGTCGCGCTGATAGAGAAGAAGAAAGGAAATGGATTTTGTGTTTGTGCGGCACACACACACACACACACACACAAGCTAAGAGACCTTCATGCCATCAGTGCAACCCCACACATGGTCATAAGGAGTGTGTTTTTGTGTGACTAACTCATAACCACACTTAATGCAGTTTTCAATTAAGTGGTATTTAGTTTTTAATTTCAAAAGGTTTTCAGCTTCAGTTGATTAAATTTGCAGACAAGTTTAGTTCTACCTCAGATTTATGTGTGGTGTTGTATGTGTTGTGATCATAGACTGTATATATAGATGGACGAAGCGCCTCCACTTCCTCCAGCTGTACAAAAGTTAAGCCAAAATATTCCGGATCATGACGTCTCATATATATACAGCATCAAATAACTCATTAAAACCAAACTTATCAGAAAACACTTGAACTATTAAAGATCCATAAGGAAAAATGGAAGGTTGAGATTTGGAATAAGCCAAAGCTCAGAAACTATGTTAAAATCAAAGAGGATTACTACACTGAACCTTATATAAAATTAAATTTACAGTGAGGGCAGAGGTCATTATGTGTTCAGTTAAGAACTAGTACCTTACCGCCGGCAAACTGAGGTAGGCAGATATAAAGGTACTCCTGAAGAGTAGCATTTATTTGTTTTTTGTGATCTTGGTGTTGTTGAGGATGAAACTAATTTTATGTTCCATTGCCCTATGTACAGTGACTTGAGGAACCATCTGTTTGAAATGATTCAATTGAGGAACCCGGATCTGTTTTGGTTGTCTGAAGGTTATATGTTGAGTTGGCTCTTTAATGAGAAGATGTTTGCTTTAGCAAGATTTATAGCAAATGGAAACTGAAAACTAAGACAAATAACACTGTATCCATCATAATAAGCCTTTTTTTTGTGAGGGATACTGAATATCCTGACATTTTATCAGTTTCTTTCTTTGAATTTGTGGAACCGTATGTTATGACTTGGTCTTGGTTGTTGTTGTTCAGTGTCTTGTAAACCCATATTGGCTCTCACTCACACTCAAATAAACAAATCAATCAATGAACATACATCACCGTGACGAGAACTACCTGAAATGTCAGAAACCATAATCTGACGTGTACTTTGACGTTTTTAGTTTGGCTCATCCGCTAACATGGAGGGGGCGGGATTTACGACCTATACTGCAGCCAGCCACCAGGGGGCGATCGATGTTTTGGCTTCACTTTCGGGGAGTTGTCATGTCGTCCATCTTTATATACAGTCTATGGTTATGATTGGTAGGTCTATTTATCTTTTAAATTCAAATTTTAAACACAGGAATATAATAAAGTGTAATGTTATTAATTAAAGTAGACATGAGTAGTGGTGTGTGTATGCATGTACTTCATGCCACCCCTGTATAAGTCAGCGCCCCACTTGGGCCAGCTCAGCCAAAAAAATCTAGACACACCACTGCTCTCCTCTCCTCTCAATTATTTCAGTAATTAATCCAAGTGTCAGACTAAACCGACACTAGTGAAGGTCTCGCCCTCTCTAGGCGCACACAGTCCCACCCAAGGAAACTATGAGTGTGTCATTTTGTTCCTCCCAAATAAACAAGGTTAATTATACTGCAGTGAGGATGATACTCTGAAGGTTCACTGTAACATTGAACAATAACAGCTACCAAGTACTGCAGCAAAACACTGACTTTAAAGATCACAGACTAAATGACCAGCTTCTCTGACACACACACACCGTATCTTTGACATTGGATTTACATTCTAAACACCAGAGGAAAACACTACAAGCTAGTAAAAGGTTACGTACTGCAGCTTTTGTCTTACCTTTGAAATGTCAGTGTTGTTTTGTGCCTCGCTGCACAAATGGTGCCAAGAGACCTCTGATAGACATTTACCTGCACTTATTCCCAACAGCAGGGAGACACTGATAAAGGCCACAGGCTGAATCATGTTTGTTTCTTTGTCTACGGTTGTGCTTTATGCAGTTAATCACACCTTATTTGGATGGCTCGGCAGGGCTGATAGTCAATTTACTATTAGGTGACTTTAATGCATTAGTGGGTGCATAAACATGGAGCCTTTTGACCCAATAAACACCTGAATAACAGCTCAATCTGAGTAACAAAATGTAGTATTGAAAGGAATATGATATCTAGACTGCACATTCTCTGGATGTAATTCAACGGTAATCCATGAGAAGCACCGCTCTTTCTCTTATTTTTTGTCATGTGCAAATGCCACTTTTAGAGTGTGCATCTTCTCTTCATCTGAGGAGTGTGTTATTTCCATGGACTGTATATAAGAAGTGGACGTAGTCACCATGATGTCACCCATTGGTTTGTGGACTGCCGTTATAAAGCCTTGAGTTTGACATTTTGGTTGTCACCTTCTTGGTTTTTGGCTGTCACCTTCTTGTTTTGTTTTTTGTAGTTAGTGGAAAGCCCGGTGCAGCTCATACAGCCGCTAAAGATTGCCTTATGCGGCGGTATCACACACCGTGAGAAAGTACCAGTATTTGATGCCCTGGGAATGAGAACAGGCTGGTTATTTCATTATTAACCCTGGACAGTGGTAATAAACAATTATCTAAACATATATTTGTGACAGTGATTGGATTCAAAACATTTCACTTCGACCAGCAGATGTTTTTTTTGTGCTTTGGCACAGTACTGCATTGCAGTGAAAAACATAGTTGTGCGGCATCGCCACTCTCTCTGTCATATCACATGAAATGCCATAAATCCTATCTAATCCTATTCATTTTCTGGGACCCACTTCCTTTTTATCACTGCCCCATCTCACCCAGCCTCACTGACTTGAGTCAAAGGGAAAAATAGAGTTAAGTATCTGTCAGATGACATTGAATACTTCTCTTCTCAACCAACTTAACCACTTGAGACTAGCTGATAACCACAGCAGAGCTGTAAGGTCCTGAAGAAAAGGAGGGAGATACGAAGACAGAGCGGGAGAGGCGCGTGAATGAATGAACGTCTGAAAGAGAGAAGGCCGCAGAGCGAGGTATGGAGAGAGAGAGAGAATAAATGAATCTCTGCAGACTAAAAATAGCCCTCTCAATCCCCTGTGCAGAGCTGGGTAAATAAGGCCGTCTTGGGTGGGTCTCTGGACACTTGTTAGAGACAATGCCATCTCATCCATTACACCCAAACACAAGGCTGACTGTCACACACATAGTTGTACAAACAGACAGCAAACAGACGATCAAACGTGTGCATGTTTGTGTGTGGATGTGAGTGTGAGAGTCTCTACCAGCGGTCCCCCGTAGCTGCCAATCACAAAAGGAGTGAAACACACAAGAGGGAGTTTAAAAGAGGGAGTAATTGAGGGTAGAGAGGAAAAACAGGGGGGAGACGGGGGAATGGAAATACGAGTGAGTCAGTGAATAAAAAGCGGTTGTGTTTAACAGCCGGAGGAGGAGGAGGAGGGTTCGACAGCGAGAGTAGGGAAGGGGCAGGACAAGGAAAAACTGTGTAAGGTGGTCAAGAAAAGCAACATGAAAGGAAGTACTTTAAAACGTCAGCTCTGCCTATTAAGGTTTTCTCTCTAAGAGCAAATGTTCAGAATCTTCTGTCTGATTAAAAAAAAAAAAAAGAAGAAATTGGGAAAAATCATTACCTACAGAGAGGATTGTTTTTTTTCTTTTCATTTCTGCAGAATAATAATGAAAACACTGTTAAATTGTCAATCAATTAAAATATTTATATTATATTTTTTCATTATATTTCACGTTTAATTGCATGATTGTCCATAATTAATCATGGTTAATCGCAAATTAATCGCACATTTTCTTTTTATCTGTTCAAAATGTACCTTAAAGGGAGATTTTTCAAGTATTTCATACTCTTATCAACATGGGAGTGGGCAAATAAGTTTGCTTTATGCAAATATATTTATTTATTTATTATTGGAAATCAATTAACAACACAAAACAATGACAAATATTGTCCAGAAACCTTCACAGCTACTGCATTAAGCAACAACAGCTGTCAGTGTGTCAGTGTGCTGACTTGACTATGACTTGACCCAACCTGCATGTGATTATCATAAAGTGGGCATGTCTGTAAAGGGGAGACTCGTAGGTACCCATAGAACCAATTTACATTCACATATCTTGAGGTCAGAGGTCAAAGGACCCCTATGAAAATGAAAAACCTTGGCGTTACATAAATGCAGTGTGAAATACCTTACTTCACTTACATTTATTCCCCCTTTAATTTAATTCAGAAATACATTGAGGTAGAGACCTCATTTACAATAAAGCAGAGTAGAATAATAATAAACAATCATAGGCACCAAGAAACACAAATAGGAAAACTAATATTAAATAAAGTAATTATAATTTAAGGCATATTAATCAACTAAAACAAAAAACAACTGGAAGTGAAATGGGAGGATTTTTCTGCATGTAATTGTATGTTGCAGGAGCAAAATGGGAAAAAATGGATTTTCCAAGCTCAGTAAGAACAGCCGGGTTTTGCAACGTAATCCAATCATTTGAGCGTGATCAATACATAATTGACTGTTCGCTAAATCCCTCCACACAAACAAGAGATTGTCAGATCACTGCTTAGCAACCGTAAATAGACACAACAGGTCTGACGAGCTTTGGATTTCTCCACATGTTGAAGGGGTGTGAATCATGTGGCTGTATGTGAGAGTGATACTTTGCATATAAAGAGTTTTAAATAGAGTGTTTTTTTTATTTACCTTTCCAAAACTAAAAACACAAGAGTGTAAGGAACCAGCACGGTCGCATGGAAAGGTGTATGAATGACATGATAATGTGCAAGGCAAAAGCAAGTAGTAAGAATGTCGTTCTTGCTTTTGGTGTGTCATTTGTACGCCATGTAGTCTGTACTGAGTCTCCTCCAAACGTAATTGGGAATGCAGTTTAGTTGTATGACAACATCATTTTGTAGAAGACAGTGTTGGCACCAGTTAAGCAGCCAAACGGGGTTACATTAGAATAAATTAATGAACAATTAAAGATCAAACTCTCATATTTATTACACTTGGGCTTTGTAGCTCTACACCGCAATTAACTATTCTATGACATGCAGTTTTAGCCTCTGTGTTTTAACACAATATCATGTATGTAGCCATCAAGTAAAGTATATATTTAAGACACCTTTTACAGGGTTTTAACATGGAAACATTCAAAAGACAGACAGCAATTTTAACCAAATCATGGAGCTAATGTTTGCTTAAATTAACTAGCTGACAACAGTTAATACAATCTGCCAGTTATGGAAAGTGGTGTCTACCTTGGTCTGAAAGTCTTTCAAAAACGACCAAGAATTTTGGTAAATCTGCCGCCGTGTGAGACCAGAAAGCTTGACAGGGGTAGCAACAGAAGCCAACGGTCAATTACAGCCAAAATGCCACCAGCTGTTCATCTGTTCTTTGTGTTGGCCGGTTTTACCATGCCTATTTGTTATCAAATTAGATTGAATGAATGTGCAGCCGCAGTGTATGGGTGTATGTCATTTCCCTCCTCTGGACGGCTGCCTGGCTGGCTGCAGCGTCGCCGATGACTCTGCGTGTCAGAGGAATGGGTTTCAGCTGCGACCAGCTGCGACCAGCTGCTGGCGTAATTTATTCTCTCAGTTGTTCAGACCCCAAACATTTCAGCAACCACATGGTCACTGCAGGACACAGTTACAAAGACCCCATGAGCCCGACTGGATGGTATATGAGAAGCTCTAATCCTGACTGAGCTGGCCAATTTGACAGAGAACAGTTTCACCATTAGTGTGTTTGAAAAGTATAGACATTTTCTAAAGCGCATCACGCTCTTCAAAGGGAGACAGCACTCAATTTGTGACCATTTAAATGTCTGTTGTTATGCCCTGCAGAAGCACCACAACATCTCCATATTAAGGACCCTCAAACAGACATATAATAGACCACTGACTAGTGTTTGATGAGATTTTCTCTTCAGGGACCGCGACTGTTGAAATACTTGCATAACTGTCAAATCAAATCAATCTATCTGCTCCAAAGGGAAATATGATATGCATGCAGGGTTTAAAACAGCAAAACAAAACAAATGAGACAACTGGGACTATCACACAAAACTGTGAAACCATAACGAATGATTAAAAACAACGATGAGGGGGAAAAAACAGATTTGAGGTTGCCTAAAGTACTCCATGGAAAATGCAATATCTCTCATCAGCTATTAATGTGCATGCAGTTTTCCATGTTCAGAAGATCCATAGTCATCCATACTGTACGAGGACAACATTCAGGCTTTTTCCTTTTCTAGCAGTGTCCTGAAGGCAAGAGCTTAAAATCTCTGAGCAGGGTCTGACTCACCCTTACGTCTCTGGTCCCATTAACAAGCCTGTTCTTCCTGTCTGTGTAACAATGTCCCTGTCAGACAACACTATATAAAGATAAGATAAAGATGCTCCAATAAAACGGTCATCAAAGCAGAAAAACATTAAGAGAGTTAATTTTCCTCTGGAAGAGAAGACACTGCTTCACTTTTTGAGAGCCTCAATTTCTTGTCCAGAACTGTGCCCAAATGTTTGTAGTGGTCCACCGGCTCGATTTCCTCTCCCTTAATAACAGTTTAGTCGTTTTAGAAGCGGAGGACCACTTTCTGAAATCAATACTCCTGTCGTTAGTTTTCGCTAGATTTAGCAGGATGAAAGACCTCTCACGCTATGACACAAAGTCCTCCTCCACAGGCCGGTGATCTTATTCCACCTCATCCGTGTAGGCTGACTAACAACCGAATCATCAGCACATTTTATTATGTGTGTGTTTCTCATCATTACTTTGACAGGTGTTCTTATAAATAAGATATAAAAGGAGAGGAAGACCTTGTAAGGATCCGAATAGGGTTTTGATTTAAAGGGAGACTGTTTATAGTCACTGAGACCTGCTGGTTAAAGGAACAGTTCACATTAGAAGGAGCGCAGTTAAGGCTATTGGGATTGATGTATATTTGATGGAGACTTTGTTGTGAAGTTATTGAATAGTTTATTGTTTTGAGATGTATTTAGCATAAAAAAAATATGCTAAATCATAACATGGCAAATTCAAGCCCAACAGGCAACAACAGCTGTCAGTGTGTCAGTGTGCTGACTTGACTATGACTTGCCCCAAACTGCATGTGATTATCATGAAGTGGGCATGTCTGTAAAGGGGAGACTCGTGGGTACCCATAGAACCCATTTTCATTCACATATCTGGAGGTCAGAGGTCAAGGGATTCCTTTGAAAATGGCCATGCCAGTTTTTCCTCGCCAAAATTTAGCGCAAGTTTGGAGCGTTATTTAGCCTCCTTGCTGACAAGCTAGTATGACATGGTTGGTACCGATGGATTCTTTGGGTTTAGCACCTTCAAGCAGGTAGCCCTGTTTTATGGAGACGCAGATCCCTGCCGTGCTGCGCTGACGCACCGAGTCAAACCGAGTCAGGCCAAGCCAGCATGTTAATGGAAAAAGCTTTTTGATACTGAAGTGAAGTGCCCATGAAACTTCCCATCAGAAAAGGCAAGAACTCAGAGGTATTTCCCTTTAAAAGAGTTTCCTTGAGTCTTTCACAGCTGAAAAATAACTTGACCCTGACAAGTAGATGAAATGCTAATAAAGAAGCACAAAAGCAGTTCTGCTAATTCGACTGCGATGAGTCAGGCTAGGGGATTTTTTTATCATTTAAAAGGATTTATCCACAATTCATTAATGCCCTTGAAAGATCGAATTGTAGATGAAAAATGTATTTTTTAGGGGGAATTTTCACAACCTGTTAGGTCATGAGGGAAACAGACAAGAACAAAACCAAAACACAATAAGAATCCTTCTAAATGTATAATGTAATATTGAATTGAACTACAGCAGTACCAATATACATCATATGCTGTTAATGCAGCTGCAACAACCTTTTCCTGTAAAGCCTTTCAGCAAATAGAAATTGATTTGGGCTTTTATTATGAAGCATATGCTAGGCCTCTGTAGTTATAGTCACCAACACTGAAGCTTAATTTACAGACGAGGTTAGCAGTTCATCTCGACATCTGGACATTTTCCTCCCCTTGTTTGTCAGTGAATCAGTCTGACACAGTGAACCACTTAATGCAGTTTTTTGTGAGCCTCCAACCTCTAATTTACAGTGAAGGTCATGCTTTTTCCTTTGCCATTACTGTCCAACTCCCCATAATCAACAGGAGGTCCACCAGCCAGTACTGTCATAAAAATAAACAGGGAAATATTGCAATTTGCAAAACAGATGCATGTTTTGTCTCAAAATGACTTTGACGTTGTAATTGCACATTAATCGCTCAAAATGTGTTCAAAATGTACCTTAAAGGGAGATTTGTCAGGTATTTAATACTCTTATCAACATGGGAGTGGGCAAATATGCTTTCCATAATGAAATATATGAATATATTTATCACTGGAAATCAATTAACAACACAAAACAATGACAGATATTGTCCAGAAACCCTCAAAGGTACTGCATTTAGTATCAAAATAAATGCTCAAAACAGGCAACAACCGCTGCAGGGACCCCTTTGAAAATGGCCATGCCAGTTTTTCCTCGCCAAAATTTAGCGTAACTTTGTAGTGTTATTTAGCCTCCTTCGCGACAAGTTAGTATGACATGGTTGGTACCAATGGATTCCTTAGGTTTTCTAGTTGCATATGCTCCCCTCTAGCTTTAAAACTGAGCCCACTACAACCTACAAATCAAGTTGTGTTAATGTGTTAAAGAAATCAGTTTCGTTAACGTGTTATTATTGCGTAAACTTTGCCAGCCCTAGTAATTAAATGTTGCAAATTGCAAAACAGATGCATGTTTTGTCTCAAAAACACTTTGACGTTGTATTGAACCTATATTGTGTATCATTTCCTATCAAAAATCATGTAACATAGCATGCCATCTTGTTAGAGGGTATGTCAATTGTGATATTAAAAGCGTTTCATCTTAAAGGGGGACAACACAGTGTGTGAGCAGGAAGCCCCATGCTGTGATTATAGATTAGGTCTCAAAAACACTGGCATCATAAATGAGTCTGTCTCATCACACAAACACACACACTCTCTTTCTCATACCCCTGGCTACACCACACAACCACAAACCGACGTGGGAAATGTAACCACAACCGCTTCAGCACTTGTTGTATAAGAACTGCCTAAACACAACTCATTTGCTACACACACACACTATGAGACAGACATCTCATACACACACACAGACAAAGCAGGTCTGCAGCTGGAGATAAATGAGCTGTGGTGGGCATTAATGCACGGAGGGTAATATAAACATTCAGATACAAGCAGCAGACCTCATGTGGTTCAACTTAATGGAGGGCAAATATACGTTATGGCTCTATCAGCGCAGAGATAACGAGTGAGTGGAAAACACAGAAGATACAGGCTAGGAGCAAGATTGCCTGTTTGTATGTTTGTATAATGTACTTGTATGTGTGGGAAAGCGGAAAAATGTGGACAAAAAGTGAAAATGACATTTTCACGATATCTCAGCTGTAGTGGTGTAAAAATCCAATAAAACGCTCTTTTTCTGGCAGTCTATGCAAAGTGTTCCCTATTATGTTGTTATAAGTCTATAATTCACTTTTCCTTGTATTCATTGTTACAATAAGCCTGCTTTAAGGACATGAAATACCTTACCACAAAAGTCTGAAAAGAACTGCAATCATGCACATATTATAACAACTACCTCTTGGAACATGATGCCTTGAAATCGTCTGCATTTGTGCCTGGATCATTATGTGACACACCCACAGCAAGAGAAATGACAACAGCAGAACATTGTCGTAGCATCGCCTCAGGCTATTTGTCATTTGACATGAGGCGATAACACACAGCATCTAAATCATAAATCACATAGCAAGCATGTGAAAAACAAGCAAAAAAAGTATATTTGTTTGCATGTTGGTGTGCATCTGTGTGACAATGCAGTATTGTTGCATTCACAGATGATCATAGCCTTCAGGCATGGCAGGATTAATCCACTAGAGGGCCCTGGGGCAAAAACATAGACTGTATATAAGAAACGGACGTAGTCACGGTGACGTCACCCATTGGTTTGTGCAACCGATCGTTAAATATGACATTTTTAGGCAACCAAAATGTTACAATTAACTTTCGTTAACTGAAAACACACTGTGAAAGAGTTAAAGTTGTAAACTCCTAGACTGCACAACGATGGTTTAGCGACCTGTCAATCAAAAGGTAGCAACACCCTAAAGCATACCCTGCTTTATGGTCTATTTGACTCTAAACTGACCATAGTTTACTAAATGAACATCATGCTGTATTGAAGAAGGTTTGAAACTAGCAATTGAGACCATAAACTCATGTTTACAATGTTTACTGAGGTCATAAATCAAGTGAGAAGTAGGGTCATTTCATATAAACTTCTATATAATCGGACTTATTTTTGCAACCAGAGGAGTCGCCCCCTGCTGGCTGTTAGAAAGAATGCAGGTTTAAGGCACTTCAGCATTGACTTCACTTTTGGGCAAAAATGAAGTGTTGGGGCCCGATCGACCACCCCTTCCTCGTACTCAATGTGTGTGTACCATGTTGCTATCAAGTACATATTTTGCCCAGAGCCACAAAAACCAAACACTTATTGATTGGTGGAAAACCACCTGGCTGCAGCTTTGCTGTGTGCCAGTTAATTTAATTAATGACTCAATATAAGTGTGCAATCAACTACGATAATAAAGGGTTGGTTCCTTAAACCAACACTTCAGGTAATATTACAGATCTTTATCATTTCAGTTGACAATCAAATCACTACAAACCAGCTGTCACACGATGAACCTGCAGCTTTTAAGGGCCCCAGGAGGTCTGGGGCAGTTGCCTGATTTGTGTGGGTGCTAATCCAGCCTCGCCTCCGGGGGTTAATTTTACACTATCTGAAACTAAATTACACACACACACACACACTCCTGCACACAAACACCCAGAGGTCAGATAAACTTATCAGCATTTGCAAAGTGAGTTACAGTCTATTTCAATGTAGCCTATTTTGGTCCAGGCTATTAGAACGGGGTAGCAAAGCGGATTCAGTGCTGCATATCAGATGTTCACACATACATGTACACCTAAGCCAGACCACACTGTATGTCCTTTACCTCAATAACACTGAATAGTCAAACTCAGTCTGCAACCTTCTGCTCAGATTTAACTGTACGTGCTGCTAACTCGGCCAAAACAGGTCTACCCCGGGGGAAGCTTAGCGTGGGAGAGGGGGGAGTGTTGGCAGTCTCGACCCTGCCAACCTCACACACTGTTTGTTACCAGGTGGGATATTCCCAGGGGTCATATTGACTGCACTCATCTAAGGTAGTATTAGCAGTAAGACGATCTGGACGCAACACAGCGTGCAATGAAAATCCCCTTACAGGTGCATTTGGAGTGGCAATTTCTGAAGAAGTACGGCATCAATCTGGTATTCATTTCATTGTACAAATCTGCCCAAAGGTCCTCAGGAGATTGGCAGAGACTGTTTTGTTGCTTTCTTTGTAGTCTTCATCATACATTCATTTCAAAGCCTGCCTATATTTACAGCTGCTGTTTACAGCAGGGTTGTGGGCAGTAAAACACGATACTGCAGCTCACCTATTGAACTCTCAGCCAGTTCACTAACCTGTGTTCCCGCTGTCATTGTGCTAAAGGAGTTAAACAGTTTCATTACAGGTATCAACAAGTGTCCATTGATGCATGTGTGTAGCAATCTGGACACAGAAAGACACAAATAGATGAGTGGATGACCTTTGCTCTGCATCTTTTTCTTTTCGTTCAGTACATCTCTCTTTTTTCTCTCCATGTTCCTCGCTCTACACATCCCAGATTTGCTTCTCAGTCTCTCGTGTTTGCTCTTCAAAAGCACTCCGAACACACCTCTATTCACCTACAATCCCTATTATTACCTTTCTCTCTCTTTCCCGTCTGTCGTTTCCACTGACCGAGATACACACAAGACGCACACAAACACACGCACCCTCTAATAAAAAAGGGCCGGTTATAAAGCTGCAGATGCAAAGTCATTGAACCGTAAAGAGCACAAAGTGCCCCACATCTCTGGAATAACAAAGACGTTACAAGCTTGTAAAGTTTTCTTTACAATCCCAGCCCACCACCGCACTGCAGACTCTCTGCTTACACATTATCTACCCAGCATGCCTGCCTCATCATCAGATGACACAACGGGACGAACTTCACCCACCCTTCGCTCTCCTCCTTCTCCCTCTCCCTCTCCCTCTCCTTCTCCTTGGCTTTGCGAGACTTGTGCAGGAGTCCGATCAGGATCACGGCGGCCCGAATGCCAGCCTTTTTGTTGTGGATTCGTCCTCCAGTGTGAGACATGCTGGGCGTCTCTGCCGGTGCCACCAGGGGTTCAGGTGACAGACGGTCCAAGGTCAGGCCAGCTCCAGGGTCCCTGGGCTGCAGGACCTGCTTGGTCGTGGCCTTGCGGGGTTCCAGTGTGAGCTGTGGGTGTCACAGTCGTAGAGACAGCTGGCAAGTTTCTGCCAAAGCAAGTACCTGTTTGATTTCTGGCCCTGGATTGTCAGTTTAGAGCCTCTCTGTCAGACGTTCTGGTGTAAGTCTGGACCAGTAATCCAAAAGTTAAAGATTCTGGAGCCACTTTTGGTTCGGCAGGTTGTCAGATCTGATTAAATCTCTGTTGATCTTGGGATCAATGAGCATTTCTTGTAATCCCAGAGGTCCAGAGCGGCACTGTTGGACTCCAGCTCAAGGTGAACTTCTATCTGCATCCCCTGCTCCTGCAGTGAATCTGTGCATCGCAGCTCCATACCACATCCCTGACGAGAGGATGAAGAGTTGCGCTACTGACAGCCTCGCAGACACTGTAGCACTGCATCTCTGTACTGTCTACCTACCTCTACCTTCCCACCTCTCCCTGCTTCTCTAACATGCTCTGTTTCTTCTGCCTGTGTCTGCTGCTGCTGCTTGGCTCCCTCCTTCCTGACTGCTGAGGTCCGCCCTCCTCCGTCTGATAGGCTGGAGTTGGTACAAGCACCTCCTCCTCCTCCTCTACTGTACGCCTCCCTCCCTCTCTGCCTGCCCTTGTTTCTACCTTGTTAATAATTTTATATTAATCTCCCTGACCTTGTTCTATCTATGCTTGATTCTATGATTTCATTTCTAGGCACATGCATGCACACCTACCCTCCCCGTCTCTCTTTCACACACTCAGTCCCACTGTGTGAAATCTCAATTCAAACAGGCTTATCAGGCTGCTGCACCGTTGCCAAGGACATTGGAATTGAAATGTAACCTCACAAAATGAAAGGAGATTAAATGACACCACATGGGAAAATTATAATTTTAACAAATGTTACATGCTCTCTTTTGTGCACAGACACTCAGGGACACGTGACACATTCCTTTCACACTGCATTTCTTGTTGGTTGCCTGCTATTATCCCGTGGCGCCACACCTTTCCTCCAATTTAGCTCTATTTGTATTCCTCCCACTAATAAACTGTCTGCATGCCTCTTGTTTTCCTACGAAATACACAGTCTACTAAGCTAGTGTTTCTCTCCAGCTCTAGCCAGAGCCTCTTCAGATTACAGATCAGTAAACAGAGCTAAATCTTCCCAGAATATATTGATCTAAAGTGTTGTGTTTCATCTTGGCCCACCTGTTGTTCTTCCTCTGTTAGTGAGCGAACCAGCTGATTGACTGAGTGAGTCAGTGAATGGGTAGGTAATTGGTTTACTAGCTGCATTAATTCTAATATCATTATTTAGCATTGTTACATTTTTCTAGATAGTATCTTCACCAATTTGAAACACGCTGGTTCATCATTTCCCCGTGGGATTGTTTAGTCCTTTTTATCATTGTGTAATTGTTCTGGTTGGTGTTTCATTAAAGGAATAGTTCGACATTCTTGTAAATCCGCTTATTCGCTTTGTTGCAGAGAGTTAGATGACAGGATTGATACCACTCTCATGTCTACTGTTGAAAATGAAGCCACAGCCAGGTAACAGATAGTTTAGCCTAAAGCATAACGATTGGAGGCAGGAGTCTCCACTGGTTGCCTGGTTACTTTGTGGTTTTTGGATTAAACAAACAAAGATATCATTGCTGAGAAGTCCCCATTAGCAGTTTTTTCTTCACCTTTGGACAGGGCTAGTCCAGCTGTTTTCCAATTTCTTTCCAGTCTATATGCAAAGCTAACTGTCTTCTGTCTCCAGCTTCATACTTAACGGACAGACATGAGAGCGACATGACTTTAGGCTCCAAAAGCGAGTCAGTCCCCATAGACCCCCATGTTAAAATGCCCGACTATACAGCAGAAATAAACATGTTTACAGCCTCGTATAAAAAACGGTTTTGGTCTCTATAGTTAGGTTCCTCGTTCATAACAACTGTATGTCTGTACATTTTTATATAACTAATCAATTTAAATCATATTAAGGCTTAAGGGTTAAGCATAATGAGGGCGTAGCCACTTTGAGTGACAGGTGGGTAACGTATAGTTGATAGCTGTTAGCTGTCTGCTCTGCTGCATCACCCGGGCTCGCCTCAGCTCCACCAACGATCCACCTCTTTGCTCATTTTTGGATTAGCTGTTTGGATAACTGTCGTCACTGCTAAGATGGCGATGGCCAGAGCCACCCACTTTCAGAGCTTCACAACAGCTCTTCAGAAAGCTATGGGTGACGTCACAGAGACTACGTCTGTATTTTATACAGTCTATGGTCTAGACTCATACAAAAATAATCCCTCTCAATCATCACTTATAACCAAATAGAAGTGTGTGGTGGTGTCTGTTTCTACAGAGACCCTGTCCTCTGCCTGTATTTTCTTATTTTGCTGTGTTTGGGATGTTTCTGGGCGTCAACCTCTATAAAAACTAGGGATGCAAAACCAAACTGTTCAATGACGTACAAACTGAACCATGGGCTTGTTGAACAGTTGCACCACTATTAAGTATAGGCCTAATTGTTTGATGAGGTGCCAGAGACACAGAAGAGGCAATTCAACATAGGCCTACGTGACCATTAAGTAGCCTGCCTTATTTCATGTATACAATCAGTGTTATGGCTTCATATAATATATAAATATTATTCATTACTATCAATCAATCATTTATATATTTTGGAGTTCAAACACATTTGAAATGGTTATGTTATTCTTCTCCTTAATGTGCAAAACAAACCAAACCGAAACCGACTGTGACCGAAAATGTGATCCAAAAATCTCAATACAAACCGTTGGCTTGTTGAACCGTTGCACCACTAATAAAAACGTAGTGACCAGGTGCCAGATCATAAGCAAGCATCCAAGAGGAAGCTACGAAAATGGTGGACACAGACTCGGAAAAAAATGCAAATATAGCACCCTAACTGCGGTGCGCTTCTGGTGTCGTTGATCTGGGGAGGAGGGGCCAAATTTGAATGTTGTGTTTACAAACCGCAACAGACAAATCCTACTCATCCTACCTTTCAGCATTTGTATTAAAAACATAATACCCTTTTAACGTTTTAAATAGATATGGCCACTATGTTTTCTGTTAAATAAAAATTGTATTTCCACTCATTACAGTGGTAAAACTGTAACACCTTTGTGCACTATCGGAGGTGTAATAAGGCTCTGATTTGTTGCCTTTAATCCGTCTCATTAAAACGCTTCACATTCTTGCTTGTCTGCATTGATTTCCTCATTTCTCTAATGAGTTCATGTTTGAAGAGGTTTTTATATTTCCGTGGACCCATGAAACAAATCTCAACATAAAACAAACCTTCAATTCCAGGTAAAAATAGCCACGTGAATTATGAGATTCTCACGTGGCAGCAAAGATAAAACACTGCAGACAGACAAGGACACAGATATAAAACTGTACAAGCAACATAAAAGCCTGACGCAGCAGAAAAACACACAGTGAATCACGTTGCACGTCTGAGTGACAGTAGTGACAATAGTAAAGGGGATAATGTTGTTCGATAGCTGAAATGGGAGAGTCTTTGTGCAGAGGATAATTAGAGAAATGCATCATTCAAGACACGAGACAAAGACATCGGAGTAGATGAGATGCTTCAGATAGCACCCAGGGAATAGATTAAGCTGGGGAAACGGCAGTAACAAACAACAATTAAATGGAAGGTCCCGTTTCTCCCCTCATGCATTGCTCTTCCTGTGTGTGATCAGCGCCATAGCAACCGGACAACTGCCAGAGGATCTGCCTGGAGGACCCCCACGGTTGTATCCCCTTGACACCCAGTCGAGAAAAGGCTCGCTAGATTTTTTGGTTTGATTACAACTCTTTGTGAAAACTTGTGATTTTTGACTGACGCGATCTGCCATCATGGCTCCCCTCGCTCAAAACCACCTGAGGATTTTCCCAACTCCTGTGTGGAGGCAAACAAACAAGCTCAACTGGACGATCAAATATCCTCCAGAGATCAACTGTAAAAAAACATATACATGTACACACACACACCCTCTCTCTCTCCCACACACACTTGCAGTGATTCGGGCCATTTCACCAGGGTCCTATTGTGCGTCATCAAGGGGGGAAATGAGACACCTGTATCTATTCACTTTCAGACACACAAACACAACTCACTCTCTTTCAACCCCCTCCCCTCGTTCTCTCACTCTCTCTCTCACACACACACCCACAGGTGTGACATTGTTCCTGTGAGATACTCTAAGGTGTACCAGTACACCTCTGAGCCTGAATAAACATTCAGAGCAGATACGGTGTAGTTTAAAACAGTGTTCCAGTGGGTGGAGGAACATTAAAATGAGAATCAGTGTACGTGCAGGCATTTACAGTAGAAACTCAGTAATGACTTATTTGAGAAAGGCAGGTCCTTATTCCTTGAGTCATCCGTCTTCATTTTCAATTTTAAACAGTATGTTGCATGTTTCTCGCTAGGCAGCAGAATTGTCTAACCTATATACTGAGGTCATGAGTCACCCAGCGCCAACCTGCGCTCAAAGTAGGCTTGCTGCAGTAGTCGGTGTTACACGGTGTTTGGGCATACACCGATTAACTTAGTTGCCCACTGCTCCCGCCATCGTTTTGCTTTTTTTTATAGAAATAAACCCATTTAGTTTATTTTTGCGTATCAGCGCCGTGTTGTCAATACATCGGACAACGGACGCTACAAACTGAAAGTGAATGTGTCTGCTCCACAAAGGTCTTGAATCTTGAATCTTGAGTCTCAGCTCAGAGTAGCAGGAGTCAAATTTCACACACGGGACAAGAGAGAGTTGACATACAAAAGACAATATTTCAGATTCAAACCCAGTGCTATAAGGGAACCAAAATGTAACAGAGGCAATCGCTGTGTGGAGGACGAAAGCGGTCACAGCTGGTGTGCGCGGTGCAGTGGCGCTGGGTGGAAACCTGCAGCTCCCGCAGCAAAAGCTCGACCAGAGAGGCCAGACACACCGAGTCATCCATCGTTAAAGAGGGCCTTGTGCTCATTTTCAGGTGCATACTTGTATTTGGGGTTTCTACTAGAACACGTTTACATGCTTTAATGTTCAAAAAACGCTTTACTAATCTCATACGCCCCCCACCTCCCAAAAAGCCCGGTCTGCTCTGGTTGGTCAGCTGGTCCACTGTTGTGATTGGTGGACCGAACCAAACTCTTCAGACTCCGCTCCAGCTCCGCTCTAACTAGCTTTGTTTGAGGGCGTGCCAAACTAGCCGCTAGGCAAAATATGTTACTTGGTTACTTGGTTACTTCGTTACACAACAAAAGGCGGGACTGATGATGCTACAATGTGAAGAACAAATCTGTGTTGAAATCGGCAGGACGAGACCAAGTTAACGTTAGCTCACGTTAACTAGCTCTCGTCCTGCTGACTTCAACGCGGAAGGTGCCCTTGATTTACATTAAGATGCGTTCAGGCATTGGACAAAGGAAAATTCTAACATTATCATGATGTGTTCAAATGTAATCTTGTAAAATGTAGTATTCGGTGAGAAACTTAATAAATAAATCCAGTTGTATGAAGATGTTTTCACAGCAATATAAAATAGATAATAGAGAGGGAATTATGACCTGTTTAACTTCCTAACAAAAACCAGTACACAAACTGTAATAAAGGAGTGGATGTTGAAGTACCTGGGATTCATTGTTGACTTTGTTTTTTACCGTGGTTTCGAATTGGTATCGAGAAACTTTGAATTTCACGTGTATTGGTATCGATTACAAAATTTCTGGTATCGTGAAAACCCGATCCAGAAGGGTGAGGTGGAATAACAGCGCAACATTCCCGCCTTGAACAGACTGTGTGAAAGGGGCGTCTGGTTCTCTTTATTGCAAACACACACACACACATGAATACACACACACTTGCGTGTGCCTCAATGGTGCCAAGCAGCCTTTCCTGTCACTTCACAGCTTCTCAAGTGTCTCCCAAACAAACAGATGCCAGTCTACCAACGTCACCTCTCTCTGCAGCTCATTCTATTACAGGACACACACACACACACACACACACACACACACAAACGTTACATGCTTAACTCTGAAATACACCTCATAGTAAACAAAAATAGAATGTGGCAGGTCTTTTATACACACATACGTGCACACAAAATGCTTGACCCAACTGCAAAGCTCGCTGGAGAAAATGACCTTCACAACTGCTGCTGAGTAATGACTCCATCGCCCAACACACACAGACGCACGCGCATACACACACACACACACACACATACACACACACACACACACACACACACACACACACACACACACACATTTCCTCCCTCTTCCCATTTTCCTCTCCAATTCAATCCCCTTTTTTCCAATCCTCTATGTTCTCTCTAGAAAAAACAACTCATCATGACACTTGTGTGTAAAACCCATTTATAGTTGTCGACATCATGTGTGTCTGTGTGTGTGTGTGTGTGCGTGTGTTTATGTGTGTGTGATTGTGTGGGAGTTTCTGCAGATGTGTACCTCCACCATGCACTGTGTATTAGTGGTCGGGGAAGGAACACGTGTCCGATGTTTATGAGGAAACAACAAGGTTCAAATGGAAATGGCAAAAATGTACCATAAATAAGAGATTAACTCTGAAATGTCATGTTTTCATATAAATCATAAGATGAGCTGTGAAAGTAAAAATAAAAGGAAATGTCATCCCTGAATGAGAACATCACACGTGGAACTTACACATGTTTCATGGGGTTTTAAATGTGGTGTGGACTTGATTATGTTAAGAGGAGAAAACAAATCACTTTCAAGTTTTGGTATTTCAGACACATTGCGGTTTGATGTTTCTACGTGACTGTCCCTATAAGGCTGACTGAAAGTGTACACAAGGCTTTTTTACATGTTTTGATTGCTTTTTAAACATAATCTACTCTGTGTTTTGTCCCTTTGCGTGTTCCATTGTGTTTTGGATCCAATATGTGACAGGTTTTTTAAAACGCGGTTAGTCCTCGTGAATGTGCTGAGGCTCTGTTTGTCTTGTCAGTACCAGCTGGTGAAAGAAATTCCTCGCTTGGTGTGTTGGTCACATTGAAATAAAATAGGAGTAGAAGGGTGATTGAACTGTTTGCTGTGGTAATTTGACTAGTAGAAAAGAAAATGCCGATTACTGTTAGTTGCTGTTGTGGCGACAACAGTATCCACTTCAGTGGGGCCGTAAAGCGAGTGGTTGTAGCTCGCTGTGAAGAGAACGGACGCAGCTCCCAGAGACAAGGTGGTGTCTATAGGAGGGCGTTTTTGCAGATCTGAGATCTGCAAAAACGCGAGACTCGCTGCCCGGTGACAACCTATCGTAACCTTAACTATTCAAGGTCAATGCCTAACCTTAACTATTCATGGTCAATGCCTAACCTTAACTATTCAAGGTCAATGCCTAACCTTAACTATTTGAGGTCAATGCCTAACCATAACTATTCAAGGTCAATGCCTAACCTTAACTATTCGAGGTCAATGCCTAACCTTAACTATTCAAGGTCAATGCCTAACCTTACCTATTCGAGGTCAATGCCTAACCTTAACTATTCAAGGTCAATGCCTAACCTTACCTATTCAAGGTCAATGCCTAACCTTAACTATTCAAGGTCAATGCCTAACCTTACCTATTCGAGGTCAATGCCTAACCTTAACTATTCGAGGTCAATGCCTAACCTTAACTATTCAAGGTCAATGCCTAACCTTACCTATTCAAGGTCAATGCCTAACCTTAACTATTCAAGGTCAATGCCTAACCTTAACTATTCGAGGTCAATACCTAACCTTAACTATTCAAGGTCAATGCCTAACCTTAACAGTATCGCAAGAGTTCCCCCAGTTTGCTGGCTCCCTTCTAGCCACTACTACGTTACTACTCCGCTGCTCGTTTAGTCGTCGTTATGCAAAACTTCACCTCAGCGAGTCTGCGACGTGCTGCAAGTCAGTTTAGTTTATGCGGAAGTCAGCCCGCTATTACGGTCGCTATGGCAACAGTACATAAAGATGCCCGTCGCTCTGACCATCCTGTTACGCTGATTTGAATGAGGATGTTCATTCAACTCCTAAATTCTATTTCTATGGTTGGTCATGAATTTTATCACTTTAATTAGAGGCAGAAAGTCTGTTTGTCCTTCAAATCCTCATTTTATTTGGCTTTTTTTTTTAACTCTTAATGTCATAAAGAATTTGTCTTAAGCCGTCTTTACTTTGGCTCTCCCATTTTTCCAGCAACCCTGAGAATTTTTCAGAGCTTTCACCGTACTAAACTACTCTTTATTTTCCATTAATCTCAGCTTTTTGTCCTCCTAACTTTGCCCCCCTTCAATTTCCTCCCCCTCTCTCTCTTACTCCCCCTTCTTCTTATCAACAGTATTACAAAAATGCAATTAGAAAAGTCAGAAACTGTTCTTTAGGGAAAACCAGATAAAGATGTAGAAAAAAAAACTACATTAAGGATTGCACTGTATATGCAGGAGTTTTGACCTACCAACCTAATATTTCACATCTTGATGATAACAGAATAACTGATAACTCCTCTGTAATCTGTACAGTCAATGGATTTTGGAGGAAAGTAAATGCGATTATCCTGCCAGAATATGTTATCACTGATCACGTTCTATTTAGATAATCTGTAACTGATTATCTGCATCAATTTAGAGTCTAATCCTCCCATCCTATCTGCCACTTAGTCTCACCTCGTATCACACCTCCTTGTTATCTCCCCTCTCTGTATGCTCTCCTCCCTCGTACAGTACATGCTGATCCTTTCCCCCATTCACTGTTTCAATCCAGGCCCAGTTTCCCAAAGAACTACAGAGTGCACTACTAATACAATGACACACACAGAAAAACCAGGTATAATCACACATTCACTCAACAACAAATGTGCACACACACACCCCTAAGTCTTTGTCAAGTGATTTATAGAAGAGTTTACAATAAATATAAATCCATAAAACACTCAACACATTCATTTATATAATCATGAACTGTTCCTCTTTCTGTTCCACTCATGTCTCATTCAGTGTAATTTCCCACTCTAGAGTGTGTGTGCAGTCAGGTCAGCAGCGGCCTCTTGTATGTGTTCTTTCAGCTAAAATTAGAGGTATAGCGCCAGCGTGGAAAGCCAGATCATTATATACACTGTAGAAAGAAAACATTACATTACGTGTAAAGACCAAGACCAACCTCTGTGCCATAGAGCTCCATTGTTGCCACACTGTTGGGGTGGGTGATATGCTCATTCAGACTGTATATTCAGAAGTGGAAGTAGTCACTGAGATCGTTTTGTGGACTGCCGTTTTTGAAGCCTTGAGTTCGGCATTTTGGCTGTCGTCATCTTTCTTTTTTGCAACCAGAAGTGTCACTAGAGGGTGGAGCTAAGTACAACCGAACGCTGAATAAGACATTTTTTTAGGCAACCAAAATGTTACAGTTAACTTTCAAGAACTGAAAACACACAAAGGGTTTTAAGATGAAAACACTGACAACTCCCAAACCGGACAACGCCGTGTCAATCACAAGGTAGTCACGCCCTGAAGCATTCCCTGCTTTATGGTCTATTTGACTCTAAATGGGACCATAATTTACTAAATGAACATCATACTGTATTGAAGAAGACTTGAAACTAGCGATTGAGACCATAAACTCATGTTTACAATGTTTACTGAGGTAATAAATCAAGTGAGAAGTAGGCTCATTTTCTCATAGACTTCTATACAATCAGACTTATTTTTGCAACCAGAGGAGTCGCCCCCTGCTGGCTGTTAGAAAGAATGCAAGTTTAAGTAACTTCCGTATTGGCTTCACTTTTCAGACCCAGAGATTGCCCACTTCATTAACATGAACAAGACACAGTAGTTTATTTTATCACAATTCCACATACACTGTCCTGCTACCCCAGATACTCACCAGAGCATTAAATGTGCATTAATCAACCACTGAAACAAACAAAGTCTGTTCATGTGATTGGCGGAGAATATGATAAAATATAGAATACTACAAATGTTATTCTCTTTCATTGTTTTTAATAAAATTCCCTTTCTATACTTTGCATTCATTGATTTTTTTTACATGCGCCAATTCTTAATATCACTTCTGTTCTTCAGTCTACAAGCCTAGTTAATGTCTGGTGTCATTTGACCAAGTCTTTTCCCATCCAACAGTATTGTTTTTCTTGATTTTAAAAACCATATCTGTGCACGGTGCATACATAAAATAATAATAAAGACACTCAATGCAGACTTCACCTGATAATCTAACTAAAATGGAGGGAGTCTCTCAAAGTTCGTATGCCTGTCTTTCTTGTTTCTCAACAACCGTTCAACCAATCGGCTTCACACTTGGCTGGTCTATTGCTGAGGACCCAAGGAAGTGCAGTGTTGAATGTGAAGTTTTTTGGATGAGCGGTTCTCGCGAAACCTGCAATCAGCGACACCGGAGGCCAAGCAATCGTCCGAAAACTAGTCCAGAAGAAAAGGAGACAGCAAAGTCGATGTTTAGTCAGACACACCACTTTTCTTTTCAGCACACTTGCCTTCCTCCGTCCAATTAAGCGGTTGTTTCTTTTGTCTAGTTTTTCTGTTAATACGATTTGAGTGTCTCAGGGTGGAGCTCTTATTTGTCTGTCCAGTCGTGGCAGCTGAAGCCTCTCACACTAACTACCCTTTCCCTCTGCAGGCAACATAAAATGAATCATCAACCGAGTGATAGAGGATTTTCCCAGACCTACTTGACAGCTGTTTTTAAATGTAAAAGCTTCATGAATCACTGTTGCACCATATCAGCGACAGAGCAGCAAACAAACCACAGAGGGTGGTGGATTATTACTTTAAGATAACTTTCCTGCAGCATGCTGTCTGTTCCTCTCAGGCAAGGTAACGCAAGTGAGTTATTACTCAGGTGCTGTACTGAGGCAAGGAAATTGCTCTTATATAAGTAATTCACACATAAAATAACATAGTCACACAGACAAACATGTACCCACATACACGCCTGTACAGTATATCATATTTAGTGACATGGGAAGCAATGACTTCAGCTCAGTGGTGAACCGTGTACACAGACACAATTGGGAGCAATGGATAACAAACCTTATTTACAGTAAGTAGGCCTAGTATTCAGTATATTTCACTGTAATTTGTCTGAACTGCCCGCATGTAATACTCCTCAAACCCTAACTATTTCATTCACATGTATAGTTTAAAATTAGATCAATATATACTACGAATGAATGTCATTTTGGATGGTTTCTAGTGGAGGTGTTTATATATCAACCCAGTATCACGCCAAAGTGTGTAATAGACCCGCCTGTCCACCAGAGGATAACGTGTCAGTGTCATGTTTTGCCTCAACGAGGCGTGAATTTTACACGCGTGTATTAAGGTGCATTATCAGCAAGGGGCAACAAAACCACTTAGTTAGGTTGAGGAAAAACGTCATGGTTGGCCTTAAAATAACTAAATGTATATTCATGCAACGGTTTGTATTCGATATCTTATGAAAAGCTTTGTATGTTTTCCTACAAATGTCCATCAACACAAGACGCACGTGTCAATTCCCTCTCCAGTCTTTTCAAAATGTACTTCCGTCTTCACAGGAAACATCTTAGTTAGGTTTAGGCAACAAAACTACTTAGTTATGTTTAGGAAAAGATCCTGATTTGGGTAAAAATAAAACCAGAAGTGACGTAACTCAAGTACGGAAGTTGCATGACAAATAAATCAACGTTGACTTCTTCACATGGGACACTAACGCCGGTCACCCTTGACCCACCCATCCACCATGACCTCCTTGCTACGCAACGTTTGTCGATCTTCTTACTTCCTGGTTCACAATTACGTGGATTACATACAAATTTATATCGTGGGATACATATGAATTACAGTGCATTACTCTTCGTAGGTATAGCTATGAACGGAGTATGAGAACAGCATGAAGTGCAGTCTTTCTCACTTTATATTCTACGTCACTGGCTTATATGTGGATGCATTTACATTGCAGTCAAAACAGACTACGTATGTGTGAAAATGACACATCTAAAGCAAGAACAGCATTCTAATTGCAGACTTTTGCCTTGCGCATTATCAAGTAATTTGTGCGCCTTTTCGTGCGACCGGGCTGTGTATGTATATTTTATATATATATACATACAGTAAAGATGAAGAGTTAGCAACTTATGTTGTAGAATAATTTGATATGTTCCATTACACAACTGCAAGTGACACTTAATGTGTAGAGGATCAGTGGATTTCTGTTCGTCAAGGTTTTTAATGAAAAGCAACATAGACACTGATGATTTTGTTTATCGGCTTTGGAAAGAAAGCCTGAGAGCCTGAAAGGTCTTAAATTTCACCCAGGTTTATATTTCGCTTATGGCTGTCTTATTATTCAGGGCCTCCTACAGCTCCTAGCTGTATACCTATACCAGACATCCAGGGAAGGGGTCGATCTCTCTTCAAATTTCCTCTACTCTTCAGTATTTTTTCTTCTAAGGGTTTTCTGGGTATTATATCCTTGCGTTCTTAGAGAGCTTGAGGCCTGTTGTGATACTTTATGTGATATTGGACTATACAAATAAACTTGAGTTGTGAAAAAATGTAAATCCAGACACATGGATGCAAGACCACAAATGAAAACACCTGGCACAATAAAAAAAAGACGCAACACTCTCTACAATATAATTAATATATAAAAGTTGTAATGGGTAATATGACTAGCCATTTGGTAATCCAGTTATTGTACTGTACAGTGTATATCAGTTTACACAAGGCTACTGTAGTTGAGTTTCACTCTACATCAACTTTCTCACACCCTAACACAAGTTCCCCTTTGTTTTCCACCTTCTTTGTCTCTCTCAGCAATTAAGTGTTATTTTTTTTTAAACCACGTCAATGATGGCACTCAACCAGACCTCTGTTGCACAGGTACATGTATATCACAAACCGTTCTCGAGGAGGGTTCAAGTGCCAATTGTGTATGACGCACGCATCATGTTGTTTGGATGAAAAGGTGTCACAGGAGTGTTAAGATTAGCTAACTAGAGCACATGTGACAGCATGATGACTATACTACATGACGAGCACATCAACGTGTCACACAACCCTACGATACCACAACTATTGTAATTAGTGTGTCATTGGCTGTGGCGTGTGCATGTGTGAGCACAGATCATGTTATCACTAGTATTAGCTTAGCTGGCTTAGATGGCTAGCTCATCTTTGGTACTATTAACACTGAATACATGAAACAGTCTGTAGTTCAGTAAATAGGTCGTAATCATGGATAAACTGACTTTAAAGCTGCACTAATCAATATTTTTTATTATCAAGTGATTCAGTCAGTCAGAGAATAATCACCCGATTCTGCAGTTTCTATCAGATTTGTTAAGCATTTTAGCGTCTTTCATCTCATTGTTTTGGTTTTAAGGCCCGCAACTTTATGGTTCACTCTCATGGCACTCATCCATTATGTTTCCAAATGCAGCAGTCAGCAGTAAAAAAGCTCTGAAAAACCGACTACCTGCCCAGCACCAATACAGACAAAGTAAGCAACTAGCTGGTGAACATAGTGGTGCATTTAGCAGCTAAAGTAAAGAGCCAGATATTTCCCCAAAAAATTGGTGGAGACCAAAATGGAGCTAAAAGAGAGTGAATATTGGACTTATATTCGGAAGCTGGCCAGAAACAGGACTTCAAATTAATGCTAATGCTGCTCCGTATCTGAAAGATACTGTATGTACTGTATACAGACACCTGTTTGCTAACACAACCGCCGTATCAATTAATACGAGTCTATATCATGAGTGTTTCTACTTCCATGTCGTGCTATCAAAGTTCTGGTACAAGTTTTTTTGCAACATATTAAGCATTCAGATTTACTGGTCAGGATTAATTGAATTGACAACATTTCTTAGACAATAAATCAAGGCCAGAGATGTCTTGTTAAGGTCTCACTGAAGCTGTTAAACATTCAACATGTTGCCCTTTAAGTTTCATATCCTGCCTCTTTATTTGAAAGAAAGAAGAACCTCTATTATTTACAAGTGGGTGAAAGAACAGTGAGCTCTATTGCATCGCTGCCTGCAGTCACTAACAGTGGTGCTTTCTACAGCATGTGTAGCCCTTTAATAAACAATTGTAATCCTAGAGATCTGCATGTCACTTGACTCCCTGTGACGAGCAGCAGACTGGCACTGAAATATGGCATTAATCATGAGCTGGTGCCAAGTCTCACCCTGTCAACCTGCATGTATGCTGAACCCAAATAATGAACTATTCATTCGTCTGTCTGTTGATGTCTCTCAGAGCTGAGTGTTTCTGTTTCTCTCTGACCATAATATCAGTATTTATGCCTGTTTGCTCTTCCCATCAGCCGCTTCCTCTGCCCCCTGTGTCTCGTCCTCCTCCATACGGGGCTTATACTCTGGCAGATTTTCAGGACGCACAGGACGAAGCTGCTAACAGTCTCTAGTGAGCGGACCGCAGTGGACCGTCATTTTATTTCTTATGTTTCTCTTATGTCCAATGATGCATTCGCTTGCCTCGTTCTGTGAACTGCTGTAAACCACTTCAGACCCTCTACATCACCGAGTCCTGTTATCCTACACAACAACAATGCATGAGAGATGGATGAGTGTGTGTGAGTGTGTGTGTGTGTGTGTGTGTGTGTGTGTGTGTGTGTGTGTGTGTGACACTGCCATATACATGTAGCCCACAGAGCCGGGGGCCTTGCTGAGTCGGCCAAACAAGACACCATGTGTTTGTGAAGAGGCGGCAGATGGAGAAGGAGGAGAGACGAGGGACAGAAAGTGGGGTGTGTGACGGTCAACACACACACACACACACACACACACACACACACACACACACACACACACACACACACACACACACACACACACATATGCACACAGGGCCTTAAAGAGTGAGATTATGTGACGGATAGAATATGAGCTCATTAAAACTCAGCTGTTGTTAGCCGTTTCACAGTGTACTCAACCTGAAGACAAATCGGTGCCTCATATGTCCAGGACAAACTGACTCAGTGCGGAGTGCATGAGGTCAGTCAAACTTTAAACTAAAACAGCAAAATTAAGCAAAAACAAAACTGTTTTTATAAAGTGAAACACGTGACATTTATATAGACTATCATCTTTAAGGCCTCAGTATCATAACTATCAAGTAGAGATGCTAATTTAGAATATTTTAACCGATTATTAACCGTTAATACTATACAGCGGTGGAGGCGGGGTCCCGTTCATGCCTATGAAAGTTGCTCAGTGGCGCATAATGCTAAAATGGCTTGATTTACGAATGGAAAAGTACCCGGATCTTCCAGCGATCTTCCGCATCCATTGGGCCCACGGAGCAGGCGCAGTAGCGTCCGCTCGGTAACATGGCTGGGTCACGGGGTCACAACCGTCACGGTGTCGTCAAGGCGTCGTCACGGCTTGCTAACTCCGCCTCCCAGCCCTCACTCCAGCCTCGGTCATTCACATGAACGGAGGTAGGGAAATAACTCTGGATTTGCGCGTTTTACAACTTTTAGGACCTCATGATTTAAATATTGGCTATTCAAGTGTTCATACTGGAAAGTTGATTTACATAAAAAAAAAAGTTACAGATGTCTCTTTCCCATTGTAAGCATATGGGAAAATGTCTTTTTGGGTTCAATGACATCACGTGACGGATACGGAAGTTGTAATACCACCGTTTGGCCACTAGGAAAATTGGGATCAACAACCGGTGCTCTTCCTGGGGGCTTGCATCTACCCTTTTGTCTTTTTTTATCAGTGACTCTGCTGAAAAAAGTAACATGCATCAGCCACCTGGTGTTTAAAGCAATAAAAGCTTTTATCAACAGACCGTAAGATTGATCACAGCTGTCCTAGTCCAATGGGAATTAGACAGTAAAGGAAATTAATATGTAATTGTTGTGTTATTACTTTAATTTGAACGCCTCAAGTGTTGCGACTCATTAATATTGCAGAAGGTGAAATGGATGGCTCTCCTTCGTATTACGGCAGTAACTTCGCTCTTCTCTACATTTAGGTTTGCAGAAAACATTTAGACCTGAAAGGTTTGTAGGGGGAAAAAATCATGAGGGATGCGAACATTGAGTGCTGCGGTATTGTTTGCAATGTTTGTCATGGTCGTTGCAGAAAAGATAGAGACAGGATTGTGTGTACAACTGAAAGTTGTCAGAGGTTGTTTGATGGCAGTATGTTCACTGGAGCTCGGATGGGCTTCCTTGAGTGATAATGGCAGTAAATAAAGAAGCACACACACATGCACACACAAACAGAAGTCACTTTCCCTGGGAAATAAGGGCGATAAACTAAAGAGGAAATAGTGATAAAACTGTCTTTGGGAGTGTGTGTGTGAGTACCAACAGGACCAGAGAGCAGTCCTGTGAGATTCAGAGCAGAACGGAGGTGCAGACGAGAAAAGCCACACACACACACACACACACTCAGCTCACGACAGCCCAGACAGCTATTACGAACTGCTCTCTTGCCCCAAGAGCGTGCAAAGTGGTGTCTGATGAATGATCCATCAGCAGGACTATTGGTGTCTGGTCTCCAGATAGGCTGCGACACAGACAGCTCAGACAGCCAGTGTGCAACACCGTGGCCGATACGCTCGGCATCAGGGAGTGCAGAAATTATACAAAACAATGCTGCAAATCATTGATTCATTCTCAATTACTGTAAGTTTCAAGTGATGTCACAGCGGCAAGAAAAATGTGACGGGAGCATTCAGAAATGGGACGGTATCAATGTGCGATACAACAATGTAAAGGATAAATGGTTGCCATACATGTTAGCAAATCTACCATCTATGTTGCTTTATAATATCACTTCATCAATGTCCTTTAAAGACAACAACGTCAGGACATCAGTGACGACAGGAGGGAAATCTCAATGCTGATAGGCTTTCGCGACACAGAAGCACGCAAATTTCTCGCTAGAGTTGAACTATTTCAGCTCGCACAAATGCACGAGTGACACGAATTTCACGTATTCATGTCGCGTCATTAGCATCACCTTTCACAAACTCACGTCTATTCGCCGCTTTGCATTGACTTAGGATGTAATCTCGCCACACGAAAAGTTTGTTTCGCGATTGGTGTGAATGCCCCATAAGGTTGTTTATTCCAAATTATATCTTTGCCTGTTTTTTCTTTAGTAATGAATAATTAATGTCATAAAGAAATACATTTAAAGCCACGTTTCTGGGGTTTTTAAAGGAAATTCTGAAAGTTATTTTTGTCTGAGAAAAACAAACAGAAAAGAAATCAATTAACGTAATTGACCGATCGAACCCCAGACCTCATCATGCAGTCAGTCACCCATCTCGTCCTGGTAAATCACTGATTTGACATAAGTGAATCAGTAACAGCTGTGTAGTGGAGCACCAGCCTGCTCCTGTCCAGTCTTATAAAAAACCTGAGCCTGAGGAAATGAAGTTAGGGAGGAGGGAGAGGATGTGTTTCTATCCGTCCTTCTGTCCATCCATTTTCTAGAGACCACTTATCCTGTTCAGGGTCGTGGGGGCTGAAGCGTATCCCAGCATGCATCAGGGGAGAGGCAGAGTACACCCGCACAGGTTGCCAGTCTAACACAAGGTTGAAGGGATGTCTTTTTCAGATTATTAAAAACTGTCAGCACCAGATGCCTTTTTTACAACTTCAAGAACTACAGCAAATATTTTGATATTTTAGTAAAGCTGAAGGATTTTGAAAAAAAATCGAATTGCGATTATTCTGATTGATATTGCAATTTATATGGCTTATGCTAAGCTAAGCCAACCTGCGGCTGGCTTCAGCTAAATATTCACCGTACAGACATGAGAGTGGGATTGATCCTCTTTTTTAACTTGTGACAAGAAAGCGAATAAGTGTATTTCAAAAAATCTAAAACAATAGAACAGAGGAATTGAACAGAGAAAACTGCTTAAGAGGTATAAAGACAAAGAAAATCAAATAATCTGATAAAAAATATGAGAAAACTAGTAAAGACATGAGATTGAGAGAGGAAATGAGAGACACACGACAAAATGAATGAGCAGGAGACGGAGAGAAAGTGAGAGATCACAGGCGAGAGTTGGAGCAGAGAAATTAGATGCGAGTGATGCAGGGCGATGATGAATAGGAGATATATATCCGTTCCTTTTGTGAGCCGTGATTACAGTGTCAAATCACAGACAGTCCTTTGTTAATCACCAAGCACACTGGCCCTGACGAGCCCCCCGCTCACTGCTGTCATTTCCCCGCCACCGAAATGTCATCGGACAATTATATTCACACACTCCGGGGCTATTTGCAGCATGATTGTTTATCTCTGCTTGTGGTGTGTTAGCAAACTGGAATTGGACCATAAGCTCTCTCTCTCTCTCTCTCTCACACACACACACAAATAAAGAGTTCTTCACAAATATGTACTCAGATTTTTGCCATTTTTGTCACTGATTGATTAAATCACTGCAAATGGATTTCTGACATGTCAAAGTATAAAAACATAAGCGGACAAATCAAGATTTAGAGTGCTTTCTCAAACCAACATTTAGTCCGTTTCAATCTAACTCTGGACCAAAATGCAGCGCCGCCTATGCAAGCATTTGTTGAGATGGACACAGATACATGAGGTAAACATGAGTGGGAGAAGACTGACTTGGACTTCTGCAGAAGTCCGATGTTTGCTTGACATCTGGGCTGAAGAGAACACACAGAATATGCTAAATAAAGTCCACAAAAATAGTGAGTGACGTTATAAAGTAATTTGATATAAACTGAAGAAGGGATTCGTGCGTACAGTAGATCAGTGCAAAGAGAAAATACTTTGACAGCAATATATCAATGTCCACGATTCCCTGCGTAGAAGTTGCAGCTCTCGAGACAAAAAAGATTAATTCGTACACGCCCATCAGCAAATTAATTTTTTTATTTGGTCCGCTTTAATTTGTGCACTGTGAAACTGAACCAGACTAAATAGAAAAACAAATCAAAAGTGTAAATTTCACTGTGTTTCGGACTAGCCAAATGGACTATGACTCGTGAAAGCACCCTCCTGCTTCTGATTTTTCTTTTTCAAAGATGCTTCCTTCAGGTCTTTTTTACTTTATATGAACTAGTGTTTCTCCTGCTATTTTATCCCTTTGTGTTCTCTCTCCTTCCTTCATGCGTGACATGAATCCGTTTAAGGTAGGTAAATCTATTTCCTGTTTTCTCAGTTTGCTTGGTGGCTAAGATGATGGCTGACAGCTGGATGAACCTCAGACGCAATGAAATTCACATTTAAATACACACATGAGGAATTGAAATAGAGGAGGCATGAGGAAGAATAGAAAGAACTCATTACAGTAATGTAGGAAGGAAAGTGAGGAGATGGTTACCACCAAGCCATTTCAAGACCAATCCTCCAACAGTAAGAACAATACTCTGTCATTTTCGGTAGTTCTTATCACACAGATATACGTTCAAGTATTCGTTTTTCTGATAAGTTTGGTTTAAATTAGTTTTTTGAGGCTATAAAAAGGAGGTGAGACGTCATGATTGACAGCTGCTCTGAGTGTCTCGCAGCCGGAGGCTCTGAAATGTATGAGAAATCATAAATGTAGTTATAGAGATATTATGGTTAGTTGTTGTGTCTTTACAGCCAAACAGCTCCCGTGGTGTTAACGTAGCAGCTAGGTGGCTCACGTTGCAAGCTGCGGCCGCGCTCGTCTCATGATTGGCTCGGCTGGGTGTGGGGGCGGGATCCTGCAGCTCCAGCCGCCCGATCACTACTGCTCCAAATGACGCCAAAATCTCAAGACGGCACCTCCCGTATCTGTGATATTTTGGCTTCACTTTTGTGTTAAACAGTGGTTGAAAAGTTTGCTCCCGGGCAACCCTAGCCAAATTCGTTATCCGAGATAGCGGTATGTTTGCCAAACACATTGGTTAAGTTAGTCCTCAAGCTGAAAGCCTTTTCTCTTGCAAAATTAAAAGTGAAAACGTACTGAAAACATTTTGTAAACAAACAGGTAAGCTAAACTGAATCCAAACAGAGTTATAAATAACAGTCCAGTCGCTGTAACAAATTAACCAACAATAATTTTAATGGTTTTAATAGAACCTTTCATTCATTTCCTTTTTTTCTATCAACCATTTTGCACAAGCAGTTCTCTCTTTCAAAAAAATTGTGCATATCTCACTGTACATTCCGATTTTCATCTTCTGCAGCCTGTAATTTCATTTTGTAGTGACCGGGTGTAAATTGCCACGATCTATCAACACAAGCCATAACCATTTTAGCTGTTAGCAACAGTGTACGGGCCACGCAGGCAAGGACAAGCTGAGGCCATATCTGCAGGTTGCTCATATGGAGATGAATTATTCCTTTGAAAGCAAATTGGGTTTGAGCTTAGCTCTGCCGGAGCGAGACCGGGCCTTGTTCCCTGCCTCTGATGTATGTACAAAATGGACGCACTGAGAGGGAAAGTGTGTGTGTGTATATAAAACGCAGAGCTGAACAGGAGCCAAATGTGGCTTTCACATAGATTTTTCAGTTAAGTCCACTCATGACCGGGAATAAGAGCAAGGTGAGCCAATCAAGAAAAGCGATTTCAGCCCGGAGACTCAGACAGATAAAGACACAGTCAGAGGTGAGAGAAAAACAATTGATAGAAAGCTCTGAAATGGCTTCTGAATGAGAGGATGGACGAGAACGTCAGCGCTCCATCGTCTGTCAACAGCTTTCATGTGGATGTTTGAGGACGACCTCACAGGGTCACAGAGAAGCAGCACATGCATTCACTCTCTGCCTCACACTTTTATCCATAGAGGTCAAAGTCTACAAGGAGAGAGAGAGAGAAAAAGATTTTCTTTCATCACCCTCTGTCCTTCCTCTCGCCCTCTTTGTCCTTCTTCCTCTGTCCTCTTTCTCCCATTGGCATCCTTTTTCCCAAGAGAGCATCCATCTCTTTTTCTATTCCTGCAGCCTTCCTCCCTTCTTCTTATTGTTTCTCTCCCATCTTGACCCTCTTCTCTCTTATGTTAAGACAGTGGTTCTCAAACTGTGGGGCCCGCCCCCCTAGGAGGGCGCAGAGGCATGACAGGTGGGGCCGCGTTACCAGGGAAAATGTGATGCGCAATTAATGTTTTGACGTCTTTTTCACGGCCGAACAGTAAACAAATCGGCTCTTTATACATCAATGGTAGCAATGGTGTTCATTCAGACAGACAGACTGTACTGTAGGTTTACAGAACGAACAGATATTTGACAGGAACAAAAAGAAAAACAGATGATGATTTGGAGACGAACAATTCAATTTTTTTTTTATATGGCGTCAAATCATAACAGAAGTTATCTCAATACGTTTATTGAAAAAAGAGAAATCATAATTATTTCCAAAATTCATTACATGTTTTTATCTAATGAAACATTCTGATTCAGTCCATATTTTCCATGGTTTAACAGTTTCACTGCAGTTACATTTATATAAATATAAATAATAACGAAGGCGGAAGGCGGTGGGAGATGAGGAGAGACCTGTGTGTTTTTTATGTCTGAAAACTTTGGCAGCTGACAGTATGAGACCCAAAACATTAAGAATACATTTAGAAACATTACTTCCCAGTCACGTCAATAAAAAAAAGTGGTTTGGTAAAGTTTAACCCTCACCCCACCAACCTATTTAACATACTAGGACTACCAACTGAATAAACTATAAGAAACAACCATCATGGGAAAATGTTAACTTATTTCTTCAATCAATGTCATCTGAAGAAAAACAACAGATTATTAATATTTTAGGAAAGTTTAGGAAAGTTGCGGGGTAAATGACAGAGAAAGTTTGCGAACCACTGTGTTAAGAGCATCTCTGCTGTGTGGGGTTAACAGCAGTGCCAGGAAGGAAGAATTGGTCTGACTTTCTCCTTTCTGTTTGCCCAATCACAGCAAAGGATCCCCTTGTCTATTATTGTCTCCCTGCTCTCTTCTATCACCTTCTCTCTCTCCTCCGAACCACGCAAAGTCTCCCTCCATCCCCTTCTCTTTCTCATTTTCTGCCCTCTCTCTCTCTCTACAGCATCGCCCTCCTTTCTTACGGATGCTAAGGAGACGGGCTGTAATTTGCCGCCAGCTTATGTCAAGTGTTTGTGTACAAAACAGTAACAGCAGCAATCGCAGAGCATATCTTACAACATCCTCTTAAGTTGGTTTCCAACGGCAACACTGCCAGGCCTGGTTAGTTTTGGCAAACACTCGCAGAGAGACACAACAAGATCAGTCGTTCTGTATCAAGTAGCAGTAAAAAGATGAAAACACATATAATTGGGTGTTATTACTTTCCCCAATGAGGATTCATTAGTTATCCTGCATTTCTTTAATTAGCAACTGTGATGATATTACAGCTGCCAATAAAAAGGACATGTCACATCTCTTATGAAACGTCCTCTAAATGTCAGATTGCAAAAATAAGTCATTTCCCAATTCGACTTATTTCAACTCAGTTAAGATAAGAAATAGAAAAGTTCACTTTCTCTTGCTGGAAGGGAAACATCTGAATTAATTAAATTAATTTTATTTTAATTTGATTGTGTTCTCTGGTTATTTACAGGATTTTCAACTAAGGCTGCACGATTATGCCCAAAATGATAATCACGATTAACACACAATTCAAATGATTAGGATATAAATTATTGTATTTTTATTTAAACATTTGCTTTGATTAAAAAAAATGTAGTCATTATTATTAGTTGCTTAGAGCTAGTGTTAGGAAGTTAATCTGTCTCTCTCTATTATCTTTTTTATATTGCTGTGGAAACAACTCCTTCAAAAAACTGTATTACAGTAGTATACTTTCAACCCGAAGCCCTATGGTTTCTTACTGAAGATATCAATCTTTAAAAGTGGCTCAAAAGTAAACAATAGTAAACAGTTAAAGGTCCCATATCATGCTCATTTTCAGGTTCATACTTGTATTTTGTGTTTCTACTAGAACATGTTTACATGCTGTAATGTTAAAAAAGAACTTTATTTTCCTCATACTGTCTGCATGAATATACATGTATTTACCCTCTGTCTGAAACGCTCCGTTTTAGTGCATTTCAACGGAAGTGCAACAGAATTGCAACGGAATTGCAACGGAATTGCGTTGCTAGGCAATAGTTTGGGTCCATGTTTACTTCCTGTCAGCTGATGTTATTTACATACACTACAACAGGATAGAAACTAGGACACATTTCGAATGTTTATGTTTAAAACTGTGTAATGTAAATGTAAATATTGTATATTTGTGACATCACAAATGGACAGAAATCCTATCGGTTTGTTTCAAACGCACAATTTCTGAATACGGGCTGTGTGTATTTCTCCATATATTGAGCGTTTTGATAGTTTAACAGTATTTATTTAGCACTTAAACCTGTTTTATAATATAAAAGACCTGAAAATCTAAATTTTTACAATATGGGACCTTTAATAGTGCATTTGTTTGGGAACTATTTTCAGAAAGTGGATTAATACACATTTGGTGCTCTCTTGAGAATTTGGGGCAACCGGATGGTGTGTGTGGGATTGACTCAAAATAAACTACAGCGTGCGTGTTCATCATAATGAAGGGACATGGTGAACTGATGTTTTTTTAAATATATTTTTCGATAATGGTGCAGAGGAATAAGGTATATCAGGCTCTGGATACATTGGGGACAATAATTATTAGTGTATTTTTTTGGAGTAGGTGAAACAATACTGCTACTTTGAACCATAGACTGTATATAAGAAGTGAACGTAGTCACCATGACGTCACCCATTGGTTTGTTGACTGTCTCGAAATCAGTATTTTGCAACCAGATGTGACATGAGAGGGTGGAGCTAAGTACAACCGAACACTGAATAAGACATTTTTAGGTGACCAAAATATCACAATTAACTGTCACGAACTGAGAACACACTGTGGAAGGGTTGAAGATGTACATGTGATGCTGACATGTTATATGAAGTTGTGCATGTTGCAGTGCTGACGCATACGTAACTGTAGGATCAGTTTGCAGAATCAATCTCTGTATATCTTTATCCTCAAAGAAAGTGAGTGAGGGCGGTAGAAATGAAGACATTCACAGAAGAAGATCAGGTACATCCTCTGATCCTCTCACCTCCTATTCGTCTCACCTACTCCTACGTCCCCCGTGGATACGGATGTTGCATGTGGGTGGGTGGACGCACGTGTGACTGTGCACGCGTGTGAATGTACATGCAAACGTGTGCGTGCTGTTTACCCGTTCTCCACAGCTTGCCGCTCAGGGAGCCCTCTGCCTCTAAATAGGTGAGGGTCTGTTTTATGAGCCCTTAACAGCCAGCACTCAGGCCAGATGGTGCGCTTATCAGCTACTCTGTGTGTCTGAGTGTGTGTGAGTGTGTGTGTGAGTGTGTGTGTGTGTGTAGCATCGGCCAGAAGGCAAGAAGTAAATATTTGTCAAAAGCAAAGAGGCAGCTGGTTGTCTGGGGGACTTTAGAGTAACAAGACTCTCGCTTAACAAGCAGAGCACACACACAGTGACACTAGTGGCAATACACAAAGATGATGTTTTCTGTAGTTTCGTTTTTATGTTTCTTTGTCGAGGTGGGAACGCGGCCATTGATCAACAGACAAACTGTAAATAAAGCAGTTAGCCTTCAGGCTAATTTTCAGCCGTTTTCAGATTTTACGAGGCCAAAAAAGGAAAATAAAAATATAAAGCTACAAAATTACATCAAAGAACATATGGCAACAAACGGCACATACATGACACACAGGTGAAATGGGAAAACATTGCATACATAGTGGTATAGACCAGTTTAAGGAACAGTCACGCATTAGGCTTTGTTACTGGCTTGTATAGTTAGGTATCAGCTTTATCTTTGTGCACACGATACGTCCCAAATGTGTTTGGCCGTTCAAATATCAAAGAATGAGAGGGACAATTAGTGTGTGCATTTATGGTATATATTTGATCAGATAGTGTAATTAAAGCTGCTATAATCAACATATTTATATTATTATAATGGATTATTGGATGGGTTATATTATATTATAATGACTACATGTATGTGAAAGAGGTCACTTATAGTGACCAACCCACAGATAATGCAGCTAGTGATGTAGAATAAAAAGTGAGAAAGACTGCTTAGGGTCGGGCGGGAGGAGACGTGGATGGGTCCAAGAAACACACAACTTTTAACCAGAGGCCTGTACTACGAAGCAGGATTTGCGGTTAGCGAGGTAACTTAAGGGTTAACCCTGGGTTTTCCGTCCTACGAAGGTGGATCACTTCAGGCTGACTTTAATTTGTTTAAATCCCACAAAATCAATTTGTATGTAATCAAAGTAATTGTGAACCAGGAAGTGTAAAGAGCGACAAACGCCGTGTAGCAAGGAGGTCGGGGTGGATGGGCGGGTCAAAAACACCAGTCTTTTGCCAGGGAGACCGCCGTCCGTACCCCGAAGGAAACCAGACGTTAACGTTGATTTATTTGTCACATAACTTCCGTACTTAAGTCATGCCACTTCCGGAGTTATTTTAACCGAAACCACGATCTTTTTCTACGCTTAACTAAGTAGTTCTGTTGCCTAAACCTAACCAAGGTATTTCCTGTGAGGATGGAAGTTCATTTTGAAAAGATTGTATGCATGCATGATATCATACGAACCATTGCATGAGGGCGCGTTAAGCTGCTAAAGAGCAATATGTTTCCCTTAGAGATGAAAACAGAGCTAAAAGAAGAGTTAATATTGGGCTAAAATCATCCGGTGGCCAGAAACACGACTCCAAATAAATGCTTATGTTGCTCCGTATCTGCTACTCACTGTGTAAATAAGCAACTGTTTGCTAACAAGTTGCTGCTTCCATCTCTTTACTGTGTACAAAGAGATAACATTGACACCTGCTTATCATGCAACTTTGGGTAAGACAGCAGACAAACACGATGGAGTGCTCATTTAAGCAACGGAAATGAAATTCCTCTTTCAATTACTTTTAAATGATGACAAAATTCTTAACATTGTACAACAGTAATCATCTCTCGCCAAAACCATGAGATCCTTTAACCATTATCTTTCCCATGAATACAGCGCAGCCTCCGTCCCTCAACAGTTACATCAGATTTAACCTTGTTCTCCTGTCCCAGTGGTCGTCAGCCAGCAGCAACCACCTGATCACCCTTTAATAAAGCCGTCTCTCCTCGCCATATCTACAAGCCTTTAGGCATATTGTTGCTTTTATTAAAAGAACGCAAGGTGATGAATGAAATGAAACTTCCCTTCAGACCGACAGTGCAGCGTTATGGGCCACTCATGTCATGCTGTCCCCTATGTATCTTATCCCCACGCACATACTATCTCTAGATCCATGGGGTGTGTGGGAGGGGGGGACGCACTGTGGTTGCTATGGGCAACCACTAGCATTGGAAGTCAGATTATCTTTCCACTGGTCATGTTTTTGATCTACACTGGCTAAGAGGCGAGACAAGCAGGGCCTATCACCATGGTAATGGACCACACTGGACCATCCCTTAGGTGATCATCAGTTCTCGTTGCCACGGCAACAGCCTTGGCTCCCTATAGGATGCTACAAACAGTATGGATGAAAAAAAAAAAAAAACACGGTGCACTTGTCTTGTAGTGGTAACCTATATACATAAAGCTTACTGGGTTTAAAGTATGTATGTGCACAACTGTGGCTGTTTTTTTCCACCTTGTTTATGTGTATTAAATTCATTTTTGAGTGGTCAAGACAGGTAGAATTAAAATAAAACATGACTACAATAAAAGTGTCATCTCTTTACTTTTGGTTCAACTAGTAGATGATAAAAATGTCATGTAGAGCTGGTTTCAACAGGTAGATGTTGTAACAGGTGGGTCAGAGCTCGACTCTGATTCAACAGAGCATGAAAATAGAGAAAGTGCTCACTCTAGTGACCGTTTCTCTTCACTTCAGCTGCTTTCATTGCAGAGCACTGATTTCTGCCTCCGAGAGGCTCTTTGAGACAAACACGTGGCGCTGGCTTCCTCTAGTGGTCACAGCAGAAATAGGTGAATATGTGTGGACTGATCCATACAGTATTGTTGTGCAAGAAGTAAAAAAAAATCCAGATTTTAACCTCAAATAACCAAGGAAAAGTTTATTTAATAAACCCTAGCTAACGTGCTTTAACCCTTTAATGTCCTCACTAAGAAAAAAGCAATAGAAAATGTTCTCTTTGTTTTCTTTTTTGGTCTTTGCGCAATAGGAACAATCAATGTTTTTTTTAACAGACACCCACAGTTGTTTTGTTTTTAGAATAGGCCTCTACCAAATGGTTGAGATATCGCTTCATGGTAAAAGAAAAATACAAACCATGTACTGTGGCTATAATAGCTTATTACACCAACATATGTCAATTTGTTACCATGAAATTAGCAGTATTACCAGTACTAGTATTATTTACATGTATTTATTCAAGATATTTACCATATTTACAGTAGGGTACTTTAAAAACATCTCATAAATGGTGAAAAATCATAGAGATATAGTTTCATCGAATATATAATGATAAAGTGATATTAACACTAATCAATTAATCAATTTTTTTATTTCATAAAAATTATAAATTTATTATCTTAGCATCACTACTTTTCCCAATAAAGAACAATTCAACCGCTTGGTAGACAGTAAAAAAAATCATACTTACTACTTTTCTTTAGTAGAAAATAGTAAATATTAATTACATTATTAACTTTACTACCTTTACCATAAAAGGACAACAAAGCCATTTGGTAGAGCATATTTTTAGACAGTAATAAATCATACTTATTAAATTATTTCATTAAATATATACAATGGAATAACATTAAATGTATCATATTAACAACAATGAATGATCAAAAGATTTTTTATTTAGTAGAAAATAGTCTTTTTTAATTACATTATTAGCTTTACTACCTTTACCATAAAATAACAACTGAACCGTTTGGTAGAACATGATTTTAGAAAATGATTTGCCCCTTATTAGAATTTTTATTTTAGTATCAAGTTACATAATTCTGTTCAGTAAGACCTCTAAAACTATGACATGTTGAAAAAAATATGCCTAGCTTTTAAATTAGACCAAACAGAGTCCTGGAGTTTTGTTGCTAACTTCCTGTAAGGAGGCGGACTGAAAAGGCTATTTAAAGACGCAGCGACATCTAGTGGATATTTTTAGCATAACATACCTAAACTGAGTGGTAGAGATGCTCAATCAGGTTGAGTTCCACACATTTGTGACTAAAATTGTGCTCTACCAAACAGTCGGGCAGAACATTAAAGGGTATATAATCAGCTATAATCTTAAAGTTTACCATAATTGCCCAAAAAATATCAAATGTTATGCATTTAAAATACTGTCATAAATTGAATTATACTCTATAACTCATCGTCGGTGGAAGTGAAGTTGTGAGAGGAGGAGAGGAAGTGCTACATCCTCTCCTGAGCTCTTGAGGATGGGTGGAGTTCCACTACTTCCCGCATCGTACTGCAACAAGTACCACCACAACTTTGTGGTTTTGGTTTCTCTACCTGTTTCTCACACACACTCGGAGGGAAACTAACTCACACAGAAGGTTGTATTGTTTTAAAAAAAAGTGAAGTGAAACTGTGATACGAGGAGTGAGTCAATCCCACCACATAGCTTTATATGTGGGTGTTTGTGGTTACTTTGAATCCTGGTTCCCATATTAACCCCAGCTGAGCATCATATTAACCCTGAGCATTGGTTAAAAACCGACTGAATTTCCGTCCTTTCTCTCCCCTTAGGCTTATATTACGTTAGGTAACTGTGTGCACTACATCAACAACTGCTTCCAATAAGCAAAACACAATAAAGCTGACAGCTCATTAAGGCAACATGCCACCTCCCTGTGAATAATCATTGCTTCTTCTCCCGTGATACAGAGCAGCAGAAGCCTTGAGCTTTAATAAGCCATCACCTAAAGTAAATATGATACCAGCAGACATTTAGTCCCGTGCTTGTCCATCGCTCCCTGCAATATAGAAGGTGCACTAGGAGATAGAGTAAATGCCAGGCTCCAGAAATAGCATTCGCTCTTTTCCGTGATGGTGGCAGGCAGATAACATTTACACCTGGCCACAAAAAACTATGACTAGACAACGATAAGGGGAGGGGACGCCTCTAAGAAGAAGGTACCTCCTCTTATCACACTTTTCTACTCTATTAAAAGAGGCCTCTTTCATATTTTCATCTCAGCCTATTTTCTCCAGGGCCCTTGTTCAATCTCAGCCTCATTCATGTCGTTCATCCTGCCTGTCAATCCACACAACAATAATATTATTAATCCGTTTTTTTAAAAGTGCCAAAGGGAGTAGAGAGGTGAAATCCCGCCCCCACTGGTGGACCACCATGGGAAAAAAAATATGTACAGTAGTCAACGCCGAGAGACAAATATTTTTTTGATCCAGTTTGAATTGCACAATGAATCAAACATATGATGTTTGTCATTTTAAAAGATGATTTTGCAAAAAAAACAATATACGACTAAAATTACAATATATTAACTTATAAAGCACTGAAAAATGAACTTCCATGGCCTCCGCTATCTCTGACAACGTCAACAAACACTTTCCACTTACGAGGTTGTGAATAACACAAGAGGGGGGCGTTCATATGGACTCTTCTCGTGAACACGGTAAACACGACCCCATTTGAAGGCACCATACACACCAAAAAGTTGCGTAAATGACGTCTCTCTCGCTGAAGCTACGACGCCGTGTGTTTCGTACTGGGATGTACTCACACGAGCAACGGGTCTCGCTCGTTCTTTCTCTTCCCGGCTGATAAAAAGACCAGGAGTCGCTGGATAAAACACATCAGGTAAGATGACGTTACATTTGTCCGTTGAACATAGCTAAGTGAGCTAGTGTTGGTGACGTTTATTGTGTAAGACGAGAGATGTAGTTCACTGAGCAGTTTCACACAAAACTAAATTATACTACGACAAACTGTGACTGTCAAAATTGCAAAATTATCTTTTAAATATGTGTGATTCATGCCACAATTCAAATTTGCCATTGACTACTGTACATATGTTTTCCGGTGAACACCGGAAGGGGAGGGACTTTGCCTCTCTTTAAAGTCCAATGAAAGATGTCCCAGTCCAAAACAAAATATAGCAGTAACAAGGGAAATTAAATGCCACGTTGGACTACACATCAGCACCATCCAGCAGGGAGCGGCCGGGCTGCAGTCTTATTGTTCCTGAAAAGCAGAAGGGAGAACGCCACAGGTGCCTGTGGCGCCACATCACAGCGCTGCGAGCAGCGTGCCTGAGCGGACAACGCTCTCAGATGTGACCAGCTGCTCTGTTTGAACTGAGCGGAGCATGTCAGAGGTGAAGAGAAGAGACGAAGACGACCGAGGAGGGGTTGAGGAGGATGGAAATAATGCATGCCGAGTATCGCCGTCTAATTAGAGGCAGCTGGCTGCTGACTCTCTCTCTCTCTAACCGTAGGGTAGAGGAGGTAGACAGACAGTTGGCGAGATTGAAAATCCAGCGGGTAAAACCATCTGTGGTTGAGCCCGAGAAACAAAAGTAATTTGTTTTGGTACTTACAGTGGTAATCTACCTAAAGCCCTCTAACAGCACGTCAATGATAGAAGACATAAGAGCGGCACGCCGGACACCAGCAGCTCTTACAAGACACACTAGGAACTAGACAGCGACACACAGGTGTAATATAGAAACAGATTAATCCTTCAGACTGATGCCAATTTCCTCCTCCTCACAGAGACCTAGAGCTAATCTGTATCTCAAGAGCTTTATGATTGGAGCCATCAAATATCCTGAAGAAATAACACGCACTAACACTGTTTTATTACACTCTGCTCTTATCCACGCTGTCATATACTGCTCTACTATATACTGAATATACTTGCTATATCAATATGGCTTTACTGGAGTCTACTCTAATTTAGGGCTGCGGGATTATTTCCATTATCGATTATTTTCTTGATAAATCAATAGTTTTTTAGTCTATAAAATGTCAGAAAATGCTGAAAAATGTGGATCAGTGTTTCCCAAAGCCCAAGATGACATCCTAAGAAGCTGGAATCAAAGACATTTTTTTTCTTAAAAAATTACTCAAACTGATTAATCAATTATCAAAATAGTTGGCGATTAATATAGTAGTTGACAACTAATCGATTAGTCGTTGCCGCTTTACTCTTCTTAATTACAAAATTCAGTAACCCTCCTCTCCTCTTTGTTTGTTTTTTTCTCTAGATCTCCATTAGCCACTGTAACATCAACAGTAACGACTCATCCTGGGGTCCACACAAATGCATTTACAATATTTTTACAATACACAATAACTACAAACAATAGCTCTACATAATATTATCACCTCTTAGCGAATTGCTATAATCAATAAAGCGGGACAGATAGCTTTTCCCATTACCCTCACATCTTATAGGAGCAACTCAATTTATTGTGTAAATAAATACAACCTTAACATTTTAGTAAAGTGTGCACTGTGACATCAAAATCCAATAAAGATCTCAAAAAGGTAAATGTCAGTAAAGCCATAATATGTCTAATAACATGTTTGCAGTCTTCACTCCAAAACAAGTCGTGTAGTAATCACAATACTTTCTCAGACTTTAATAACGTTATATTATTTATAATAGCATTAATAGTTTTGGTCAATGTTTTTTAGAGTTTATCTGTAAATATTATTGTAAATTTTGCAAGCAGCTGTCTTATAATGATCCATAATTTAAACAGTAACTCGTGATGCCAGCAGTCCTTACATGATGTACATCTCAGCTTGGAAAGCAACTCATCTCCAGATAAACTGTAATAACTTAGGAAATGATCGAAGAAAAAGAAGATAAAAGACTTAACTGTAATCCTGTAATAAATATGCATAAAAGTATGCAGACAGTATAAATACACACAGACGGCCGTTACTCACCACAGTTTGCGGGGCATCGTTGACTCTATTAAGAAGCTGATCAGGTGCAACCTCTCGCCCTGTTTCATCCTCTCTCTCTCCTCTATTATCCCAGTTTGTAATATTCATTCACCCTCACCGCCACTTCAAGACAAAACCCACAAACAGATGCGTGTGTTTGCTCACACACACACACAGGTTTGATTATGCAGTTATTAATGAGGTGTAGGGAGTGATCTCTTTGTAGTGACCATGAGCAGAGGAGAGGCAGAGGCACACTGGGGATTAATGACGGAGGAGAGAAAGAGGAGGGAGAGGGAGAGAAAGTTGAGAGTGATGGAGGAAATAAAAAAGCACTCTGTGAACTGAGGGCAGGTAGGACAGAAAAAGGAGAAAACAACAACATAAAATCCTCACACCTGCCGCCCTGCAGCCTCAAACTGATGGTTTTGTTACCTTATCCTTTTCCCCTTTCTCTTGGTGTTGTTTTTCTCCTATATATTCCTCCCTGTACAATTTAATCATATGAGTCCAGCTACCAATTACTGACTCAATAGAGTAAGCTTAAAGGCATAAATTAGGAGCATGACAAGCTGAGTCATGCTTACTAAAAGCCGTTTCACACCAAGCATGGATTTTCGGCCGAAGAATTTGCACGGAGATTTTTTAAAAACTGATTTTCATGTTCTTATGAATGCTTACACACCCTTGTGGAACATTCGGACGGACCTTGATTTCAGTGGATTTCCACCTGCAGAAATATATGTTTGACCAATGAAATCCCTTGATCACCTTAATTTTTGCATAATTAGCCATGTGCTTCTGTCTGTTGCATGGAGAGTGTGTATTTTCAGGGCCTTGGAACAATGGCCGTTTGTTTTCGGGGTAACGGACTGTTGGACAAAGGGGCTTTTTTCGATCCAATGGGACATTTTTCGGACTATTGGTATATCGTAATACGACAAACACGACTACCTCAACAACCAAATAAAGGACAATATATGGCTTGTGATCACCCAGCAGCTGGGACACGATGAAGATGGTAATGTAGCTGATATGTACTTGTTAACGTTAGATGCTGGTTACAGAATGGGGCTAGCCACAACAGCTAATGTTAGCGTAGGCATCAAATTTGGGGTCCGATTAGTTTATGTGTTGTGTAGTTACGTTAGCCTCTTAGACAGTCTCCGTCTGGATAGGATTTTGCTGTGTGGAGTGGACACGGCACCATTTAGGGGACGGGAAAGCGGAAAATTCACATGCAGATTTTACGCATTCACGCACCACATTTTTGCATCACGCTGGTGAGAAACGGCTTTTAGTCTAGGCTAGCTCAGCCTTTTTTGGCCGCTTCGCTGTGACTCAAAATGTTTTTGTTGTTATTTCTTAGGGCTCTCCTCAATCAAAGAAATCCTTAGTCGACTAACACTCATACGATTTTGTCGACTAACCGATTAGTTGATTTAATCTATAGATCTATAAAAACTGAGTTTCACCACAAAAGACCGAGACAAGGCCGAGTAAAAATGCAGTCGATTCCAAGACGAGACCGAGACCTTCAAAAAATGGTCTCAAGACTGATCTCAAGACCAAGACCAATTTCGAGTACTACAACACTGGCCCTTGTATATTCAAAGCAATTTTAAAAATCCCCTGTTGCATAATCATATATACATAATATGCATATCAAACTCTGTCCATCCTCCCCTTTGCATTGGATTCTAACTGGGAGCCATTATAAGTCTGGGTTGACAAACTTGTTGTGTGGATGTATCTGGATGTATCTGATGTCTTTCGTGCAGTTATGTTGTGGTGTATAATTAATGCATGTACTGTACCTAAGTATTTATGTGAGGCTCTGCACAGTGTCTGTCTGTACCGTCTATCTATCTATCTATCCATCTATCCATCTATCCATCTATCCATCTATCTATCTATCTATCTATCTATCTATCTATCCATCTATCTATTCCAATCCTTTCTATTCTGCAGAGTGTCATCTCTGCTCCTATCTTTCTTACCTCTATGGTGCTTGTCTGTGCACCGTTTTCTTACATCTAACACCTGGATCAAACACACACACACATGCGTCGGTGCTACTCAGCGTCTGGGCAGAGCAGCAGCTCAAGCAGGAGTCACGACTCACTCATTCATATTCAGAGCCACTCCACAGCAGACAGACTAATGACACCTGGCCAGGGACCGGGGGAGACACTGGATGAGTGTATCTGAGAACACTGTAGATAACAGACAAGTCCTATTTTACATGACTCAGGCTAACCTGCTTTCTGTATAGGCTAAAGCTTTATGTCTGACACACAGCTGACAACAATCCTACATTGATTAGTGTTTTATCAGTGTGGCCTGTAGAGTCCAAGTCCAAAAGAACCATTCACGGCCTATTAAGTCTAATGCAGTGGGGACACGAGTGCAAATGAGACCCCCTTTACACCTGGCATTAAAACGTGTTTTTGGAGATCGGATTGCAATCGGACGGTGTTTGACCACATCACAAGTAGATTCTACATGTTGAATGCAGAATCAGTTTATATTAGAGCCGTCAAAGTTAACACGATAATAACGCGTTAACACAAACTTGTTTTAATGGCACTAACTTCTCTAACGCATTAACAATTTTTAAGTTGTAGCGGGCTCAGAAATCTGTCATGGCCATTTTCAAAGGGGTCCCTTGACCTCTGACCTCAAGATATGTGAATGAAAATGGGTTCTATGGGTACCCACGAGTCTCCCCTTTACAGACATGCCCACTTCATGATAATCACATGCAGTTTGGGGCAAGTCATAGTCAAGTCAGCACACTGACACACTGACAGCTGTTGTTGCCTGTTGGTCTTCAGTTTGCCATGTTATGATTGGAGCATATTTTTTATGCTAAATGCAGTACCTGTGAGGGTTTCTGGACAATATTTGTCATTGCTTTGTGTTGTTAATTCATTTCCAATAATAAATATATACATACATTTGCATAAAGCAGCATATTCGCCCACTCCCATGTTGATAGGATTATTAAATACTTGACAAATCTCCCTTTAAGGTACATTATGAACAGATAAAATATGTGTTTAATTTGCGATTAATCACAATTAACTATGGACAATCATGCAATTCAATATTTTAATCGATTGACAGCCCTAGTTTATACAGATTATTTACTTGTGGAGTATAATCCCATTCTCCGTTATCCAGTCGTATGCTCAGTACTTCCCAAACACATGCATCTTCACTAAAACCTTACTATTTAAAACACTTTGGACTCATCCGGACTTGCCTGTGCTAGTGTAAAACTGCTAATGCGGAAGTGTTTTAAATAGTAAAAGTGTTCTTCAAGAATTCAAGGGGTTACAGGCAGTGGGTAATTGATAAACAAATGGTCATTTTGAGGGTGAAGTATTCCTTTAAAGAAACCCCTAAACAGTCACCAGCGAAGTGCAGAGTTTCAACAGATGGCGCCATAATGGCAAATATGGACAGCAGGTGAGAGATGAAGACAGTACATGGGACAACACAAAAGGTTTCAACGTGTTTGCTCAGAGAGTAAATGTCAATGCGATTAGCTCAAAAGTGAGTGAGACACATAGAAAGTGGGGTTTGGGTGCAGACAGCGTTAATATAAACACACACACACGCACAGAAGCCCTTCACCTCCCATCACTACGGCAACCTCCATTAGCAGGGCTCACCGGTGGTTTGTTTCAACAAAGAGAAGCTCCTCACACACAATATCCTCAAAGGACATCCCATAAAGCAGGTACACAACTCAGCAAATGATATTCACATTAGCTCTCCACTCTAATCCAGAATTAATTTGACCATATGGTTTGTTATGTCTACCTCCAAATGATCACCACACCATGGGATTTTCACTCCAAAATAATAAACTCTCACAACCCAGTCACACATCACAATCTGTCAAAACATCCACTGTTACTTCTCCTTTCACAGCTACGAATTGTAAAGCAAACTCATAATTATCCCTTGAACATCGTCACTTCTTGTTTCCAAAACACAGACAGCCAAAGTGAGAGTGAACAATGGCAGCTGTCCAGTGAATCAAGCATCAACAAAGTAAATGGTGGAGCAACACAAGGCAGCTATTAAACAGCATACTCAGGCTATGACAGGTGATGAATTGGTGAAATCTGTCTTGTTAAAAACAGACATAATGTTACTTATCCTGCAGAAAGTGTGCATAACCCGGTTATATAAGATTGTTATGTAATTTCGTTAAGTTGAGTTATATTTTATCATTCCCCGTGGGACCATCAGTCCTCTGCATTTGACCCATCCCGACTATTTTGGAGCAGTGGGCAGCAGCTACATTACAATGCCCACAGACCAGCAGCTCCGAGGCCAGTGTGTTGATCAAGGGCAGAAGCAGAAGTATGACAGAACTAATGCCTAACATGTATGTCTTTGACTACAGGAGAAAACCAGAGGAAACTCACGCTAACCGGTGGGATCTGACCCCAGTAGCGTCTTGCTGTGACGGTGGTAACTAGTTAATCACCAAGCTGTTTTACCATGAATCAGTACGACCTGAGATTGAAATGATGAATCATTGTTTATCCCAGTCTCAGCCTTCAACAACTTGTCCAAGAAGAAAATGAGCTGTCCAGAAAATCTATCCATGAATGGGATTTATTTTTTGGTTGAAGACATGGAGGGGACACAATGAAATCTGGAGTTCTTCAACCAGACAAAAAAAACATAGAAGTTATTATTATTAAAATAATTTTTAAGATTAATTTAATAGTTGACTAACTAATTGATTAATTGATTGATCGTTGCAGCTCTAGAAATGATCACATTATAATGAAATTGCTCTTTGTGCCTTCTATAAATCAAAGTACTGTATAATTAAAGAATTAGAAATGTGGTCTAATTTTCTGTATTATTTACGCACTAACCTTAAAACATAATTAGTTTAATTGTATTGCTGTATAAGAGTTCAACACTCAAATATAGTTTCAGTAAATATGAATAACTTCTTGTCCTTTGCTGCCTTAACATATATTTTTTTATAAAATTATTTTTTATATATATATAAAGAAAAATATAAAGATTATTTTCCCAAACTGCAGAGGAAGATGAGCAGTTTTTCAGTCCTGAGTAGTACCTGCAGATCCTGTCATGTTGCATAAACTCCCAATAAACTTCAGCAAAATTTTGAAGCCTCGAGCTCGGCATTTTGGCCGTCACCATCTTGGTTCTTTGCAACCAGAAGTGACACGAGAGGGTGGAGGTGAGTGCAACCAAACTCTGAATAAGACTTTTTAGGCGACCGAAATGTTAATATTAACTTTCATTAACTCAAAACACACTCTGAAAGGGTTAAAGTTGTAAGACAAAAACACGACAACTCCCAGACCGGACAACATCGTGGTAGCGACATGTCAATCACAAGGTAGCCACGCCCTAAAGTATACCCTGCTTTATGGTCTATTTGACTCTAAATGGGACCATAATTTACTAAATGAACATCATGCTGTATTGAGGAAGACTTGAAACTAGCGATTAAGACCATAAACTCATGTTTACAATGTTTACTGAGGTAATAAATCAAGTGAGAAGTAGGGTCATTTTCTCATAGACTTCTATACAATCAGACTACTTTTTGTAACCAGAGGAGTCGCCCCCTGCTGGCTATGAGAAAGAATGCAAGTTCAAGGCACTTCTGCATTGGCTTCACTTTTCAGACCCAGAGATTGGCCACTGATTATGGCAGCCTGAAAGTAGCCTGAGAGGCGAAACCAGTGGCAGCCACTCACCCCTTAAAAGATGCATGCTGCTGTGAGTGCAAGGCAGCACAGAGGATTATGTGGAGATTATACTCCTGCTGCTTCATATTCATGAAGTACAACATTCACACCTGGGAGCCACAATACAAACAACTACTACTGACTGGAGCAGTAAGGAGTCGAGTGCGTGGCCCAAGGGCTAGGCAGAACATGACTTTAACCACATTCCTCACACAGCTGCACATGAAGGCGAGTAGGAGAGAGGTGGCGGGTAAAGAGTAAACAAGGAAGTGATGAAGCAGCAGTCAAGATAGCATCAAAGATGCAGAAGAAAGGAATTAATTTGGGTCATTTTCACTTGTTGAAAAAGACTGCAGTGCAGTGTGAGTGTGTACTGCATTGTGTCCTGCTGAAGTTAAGTGTCCATAGCTCTACAGTGAATCGATTGTTGAGGTTTTAGTCAGAATCAATCGCTCTAATGGAAAATAAGTGGAAATACGGTCCAGGCTGAAAGTAGTCAAAGCCGCAGTCTCAGTGTTTGCATTTGCGAGCTGTTACACAACAGTGCTTCCCAGGAATTTCTCCACAAGCACGTTTACACAAATTATAGCTTTGCCTGACTAACTAAGACTAGAATATTAACTAGATCATTTTCCTAACTGTTTTTAGAAGATTTTAAAGGTACAGTGTGTAGGATTTGGCGACATCTAGTGTTGTGGTTGCAGATTGCAACCAACTGAGCACCTCTCTGCTCACTCCTCCCTTTCCAAGACTGCGGTAGCGTGAGCCGCCGAGGGCAAAACTATAATAACACTACTTTAGGAGCAGCGGAAGTCAGATGACGGCTGGCTGTACCACGGTTTTGCACTCTGCGGCTCACGTTACCGCAGTCTCACAAACGTGTCAGAGAACTGCGGTGGCCTTTAGGTAACGACAACATGACGGACTCCGTGAAGAGGACCCGCTCCCTATGTAGATATGAAGGGCTCATTCTAAGCGAACGAAAACACAATGATTCTTAGTTTCAGGTGATTATACACTAATATACATTTCTGCTAATAGATCCCCCGAAATCCTACACACTGTTCCTTTAAAGTTAGATTTAAAGAGGAACTTACCGGGCTTTAAGTACAGACAAAGTGGACTTGTCAATCCTGGAAAAGAAGCAGAAGAGAGAGAGAGATATTATTGATCACATCCCTGATACAAATTGCTCAAAAGCAGCAATTAAATTATTTTCTCTAAGTGCTCTTTGAGGACATTAACACCACAAATCACCAAGCTGGTGAGGAGGAGTGAGACTTTATCTCTGCATGGCTCCCCTGGGTGCTCTGGCACTTAAAAGAATAGTCATTCATGTGTGATTGCTTCTCCTGTTGTATTGGCATTCACTTTAAAGGGATAGTTCTGGTGTTTTGAAGTGTATGAGGTACTTAAACAAACAGTAGTCAGTGTATTACCTACAGTAGAAGTCAGCATGTCCTCAGTTTGGAGAAACAGACAGGAGTTACCGCACAGAGGGGCGTGCCGACCGTCATCTACTGTAGGTAATACACTGACTATGCATAAGTACCTCATCACTTCAAAACACCCAAACTATCCCTTTAACGTGGACATCTACTTTAGCCTCAAAGTATGTTATACAGTATGCATGTTCAGTGCATAAATAAGAAACAAAAATGTCGACATTTCTAAGGTGTGTAAAACACATTTTCCCCTACATATTTTATGCTTTGTGCAACCAAGCTCGCCGAGTCCTGAAGGTAAAAAATAATGAATTTCCGCATGATCTTTGATTCATAGAGTATGTGGAGCCTGAGGACAGTTGGTGTGTTCAGTACAAATCACTAGCAGAACACGCTTTATGACAGCGGACTTGATTTAACAAGGCTACATCTCTACAAGCTGCTCAGACCGGTTATGAGAGGTCTCAGTGTTTATAAGGGATTTATTCATGCCTCACTACACACTGTTCATACTAAAAACAAGGAAAACCTCAGGGGATGTCAAATTAACAACTTTTCAGTTGAGTTGCTACTAATAATAAAGGATCTATGTGAGGAATATGAGGCTTTTGTTTGAGGGAAACTGTACATACAAATACATTGAGGGTTTTCACCTCATTGTGGTGTATGTGTGTACGTACGTGCATGTTCAGTGCTTGTTTTACAGCGCTCTCACATGCCTCCCTCTGAAGAGGAGGATGTTATGACATTAATACTTTAATCCCATTTAATTTGCACACAGAACCATGCAGAACAGTGCCTGATCTATTTCATTCAAATACACAACGGCATACAAACACGCTATTTTTACTGCACCATCGCCCAACCTGGATGATTTAAATATAATTTGATTTTGTTTCCAGGGATTTTGCATGGTATCAACGACGGTACGCATCACAGCAGCGTCAACAGAGGTGGAAAGCACAAAAATACAAAAGTGTTATTAACTAGATATTTGAATGTCAGGTTCATATGTTCATATTGGGCTACAGCTAGTGAAGTAGTTTATGCAGCTGGGGCAACTACTGTAGTTTATACAAAAGCCTGCATAATTCATTATTAAAGATGCACCTCAGTCAACAGAAATACAGTAAAATAAGACAATAAACACCTCATCTCACATTTTGTTTGCTGCTCTGCCGCAGTGACACCTTATTGTCTCGATGGTATCTGATCTTGCTGGATGCCAAATGTTCGCCTCTTTCATATTGTAATGGAGCTGCAGCCTGTGCCCTCACAGGATCTATTACTGAGCAGTTGAGGAGATACACCACCCACCTTATGCCTGAATCATCAAACAGATCATGCTATAATGTGTAAGCTTTATTCACCCCACATCTTCGAGATGAAAGGAATACTATAATCGACTGTGGGTGTGCATGTAAACACATTATGGGGACAAAATTGTGGCTTGCCTGCTCAAAGTCAGCCCTATATTTGGTAATGCATTCACTCTGAACTTGCCATCCATATGTGCGTCCAAAGGGAGAAACTGGATAAGCTGGTAATTTAAAGCTTCAGATGACAAGTAATATAAAGTTATCCGTACTTTGTCCCCCGGAGGCTTGCATACACATTGCACCATACAGTACATTTTGAAATTGTTAGACCACCAAGCTCAAAATTGTAGTATTCTTAAGCCTCGGTTATGCTTTCCACAAGGACGGTTGCACGGACATGAGCTGATGTGGAATCGTGATGAGGAAACGTTTGGACCGCACAGCCGTGTATGCGTAGTTAGAAAAATTTGGATGAGCCCGGACAGGCGAACACCGAACACCAGAGCAACGGCGAAGTGTGGCCTATGGCGAGCTGCCATGCATTGTCTAGGAAAAGCTGCAGCGGCTGCTCCCGAGCTCTGTGAGCTGCAGCCGTTTGATTCTGCACCAAAGTGAGGCCAAACTAAAAGCAAAATCAGTAAACAGATCATGTGACTCCTGTGACATGCTGACCTGTGTTACAAAGAATTTCTTCCCAAGCTGTACTTCAACGCTGCCTGGTGTGAATTCGGCGTTAGACTTTTAAAGTAGTGGGGCCACATTTTGCCTGTTTGTGGTGCTACATGAATAAAATGAAGAATGCTCCTCTTCACAGAATAGTTATAATTTAAGTATAATTTATATATAATCATATTTGGATATTCCTTCTTTATAAATGACAATAAAGGATGACACCACAATGTTAAGACTCAAACTCAAAGCCAGCTGTTAGTAGGATAACAGCATGCTATGGTTTAGGGTGTACCTGTGCAGCGCTTTTTTCTCATTTAACATCAAGAAGAGAGATGCACATTATCCCCTCACAGTGTGTCTGCTTGTATGTATTTGCTGCACACAAAATGTAATCTGTTAAAGGATGAATTCTTAATAGGAATCCACTAGACTTGCCCCACATTTACTTTCAGTTATGCCTGCAGAACTGATGCACAGCAGGAAATATCCTGCTTACAGTAAGAAGTCTTTTCATCTCATATTTAGCCTTCGAGACATTTTAAGCTAAATTTCTGCCAATAAGCTGAGATAGCTCCCCTCCAGGGTGCTGCCATTTCAGCAATTTTATAAAATTACACTAAAAGTACCCTATTGGCACATTTTTTATTGCAGTTTCCTGCAGCATAAGGCATTATTTAATTTGCAGAGGAATTATTATCATCACCTATTTTATTTTTGCACCTTAGGCTGGGCATGTGATGAATGTTTTTGTCTCTAATAATCACACATTAAAATGTGTTGCTGAGCAGAGCTGTTGCTGATCTGTCCACCAAGAGTCAGATTTCATTAAGACTGGTAAAAATCAAAGCAGTAGACGCATAGACTGTATAAAAGAAGTGGACATAGTCACCGTGACGTCACCCATTGGTTTGTGGACTGTCGTTTTCGGCAATTTGGCCGTCACTGTCTTGTTTTCTTTGCAACCAGAAGTGACACGAGAGGCTGGAGCAAAGTACAACTAAATGTTGAATAGGACATTTTTAGGCAACGAAAATGTTACAATTAACTTTAATGAACTGTAAACACACTGTGTAAGGGTTAACGTTGTAAGACGAAAACACGGACAACTCCCAGACCGGACAACGCCGTGGCAGCGACCTGTCAATCACAAGGTAGCCACGCCATAAAGCATCCCCTGCTTTATGGTCTATTTGACTCTAAATGGGACCATAATTTACTAAATGAACATCATGCTGTATTGAAGAAGACTTGAAACTAGCGATTGAGACCATAAACTCATGTTTACAATGTTTACTGAGGTAATAAATCAAGTGAGATGTAGGGTCATTTTGTCATAAACTTCTATACAATCAGACTTCTTTTTGCAACCAGAGGAGTCGCCCCCTGGTAGATATTAGAAAGAATGCAAGTTTAAGGCACTTCCACATACAAGACCCAGAGGTTGCCCACTGAGCAGATGTCGAGATATCTTTTTAGTCCCAAGTAAGGGTAAAAAACTCTTGATTTTACAATTCTCACAATGCAACTCAGGGTTATTTTTCATAAGGTTGAAATCTCCTTCCGAGCCACTGAAGACCATATATAGCTGCTCTCACAGGGCGAGTACTTTTTGATTGGGGAAAATTGGTTGAGTGTCCCTTTAGGAAATTACCAGTTTTTAAAAAAAATATGTTTTTGTTTTTATAACCAATTAACCCCGTTACATTTTAAATGTAGCTCCACAGCTTTGTCTGTTTCAGGTTATTTCATCCTGTCTGGCAGGACGTGCTGCCTCAGCCCAGCTGGGAAGGTTAAGTGCTCTGAAGCAGCGCTTCAGTGTCAGAACGACAACCAGCAGGGGAGCCGGCACAAAAACACTCCATCCGAGTGTGTCAGCGCATTCAGCGCTAAATGGGCTCCCTGGCATCTTCCTCTGCGCTGCATCATGGGAACTCTTCTCGGCCAACAGAGCAAGGAAGCATGACTGGGAAGAGCTTCGCCCACAGTCCCATAACAAGACAGCAGCAGCAACAACAACAGACAGAGACAAAGCAGCCTGTTGATTATAATCAGCCCCTGAACGGAGACGGCACAGAGTGAAACTGTACATTCACACACAACACAACACAAAGGACAAAGTGTCAGAGGTGTGACACAGTGGAGCAGCCTCAGCCCTCCACCCATCCTTCCTTTTTAGAAAAAAAGTTTACATTTCTGCACTGCACACACCCATAACACCCAGCACATGCACATTTCAGCAGCATAATGTGCATCATATAAACTCACTATGCAATTATAACCAAACAATGAGCCTGTGCATACATAATACAGACAAATATACACATTATAAGCATCCAATGAAAAGGCAACATACCATCCAAATCCACTAAAAGACACGCTTCTCCTCCTCCTCAGCATTTCGACAGACTGAACTTCTCAGCAGTCTCTCTCGCTCTCAGGCTCCTCTGGGAACTGTATGCTCTGCTGACAGCCTCTCTCTATACTGTGTACACTTGCACTTTGTGTCTCTCTCTGTACCAATCCTTCCTCTCTCTCTCTCTCTCTCTCTTTCTCTCCCTCTCGTCTCTATTTACCCTCTTTTTTTCCCTCTTTTGTCTCGTACTCTTCTTCTTTTTCCCAGAGCTGTCGTTTTCCACTTTGCAACTTGACCAGTCAGCTACAGTCCTGAAACACTGCTTTGGCTTTCACAGACTGTTAAACACACACGTACAATCTGACACACTGACACATACAGGTACACCGACAACACATTTCAGCAGGGGGAGGAGTGAGGTGAGGAGGGGCCACAATCTCCCATCTGACTCTCTGAGTTTGTTTCCCAAACAGTAGCATTTTGAATCTTGAATCATCACAACCAGCCTCAACATCTGTGGTCACATGCCCACCACCCGCAAATGAGGTCACTTCTTGCACTGTGTGAGCCAGGTGGCCACTCACAGTTCACACTTAAATGAAAATAACGCCATGAACAGGCACAGATAAAGTAAAGTGTACTGGAATTACGATGCACCCACAACACTAAAGTTGCTTGAAGGTCCTGAGTCATGAAATCTATTAAAACTTCATTGCAGGAGTCTGTGTTTACTGGAACTTCTGCCAGATGCTCAACAGCTGAGTGAAACTGTAACTTAGGGTGTAATATTACACTATCAGATGAAAAGGGTGGGGTTGACTGCAGTATATAGATAGAAACCACCCATGTGGTGACCAAAGGGAGTGTCCTTCCTGTCACCCTTCCTCCTCACTCTAGATTTCACAGGTCTCGCTGTCAGAGTAAAAGTTCCCACGGTGACTCAAATGGTTTCAAGAAACCTCATGGGATACTTCAAAAAATTTATTTTTTAATATCCTATTTGCATATTAAGACTTTGATTCATTAATATCTTTAAAGTTAATTAAACTCAAACAACATCCAACCAACACAGGACTTTCAACCAGGAGACCAGTGTTTTGATTTGTAAGTTACATTAGTGACATTTGTGACATGTTTTCTATGCTTATGTTATGTTGTTCCCATACGTATTTTACTTAGTTTACGTATTTATTTTAAGGCCAACCATGACGTTTTTCCTAATTCTAACTAGGTGGTTTTGTTGCCTAAACCTAAGTGAGTGGTTTTGTTGCCCCCTGCTAGTACTGCACTACTGCACTTTCATACAGGCGTGTAATATTCACACCTCGGCAAGGCAAAACGTGACACTGCTGACACGCTATCCTCTGGTAGCGCACAAGTACACAAGTCTAAACAAGGAGGTATATACTGTGTGTACGTTAGTGGTGCAAATTCCATAACAAATTTGCAATTCATCAAATCAACAAAAACAGCTGGCATGCACTATGCAGTGAACCTGGTATTTTGGGACAATTTCTCACTTTGCATGGCTGTTAATCACGGGACACAAACAGCAGTCTCCTGGATGAAAGCCTTGTGTTTGTTCGACCCATTCACCTTCCCTCCCGCCTGCCCGGTGTGTCACCACACTCCTGGCGCACTTTCCCTGAGCCACGGATAGGTTTACATTGTAGTTAATGGAAAGCCCGGTGCGTCTCATACCAGCGCTAAAGGTTGCCTTGTGCGGCGATATCACGTGCGGACTGCCGTGACAAAAGCATCGGTATTTGACGCCCTGAGGAGGCTGGTAATCCAGCCTTGAATCCAGTATGACACTCTCACATACAAGTATGGCCTCAAATCACCAAAGAGCTCCACACCCCTCTGACAAAGGAAGTATTTACTCAGTTACATACTTATTTTCTAGGCTTTTGTATTGGATTATATTGTTGTCGTGTTATTTTTACACTCTGTGTCAATTGGAGTTCAAAGGCAAATCACTGGCATGATACCAGAGAATAAAAGAAACTAATAATGTACCAAGGAAGTTTCATTTTCATTTGAAACCTGAACTCTTGATTCTTCTTTGAATAAAACCTTGATTTGATTTCACTTCAAAAAAGTCCTCATTGAGTCCAAGAAACCAAATCCAGCACTTCTGAAGCCTGTTGAGAATAATTATGGTCAAAAGCTTTCACAATTAAATATTATCCATGTGCTCTGACTCTCTCTTTCTTTGCGGCTGATGAGTGGATGACTGAGTGTGCTCTATATCTCTAGCATGGTGAGATTGCACTGATGATTAAAAGGAATAAAGCGCTCCACTGGCATAATGTGTTGTGTGTCTGTGGGTCTGTGTGAGTCAGCCTGGCACTGCATTAGTAATTATCATAATTAGATATTTAAAGAATATAATACAATGGAGTAGACAATAGGTTTCAGAGCATTCAAGAAACTGCACTACAATAAAACTTACAAAAACCTCTCATGTACAGTATGTACCTGACAGTGACAGCTCTGAATGCAGACCTCACCCTCCCTCTAGTGGTTTAGACATGTCCTGTGAACAACAATATCAGTCACACTGGTTAGGTAGTGTAAAAAAATTAAAGTAAGAAGGAAAAAAAAGAATCATTTTTGATGTAAAATGAATGTTGTAGAGCAACAACATCTTGTAATTTAAGCTCACCTTTCACACTTTGTTTTTTGCTCAGCTAGCAAGCAAGACACTAGCATAATAGCATACACTAACATTATTCTTATCTTGTGCTGCTGAGCTGAATTCAATTGGTGAATTAATGCTGCTATGCACCACAGTGTTTGTGTAAGAACAATGGTATCTAAAGTGGAGAAGGCTAATGATGCTTTTTGCCACAGAAATGACTCGTTTTCAGCCAAAAAAGGCGCTTAGACTCAAACAGCAGTCAGACACCGTTAGCTGGCTCGCTGGTGAACATAGTGGAGCATTTAACGACTAAAGAGCCTGATATTTTTATTAAGAGCAGGTGGAGAGACTTACATTCATCAGGTGTCCAGAAACACAACTTTAAATGAATGCTATGTCGCTCTGTAGGCTATCTGCTGGATGTGTAAAATAACTGTTTGCTGACATGTTAGCCATTATCCTCCGAGAGGATCCAGGTGTTACACCGAAATCTGTGACCACGGAGAAAATTTGTCCCCACGCACTGTACCTATCTTCTGCTTTTCTTTTTTAGAGTTTTGTGAATATATCTTTCAAATACAAAGATTTAAAGGGACTGTTTGTAAGAATCAGAATTGCTTGTTAACAGCGACACCTGTGGCCGTTAAGTCAACGAAAGTCATCGTCGGTCTCTAGCTTGTGCTCGCTCGACATAGACATGAACGAGCATCGCTCAAAACAGTGAGGTGACACACGTCAGCTAAAACCACAATATCACTCTATATTTCACCTGCTTGGCAGTAATGTTAGCTGACCAGACGGAGGTCTCTCCATGAATCACTGCTGATCCTAGTGTCGGCTTTTCCTGCTTCAGCCTCCCGACCGCGGCCGAAGAGACACCAGAGTTTTGGTCGGAGATGATAACGTTTCTCGCTGCGGAGCCCCGTCACTTCACAAGACACGGAAAACCTCTGTTGGTCTGGAGGAGCTGCAGCATTTATTTCTGCACAAACGTCCACTTGGAGTACATTGACTAGATATTCTCAAAGCTACTAACTCTCCTGCAGTGTGAAGGGTGCGCGCATGAATGTTAGAGTGGAGCGATGTGGGTCTCTTAGGGTTAAAAAGTGATATGTCAATGTTGGTGTGTTTGGTTTAAAGCTTGTTGTACTGCCCCCATGTGGCCAAAAATAATCTATCAATATTGGTTTAAAGGAAAAATATATGCAAATTTCCAGATTTTCTTTTGTGTTTTCTTCAGTAAGTATCCGAGATAAGAGAAATAAAGCACTTTAGAAAGCTGACTAAATGCATCACGGCTTTCATTTGACTCTGCCATGTTGCCTCTATATCACTCAAACAGAAAACCCCCCTGGGACACTCCAAGATTACATAATAACACTAATGATTGCTTTATTGATCGTCGATTATAAATGTCTCAACCTCATTTGTGTAAAATCTTTTTTCCTCACTGGACATCATCAACCATCGACCCTGAAAGACCGTCACTACGATGATAACACAGTTTAGTTGGTGTGTGAAGCACATACTCTATAAACAGAATATCTTTCACTGAATAAAGATAAAGCTTAAATAAAGCATGTTGCTATAGAGATACAGTAGAAACAGCAGGTCTTTGGTTCTTGCTTTGATGAGTTCCCATTCAAATCTGAGCATTATGTTCTCTTTGTTTAATATTATATGACCTCATGATGCATGTATACGATCATTTATTTACTGAACCTGGCTGCTAATGCCCATATGTATTGTATACATGTTGTAATATAGGCAGTTTTTCCGACTGATGCTGCCATTCTTTTGAGCAATAATACTGCAGCAGGTTCAGTTTTCAACTTTTAAGAACATTATCAATTGAGAATATATGTTGCTTTCAGACTCTGGTCCTCATGTCTCCTCACTGTTTCTGAGTAAAACACATCGACATCGTCCTAAAATGTGAAAATTGCATTCACACCACCACCACATTTTCTGTTACCACTGAAATGCTGGTAAGGGGGTTGGGTGACATCACCCTACAGCCAGTTGGATGATGTCACCAGGTCACAACAGCATGTTTGACATTTGGCTCTCTCGCACTTACGCAGGTGTGCGTGCGTGTGTGTGTGTGTAGGTGGGAGAGAGAGGTGAGAAAGAGAAAGGCCAAATTGTGCTGAAGCAAAATTAAACTGCAGCTAAACATAGAACGTCTCAGGCGCGCTGACGTGCTTTTTGTATTCACAGTTCTCCAATACGAGGCCTTGTTTCTGCATCGTCTGCAGCACTTTCTGTGCTTTTCCAATACCCATAGTCATACGTCAAATACCAACTAACATTAACTACAATGTAAACCCATCCGCGTCAATATAAACACTCAGGGAAAGTGCGGCAGGAGTGTTGTGATGTAGCTTTAACAGCGAAAAGAGACAGGTGGATGGGTCCAACAAACACTAGGCTTTCATCCAGGAAACCGCTGTCCGTGTCCCGTGCATCACGTTACAATCAGATGTTCGTTCATGCCAGAACCTATGGCGGAAAATTCACCCAAAACCATATACCGGCCATTGGATAGTCACTGCATATGTGCAGTAGGTTTGTATAAACAGATATGGGGTCGTAGCCTCAGTCGGGTATGGTTGAGAAGTTATAGTTTCATAAGTAAGAGAGCCTAATTGTACATTTCCTTTACTATAATTTATGATTTACTGTTTAAATGTAATTTTTTTTTATGCTTTGAGAACAACAATTTGTGTTTTTTGGCACAAATTCGGTCTCTCAAAACCTTGGCACATTAAACCAAAACCATCTGCTATCTGAGAAAATATGTTTTCTGACTCTGTAAAGACGAATCTTCTGCAAAAAAACATTGTGTTTTAGGGTTTTGCAGTTTACTCATGTTTTTATACAAACAGCATACAAGAGTGCTAAGTGTATTCTAGTAGAAAATACATAATGATGCTGATGCAGTGAGTGTGAAATTAATTTTATTGTGCTCTATCTCAACTTTCTCTCTCTCTCTCTCTCTCTCCCATCAATCAGTTTTGTTTATGTTGTTTCAGTCCCTCATCTCATTCTCAATAACTTCCTCCCTGTCATCCATTGGCAGTGAGACGCCACGAGAGACGTGACGTTTCCATCTTTATTACTTTTGTTCCTTCCTCGCTGCCTCTTCCATCTCTCTCCTCACCATGTAATAATGTGTTTAGTCATTAGATGATTCCCAGGGGGTGATATACGCCCAGACGGACGTGAGAGACCTTTCACTCTCCATCCCTCTCTTTTGTGTCTCTAATAGGTTACTTAGTCATATGAGGTTTTCCAGGAGGGACTGAGCTGATGCTCTGCTTTAATGGCTCCCGTCTCAACCACATCCATCACCATCTATTACAACGCACACACGGATACTCACATACACAGAGCACTGAAACCTACATATTGAGCGGCAGATGATTTTTGAATGCATCTTGGTTTCTTTTAATATGCTTACCTGCGTACTGACTGGTAAAGCACCTGATTCAACTGTTATCGGGCCATTAAATAGGCATTGTCAGTCGCTATAAGCACCATAGATGTGGGTCAATAGGGGCCTATACGCTGTAAAAGTGAAAGTGAAACTTAAAAGCAACACGTAAAACTGAATGAAGCGTTACATTTTTAACACAAACAAAAAGGCTTCTTCAGGTTTAAGCAATAAAAACAGGTTTAGGCAACAAAACTATAACTTCTTTAGGTTTAGGCAACAAAAAGAACAGTTAAGTTTGGGGAAAAACATTGTGTTTTGGGTTAAAATACAAACACATCCATCATCCCCAACATCCTTTCTTTTCTTCTTTGTACCTTCTTTCGGTGATCGACCATGTGAATAGATGATAAAACCTACTAATGGGTGTAGTAGGCCCCTACTGACCCAAATCTATGGTGCTTATAGCGACTGATAACGCCTATTTAATAGCCTGATAACAGCACAGCCGTTTTCTGATAAGGGAAATAATTCAAGCTGCAAACTCTTGACTTCATAGTCAGGCTCTTGCATGAAGTTTGATTTCAGCTAGTAAATGAGTTAAGCATGATCACAACAGATGCATTTCATTCCAATAAATTAAGATCATTATTTCATTATAATTAGATAACGAGGAACTAAACATGGAAATTAGCTAGTGGCTAAATCTGGTACAAAGCATTTTTTCTCTCTTTTGTGAATAAAGTATTTTTGTACATGGTCTCTGATATAAATAAATTGAATAAAAAACGAATTAACGGTTGTTGTGTGTGTTCCTTTAACTTTTCACCCATTCAGCAAAGCTCTGTCAGCGGTCACAACATGTTAATTTATCATATCATAAGTTATGCAGCCGTTGTAAGCACTATGATTCCTCTAATTAAACCGAAATTATTGTAAAAAATGCAATGTTATATGACGATTATGAGATAATTTAATTGTGAATACATGAAAACACATGATATCTTGAGCTACAGTAATCACATAATTAAGTTAGTTGATGTTGGGATAATAACTTTGTATACTTGTTTGAAAATATTACATGAACTGAAAATATCATCCATCAGCTGACCATATAGCAAAAATGATTAATCCGATACACGCAAATAAAAATGCACAGAAATAAAAAAAAAAAAAAGCACATGTGACCGAGTGGACGCTGCAGCGCCTGTTCTATGGGACCAATGAATGCGGAAGACCGCCGGATGACCCGGGTTCTTTTCCACTTTTGGCATCATGCGCCACTGAACAACTTTCATAGGAATGAACGCTGTATCCAGTTCTCTTTATACATCCATGGTCTCCCCTTATATGACTAACACAAATGTGATAAAGGCGCTGTACTAACCGTAAATCAACAGATAGTAAAACAATTATCAACTTATACTTTTAGGTAATTCCCCTAACAGTGACTATGTGAGCTGTTAAGCTTCCTTGAGTACATTAATGTCACTGTGCAGAACAATACATGGCCTACTTTCTTTTCTTCTATACATTTTCTTTTGCATTCCTCTAGTTTGATCCTAGCTTTCAATATTTTCTATCCTTGTTATATATTCCCCTTTTCTCATCTTTCACTCTTCAATAAACCCTCTTCTTGTTTGCAATCTATTTTTACTTTCCTACTTTTCTCCCCCTATAGTTATTGTCCCTGCTGGTGGATTTTAGTCAAAGTGACAGCGAGCCCACCCACCCATACACCCACTCTTCCAGATCACACACACACACACACACACACACACACACACACACACACACACACACACACACACACACACACACGAATGAATGTACACATCTATACACACAACCACAGACGACCACAGATAGATACGTAGCTGCATGCGCTCATGCACACAGACTCGGCTCATGTGCACATTCATGCACACAAATTAACAAGATGACATTTGCACGCATACACACACACACACACACACACACACGCTGCACCTCCTCCGCCCACGGCCTCCACGGTGCCTTCAGCCCTCTTCTCCCCCGTTGTTCACTCTTCCAGACGACATTGATCAGAGAAAAACATCCATTTAATTCACGTATACTTCCCCTTCGCTGCAGCTCTGGCAGACTATAAAGAGCAGACCCGAGACCCCCGAGAACACAATGAGAAACACCCACAGGGGCGACTGCGAACGCCAAGCCCACACAAAAACAATTTAATCAGGTGCGCTCATGAGAACATGGCAATTTCCTCACACCGTTTCATTTTCCACTTAATGGGAACACACAAATACAAACACAATCTGCGGGAAGTTTAAAGCAAATCCCCTCTGCAGCTGCTGTCACTCGTGTATCACTGTTTCAATGTTGGCATTGATCTCATCACCAAAGCAGGTGAGGGAATAATTAATGGAGGAAGAGACTGATCTGGTTTGCAAACAATTAGAGAGCCACAGAATAAAGAAAAGCAATTGCAGAGACCTACAAGAGGTGAGACTTAAAGTGGAAGTGAAACCGTCAACCAAGTTAAGCTGGAAATGGATTTCCACTCTCATGAACAATTATATAGCAATAGAAAAGAGAAGCTTTGTGTGACAAGAGCGCCGCCATGTTGCAGTACTGTAGCCTCGGATGTCACCAGGTTGGTTGGCTCGGCTGAGTTACACAGATACAACGGTGGAGACCCTGATGTTAAAACCAATCACTCAGTTATACCAAAGAGTATGGAAGCAAAGAGACGAAACTGCTTTTTTGACAACAGCCGCTAGATGGCGCTGCCGCCATTTTGGACTGAAAACGCCAATGAGTCCATAGCCATGACTGTATAAAGAGACGTCTGTAAGTAATTCAACTTCCCAGTACGAACACTTAAATAGCCCTCATTTCAATCATTATGTCCTAAAAGTTGTAAAATTCCCTAATAGCTGAATCCTGAGTTATTTTCCATAATGAACGTGCATCAGACCCACGGGACTGCACCGCCCTGCACGCTCATATGACATATCCGGTTCTGCTGCCTGTTAGCTGTATGCGGCTGTAATAATGGATATATTGGCTGTAATTCATCACTTTTATTACCTTATAATACACCCATGGGCTGCAAGCCTGTACCGTGGTGGATGTATTAACATCTCTGTTCCCAAACAACCTGCTATCGGCCAGTAGCTAGTAGTGCTAGTAGCATGATATTAATAGAATTTAATGTAATTGTAGGCTATTTACTAACATGCAGGGCAGAACCTCTTATACATCCATGATCTGTGGTCTATTGGACATCGATTTTGGAGATCCTTGACTTGAAAAACTTTGAGATTGCTCTCAAAATCTGTGTGCTGGATTTTTATAACTTCCATTTATGTCCATCGCTCACTTTATGCTCTTCTGGGAAGCGGCCGGACAAAAAAGTTAAATAAATAAATAAGTAAGTAAGTGAATAGTAATAACAGTATGCAGATTTATAATATGTTTATTGTTCAACACAGGCCAATTCGGTATGAACATTAAAATGATGACAATAGAATAGAAATAATCTTGTTTTACTTTTGTACGGCACTTTGTAGGCGGATGTTTTACTGGTGTCCGGTAGTCTCTTTCAGTCCAAAATGGTGGAGGCGTAGCTCTGCTGCTGGGTGCTGACGTTGCAATGGAACGAACAATTGACTTTCACTACTTATCAATATACATTCTTTGGATGTACTCCCAAGCCGACAGACACCACAGTGCGACGAAAGGGGCTCCACTACCCGGAGCTGCCACTGACAGCAATCCACTGAGTCGGTCCGCGTGCGTGTCGGCTTCGGAGTATAACCGAGTTAAATAGTTTAAAAACTAAACTAACTAAAACAGTTTTATATCTATGTAGAGTACTGGAACATGGCGGCGCTCTGAATGATGAAACAAAGCTTCTTTTTTCTTTTAATGCTGACATGTTTGTTATGTAATAGTTTATTAGAGTGGAAATCCATTTAGTAAACCAGCTTGGTTGACCATTTCACTTCCACTTTAATGACCACAGGAGCATCAGTGACAGGAAGGCGTGGAGGTGTAAGAGGGGAAAAAGGAGGAGAGAGGGAAGACGGGAAGTGAGAAGTGTTGGCAGATCGAGGGTGGTTTAATGAAAGATGGTTAATGACGAGCAGAGGGAGGAGGAGAGGTGTGAGGAGATGACAGGAGGAAGTGTGCGTGTAGTCTTCTTTGAGTGCTATTTGACTTTTAGCAGCTCTCAAGTGGACTTCTCAAGTCATAATAGGGAGCAAAGAGATGAGTCAGAGAGTGTGGGCACAATGAAAAAAATCACTCAAATAAAGTAAAAAGTATTGGGGGAACAGAACAGGGTAATAAAAGAAGACATCCCTGTCTCTGCTGGCCTCTTTTTCTGCTGTCTTTGCAGAAGTGTTGGTAGCATGAATCACGTGCAAATGCATATTTGTGTGCATGCTCGTACACATTTAAATGAAGTGGGACGAATCCTGAATTCACTCCTCCACCTGTGAGGTTCAGATTAGCCACCATCTATTTTCAGTTTGTACGCGGAGCTGCCGGCAGGACCAGCCGTCCGCTCGAGAACTGCATGGCTGTGATTTGTGGAGCCTCTCAGTCTGGGACTGCTGTGTCAAGAGTCTCTTTCTGCCTTTTTGCCTGATATTTGACCTATTTATTCATATCTGGCGCTGCAGCTGCTTTCTACTGTCTAATCTGTATCATCCTATTTCAGTTTATTTTTTATCTTCTATTGAAATCCTATTTATGTGTGTCTTTTTATATTGCTTTATGTTTCTTTTATATCTTTTCTTAATGCCTTTTATGTCCAAAGCACTTTGAGAGGCCTTGCTGTTGGAAGGGGCCGTACAAATAAACTGGCCTTGCCTTGATATGAGCATGATTTAAAAGCTCCGAAGCCTGAATAAATACTCCAAAGTCGGCAATCACAGAGCATTCATACTTGGAGGGTTCCAGTTGAAAGCATAACTCCACACTAAGCACATCTCCCCACAGATGACAGATGACACAAATATATGGACAACTTCTCTTTGTGGTAAAGTAGGCTAAAACGCTTACAGATTGTGCACTGCTCTATGAGCGCTGTCAGCTTACAGTATGTGCAAAGAATTAAGCAAAGTGTTCACACAAATCAATTTGTTACACAGTTCTAAACGAAATGCGGTGGGATACTAAAAACAGGAATTTTCTTTCTTGCGTGTCATACAACATTGATAGTGCTTAGGGGTAAAGCAACTTGTGTCAGAGAAACGAGCCTCTAACTTGTTGAACAGCGGTCACTAAATGGCAATTATGGGATAATGCTAAAACGTAGCGTAACAGTGGTAGAAAAGCAGCCCGGTCGCACTAAATGGCGTATGAATGACACGGTAATTCTCAAGTCATTTTGCATGCTATAAGAACGCCGCTCTTGTTTGTCATTTTCCCGCCATGTAGCCTGTGTTGACTGCAATGTAAACACATCTGTGTAAATATGCTACACTCATAGCTAGTGACGTAGAATAAAAAGGGAGAAAGACTGCATATGGCGGGCAGGAGGGGTGGTGGATGGGTCCAACAAACACAGGACTTTCAACCGGGAGACGGTGTTTGAGACCCGTGTTTGTGTCCCAAAGTGTTGTTGAGTTATTTTGAAGATACGTTAGTGACGTGTATTTTAGTGATGTTTGTGATGTGTTTTCTGTACTTATGCTACGTTGTTTCTGTACGTATTGTACTTAGTTTACGAACATATTTGAAGCCCAATCATGATGTTTTTTCCAAAACCCAAGTAAATGGTTTTGTTGCCTAAATCTAACTGGGGACATTACCATAGTTTTGATCCGTGGCATAAAAATTACACGCAAAAAGAGGCGTACAAATGACACGTGAAAAGGCTAAAATGCGCGTTTCAATGACACGCAGAATGTGCTTGTAAATGTCGTGCTATTTATACAACTTCCCGTGAGACCGGGTTGAGAAAAGTGTCAGAAAGTCAGTGAAGTGATGCAGTAATGTGCAGCTGTATCTAACTTCAGTTTATTAACATTAGCTAACATTAGCCACCATGAGCTACCGGTCACACCAGACCAAATAAGACTGTCGTGGCAAAACCCATTGAGTGTAATGAACCGAGCGACGGTGCATTTTAAAGATTCAACTTTGTATTTGTAGAAGGAAGAATGTGTTATTCTTTCAAAATTACAGTCTGATTTTAAAGTCTGTCTAGAACCATAGACTGTTTATAAGAAGTGGACGTAGTCACCGGAATGTCACCCATTGCTTTGTGGACTGCTGTTTTGAAGCCTTGAGTTCGGCATTTTGACCGTCGCCATCTTTGTTTTTAGGCCATCACTATCTTGGTTATATGCAACGAAAAAGTGACACAAGAGGCAACCAAAAAGGTTATAATTAACTTTCATGAACTCAAAACACACTGTGAAAGGGTTAAAGTTGTAAGACGAAAACATGGACTCCCAGACCGGACAACATCGTGGTGGCGACCTGTCAATCACAAAGTAGCCACGCCCTAAAGCATACCCTGCTTTATGGTCTATTTGACTCTAAATGGAACCATAATTTACTAAATGAACATCATGCTGTATTGAAGAAGACTTGAAACTAGCGATTGAGACCATAAACTCATGTTTACAATGTTTACTGAGGTAATAAATCAAGTGAGAAGTAGGGTCATCTTCTCATTGACTTCTATACAATCAGACTTCTTTTTGTTACCAGAGGAGTCGCCCCCTGCTGGCTATTAGAGAGAATGCAAGTTTACGACACATCTGCTTTGGCTTCTCAGAGTTGCCCACTGTCTAGAACGGAGCATGAAATAAAATAGAAGTACGTCACGGTCACATATTTTTCAGATGATGCCAGTAGATCTTTACCTTCCTGTGCTGTATATGAAAACCATCATCTCTTGCTAGATGTCTTGAAAGATGTTTAATGTCTTCTATCAGCACACCCGCAGTGCTTCCTCTGGAGAAACAGACTCATAAATCAAATGTCCCTCTGCACTGCATACAGTAGGGACCACGCTTCCTCTGGGGGACTTTAGCTTGCACATATTACTCACTGTACTGTATACTGCATGTGCACATGAACATGAATGAATAACCACTGGCCCACACACACATGCCAGAAAATTCATGCATGCATGCGTGAAGACATTTACCCGTTGGCTCACACACAGTTCAGACCACTCACATGTCACATATTCTTCTCATAGTAATACCGCTACTAAAAACAATACATATTACAAAATATTCTATGACCTACAATGGTATTCAATCTGTTGCTTCTTTTGAATGTCCTCCTGTGGTATGAACACAATATTTTGAGTTGAAAATATTAAGAGACACGGTTGTTATCCACCCACTCACATATGCAGAAACCTAACTTCATGCCCCCAACTCACCATCCCCCCTGCAATCAAACGCATGAACACAACATGGTGCCATAAACCGCCAGAGAATATAGCACCATAACCAGACATTGCAGCACCGTTGCAGCATTACTCAACAGACAATTTGCATGCCACCAGGCTTCCACTGGCTCTCTCACACAGCATGTACACACACACACATCTGCACATACATGCACATGCACGTTTACTCTACACACACACACAAGGAGCAATATTTTCCTCAAGTTTAAGAAAATGCAGAAAGGACAAAGAAGCCACTTCACTTGATTGTACGCAGATCACAAGTGTTATACCTGCAACTCACACAGGCTGCCTACTCCAGCTGGAGAGTTCTCACACAAATCAGCACACACACTCACGCTCACGCTCTTCCCATCATTCATTTGGCTTCCAGTTTGCTGTTGTCAGCAGCCAAACAAAACAGCAGCAGTAACATCTCTGCTGCTGCGTTCCTGCTCCAGAGGTGTGAAAGCCTTACCTCGGCTCCCCTGCAGAGCCTTTACAAGCCGGGGTGAACATCTCGCAGTCAGTGGATGGTGCAGCATTAGCAGGAGACCAGCTGCCAGAGCAGGGGAGGTTGAGAGTGTGAGAGGAGAGAGAAGGAGGGGGGGGAGAGAGAGAGAGAGAGAGAGAGAGAGAGAGAGAGAGAGAGAGAGAGAGGGAGTGCAGAGGCTATAGGGGGAGGGTACAGCGATAAAGCGCAGGGTAGGACAGGATTATGAGAAGAGAGACAGCAAGAAAATGTGTGTGTGTGTGTGTGTGTGTGTGTGTGTGTGTGTGTGTGTGTGTGTGTGTGTGTAAGAATGGGAGATGGTGTTACCATGGAGAGGGCTACGCCTAAACTCTGTTTAAGCATTTTTGGTGAGTAAAAGAGAGAAAGTCAGACTGAAAATATGGAAGATATTTTTTGGGAAAGGCAGAAAAGAGATTAAAAGATCAAAGATAGTCAGTAAAGGATATTAATAAGGAGGGAGAAGGAGGGAGGGGACTGAAAAGTTCAAAGACCATGACCCGGGGCATGACGAGCTCTTGACTCATCATTAGTACCGACAGCAAGTCGGATACATAATCCAACTTTATGAGCTGCAAACACATACCAAACCAACATTTTTAAATGTGCAGTAAGCAGTATATTTTTGGCATCATTGGGGGAAAATTCCATAATAACCTTTCAGCATATTGTAACTCAAGTGCTCTGAGAGAGAACTAGACTTCTGCACCTCCTCAGGCTTTAAAAAATCTAGCCCACACTGTGACGGGAGACTTTGACCAATCACAGGTCATTTCAGAGAAAGCGTTCCTATTGGCTGTGCTCTGGCTGGTGAGCGGTGCTTGGTATTTCCTCAACTGTTCTCAACATGCCTGCTGGGTCACAAACTTTCTTATTTAACAGCTAAACTGTACACTACAAGATGTTTCTGAAAACATTTGAGGCGAGAAATAGGCATTACAGTAACAGAATATTGATTCATATTTGATCAGCGCTGCCTAGTTTGACTGTTTGGTCAGAGTTCACGAGTGATTGACTCGTGGCTTTCATAGACGGAAGCTGACGGCAGTCTCCAGATCAGCTCTGATTGGTTGTTTTCCTCCGGTCTGTGAAATCTTGCAGATGCCGTTAGGAGCACCGGGGAACCGGAGGACATAGACGCACATGATTTTTGTCAGATTACCTTTCTCATGCCGTCAGGATATAGTGACCCTTATATAAAAATAACTTTTTAAAATCAGATTTGCTCCATTTCTACCCACTGCAGCTTTAACAATTTGAACTGGTGGAAAGCAAATGATATGATAAATATCACACGCATCACACATTAAACCCACTTTGGCAAAACCCAGATCTCAGAATTAATAACCAACCAATAAAATGCAAAAACATGGAGGGACAAGGGCATCACACACCTCCATCATCTCTTTACAAATAAATCGCTATCATCCTTTGAACAGTTAAACGACAAATTTAACATAGGCAAAGAACAATATTTACAGTATATCCAAATAAGAAACTCTATCAAAGCAAAAATGGAAATAATCAATAACCCCCTCAGACCATCCCCATTAATAAGAAATACTGCTTCCATAGCAAATACCCCAAAACGACTCTCCAAATTTTACAAAATCTTATCTGCATCAGATTCCATAATATCCTTACCAAAATAAAAATAAAAAAAATACCTCAATATCAACAACTTCTGGATACAAATCTGTCAATCTACCTTTCAAATGTCCAGAAATATCACTGATCCAATACAAGATAATACACCGCACACATCTCACAGGCCACAAAATGCACGCAATGGGATTTAGTAACTCACAGTACTGCACACATTGTGAACTTGGCACCCACGACAATTACCTTCACCCCCTCTCCATCCATCTGCCTTCTTGGCGACCTATCAGATTTAATAACACCAAGCAACACATCTTTACTTGTGGCTCTAGCTATCACCAAGAAAACTATACTCCAAAATCCAGACACCTGCTCTCTATAAAACATTGGTTGAACCTCTTCTCAGAACATATATCGTACATATTCGTTTTCGTTAGCTTAGAATCTAAAACCACAACGCTAGATGTCGCTAAATACTACACACCGCCCTTTAAACTAAATATTTGACCTCAAGAAATCATCACCATAAAACCTGCACAACACTCTGCCTTTGGATAATCTTAATAAGCTCAATTTAAAGTAGCTGAATCGACAGTATTCGTTTAGTGGATTTTATTTCGATGTAACCAAGACTATTGAATGAAGGCTGAGACACGCAGTGTGTTCCAATCCGCATACATCTGTACTTACACTTACACTATTTTGAGTGCATAAGTGCGTTCACACTGGGAAGTACGGCAAAATGCAGTGCACTCAAAGTACCCGGATGTTGTACTCAAAACGGTCAAATCGTTGAGTGTGGAACGCTTGACACTTTTCACACTCATTGTCGCCAACTTCGCTACGTAGCGGAAAGAGCGGGACCACGACCACTATTCAAACATACGTAGATAACAGAATAAAACATTTTACAAATGTACGCACTACTCAAGTGAGTACAGAGTGCACAAAGTGCACTACACTGAAGTGTACTTCTGGAAGTACGTGGATTGGAACACACTCACGGTCTTGAGCTATGGAGTATGACTGACACATTCTAGAGGTACCCCTCTTTCGTTACTTTTGGACGGACCAGGGACGGCGTGTCAATATACGCTCGTTACATGCATAGTGCCCTTTCAAAATAAACTTGGGTTTTCAAAGGAAGTTAGGTTTAGGCAACACAACCACTTAGTTAGGGTTAGGAAACGGTTGTGGTGGACGTTAACTTCACTGACTATCAACTCACGTGACTCACGGGGCTGACGATACTAACGACTCACATGATTCACGTGACTGACGATACTGACGAGTCACGTAACTAAAGACTGATGCGACAACATAAGTCAATGATACTTTTAGTTTTACTTTGGACACAAAAAACAGTCTCCTGGTTGAAGGTCTTGTGTTTGTTTGACCCTTCCAACACCTTTCCTGCCCGACCTTATGTGGACTCTCACTCTGTTAATACTACATGACTTGCTCCGACCGTCGAATAAAGCCGCAGGTGGGTTTACATTTACGTCTACACTATGTTACTTGAAAGCCCGGTTCGTCACATACTGTTGCTAAAGGGTGCCTCTGTGTTCCATTGGATTTTGGATTATTGCAGAAAATAACTGTGACAAACACACGTTCATGATACCGACATGTTTTGTTCAGCAAGGTAAACGTTAGGGGTTGGTTGGACTCAACCTAACTCAAGGTAGGTTGAGTCGGCGTGATGACGTTTAGTAGTCTCATTTAGCCACTTGTTAACAGCCGTCTTTTTTATGACACATAAAGGATTCAAAATTCACAAGTAGGATAATTACTGACGTATTTTATGTCTTAGAACAAAACTTTAAAATCTCTTGAGCTTCAGCTTGTGTTAACCACAGACCTTATTTTGGGCATCTTACTAAAAACCCATTAAAAAAACCCATTGACTTCCAGATGAGGGAACCAGATGTAGTAAAATGCTAACTCATTTCCAGGTTTTAGGACTAATTCCTGATTGTACTGCCAGAAATTCCTGAAATCTCCAACTAGGAATTACAACTTGGAGGCTTATGTGTTCTATGTTTCCGACTTTTAATTACGTAAATACTTTCTGAACGATATGACGTAAGGGCAGCATGTGATGACAGCTGAGCCCAGAGATTACTAAACCAGTTTCTGGTCTTAACTCCCTTTTGGCTTAGTAGAGCTGTATGAGTGTCACAATGAATAAAACCTGCTCTCACCTCACAGGTGCTAAAAGCTTTTATGATAAAGGTCACTGATTTTGATATTTGACACATTTCAACTCCCAGTGAAGCTGACACACACAACCAACAAAACACCATTGGGATCATAGGTGTCCATTATTCAATAAAGTAGATCCCTATTGAAGTACAAAGGCTATCAGATCAATCACACACACACACACACACACACAGTATGTGATTGATGTGCGGCTCAGAGGACACTGCGCTCCATTGATGGCCTATAAAAAAAAAAAAAAGCCACTCTAAACTATTTGTTATCGATCTGGTTTCCTGCCTGTTGGTCTAACAACACACAGCGGTCTAACAGAGAGAGAGAGACACAAGGAGGGAAGGAAAGACGGCAGGTTTAATTAAATCTTTCCCCCCTTAATGCATAGACACCCCCCCCCCCCCCACACACACACACACACACACACACGGATCCAAACACCCTCCTTTCATTTGTTGTGTTTGTTTTGAGGACGTTGTCTTCCCTTTCCTCTAATCTCCAGGCAGTTTAGTGCTACGAGATCCTTTGTCAATTCTAATTGGTCCTGCTGGGTGGGGTTGCCGTGGAAACCAGTTTAGAAAGTGTTGGTTGGAGGTCTGCCAAAGGTTCGGATAAGATTGGCTGGAATGAGCTACTGTAACTCACACTGTATCACTGACGCAAATATAGACACGCTACCACTATGAATAGTGTTTTGCTAGAAACACGCTTCATATAACAGCTCTAATGAACTGAACACGCAACATGCTGCACAGTGCAAACTTTGGCGATGACCAACATCCATATAACCCATAACTTCGTTAAAGGAAGAGTGTGCAGCATTTCGGGGGATCTATTAGTAGAAATGGAATATAGTATTCATAACTGTGTTTTCATTAGTGTATAATCACATGAAACTTAGATTTGTTGTGTTTTCGTTGACTTAGATGAGCCCTTCATATCTACATAAGGAGCGGGTCCTCTTCACGGAGTCCGCCATGTTTCTACAGTAGCCCAGAACGGACAAACCAAACACTGGCTCTATAGAGAGCCTTTCATGTTTTACGTTACATGAAGGCCACCGTAGTTCTCCGACACGCTTGTGAAACTGCGGTAACGTGAGCCACAGACTCCAAAACCGCGGTACCGCCAGCCGCCGTCTGATGTCCGTTGCTCCTAAAGTAGTGTCGTTATGGTAGGGATGGCCTCTGAGCGAGGCGCACGACGTTACCACGGTGTTGCACTCGGCGCATCACGTTACCGCAGTCTTGGGCCCTGTCTACACGTGTACAGATCATTTTAAAAACTGATATTTTCCTCTACGTTTTGGCCTCTCGTCCACACGTTAACGTAGATTTGGGTCACTAAAACGGATATTTTTGAAAACACCTTCAAAGGTGCAGGTTTTCAAAAACTCTGGTTACTTTGCATCTGTGTGGACGTATAAAACAGAGCGTTTGGGAAACGATGACGTCCTCTCCTCATTCTGGCATGCCCATGGATGCTTTGCGTAATGAGCATGCAACAGATACAATAACAAAGACAGTGGACTACCGGCTTTTTCACATTTTGTTTGCACTGCTCGGACCAATTACTACTTTACATTTGAAAAATGTTACAGAGTTATTCCTCATTTCTCGTGCGTTTTCCAACAAATGTACAGCAACACGTGTCAATCTCCGCTCCGGTCTTTTCAAAATAAACTTCCATCTTCACAAGAAACAACTTTAGACAAAAGGTTTAGACAACAAAAGCACTTGTTTGGGTTAAAATAACTCTGGAAGGGGCGTAGCTTAAATACGGAAATTACGTGAGAAATAAATCAACGTTGACTTCTGGTCTCACACGGGATACGAACACCTGTGTCCGGGGCTTAAGTCTGGTGTTTTTTGACCCACCCATCTCCCTCGACCTCCTCCTTTAGGTGGCATTTGTCGCTCTTTACACTTCCTGGTTCACAATTACGTGGATTATGTACAAACTGATTTTGTGGGATATATACAGTATATATACAAATTACAGTGCATTACTTTTTCGTAGATATAGCTACGAACGGTGTATGAGAACAGCCTGAATCACACCACTAGATGCCACTAAATCCTCCACACTGTCCCTTTAAGAGGATTTATATGATCTAAACTGGAGGGGTTGACGTTGGTTTGTGACAGTGGATATCACTGTTGCATGCTGTGTCTGCCATAGTAACAAGTCCCCCACAGGCCTAAATCTGTCTCTGTGAGCTTCAGTAACAAGCGTCATGTCGGAGTCTTTGTCACAGTGTGAGCTGATGGCACATGTCTTGTGCTCAAAGCAAACCAGAGCTTATGGGTCCTATTATATTTTTAGGAACTCAATTCAGCCCTCTCTGTAAACAAACCAGCCCTGGACCTCTTTCAACAACTGTGAATGTCATTATCTCTCCAAAAACAGCATCTTATTAAATGCCTTGGCCCGTTCCATTCTTTCATGTCTGTCCATTTCCACTTATGAACCCGAGGTGCAGTTAAAGGGGCGCTAAAGTGATTTAGTAGTGAACTTCCACAAAGTTGAGGGACAAAATCAATGCAGCAGAGGCCAAAACAAGTTTTAGTCCCGTCAAATACTTTGGATCCTACATTTCCCATAATGCCACTGATTTAGCATATGGTTTTTTTCAGTGCCTGGTAACCGCTCACATTTCAAAACCCAAACTTCCATTTTTTTAATTTTTTTTATTAAAAATATAAATTTGTAGTCTCAAAGCCCAAGCCGAGATATTACATCGCTATGACATCATCATGGTTATTTCCTCAAACATGACATTATGCTGTTCTAACTGTGTATGGGCCTGTGTCCATATAGTGTCTTTTTCTAGCAGAAATTGGCCGCAGGGCGCTGGGGAGCGCTCATCCCAACATATCACCATTGTTGTATAATTGACTAGAATCACCCCTTTGCTATTTATTTTCTATTTGGACTACTATCTATTTGTTTGACATTGTTTTTTCACCATGAGCACCGCTTGTCACCCCTTGAGTTGCGCCTATATTTATGAAACAACAACAAGGTGGCTTCGTAGTCTGAACCAAGACAGCAAACTTTTGTTCTTCTCCTTCTGTTCTTAACTTTGACAGTAAAAGCCCGAGACATATCATATTGGCAGGCGAGTATTTAGCATTTTCGTGTTGGTTATTTGTCACGCCCCCGGTGTGTAAAGGCATTTAGATGCACATTTATGATCTGATCACAAATGTAGCTCTCTAAATAAAGCATACTTTAGCTTTTTGATTTGCTACCTTTCCTTTCAATAACAGTTTGTGAGATGCTGCCAGCTGCTGATTCAACAGATACTATTTGGAGATGCACAATCTAATCCTTTAAAGGATGATTTTTACAGAATCCTGTAACAAAAGTTAGCCAGCATTGACGTGATGTGTGTGGACTTTAGATTCAGTGGCGTTGACCTTGTGTTGGCAGGAACCGACTCCAGCAGACTGAGATCAGACTGAGATCAGACTGAGCGCTGCCTCTTCCAATCTGGACAGGCTGTGACACCGCAGAGAGACGACTGCCCACTCCTCCAAAGATGAGCACTGGCTGGAGAAAAACGAAACACAGCACTGGCTCTCATATATCATTTAAAAGATAACATTTCATCTGTATGTTTAAACAGAAGAAGTTTCTGAGAACATATGTTATGATTTATAAAGTCATTGGCCGCAGTAGCAGTGTATTATTATTATTGTTTTGTGTGTGTCTATCACAAATTTGGCAAGACCATGTACCCAGTGGTGGAAGGTGATTAAATACATCCGTACTCAATACTGTACTATTTCAACCTTCTGCTACTTTATACTTCTACACCACTACCACTTTATTTGATAACTTTAGTTACTATACTTGTGTTCAGATTAGTAATACAAAGTATAATCAACAAATAAATGATTATGTAATATTATAGATTAAGATAAAACTTCATTGATCCCCAGGGGGAAATTCACCATGGAAGACGGAATGGTCTATTGTACATCTATTTTGGAGGTTATTGACATGAAAATGAGATCGCTCTCAAAATCTCTTCAATAGAATAGAAATAATTTATTTTTTACTTTTGTACGGCACTTTGTAGGCGGACGTTTTACCGGCATCCAGTAGTCGCTTTCAGTCCAAAACGGCGGCCGGGCGCTGACGATGCAATGGAACGAACAATTGGCTTTTGATTCTTTGCAATATATGTTCTTTGGCTTGGGTCCATGTTTACTTCCTGTCAGCTGATGTCATTCACATACACTGCAGCTGGAAATAAACTGGGACACATTTAGAATATTTACGTTTAAAACTGTGAAATGATCTGTTGTACTGTAGATTTGTGACATCACGGCTTGTTTAAAGACACAGTTTCTGAATACGGGCTGTGTTTATTTCTCTGTAGATTGGGCATTTCGATGTTTTCACAGTATTTATATAGCACTTAAACCTGCTTTATAATAAAAAAGACATGAAAATCTCACTTTTTTTTCAATATGGAGTCTTTAAATTATTAGCATTATTAAAGCATTACATGGTGTGTAAATACATATACTGCATGTGGTTGTGTATTAGTGTAAAACATAGTGGATCAAATGATCTTTTTAGCTTTTTCTGCCTATACCAGTAAGGTCAAGAATGGCCCGTCTGCAGGAAGCACCTAGTATGCACTCAAAGGATTGCCCTTTAAAACACATGATCATAATGTTCCCCATAACCAGATACAGCTACAGATGGTACCCATAATCTAAAGATGTTAAAGAAAGAAAGAAGAATAGTAAAAGAAAAAAAGAAATCAGACTCAGGGATGCTGTAGTACACTGACCGTGTTGTAGACTTCTCCCATGTGTCTAACTGGCCGACTGAAGCAAAGCTGCAGGCTCGTCTGCGACCTCGGTACTTCCTGCTGGTCATTCTGTTGATTGCAGACACTATAGAAGGACTTTTTAACTTGTGACACAGAAAAACTACAGGGAGAAATTGTCCAAAGGTCTTGTGGAGTTATGCTGTGCAGGAAATCATACATATACACCACTAGGTGGCGGTGAAAGACCAGGTGAAGATGAAGGAAGAAAGGAGGTTGCAACATAAAAACCTACACAGTTGACACACAGTTCACCTGCATACGATGAATATATAGTACATAGGAAGTGATTATGTGTGTTTTTTATTTAAACTTGGTTTGTACATACCATCACAAGACTCTCCAAACAATGGGCATGGTGATGTTAAACTAGTTCAAGGTGAACACTGTAAGTGAAATATTCATAACACACCCACCTGAGGATTTCCGCGCCCAATAGACTGTTGCAAAAGGGCAAAACTAGTTAGGATTAGGTCTCCTGTCGCCATCATAGCACATTATTAAACAGGCATAAACAATAACAAATTTCATAATAAGGTATTTTGGGTGCACAGAGAAATTGAATTGCTTAAATGTGCAGTGCAAACAACTTTCAAATTAGTGTTCGTGTCCCGTGTGAAACTAAAAGTAACAACTCATTTTGTCACGTTGGTCACGTGACTCGTTCGTAGGGTCAGTCCGGTGAGTCTCGTGAGTCGCTAGTCAGTGAAGTTAACTTCCACCGCGATCGTTTCCTAACCTTAACTAAGTGGTTGTGTTGCCTAAACCTAACTTCCTGTGAAAATAGAAGTATATTTTGAAAGGACACTATGCATGTCCCTGGTCGGAAGAGGGGTACCCCGTGCGTCGGTCTCTGATGCCGAGGGATTTGGTGGCATCTAGTGGTGAGGTTGCAGATTGCAACCAACTGAAACTTCTCCTGTGTGCCGAGCTCGTAGGAAAACTACAGTGGTCAACGCAAAAACGTGAATGGCCCTCTAGAGCCAGTGCTTGGTTTGTCCGTTCTGGGCTACTGTAGAAACATGGCGGCCGGCTGCTCTGCATGTAGATATAAACAGCTCTCATTCTAAGGTAACGAAACCACAACAACTCTTATTTTCATGTGATTACACACTAAAGAAAACATACTTATTCATATTATATCCATTTATGCTAATCCCATAAGACTTTACATCAGCCACTTTAGAAACATAATTAGGACCAACTGTCATAACATAGCAACGCACGGCGTATCTGTATAGTATAGTTTGTCATGTTCTAACACCATTTTTATAGAGTTCACACTCTTCATAAAAAGATGTGTTGGCCTCTTTTTTGTGCCTGTGCACACTTCAGACATTTCTTCATTCACATATCTTTTATCAGAATTATAGGTTTTATTTATTAAAGTAAAACAGATTCAAATACAACCTGAAATGAAGCTTTAAAGCAAACAACAACAACTCTTTGTTACATTCCTGAACATGGATGGATGTAAATGCAAATTGCAAACTTCTTTTTTAAAACATAAAATAGTGCCAAGTATTTGTCAAATCAATGCATTTTAAAGGGCCTAAACAAACAGCTGCACAATTAAATGTGAATAGTGCAAAAGTTAAGAAACAAGGCACTGTTAATAAAGGTTGTAGGATGGAGAGTGAATCTACTTCTGTGTACCAATCCTGAAGAGAAGCCACTTTTATAAAAACTTCAGAGTCCCAGGGCGTCTTTCTTCACGCTGCAACCCAGCAGAGTATTTCCAGCTTCCACACACTCGGTCACACCTGCTGCTGAAAAAAAACCACACACACAAAACAAGTCATCAGCAGAGTGAATGTAGGCAGATTTTAACAAGCACACACTGATAAAAACAACAGATTAAGACTTATTATTATGGTCATTACCGTTCTGAGCACGGAGCCATGACACAGCCTTCATAGCCAGAAGCTCCCACTCTTCCTGAGCATCCATCTTGAAACCATGAAGCCAGATCAGAGCCAGAACGGTGGCCCACACTTCCTGGTTCACCTAATTTCACCAAATCAAAGAATAGAAAATGAAACAGACCCGACAGAGGAAACAAAATCAAAGGACGAAGAGATAGCACAAAGGGAAAATCGAACTTCCTAACAACGTAATAATAGAATAAGACACCTAGATAACATGAAAAATTAGTCCCATTATTATTTTATGTTATTATATTTGACAATAACCCACCGATGCAGGCTTGGGTTTCTCCACCTCCTCGCTGGTCTTTCCCAGTGCAGCAGCCAGAGCTGGATCTAGCACCCAGCAGCCAGACGCCTTCTGGAGGGAGACCAGCTGCAGCAAAGGGTCTCTGGGTGGCTGGACTCTGGGTGGCTGGACTCTGGGTGACTCAATGGATATGGAGCGGGAATATTCTGAGGAGAAAATCAAAGTGCAAAAATAAAATAATCTAGGTGGATTATTGAACTGGTATGCATTTAGACCATTCTTTTCCATTTTTGCCCTACTTGAAACGGATGTGTAGATACCAGTGAGTGGATTACTACACTTATAAAGTGACATGCTAAACTAGAAAACACTGACTCACATCATATTGCGTTGCTTCGGACTGTATGTGGAATCTGGCTATCTTCACCTTTATCACTATCGGCTTGCTAACATTTGCTAATTAGCCATGAATGTAAAACATAACTGAGGCTGATGTCATCAGTTTGATGAGGTCAAAACTCCAGCAATACTTCTAGTATATTGGGCGCTCCTGCAGTGGCGGCTGGTGACTCAGAAAATTGGGGAGGACAGGAGGAAAACCAACCCACGGCGTCATGTAATTTTACACAAGTTGGCTACTTATCACTACTTTCTTTCTTTATTAAACAAAAGAACATAATTCACATTCAGTATAAAAATAACAAAAGAGAAAAAATAACAAAAACATTAAGGCTGTCAATCGATTAAATATTTAATCGTGATTAATCACATGATTGTCCATGATTAATTGCAAATGAATTGCATATTTTTTATCTGTTCAGAATGAACCTTAAAGGGAGATTTGTCAAGTATTTACTACTTTTATCAACATGGGAGTGGACTGGTATGCTGCTTTATGCAAATCTATATATATATATATTTATTATTGGAAATCAATTAAAGGGACTGTTTGTAACCTTTTACACGTATAAATCTACCGGGTTGGTTTCCCATGCGCTCGCATATGCACGCTCGCGTGTGGCTACGCTGTTCAGACTCAGACTCTAACACAAACTACAAGGAAGCACCAAAACCGCAAAGTTATATCTAGAGAAGCCCGTCTTGCAAAACAGTGTTGGCGGTGGTCGTAGTCCACGGGCGAGACTGTGGCTTTGGTCTCCAGAACCGGAGTCTCTGCTCTACTGTGCTCCGCTGCTCCTCTGCCTGCTTGCCTTCACTCACACACCGCGCTCGTTAGCGTACCACCTCACGTTTATGCGCGCACACTCCACACTGCAGAAGAGTTAGTTTAGCTCTGAGAATATCTAGTGAATGTACAGTGGACGTTTGTGCAGAAATAAATGCTGCAGCTCCTCCAGACCAACAGAGGGTTCCCGTGTCTTGTGAAGTGACGGGGCTCCGCAGCGAGTAACGTTATCGTCTCTGACCGGGTGCCGGTGTCTCCCTCCGGCTGCGGTCGGAGACGATAACGTTTCTCTAGGATCAGCCAACTCTAGGATCAGCAGTGATTCATGGAGAGACCTTTGTCTGGTCAGCTAACATTACAGGCAAGCAGGTGATATATAGAGTGATATTGTGGTTTTAGCTGACGTGTGTCACCTCACTGTTTTAATCAATGCTCGTTCATGTCTATGTAGAGCGAGCAAGCGCGAGCCCGACACTGACTTTCGTTGACTTAACGGCCACAGGTGTCGCTGTTAACAAGCATTTCTTAAAGTTACAAACAGTCCCTTTAACAACACAAAACAATGACAATATTGTCCAGAAACCCTCACAGGTACTGCATTTAGCATAAAAATAAGCTCAAATCATAACATGGCAAACTCAAGACCAACAACAGCTGTCAGTGTGTCAGTGTGCTGACTTGACTATGACTTGCCCCAAACTGCATGTGATTATCATAAAGTGGGCATGTCTGTAAACGGGAGACTCGTGGGTACCCATAGAACAAATAATATTTGTTAATAATTTTGAAGGACACTTCCTTAACCTTATTAACTATTAGGTACCCGGTAGCTCATCGAATCCGACCCGTGGCCCTTTGCTGCATGTCATCCTCCCTCTCTCCCCCTTTTATAACTATCACTGTCACTATCAAAAAAATAAAAGCCCAAAAAATAATCTTTAAAAAAACAACTTGTAGTATATAGAACAACTGTATTGTAAGACCAACGTGTTTCAGCTTCTGGCCGTCATCTGGGTCCGAAACGAATTGGTTTTACAATAAAGTTGTTCAATATGCTACAGGTGTTGCTGGAGTTTTGACCTCTTCAGACTTTCTCCCTTCTCCGTGCACCTTGGAAATAGGTGAAGTTGTACCAGAAACCCCCCACTCTGCTCCTATTGTTGTCATTAGTTTTGCAGGTATTGGATCATTGATCAAAGTATTGGACATCCCCAAATGCATTACAATTCATCCTGAGGGAGACATGAATGTGTGTATCAGATGTCATGGCAACCCACTCAACAGTTGTCAGCAGGTGTAACTTCAATAACCTCTTTGTTACTTACGCCTAAAAACACCTGAAGGGGCATCAAACTCAGCATCATCCATACACATTTGCATAGCTTAAAGAGAAAAAGAGACATAGAACAAAAGGAAACAACAGTAAATATGAGGAACTTAAATTATAATACACAGAAATTCTCAGTGTACAAACCACTGCACCAGAAACTAGGGCAGAGTTTGATACAGATACAACAACTCTACAAAAAAACAGAAAGAAACAATTTAATTAATTTAATTTCATATTTGAAAATATAATGATTGCATATTAAAGGGACTATTTGTAACTTTGTACGCGCATAAATGTAGCGGGTCGTCACACATGCGCGCTCGCATATGCGCGTTCGCGTGTAGCCGCTGTACCCTCCTCCTCTGCCTGCTCGCCTTCACTCAGACAGCTCAGCTCGCTCCACCTCTAGACGTGAACGCGCGCTCACTACACACTGCAGAAGAGTTAGTTTAGCTCTGAGAATATCTAGTGAATGTACAGGGGACGTTTGTGCAGAAATAAATGCTGCAGCTCCTCCAGACCAACAGAGGTTTCCCGTGTCTTGTGAAGTGACGGAGCTCTACAGAGAGTTAAGTTGTCTTCTCGTTACCGACCGGGTGCCGGTGTCTCCTCTGCTCTCCGGCTGCGGGCGGAGAGAGCAGAGGAGACACGCTGGAGAGCCCCGCTGCTTCAGCCTGCACTTAGGCAGGAAAAGCCAACACTAGGATCAGATCTAAATCATGTTCATGGAGAGACCTTCGTCTGGTCAGCTAACATTACTGCCAAGCAGCTGAAATATAGAGTGATATTGTGCTTTTAGCTGACTTGTGTCGCCTCACTGTTTTGAGTGATGCTCGTTCAGGTCTATTGAGAGCGAGCAAGCGCGAGCCCGACGCTGACTTTCGTTGATTTCACGGCCACAGGTGTCGCTGTTAAGAAGCATTTCTGAAAGTTACAAATAGTCCCTTTAAATAATGAATATGAGAAATTAATATCTTAACACAGCAACTAACAGTCCATTATGACGTTAGTGAAAGTATAACAACAACTAATCATCAAAATTAGCCCTCCCATATTTAAAGATCAAATGACTCCAGTTCACTTATTGTTTCAATGAATACTCATTCCACCAGTCTTAATGATGTTAACAGTGGTGGAAGAAGTATTCACATCCTTTACTTAAGTACAAGTACCAAAACAGCATTGTAAAAGTACTCCATTCCAAGAAAAAGTCCTGCATGAAATATCCTACTTAAGTAAAAATACATAAGTATTAGCAGCCAAATGTAGTTAAAGTATTAAAGTAAAAGTACTGGTTTGGTCCCTCTGACTGATACATTATTATATATGACATCATTCGATTATTAATACCGCAGCATCACTGTGTAAGCAGCATGTTACTGTTTTAGCTGCTGGAGGTGGAGCTACTTCTAAATAGTGTGCTGCCGGGATGATGTATTTTTGTAGGCCAACCAGGAAGTTAGCATCACCTTGGTTCCTTTGACAAAAAGCCAATGTGATTTTTCCATTGGATTTTGGATTATTGGAGAATATAAGCTCTGTGGAAAACAAACTTTTTACATACTGAAACGTTTTGTTCAGCAAGATAATCTCCATAAATGAACACCACTTTTATGTTTTTTGAAGCGTGAATGCGATCACCAGAAGTAAAAAGCTAACGTTAGGCTATAAACAAACTACACCACGGTCGCATGACTGCAAGTACACAGAAAGAGGCTGTAAAGGAGGACGAGTCGGCGTGATGACGTTTAGTAGTCTCATCTAGGCACTTGTTAGCACCCGCCTTTTTTAAGACACATAAAGGCTTCAAAATTCACAGGATATTTATTGATGTATTTTATATTGTAGAACAAAACGTTAAAATCTCTTCAGCTTGTGTTGACCACAGAACTTAATTCAAGCATCTAACTAAAAACCAATTGACTTCCAGACGAGGGAACCGGAAGTACTAAAATGCTAACTCATTTCCGCGTATTAGGACTCATTCCTGTAGCACTCTATTTCCCTCTGAGATATCGTGGAGTGGAAGTATAAAGTAGCATAAAATGGAAATACTCAACTAAAGTACAAGCACCTCAAAATTGTACTTAAGTACAGTACTTGAGTAAGTGTATTCCACCCTGAATGTAAATAATGGAACGTGGGACCTGTGTGCATGTGTCTACTTACATTCATCATCACAACTGGACAGACACATACCCTGTGGCACTGGAGGCGTGTTGGGACCAGCAAGTTTCTTCTTTTTATTAGAGAATAACTTTGGCTTGAAACTCTTAGCTCCGCTAATTGAATGCATCACAGGACCACAGCCCATCAAATACGGCTGAACAGAAGAGGACATAGTTAAACACTGCGGCATATAGGCCATGAACCCTTTGAAAAAAAGAAGAAAAAACAAAGAGTATGAGGTCAAGACGAGAATTAGTGAACAAAACATATCAACTTAACTATCGGTTTCTGAGCTTATTACAATGACTAACAATAAGAAGTTAAAAATACTACTTAAGATATTCAAGGCACCCTTCAGCGCCGGTATGAGAGGCACCAAAGAGTATAGAAGCAAAGAGGCGAAACTCTGGTGCTTTTTTGACAACAGCTGCTAGATGGCGCTGCGGTAGCCGGTGCCGCCATTTTGGACTGAAAAGCCAATGAATCAGTGGCCATGAATGTATAAAGACACGTTTGTAGGATAATTTTTTTCGAGGTAAATCAACTTCCCAGTACGAACACTTAAAAAGCCCTCATTTAAATCATTATGTCCTAAAAGTTGTAAAATTAACAAATAGCTGAATCCAGAGTTATTTTCCTCGGCATAAAGAACGTGCATGAGAACGCGTTGTATCTCTTAAGTAGAGGGTAACTTTTGTACTTTTTTTTTCTTGGAAACACTCACTTGCTGTTGGAATATTTCTGCGCACCAGAGGTCCTTGAATCGCCTCGCCGTTGCCTTTGTTGACAGCAATGAAGGCAGTGAAGGCACTGCTCACTCCTGATTGGACACTGAGCTCCACCACCTTCTTCTTCACTCCTTTCTCTGGTTCTCCTCTGCTCTCTCTCTCCTCCATCTCCAGGGAGCGAATCAGAGTCCGAGCAGCCAACCTGTGGACTGTTAATCTGCAGACAGGAAAGAGATGTGGACATAGATTTATCATTTTAAAATAACCCCCCTAATTATTTTCCCCATTCATCTGTTTCCTACAGGTATACCAGCGCATCCTGTTGAGGATCACAGAGAGCTGCAGCCTAACCCAGCACATATCGGGTGAGAAGGAGGGTGCACCCTGGACAATAACATAACCTTTAATGTTATGTATCAGCACAATATTCTTCTATTAAATAGTGTCATGTTACGGTTTTATTTCATCTAAATAATTCATTTAACTCAACATTTGTAAGGTCAGGACCACAGTGCTCTTTTACCCAGTGTCCTCTGCAGGTTTGAGATTGAAGTGGAGCTGGTTCTGAGAGGGATGACCTGCCAGGCTGTACTTCACCGTCACACAGCCCTCTGCTGCGTCTGAGCTCTGAGAAAGCATTACAGTGTTAGAAAACAAACAATTTATATATAATATATATTATATATATATAAAAGGACTGCCAATCGATTAAAATAGTTAATTGCGATTAATCGCAACGTTTTTATCTGTTCAAAATGTACCTTAAAGGGAGATTTGTCAAGTATTTAATACTATTATCAACATGGGAGTGTCAAATATGCTGTTTTATGCAAATGTATGTATATACGTAATATTGGTAATCAATTAACAACACAAAACAAGGACAAATATTGTCCAGAAACCCTCACAGGTACTGCATTTAGCATAAAAAATATGTTCAAATCATAACATGGCAAACTGAAGCCCAACAGGCAACAACAGCTGTCAGTGTGTCAGTGTGCTGACTTGACTATGACTTGCCCCAAACTGCATGTGATTATCATAAAGTGGGCATGTCTGTAAAGGGGAGACTCGCGGGTACCCATAGAACCCATTTTCGATCACATATCTTGAGGTCAGAGGTCAAGGGACCTCTTTGTAAATGGCCATGCAAGTTTTTCACAGCCCTAATATATACATATATATATAAACACACACACACACATATATACATATATACTGTATAAATACTGTATATACAATATGAGATGGTGCTGCTCTTACCTGTCCAGTGAGCTGGGCGTAAATCAGTGACCTTTGACCCTGGAAAAGTGCTGTGATTGGTGGAGAGAGAGCAGTGACAGAAACTCCTTTTGGCAAATCCCAGGTGACTGAGATGTCCACCACAGCTGGTTGCAGAGCAAAACGCAGCGACTGCATCACCTGATGAGTAACAGTTCACAAAAAGTTTGGGTTTTTACTAAATGTATTTACTCACATTTGTAATCATGTTTCATTAAAATGGATAAAATGACTGTGACGTCTTACTTTGGGTTGCATCCTGTCAGTCCCTGTGATGAACTGAGCGTGACCTCCTCCTTCCTTGGCCAACCCGTTGATAAGAGCAGAGCTGGCCCCTTCCCCAATCCCAAAAGAGAAACACCTACAACACAGTAGTTTTGTTCTTAACACACACAGCATTTGAACATGAGACATAATCTGGGAATAGTGTGGGTGTTGTGGTTTTGGTGGTTTCACCTGTGGGAACCTGAATTCTTCTTCACCAGATTTATAACGTCTTTGGTGTTCCCCACCTCTCCGTCAGTAAAGACAAATAGCTAGGGAGGACAGTTTACATATGACTTTAAGTTACACCCAGAAGAAAACAAGCAGAATGTGTTGAGTCATCCACATAATTCTCTGAGAGCTGTGTTAGATTGTTGTTTCAGCAACACAAGTGGTTTTAAGGGTAAAGTGTAAAGAACAAGGTGTGGTAAGAATGAACCTGTTCAAAAACAGAAACAGTAGGAAGTTCTGACTGAGTGGTGTGATATTATTACTGGCAAAGAATATTTGTACAGCCTGTTTAACATGTTTGTGTGTGTGTTGCATGTATTTATGTACTTGTCTAGGTTGATTGGGAATGCAGGGCTGGCTGTAAATGCCTTTGAGGGGCTGAAGGATCTCTGTTCCTCCCAGATTAGCCTCCATCTCCTCAACTTTTAGCAGAGCTTCCTCCATGGTCTTCTGGCCGTACTCCACACTCTTACTGCCAACACACACACACATACATGCACCAGTGAACACATACATGTACAAGCATTGAAACCAATTTGCTTGACCGAGCGACATGAGGGAGTGACTCACGGGAAGATGTGTTGAAAGCTGGACCCGAAACTGTAGATGTTGAAATAGCAGCCCATCGGTAAGCTCTTCAACAGGAGCAGCAGAGTATCCTTAAAGGAAGAGAGAAAAGACAGGTGAAGGACACTGTGTGAGAGGAACACTAGGAATGATTTTATGATATGTGAAATTACATCATGAGTACCCTGGCACTCTTGATACGTGGCCCCTGCATACTGCCAGATCGATCCAATAAGAACACAAACTCTCCACATGAGGCGACTGAAGACATCACAGCCTTGGAGAACTCAGGGTACAGGCTCAGCATCACTACTGGATCACCCATCAGAGTGCCTGAAACGCAGAGGAGAGACAGAAAATAATGAACACAAATCTGGATTTCATCATTTATTAAAATCAGTTGGAGGATGAAGGTAATGAACTTTTTATTAGCAAAGTAACAGCCTCACTAATTTGCACTCACCAGGCTTGGCAGAGGCCTGTCCTGCCTCCACCACAGCAGTGGGCTGGTGGGCATCTTTGTAATAAATCAGCAGTTCAACATCTCTGTCAAACTTGTGTCCTGCAGCCAACTTGACCTGCAGTTCACAAAACACACTCATAAATATAAATACTGTGATATATGTTGTTCTCAGTAATGAGTATCATTAGCACTCTACCTACCGTGGCCTGGGTTTGCTCTGTGTTGAGGTACTGGAGAGGGTCCAGGGGACATTTGGACTCTACTTTAGAGACTGGACGAGGAGCGGACACTCGGGCAGAGAAAGACAGACTGTAGGGCACCAGAGAGGCTGGAACAGAGGTCACCTGAACGTTGCCACCTCCACTACCTTCACTCCCTGTGAACAAAGTTAGAAACGCTATAATCTGGAACGCCCTGGTAGCCGAGGCCCCAAAGAAAATCTTAAAAATTAGCATTAAATTACATTTAAGCAGCAGTGAGACCGTAGAAGGAAGAACATTTCTAAACTAAATAATAGTTACCAGTAAAACTAAAACAACACTGAGAGTTTACAGCATGCTAGCTGCTCCGTGGGCAGTACTTATGAGCAGCGGAGCTTTAAGCTAAGCAAGGGATAATGTACAGATAGCCGGTCACTGTTGTGAAATAAACCCCGACAGGGCGATGTACAGAGGGGTGGGTTTGCTTCACATCAGTCACAAGGTATGTGATTGTTGCAATAATACCCTTTATATGGACAGGTGTGGTGTATGCTGAAGCTTGCAAATTGCCCCACTGTGGGACTAATAAAGGGATATTTCATCAGGGCTACTGATGAAGGTGTTGGCTGGTTTTCCTACCCTGAGGTTGGTAGCGAGGGTTGAGCACAGCAGGCAGACAAAACCTCAGCCCTTCATCAGCCTGCACAGCCAGCTCAGTGACGTACTCCAGCCTGATGGAGGCGCTCTCTCCTGGAGGCAGACTGCCCACACTCAGAGAGAAGATGTCTGGACTCTGCTCACTCTCCTCCAACAGGAAGGCCTGCTGACCGGAGCTCAAAGCATCGTCATACTCCTCACGAGCCTAAAGTACAGATGACACATGTGAGCAACATTCACTGTGTTTAAAAGCTCCATTAGTGTGAGTACGTGTTTACTGTCCAGCTCACCTTTTGTTTCTCCTTCACCTCAGCTACAATCTGCGTCTGTCCAATCTTCGCACTGAAGTGACAGACGGCAGCATCTCCAGGCAGAGGGAAGACAAAAACTGCCTCTAGTGGTTTGTCCTCCTTGTTCTCATAGTTCAGAGTGGAGACCACAGTAGCCACATGGTCCTTCACCTCCAGCTCCACCTCCACACTCTTCAGAGGAACTGACCCAGAAACACAATGAACACAGGCTGTGTGAAAACTTGGTGTGTGAAAAACAAAATGACAGTCCGTGAATGGTTAGATTTTATCCTTCCCCTCTACCATAAATGTGTACATTGTACACGCCAATATATTCAGACCTAGAATCATTCTTGCACATGTAAAACATAATATACAGATTGTACATGTCTTCTAACAGCTCTGTACCTGGTTCCTTATTGGCATTGAGCAGACCACAGCAGTTCACCATCATGCCTTTTTTAACAGGTTACACTGTCAAGGAAGTTATTGCTGTAAAAAACAAAATGGTAAAGGGACTTAAACTCTGTTATGTTAACCGTTGTACATGTTATGAAACGATGCATTTCAATTTCCTAAAACAAGGCTGTCATGTGAGCTACATTTAAGTGCAATGTGATGAGTTATGCTTTCCAGATTAGCCAGTGAAATGAATCACAGTATGACATGTGTGAGCTCAGTAGAAGTGAGGAATCACACCAAAAAAAATGACAACTAATATTTCAATTATTATTATTATTATTATTATTATTATGAACCTGTGGATCCGGTCTGCAGGACAGATAATAAAGCCTAGAGCACACAGCGCGCATCATGCTCGCGTGACGGCAACGTCGCGTGTTGTTTTTTATTTCGGCGTCCATGTTAACAGGTTAGAGTGGACACACTGCCCGCATGAGACGCACGTCAGACGCGCGTCAGACGTGCGTCTATTTTATAGAATAGAAGGCTCGCCTATTTTTCACGCTTGCCGCTTACCTCTCGGCTGCGTCTCCCAGCAGCAACAGACAGTGAAGGTGATCTATTGACAGTATATGAGCAAGATTACTACAGTTTCCATGTCTAGACATCTGTAGAATATGTCACTGACCATCAATATTTTACACTTCCTATCTAGATTTCAAAATAAAAGTCCTCTAGCGTTTTTAGTGCACAGAATCATTCATTCATTAACACAATGCTTTTATTCTGAAATACTCTAAATAAAGCAGTTGTCTGCTTGCAGGTTTCCATCAAGTTAATATAGTACAGGCTTTTAATTATGTAAACACTGTAGTAGTCATAGCAGAAACCCTACATATGCTATACATATAATAGACTGGGTTAATAGGTTATAAGAACATCAGGTGATAGTTGGCAGTATTTTTCCGATGCGCTCTCTCTCTCTCTCTCTCTCTCTCTCTCTCTCTCTCTCTTTCTCTCTCTCTCTCTCAACAAACACCACGTAACTTTATTGTTCTTTCTTTTAGAGGTGTTATTTAATTTTTTTAAAGATATTTAATAATAATTTTCGTTTTCTAAAGGTTAACAAATAACGAAACTGTTTATTTTGCTTTGTTTTATAATAATAAAAAAAACACTTTACTTATATTTATCATTCTGAAATACTTCAGGTGTTTTTCTCCATCAAGGCGCAGTTCAGCAACAAGGTGGTGAAAAGCTCCAAGTTGCCTGAGATGTCGGAACATCAGCATTTATAATGTAAATTGCTGTCCCGCCCCAGATGTAAATTAAGTCGTTTTCGATAAAAGCCGCAACCTGGAATGCTGTAGAACAGGAACCCGAAACCCCCTGGAAATGTTGTTTAAAACTGTGCCAGTCAAAGTGAAGAGGGATTGCTGTAGGCTCTCTCTTACTACTAATGTATTTATTTATTTTTTTGTATTAATATATAGCCCACAGAAATCCCTCTTCACTGTCAATGAAGAGGGATTTATATATATATATATATATATAGCCCATAGAAATCCCTCTTCACTGACAGAAAAGAGGGATTTATATGGGCTATATATTAATATTTATGTATGAATTTATTTGCTTGTTTTTAATAATATTTACAAATTACCACACAGTTCTTACCCTTTTTTGTCTTAAATAAATATAAATCACATTTATTATGAAGTTAAATGGCCATTAAAAGGCAAACTCTATGTAGAAAGAAAGGGCTGTCAGCAACAGCAAAAACACAGCTGACAGGTAGCTGAGACGCTCCCAAGACGTGGGTAACTCGCGTCTAGTGTGAACACCCTAGGTAGGCATGACACGGCCACGACGTGACGCTGCCATCAGGCGAGCCTGAAGCGCGCTGTGTGGCCTGGGCGTTAGTAAAATCTTATCTTAAAAAAATATACCAGATATAAAAATAAGTAATTCATTAATTAACCTACTGCAGGTTATACAGTCAACACACATATTCATATCATGAAAACAATATATCAGGAGCCTACCTCTGCAAAGAAAGTGTTCTCTGCTGCAGACGCGTCCAGAGAGGAATATCAGACCAGGAAGTCTTCTGGTTGTTGATCTGCTGTCAAACCAGAGCCACACCTACCTATGACGCACCTGGCAGGTTGCCATGCCGACCACAACCTCTCCCAACCTCAGGAATGCTGCTCGGCATGACGTCATGCACACAGCTGTTGATGCTCTACCGGTTACGTATGTTTTCGCTTTGAAATGAGACTTTAATAAACAAGAAAACCCCAAAAACAAACATGTGTTTTTGTTATTTTTCTTTTGTTCCGGGTTTCCGCTGTGTGCGCATGCGCAGTCTGATCTGCAGAGTCACAGCTTGCACGCAGTTTCAAAGTAAAAGTTAATTAGAGTTAACTAGTGATGGGAATTCCGGCTCTTTTTAGTGAGCCAGATCATCTGGCTCAGCTAACCAAGAAGAGCCGGCTCTTTCGGCTCCCAAACGGTTCTTCATTTTACCACTTCTGCCCTTTTATATTTCAGCCAAATTTAGCGCTTTTTTGACCTTTGATTAGTATGTGTGCACATATATCACTTAAATTCTTCAATATAATTATACTAAACCTTATAATTTCCAGAATATCATGTTTACATGCTGCTTCGTTTCCGACTGTCACTCATCTTGTGTGCTATTCGCGCACCGCACTCCTCTCTCTCTTTCTCTCCTCCTCTCCCTCCTGCTCTGTACCTGTAGACCATCAGTGCTCGCTGCTTGATGGTATGATCCTTGTCTGTCGTCACCTGATTGGTCGCACGGACGTCAATAACATAACATTCAGTCACAGTCAGTGCATGGAGTGCCTGTGGAGCGGAGAAGATCATCCTGTCATTCTGCCTTGAATTAATTAAAGAAAAAAAAAAAAAAAAAACGTCTCTCGGACGGGAGCCGGCGCTTATCGTTCACTTTTCAAAGAGCCGGCTCAATGAACCGGCTCGTTCGCGACCGACACATCACTAGAGTTAAGCAGCTTCATCAGTGAAGACACAGATTTCTGTCTGAGGATGTGGTAGAGAAGCAACAGCATCTCTTGTACTTTGTAGGCTATGTGGTTGTTGTGGTGAAACTGGAGACTGCATTCAAAATCTAATACTTTTTCTTTTTACTTTCAGTACATACTGCAACTGCCCCTTACAAAGTACGTACTGTTGCAGTATAGATAGTGCAGAAGAGACTGTTAAAAATGAGTATAGTGCAGGGTAACTCCAGCAGCTCAGTCTATGAAAGTGCACTGTGTGCATTATTGTCTGTCCTGCAGACCGTCCTCCTTTGTCCCCCTTACCACAGCTGAACAGGAAACATGTACTGACTTCACCTGTAGCTGGGCGGTTTAGTCAACACTTGTGGAACTGCATGCATTGCAAACTCTCTAAATGTTTTTTTAGTTTTTACCCATCCTTCCCCAACTCTGGTGCTGTGATTCTGTGCGGTAAAGCCTCCCACTGATCTACTTTCATTTTCTGAATCACTCATCAGATGAATACAAAAAACAAAAACGGACACGTGTTTGTGGTTTGCAAAGGGGTTGCAATGAAACCTACCATGAACTCAACCCTTCAAATATTTCTAAACTGTTAAATTCTGATAAAAGTTAGTTGAGAAACATACCAGAACCAAACCCTTGAAACAACAGACCAAAGCTGAAAAATGCCCCAATCATTCACTTCTTCTTCTTTTACAACATTCAGTCCAACAAACTGAAGTTCAACACTGTCTCTAGCGTTGGCTAGCAACTGATGCCCTTCTTCGCATTGCTATTAGAAATGTGGGTAACTAGGGAGAGAGGAAGGGGTTGTAGTGTTTTCAGTTGTGAAAAGCAGTGGTTTTGGTTTTGTGAGGAAAAGAGAGAGTGATGGATGGAGGGCAGGGGGGTTGGGGAAGGCCTAAGCTGAACGCCCTGTCTGGTAATATATGCGGCCCTATTGTGGTGAATCAATGCACCGTGAAATAATGGGGGGCAAGGAGGGGCACCGGGCTGTAGGGGAGCTATGACGAGATGTCTTCTGCCTCATGGTGTGCCCCCTAAACGCTAAGAAATGCACCCAAGACCCCTCAGACTCTTATCCGAGTTAAACAGAGTGCTTCTTCCATTCATATCTTGGTTGTTATTTTTCTTACTGAGGAGCCCAAGGACAGACAAATGTGAAGACTCAATCATTTTTGTGACACAGACAGGACTGCTGTGATACTGTGCACAGTTTCCTCTGCATACAGGTTGCGGTGAAAGTCTACGCTGTCACATGAACGTGTTCATCTGCACATACAGGACAGGCACGTCTCTGCTGCTAAATGCTGCGGAGTCTGAACAAAATCTACAGAGAAAAGTCGACCACGATGAACCGAGGTGAGAACATTTTTATTTTGTGTAGAAAGTAGCTTTAAGCAAAAGTTTGTAGTTTCCTGGTGATATACAAACCATAATTTAAAAAATAACTATACAGCATGAGCTAATTTTAGTGATAAAAAAGATTGTTTGTACATTCTTAGTTGACATTATTGCACTGTGATGAAGGAGGAAGTTTGTTCTAGATAACATACTTTATGTCGTAGTTTGTTGATGCGCAAACTAAGCAAAAGATGAGCAGTTACGTATAAAAATGTTTAAAAAATGATATTAATAATCAGTGTACGAGTGTCAGATAATGAGTGAAAGGAGGAGACCACGCCAATCAATTAAAACTGCTGCTTAGAGGGAGCAGAGGGAGCAGTTGTTTATAGGCCTCAAGCTTTGTTTCGGTCTCCCCTTGTGAAAGCACAGACTATGAGAACAAAACCAAAGTATCTGAATAAAGATGACAAAGAACAATAGCAGCCTCTGTACAGACAAAGCTGAGAAAAATGTGGGTTTTTTTGGGGTGGTGGTGGTGAGGGGTTAAGGAGTGGGTGATGACAGAAGAGGACACATGGATGACTGGCACAAACTGATCAAATTAGCACAAAACACTACTGAACAATAGGGGTTAGGTCATTTCATATCCATCCATTTAGCAAGCAGTAAGTGCTTTTTACATGACTATGTCATGACTCATCAAAGAACTCACTTGGTGATTGTTTGAAGTAACATTTTCAACATGCCAAACAGGCAACGGTTACAGCTTCAAAAATAAAAAGCATTAACTAAAAAGGTGAAATTAGATTCATTAAAGCTGATATATATACATATTTTATATTAACAATGGATCAAATCAGTGTCTGAAATGAGTCAGTACTCACCAGTACTGAGTACCACCACTTCTGATTTTTGTCCACATGAGTACCGTTACTTCTTACGGTGGCGTACTGCCACTCCTGGTGAGTCTAGGTGTGCACCTCTAAACACCTGCATAACTGCATCTCCTGCAACTGGTATTCCTTCCTATAATCCAATTTAATCTGTAGGCCAACCCATCAAGTTGGTTTTATTGTAGCATACTGTATATGCAATATTATATTTGTGTAAAATTTGATTTGTTTCAATAGCTACGTAAAAAAGTTTTCATTAACCAAATATACATTTATGTACAAACTGTGGAAATGTATGTTGTATGTAGGCCTAATGTATGTAATGGAATGAAATGCATACAAAAATACATTTGAAGTAGGATATAGTAACAAGATATATGCATAAAAATAAATATATCCAAGAGACATGCGATGATCACGTCATGCAACTGTTGAATTAGGGTACTGGCACCTTTTTTGATCAATTCAGACACTGGATCAAATGACTATAATGTGACAGATTGTGCTCATAATGATGAACCCACAGATGATTATTACGTGACCCTGCAATTCCCTTCAGCTCTACAGAGTATTTGAATCTATTTTAGTTCATAGTTTTGGTTTTCAGGTCCACAACTTGACTGTTTCTGTTCACTTCTAATACTCAGCAGGCAGCTGGTTTTCGAAAAAAAGGCTGGGATAAACTGACTGTACGCTACCTGTTCAGCACCGTCCCGTAGAAACGGTGGACAGACAAAGTTAGCAACTAGCTGGTGAACATAATGGAGCATTTAGAAACTAAGGAGCGAGGAGCTGGTGGGGACTGAAAGAGAGCTAAAAGGAGAGTTGGACTTACATTAGCCAAATGAATGCTAATGTTCCTATACATCTGCTGTATGTGTAAATGGCAGTTTGTCACCATATCAACTTCACAAGGTGATATGTCAATATTGTAGTAAGTAAAGTGTCACCCTTTATTTCAGGTAAATTTCCAAAGATAATTTGGAAACTGAGACTTTAAAGTCTTGATTTAAAAGATTTGTTATGTAAATAATTGGCTAATTCTAAAGCTATTACATTTAAATTTAAAAGCTGGCCTATGCTATCTGCCATGCCTATTAAAAACCATCAAATTGGATACAAGAGTGTATTTTGTATTGTAACTGATTTCTTTTATGTCATGCAGGTAGGATGTGACCTACTCACCCAATCTTCAAAACACAATGTCACAGGGCAGAGGAAGAATTTTGGAAGGGAGTGGAAAGCAGATGCACTTGTTTATTCTCGCTTATCTCCTCCTCCTCCTGGCTTTACCCTGCATGGGCTTCCTCCCCAACTTCTGGTCTCGGGTGTTAACGCTGTCCTGGGACTCGCACACGCACCAGTACATCACAGAGCGGGCCATTCTCAACGTCACCATGGAGACCGTGAGGGACACCAGAGAACACCAGGGGAACCATGCAGAGGAACAGGTGAGTTATTGTATTAGATTCTGAACAGTTTCAATGAATTAATTCATATCACATTATGATATTTGAGCACAGACCTACCTCTCATTCTAATGATGATAAAACATCCCTCCCAGGTCAGACTGGGCCGTGGCTTCTGGAGAGCTGTGGGAGAGGTGGTGAAGTCCAACGCAGCCATGGACTCCTTGAGCTCCACCAAGTCCGACCCAGTGTACCACTTTGATTCGGAGCGTGTGGACAGCGCCATGGGGATGTTACGTCAGTTCTGGTCTCAGACTCTGCTCTCAGTACGGGCCAAAGAGTACCAAAGTGCTCGTCAAAGCTTGGGCCAGCTGTTTCACGCCCTGCAGGTACACAGCAGCACTGTAAAGAAGAGTCAGAGGATGTATGGATGAAGAGAGCAGTGGAAGTTGATACCATGCTTCCAGTTGTTGGCCTCTTGTAGGAGCATAAAGGCTAATATTTGGCCATTAAACTAACCTCAAGGGACACTACATGCAATATCAACTCTGATTAGGAAGCAGCAGAACAAATTTAAAACAGTTCGGCCTGTCAGACTATTACAGACAATGGTAATAGAGTGGTGCAGGAATAAATCCTAAAACCCGGATATGAGTTAGCATTTTAGCACTTCCGATTCCCTCGTCCGGTAGTCAATGGGTTTTTTGAATGGGTTTTTGGTTAGATGCCTGAAATAAGTCTGTGGTTAACACAAGCTGAAGAGATTTTAACATTTTGTTCTACGATATAAAATACGTCAGTAAATATCCCACTTGTTAATATTGAAGCTTTAACGTGTCTCAAAATAGGCGGTTGCTACAAGTGGCTAAATGAGACTAAACGTCATCACGCTGACTCATCCGCCGTTACAGCCTCGTTGTGTATTTGCGCTCATGGTATAGTTTGTTTATAGCCTAACATTAGCTTTTACTTCTGGCGAATGAATTCACACTTCAAAAATCATAAAAGGGGTGTTCATTTGTGAAGATTATCTTGCTGAACAAAACATGCAAATATCATAAATGTGTGTTTGCCACAGAACTTATTTCCTGCAATAATCCAAAACCCAATGGAAAAATCCCATTGGCTTTTTGTCGAGGGAACCAGGGAGATGCTAACTTCCTGGTTGGCCTACAAAAATACATCATCCCTGCAGCACCTTATAAAAGCTGCATTGCTTCTAAACAACATTGTTTTACAATTTGAGAACAATCTTCATAGGCACTCGTAAATACACACAATACAATAGCAGGTTTAAATGCAGAAGGAAAACAATTTGTAACATGCAGCTTATGTTTAACAATTCAATGGGAATTAACAGGAATTTATGGAAATGAAATGGAAATATCGGGGTTAATTTCTCAGGCTGCATTCATATGTAGATAAAAACAAAACCTTTACCATTATCATAAGCGGACATAACGCATTGATTTGCCGAATAAATCCAATTAATTTGTCAAATACATACTATGTGAATGTACCATGTGGTGAGTTAATGTTTTATCTTTCAAACATCTGTTATGCCAGGACTTCTACAGCCACAGTAACTGGGTTGAGATGGGCCAGCGCTTCATTTACCTCCACCTGCTGCAGCCGGAGGAGCCCGCCATCCCTGTGGCTGAAGGTAATTCTTCACATCACATTACAAAGATTATCACATCAAAAAATTATCTTTGGGAGATGATTCCATTCCTATATATAGAATCTCTTAGTGTTATTACCGTGTTATCGCCCAGCCTTAAGGGACACATGGGCTTTTCCAGTTAGGTTCCTTATAGGATAGGCAAAACATTTATTGTGCTCTAGATCAAAATATAAGAACAAATAATTAGATTAGTACTACATTTGGAGTCATATGTTCTTATACGGTATCCTTTATATTCTCTGCTTCTTAGCATTTTTATCTATTGCAGTATATTGTGATTACCAAAATCAACACAGACTGTGGCCTTGACAACTGTAGTGTTGTATTTTTCCTCTGGATGGTTGTCAGAGTGATGCATTTGTCACTGTTCATTTTCTGGCAGCAAATATGTCGACCCAAATGCAGACACACAGGCATGTCAGGTTGACTTAGAGCTAAGCTCACAAGATGAGAGGTCAGCGGTTCATCAGTGGAAAAGCAGTTTTAACAGGCAACAATCTGACTGGTTCTGCAACCACACCTAGCAGCAATGTAGACATTATGGCCACTTATGGATGTTAATGACAGTGGAAAACAGGTGTGTAGGCAGGTGACTGATGGGCAGAAAGCAACTAGTGGATAAGTGAGGCATGACCGGGTCTGAAAAGTTCAACACTTGTAGCCTAATGTACTAATATTCACTTGAGTAAATTAGCTATGCAGTATATTCTTAAATAAATCAATTCAATCTCTGGATACATACTTTTCAGTTTAACATAATCATCACCACTTCAGAGAAATGGGGGGGGGAAAAATCAATAAAAGTATTATGCTTCGAAAGTTCAAAATAAAAGCCAACAATCTGAGTTAGAGCTGCAACGATTAGTTGATTAATCCATTAGTCGACTATTTTGACAATCACTTGTTTCAGCCATATTTCAAGCATACATTCTGGTTCCTTCTCAAATGCACAGTTGTCCAAGTTGGTGCCCCCATGGTCGAACAAACCACAGCAAGTGCCCTCTTCGATGTCCCGATGGTAGATAAAACATGATAAAGTGCCCTCATTATGGAAGAAAAGGCCTTTCAATCCCAAAACCCAAACAAAGATAATAGCAAAGTATTTATGTTTAAAAGAAGGTTTACTGCTGCTGTAATGATGTGGAGCTTTAATGGGCCTCACTAGACTAACGCCTCGTCCTTTCTGTCCACAGAAGACACTCCTACCTGTATGGAGTGCTTCAGCACCACCTGTCGAGGCAACCTCCTGCCAGGGATGACAAACACCCAGCGAGACACCCAGCTGCTCACCACGGGCTACTTCAGCACTTTCCCTCCAAAACCTCACGGTATACGGCAGTGAAACTTCAGCCAGCAACAGCTGCAGTCCTGATAAAAAAGCAAAAAAGGAATTTTACTTTTCAAACTCTCTCTACCGTATAAAGCTTTAAAAGACTGTTTCTTTTTCAGGCAAATGTAGTCATGGAGGTATTCTGGACAGTAGCCGCTATCTGGGGGCCAAAGGGGGCATCAACAAGGACAGCACCTCACCTCTCTTCTCCCCTCACCATTATCTGCATGTGGAAGCTGCCAATTTGGCTACAGAGGCCACCCTGAGCGTACTGAGAGACCTCAGAGACACCGTGGGCCATAAAACCTTCCTCAGGTAGGTTTTGACAGGTAGTTCTTGTACTTCCCCAAAGAGAAAATGCAATAGGCTCGCATTAATTGGTAAATATGTTGTATCAACTACAAACAATATATTATTTCAGCTGTTGAGTGTATGAAGTTTTTCGTCTAAACGTTCTTTGACAGGCTCTTCAGTGTGAAGCAGGTCCCTGCGTTGGTGTTTGTCATGGACACCACAGGCAGCATGTTTGAGGAGATCACTGCTGCTCGCTACCGGGCCCACTCCATCATCCAGAGCCGAGCCAGCAGCGCTGGGCAGCCGGGCACCTTTGTGCTTGTGCCCTTCCATGATCCAAGTGAGGGTGTAACAATCAGCTTAAGTTTTAAACCTAGTTACAATTATAATTCAAGAGCGATACTGCTGGTTAAAAGAGGAAATTGAACGAATTTGACATTTCTATCTCCTGTACTCTGCAGAGGTGGGACCAGTGTATGAGACTGATGACCCAAACCAGTTCATGCAGCACATGGAGGACCTGATGGCGCTGGGAGGAGGAGACGAACCAGAGATGTGTCTCTCTGCCGTTCAGGTAAATTTAGATTTGGTTTCTATTGTAATACTTTAAAGTGATCAGGAGTGATCACATGTACAGTATGAGAAGGCCGCTAATTTCCCATCTTGCTGTGTGTTTTCAGCTGGCGCTCACTCACAGTCCACCACTGTCAGAGATCTTTGTATTCACTGATGCCTCCCCTAAAGATGCTCACTTGATTGATGTGGTAAAGGCCCTCGCACTGGAGAAACAGAGCAAGGTAGGTTTTGATTTTTAACATTTTCTGCAGCTCATCCGACGGCTAAATAAAACACATTTGAATGCAACATCTCAGATAAAAAGAGGTTTCACCTGACGACATTAACAACACAAACAATTCATGACAGTGAAATTAATTTACAAATTGGGAAGAAGTTATCTGATACTGATTAAACTGCTTGGATTAGCATTCCATAAATTGCATTTTAGGATGGATTTTGCTCTGTAATGAACTTAATGAGTGCACCCCTCTTGTGTCTTATACTGTGCATGTATTATGAACGGGAACTGCGACAGCAAGGCGACTGCAATCAAGCAAGTTGTAGCACGTTTCTTTCAGCTCAACCATTGGTCATGTTATGGGCTGATTCTCCCACAGGTGACGTTTCTCCTCACTGAAGACCCCAAATACACATCAGAGAGCAGACGAAGGAGGAGGAGGAGGAGGAAGAGGGAACCTTTGTCCCCTGATCGTTTCTCTCTCTACTCTTCCCTGTCGTCCCTGTCAGGAGGGCTGACGATATTCACCACCAACACTGACATCCGCAGTGTCTCTGCCATAGTGGAGGACAACACAGCCGCTGACAAGGTGCGGCAGCGAGATCCTTTACTGGGGATTTTACACAGTTGAACCAATTCAAGCGAGTTCCCATAAGGCAAAGTAGGCAATCAGCGGTTCCAATTGTTTTGGGCTTGAGACGTGAAGAGGTAAAATTATGCAGTAGACTAAAACCCCCAAAAAGTTTCAATTTGAGGAAAGTCTGAAAAAATAATTTTCCTACCTTGTTAATTATCTCGAAATCCTTCAGATTTATCTTGCCACCCATTGTGGTTGGGGGTCACAGCAACTGAGCCAAATCATTACTAATGAGTACCTGTCTTTAACTGTATTCACTTTTTGCCCACTTGGAGGCAGTGGAAACAAACTGTAAGTTGACATATTATCATCTTATAAAGTCGTTTTTCATTGCCATCTCCCAGTTTCCTCCCTGGGGCCACAATTCTCCCGTTTTTCTCCCGATTCATGGCAAATTTTCACACTTTTTTTCCTTTTCATCATCTCAATCTGTTTCTGGCACTGTACAGTGTGTATAAGCCCTGCTGTTTCCACCCGGACAACGATAGAGCTACACCAAATGTTGTTTCCCGGTGGAAAAGAGCTGCTCGCTACACAACAAGGTTTAAGCTGTGCTCGTTGCACATCACAGCGGGCAGCGCCCAAAGTTGGGTTTTCCTCGACGCAGTGAAAAGCCGTCACAAACCATTGGAAATAATGGGATTCAGAGTGCAGTGGTGCCACTGTCACATTATGTCTGAAAGGGCCTTCAGTGAGTGGCAGACGGAGAGAGAAATGGAGAGTAACGTTACTAGGAGAAAGAAATACTCGAGCAGGGGCAAAAAATTAATGAATGAATAAAAACTGATGAATATTAGTTTATACCAGAGATTCACACAAGTTCACTCCAGAGGGGCGAATTATTCAGTTTTATTTCCTGAGAATTAAAAGTCAAATTAAAAGTAAGCCTATTTAACATTAAAATGCTGTAGCTGTGTATTTATTATTTTGTTATTTTCATTCTTTAAAAGTCACCAGAATGCAGGAAACAAAGTCTCTGAAACCCCCAGGCCCCCCTCCATTTAGCAGTGACGAATAATGTTCAGCACTGAACATTAATGTTGTCTTTATTATAAGTTGTCTTTATTTTTATTAAAGAAAAATTGATCATAGAGAAAGTCTTCCTACTCTGTTGCCTTCCCCGAACTGTTCAGATATGCTCAGCACATTTTTCCTCCTTCCTCCCCAGGTGACCCTCCTCCATGTGGAAAGTGATCAAGAGTTGATGTCCTCCCATTCCTTCAGAGTTGACAGCTCAGTAAAAAGTGTCACACTTCATGTCACCGGCATCCTTACAGAGTGTATCCTTACCAGCCCATCAGGTAACTGTAGGGCAAAGTTATAAATGATACATGTATAAGCTTTTGATCGCAGCTATATCGAGGCAGCATTAGAACTACAGTGTGTCAACTACACTTTATACTTGCCCATAACGTCTTACAATACCACTACTCTTATTTGCATTTGATAATAAAATAATACCTGTTCATCTTCCTCTCCTTGTTAGACCAAATCCAGTCTCTGTTGATTGAGAAAGGTCCTCTGGCAGAGTTGGAACTCTTCAAGGGTTTGTGCCGCATCAGCCTGCTCTCTCCTATACAGCCAGGCCAGTGGAAACTTCAAGCCAAGAGTGACGGACACCTCACATTCAATGTGATAGGTAAAAGAAGAAGAAAATAGAATTACCACCTTGCGGTTGTATGCCTCCGCCAACCAGTCAAATTGCAGTTTACATCCATCTCTGTCCAAAATGTCATCACTTCATCATTTTATTCTGTTAGACATTTGTGTGAAATTGTCATAATTATCTTTTGAATTCTTGAGTTATGGCCAAAAATGTGTTTTGTGAGGTCAGAGTGACCTTTGACCACCAAATCGAATCAGTTTATCCTTGAATCCAAGAGAGGTTGGGCCAAATTTTTTTTTTTAAATCCACGCAAGGTGTTCCTGAGATACAATATTGTGTTCACGAGAATGGGACGGACATCACCGTGACCTTTGACCACCAAAATCGAATCACTTCATCCTTGATTCCAAGTGTATGAGAGGTCGAAGTAACAAAAATGAATTGATAAAAATCGAGGGGTTTTGTTTACAGCACGCAATTTTTGTTACTTCCGCCCTTCATAAAAGTGGACGTTTGTGCTGAAATTGGAATATTTTCCCTCAAGGTGTTCTTGAGATATCGCGTTCATAAGAATTGGATGATTTGAGGTCAGAGTGACCTTGACCTTCGACCACCAATATCTAATCAGTTCATCCTTGAGTCCAAGAGGATATCACGTTCACAAGAATGGGCCAGACGGCCGTACGGATGGACATCCTGAAAACGTAATGCCTCTGGCCACAGCTGTCGCAGACGCGGACGCTTAAAAACATGTTAGACACATTTGTTATTATTTAACTGCACTTGAACTGAGGAAAGAAACAAATATTTGTCTTTGATCTGCACCCCCAGGTGACAGCAGTGTAGATTTCCTGTATTATTTTGCCACGGTAACCAACGAGACACACCCAGGTCTAGCCAGAGTGGAGGGTAGTCCAGTAGCAGGTAAGAGATTGTGATTTTTCTCTAGTATAATTAGTGATGTATTAGTGACAGTAAGTCTCACAGACAGGAGTGTGCCTACCATTTAGCTGCCTTGTTCCTTATTTGGTTTCCCAGGTGTTCCTGCCTATCTGGTGCTGTCTGTGACGGGCCTGGCTCCAGATGAGGAGGCATCTTTCAGTCATGTAATGCTGCTGGGAGCCGACGGGGAGAGCCTCCAGCAGGTGAAGCTGAACTCCTCCTCCTCTTCATCATCATCATCCTACTCTGTGGAGGAGCTGGTGGGGCGGTTGGACTCTGTTCCCAGAGTCCCCTTCTGTGTTCGACTAACAGGCCGAGACAGCAGAGGAAACAAGCTGGAGAGGGTTTCCGCAGAGATGGTTCAGCCAACTCATGTTCAGATACAGGTAACGCTAGAGAGAGATAAGAGAGACTTTATTGTCATCCATCTATATGTAATGCAGTGTTTCCCTGGTCCCCGGTGCAAAACAAAAGAATGAAACATAAGGTGCAAACAACAAGATACAAGGTACAAACATATAGTGCAATAATAGAAAACACACTTGACTGGATGTGGGTAAAAGCTATTTCGTAGTCTGTTTGTGTGTGTTTTAATTGGGGAGTAAACAGTCCGTGTCCAGGGTGGGTGGGGTCTTTAGAAATACAGCTGGCTTTCTTGCGGAGCCGGCCAGCGTATAGGTCACTGAGGGGGGTAATGTGGTCCCAATCACTTTTTCTGCCATCCTCACCACCCGCTGCAGGTCCCTCCTGTCCTCTACTGTGCAGCTAGAAAACCACACAGTGCAGCAGTAGGTCAGGACGCTCTCAATGGTTGCCCGATAGAAATTTATCAGCAGGTGTTGAGGAAGGTGAGCCTGCTTCAGCTTCCTGAGGAAGTAGAGTCTCTGCTGGGACTTCCCCACCTTATGGGAGATGTTTCTGGATCAGGTGAGGTCAGCCGAAATGTAGACTCCGAGGTATGTGAAGCAGTCCACCCTCTCTACCTCCTCTCCACGTACGCAGAGGGCAGAGTGCTCCACCCGCCTTGGTCTTCTGTCTATTATCATTTCTTTTGTTTTTGTTGTGTTTAAATCCAGGTTGTCATGGGAACACCATTGTGTCAGATGTTAGATCTCCTAATAATTAATATTAATATTAATAATATTCATAACTATGTTTTCATTAGTGTATAATCACCTGAAACTAAGAATCATTGTGTTTTTGTTAGCTTAGAATGAGCCCTTCATATCTACATAGGGAACGGGTCCTCTTCACGGAGTCCGCCATGATGCTCCGCCATGTTTCTACAGTAGCCCAGAACGGACAAACCAAACACTGGCTCTAGAGAGAGCCTTTCATGTTTTTACATTATCTGAAGGCCACCGTAGTTCTCCGACATGCATGTGAAACTGCAGTAATGTGAGCCATTAGGGCAAAACCGTGGTACCGCCAGCTGCCGTCTGACTTCCATTGCTCTTAAAGTAGTGTTATTATGGAGGATGGCCTCTGAGCAAAGTGAATGGTGTTTCCACGGTTTTCCACCCGGCGGCTCACGTTACCACAGTCTTGGAAAGGGAGGAGTGAATGGAGGGGTACTCAGTTGGTTGCAATCTGCAACCACATCGCTATATGCCGCTCAATCCTACACACTGTACCTTTAAACAAGACATGGGCTGCATCTGTTAGCTCCCAGATGCAACAGGCAGAAGTTTTCAACAAAAAAACTGTGATAAACCCACTGAACACTCCCTGTCCAGCACCAAACAGCAAACAGATAGCTTACCAACTAAGAGGGGAACATAGTGAAGCATTTAGCAGCTAAAGAGCCAGATATTTCCCTCAGGAGATAGTGGAAACTAATGAATGCACTTTATACTATAATACTAAAAAAGTGTTTACAGCTTGCTCTGCTGCCCCCAAGTGGACAAAACTGCCATTTTCAGCTGGAGATAAAGAGGACCTATTCTGCTTTTGTGCTATTTTTCCCTTTCCTTTAGTGTGTTATATAGTTGTTTTATTTGCTGCAGCACCGCCGGTATGAGAAAAATAAAGTGTTTTTTGAACATTAAAGCTTGTAAACATGTTCTATGCACCGGAAAAAGAGCATAATAGGTCCTCTTTAAAGTATCTCACCTTTCAAAATGTCTAATTATGAGTTTGGTGGATTTTCTGATTCATACACTTTCACATTGATGTACCTCAACACCATGAGCTTTTTGTGGATAATCTTTCATTGTTTATGTTTCTCTGTCTCTTCAGGTATTGTCTGTCCCCCGCCTGGTACCGGGTCACAGTACAATGGTGGACTTTGACATCCTGAACCATGGCCCTGCCCGGCTCTTCAGTCTGACTGCTGATGACGACTGTGGATATCTTCACAAGAGAGGACCTCACAGGTAGCTCAGCCACAGAGGGAAACACAAGACTAGAGTCATATGAATGTGATATTAGAGAAACACATTTCAGACCTTTTGAGGACTCTTGTCTCTAAATATAGTAGAACTACGAGAAAATGTTTCTTTCTGTCTCTCAGTTTCTATGTCGCAGAACGAGGGTCTTTCCGTGGTCAGGTGGACCTCCTCACTCCTGCCACAGCTCAAGCAGGAGCGACTGTCACCCTTACACTCACTGTGCGCGCTCTTGACTCTCTAGACTCAAATTACGCAGTGGCCTACTTGACTGTGATCCCTCCGGTGAGCATTAACTGAAAACTAATAGGATATACTACATTTGGAGACAACTTTTGTTGTTGCCACTGACATCACTTCCTCTTTCTCTTGTAGGATTCTGACACGTCCCCACCATCCTGCTCCGCCGCACGATTACAGTCCAACTGTTCTTCTATTTGCATCGAGTCCAGCTGGAGCGTATCTCTGGTCGTGTCAGACCGGGGGCGCTCCGGCCTCGCTGCCCTCCAGCTACAGAAGGGTGAAGGTATTCTAACTTTATTCCACAGCCCCCCACCCACGAATGACAGCATGGAAGAGGCCAGTGGAGCCCACCACCATCACCACCACCATCACCACCACAAGGCCAGACTAGAGAAAGGAGAGGCCCCTTTGAATGTATCTGACTGGGTACCATCTCAGCCACTGTGGGTGAGTTACACGTCCAGCTGCTGCTCTGCTCAGGCTGAGCTGCTGGTGTGGGACACAGCTGGAAACATGAAGCGCTGCCATCTGACATCTGGCCAGCAGAGGCAGCTAAGAGACAGGAGTACAGAAACCAACGGAGCTGGACAGATTACACTCACAGGCATCTTCCTCTTGTTGTTGGGTCTGCTGTCGTCTTCTCTGCTTTAACTCGATGTGATTATAGATGTTTTGCAGGACAAACTATGATCACTGGATACCAGCAGCTCACACAAAGAGCTACACAAAAGAGATACAAAAGAGGCAAAGACAGATAAAACGGAAAAAACAATGTAGTTTGAAATAAGTGCACCTCATAGACTGTATATAAGAAGTGGATGTAGTCACCGTGACGTCACCCATTGGTTTGTGGACTGCCGTTTCGAAGCCTCGAGTTCAGCATTTTGGCCGACGCCATGTTGGATTTGTACAACCAGAAGTGACACAAGAGGAGCCAAGTACAACCGAACACTGAATAAGACATTTTCAGGCATCCAAAAATGTTAGAATTAACTTTCATGATCTGAAAACACACTGTGAAAGAGTTAAACTTCTAAGACGAAAACACAGACAACTCCCAGTCCGGACAACGGCGTGGTAGCGACCTGTCAATCACAAGGTAGCCCCGCTCTAAAGCATCCCCTGCTTTATGGTCTATTTGACTCTAAATGGGACCATAATTTACTAAATGAACATCATGCTGTATTGAAGAAGAATTGAAACTAGTGAATGAGACCATAAACTCATGTTTACAATGTTTACTGAGGTAATAAATCAATGAGAAGTAGGCTCATTTTCTCATAGACTTCTATACAATCAGGCTTCTTTTTGTTACCAGAGGAGTCGCCCCCTGCTGGCTATTAGAAAAAATGCAAGTTTAAGGCACTTCTGCATTGGCTTCACTTCTCAGACTCGGAGGTTGCCCGCTGTTGCACTTAGTGCAAAGAAACATGTCTTTCTTAATTGCTGATTATGTGCTTGCTACTGTAATTTGTAAAGATCTTCACTGAATAAAGAATAAAGAATGTATCATTACTGTCAATAACTTGAATTATTTATAGTTGCAACTTCTGAACATCTGACATCACACAGAATACATTACTGCCATGGAGTGAAGAATTTGTACATTATAGTTAATGGAACGTTTCATGCCGGCGCTAAAGGGAGCCTTGCACGGCGATACCAAACGCCGACAGCCGTGACAAAGCCTCGGTATTTGACGCACTGTGAACGAGAACGGGCTGAATATGGCCTACTGCAATTTTCATATCGCAGGAGGTGCAAAATATGTTAACGCCAAAATGTGTCTCAAAAAAAAATTCATTTAAAATTAAATATTGTGCTGCAGAGATGTCCTGGCCTGCACATCATATTAGACTTAAGAAAACATATTTGTTTTGATTAAGATCCCTGCAAAAATCAACTTGTTGAATTTCAATTGACACACACACACACCACAAGAACATTACAGAGAGTCCCAATCAGTTACTTAACTTTCTTTTCGTTAACCCTAATCTTTCACACCATCATTTCAACTGAGAACTGAGTAACTATATAGTGGTCAGGCAGTTGTTCATTAAATGACACATGAATATAAAGGCAGAGAAGACCCGGACACAAAGCATGCAGGTTAAGAGAACGATTGTGTTCAGACTGAGCTTTTGGGAATGTTAAATAAAATATGTCCAACAAAGCACAAGCCAGCGGAGGTGGAGGAGAGAGGACACTGGGGCAGTAAGGTGGAGTTTCTCCTGGCTGTGGCGGGAAATATTGTCGGCCTGGGCAACGTGTGGAGGTTTCCTTACCTCTGCTACAAAAATGGAGGGGGTAAGCAAATATGCTCACTACTTGTTACCTCAAATCTGTAGCACAGATGTGCATTGTTGTATACTTTGTAAATTCAGGTGCATTCCTGGTGCCATATCTGGTATTTGTGGTGACCTGTGGCGTACCCCTGTTCCTGCTGGAGACGACTGTAGGCCAGTACACCCAGGAAGGCGGCGTCACCTGCTGGAGGAAGCTATGCCCACTGGCCGAAGGTATGCTCCATCTCTAAATGACTGATTAGCTCCAGGAGTAGCTGGTAGCTTCATTATTGGCTCCTTTCCCGTTGTGGAAAAGTTTCTTTCTCAAGTTAAGGTAGTTTAATGTTCATTGTGGTAGTCACACAAAGGGTGAATGTGTGAGGCAGTAACACATTACCCACTCAGAAACTGAATGGAGCAAACGGCAACTTAAACACAACGCATTAAAGACACATTCTAAACACAGGGCAAACATTGACAAACTAACAACTGCATGGCCTCAGTGACCCTTATTCCAAGGTATTTTTTATATTTAAACAAGGGCAGTAGGCACATTTTTCAGTTTCAGTTCTGATTGCAACTTCTAAACCACAATATATAGTTTTTGAAGATTAAATTTATAAAAAAAATGATTGTTGATGTTTATGAAAATATTAGCTACCAACCTCTCCTCCACTTTGTTTTTCAGATATAATTTTTAAATGTCTTTTTTTCTATTCATCTTTACCGAAAATTTGTCTCTCAGAGTGAGTAATCAGTTTTAGTAGTAGGCTACATTTGGTCAGTCAGGTCCCCATACCCCTGACCGTTTGGGTAATGGATAATTGCCTATAATTGATCATTACCACAGAGACACACAACCTGGTGAGATGCAGGAGAACGCTAGACGGGAAACACACCACAGTTCTAGAGATCTCCCAGTGCCAGCATTCTCCCAAGAACACACAGGGGAAACCACCAGTGCCACCCCAGAAAGCCCACCCCAGGAGGGGGCGAAGGAAAGAATCAAGTGGTCCAAGATGAGTGATGCTAAGGAGTGGGTCAGGCTTGATGAAGACCTAAACAAAGTGTTCAAAGCGGTTCAAGCAGGAGCAATAGAAGTAAAGGTGGATTCAGTGACAACCATCGCCTACAACATGGCAAAAGAAAGAGAAAAAAGCAATCTTGGCAACATTGAACCACCAACAACATCCCTCAGACATGAGGGTTGAAACCCTCTGAGATGGTTGGGCACCACTTGACGACCTCGCCTCCTGGCCAAGGCTACACCCATTAGAAATGGGTGCATAAAGGCTTCTCCGATGTAAAACAAACTTGGAGGAGGTCAGGTTTTCATTATGTTTGTCTATAACAGAAAGTACCAAATGTGGCCCTGCAGGTATTGGCTATGGTGGGCAGCTGATCCTCCTCTACACCTGTATGACCTACATCATTATTCTGTCCTGGGCTCTGTTCTACCTGGTGTTCTCCTTCAGCTCACAGCTCCCCTGGGCCAGCTGCAACAACTACTGGAACACAGGTAACACTGATAATCTCACATGCATTAAGGTTGACTTGTATAACAGAGGTCCAACATTTACATGATGTAGGCCTACTGATGATATCATAGTAGATATCAACACTTGACATGATGTCTCACCCGCTTTTTATAGCATCAAATAACTAATTAAAATCAAGCTTATCTGAACAATGAACACTTGAAAATACACCAGCGTGATAGGAACTACCTAAGAGGACTGAAACCATCTTTGGGGAAAATGTATGTGACGTGTACTTTGACATTTTAGTTTGTCCCATGTCCCATCAGCTAACATGGAGGGGGTGAGCTTTATGACCTATACCCTAGCCAGCCACCAGGGGCAATCAAGATGTTTTGGCTTCACTTTTGGGGAGCTTTCTACTGTATGACATAGAGCGGTGCAGAGATGACATATTTTTGTAGGCCATCCCGGAAGTTAGAATCACACTGGTTCCCTCGACATATAGGATTTTTCCCATTGGGTTTTGGATTATTGCAGAAAATAAGCTCTGTGGCAAACACACGTTTATGATAACATCCTCTGCACTGCACTGGGATGCCATTTTCGCTGTTGGAAATGTAACATAAGCGAAGAGAACAGGGACATTTTTGAGTGGCATTGCGCCCCACAGCTATCAAAGCTGAAGTAGCAGCCTGTGTCACTGTCACTTCACTGGTATACGGAAGAACAACAGATTTTGCAGCTGGAGAACTCAGTTTTCTCTGTCAATATAGCACGTACTAAGGAATTTATTGCTTCAATCAACTACATTTACCATCAACACTGATTGGACATCCACATAAAAAGTGCCAAATTTTTCTTTCAAGCCCAAAAAGCGAGATAACATCATCAGGGTTATTTTCTCAGATTTGGAAACCTCTCCTTAAAGCCACAGAAGACATTATACATCTGCTTTGTGATTTATAGTATGATTTTATTTTCTCACTATCGTTTCAGATGACTGCGTGGACTTTTCAACGCGAAATAAAACCTCTGAATGGACCAACCAGACGAACACAACCTCTGCTGCCACAGAGTTCTGGGAGTAAGTCTGCATATAGATGAACAAACTAAGCCTCTATGGGTCTTTTAAATGTGCCAAAATGAGTCCTATTATTCCTTCTAGACGACGAGTGCTGGCTATCTCAGGGGGGATTGAGGAGATAGGCAGCATCAGGTGGGAGTTGCTGTTGTGCCTAATTACAATGTGGATCATCTGCTACTTTTGCATCTGGAAAGGGGTCAGGTCTACAGGAAAGGTATTAAGCCCTAAAACGGTGGTAAAAAGTGTATACAGTGTATTTCTAAATGCCTTAAATTGATGTCTTTTTTTCCAGGTGGTGTATTTCACTGCTACCTTTCCATATGCAATGTTGGTAATTCTTTTGATCCGTGGACTCTCTCTTCCTGGTGCTCTACAAGGAGTACAGTTTTATCTTCTGCCTGAACCCTCACGACTCAAAGACCCCCAGGTAGGAGCTTGATGATATACTGTAACAGTGTTGAGTTCATGGACAAATTTACTCACCTTTGCTTTGTTGGAGCAGGTTTGGTTGGAGGCTGGGGCTCAGATCTTCTTCTCATTCAGTGTGGGTGTGGGCTCTTTAACTGTGCTCGGCAGCTACAACACCTACAACAACAACTGCTATAAGTAAGTATTAAATCAATGTGTGACTGAGCTTGATGCTCTGACATCAACGTTTCTGACAGATGCACCAGAGGACAAGAGCTACACAATAACATGTTTAAAAAATACTACTATGAATTCATAGACATGTTTTTGTGTTTTTCAGGGATTGTCTGTGGCTGTGTTTGCTGAACTGTGGTACCAGTGTGGTAGCTGGCTTTGCAGTCTTCTCTGTGCTGGGATTCATGTCTCATGAGCAGGGCGTTCCTATTGCAGAAGTGGCCGAGTCAGGTAAAGCAAGCCACCAGAGATATTCAGAAATTCATCCTGCAGCCATATGTTACAGAGCATCACACCCTTCTGGCTCCTTGTTACAGCCAAAGATTTTATTATGTTAAACTACAAATGATGATATTTTACATTTTGTGACCACATGACCGTCATTATACAGTAGTATGAGATGCGTACCTCCTTCACTCCCAAGCAAAGCTGGCTAATCCACGACCCTGGTGGAAAATAACTGAGTAGATATACTGAAAACTTACTTAAGTAAAATTTTGAGGTACTTGTAGGCTACTTTACTTGAGTATATCCATTTTATGTTACGTTATAATTCATTTCAGAGGGACATGTACTTTTTACTCCACTACATTTATTTGACAGGTATAGTTACCACACTTTACTGATAAAAAATGTACATAACAAACATATGAGGCTTATACAATACAACATATTGTTGAGATTAAACCTGTGGACCTCAACCATTTATATCACTATTAAGAATCTAAGAATGTCAAATATAATATATCAGGACTTTTACTTGTAATTGAGTACTTTTACATTACTGTATTGGTACTTTTACTTGAAGTAAAGATCCTGAGGGTAAATATTTGCTGCCATCTTTAGGACAACCATAGACATGACAAGCACATTAACAGTTACTCAGCCTCAAGCCTGTGGAGGATGTAACCTGCCAAAATAAAAATAAATAAATGACTCAATAAATAAATAAACATGCCATTAATGAGTAGAAAAATAATATTAAAAATAAATGTAATCATTAATAAAATTGATAAAACATGATATAAATTGATATTTCTGTATTAATTTGCTTTTTCTTATTTATTTATTTATCTTTGCATTTATGTTATATTTATTTTCCCAATAAATAGGTGGTGAAATACTAAGGGGAAAAAAATCATGCATAAATAAATACATACATTTAAAAATAAATATAAAATAAATGCAAAAATAAATAAATACAAAAAATACAAAAATAATTACATGAATACAAATAAATGCAAAAATAAATACATTTAAAAATTCATAAAATAAATACATAAAGAAATAAAAGTGCACAATCTGAATCCAGTTTTCTGTCATTTTCATGAGACATAAGTTAAGAGATTTTCAGTTCTGTGTTGTACTTCAGTGTTTCTCCTCTTCCTGGTGGATCGTAAACGCCTTTGTGAGTAACTTGAGACTGAGGAGGTTGCTGTTTATGTGTTACTTGAGTGATGAGATTTCCACTGCATTGTGATCTGGATGCATACTTCTTTTACTTAACAAAGTCATTGATGCTAAATTGGTTAAACAACAAAGGCAGATAGTAGACGGTGATGAGTCAAGCATTGTTGTGTTCCAGGTCCAGGTTTGGCGTTCATCGCGTACCCTCAGGCTGTAGCCATGATGCCTCTTCCCCAACTGTGGTCCATCTGTTTTTTTGTCATGCTCATTCTCTTGGGTCTGGACACACAAGTAAGACGAACACTTGATGAACCCTTAGCGGAAGAACATATTCACATTTGGGAATGTGCTTATTCTGTCTTTTCTCTGTACAGTTTGTTTGCATGGAGGTTGTGATGACATCCATCATAGATATGTTCCCCAAAGTAATGCGCAGGGCAGGCCGGCGGGAACGTTTCCTCCTCCTCTTCTGCCTCACATGCTTCTTCGCTCAGCTCGTCATGATCACTGAGGTCAGTATTTAGTGTTATATGTACATTCTTTAGTTATTAATCCATTATGGCAGCGTATTGCTGCCAAAATATAATATTTTTTATAACATGATGTTTGTTTTATCCTTACGCTATAACAAGATGCTTTCAGCTTAAGCCATTTTAATTATTACAACATATAGTAAGTTTATATACAGTATTATGTGACAAAAGCAGCAGGAATAGGCTTCCATGCATCTGAGGTTGATGTATAAAGTAAAATGAATCAAATAAATGTCTTTGCTGTTGCCTCCAGGGAGGAATGTATGTGTTCCAGATGTTTGACTACTACGCTTGTAACGGAGGCTGCATCCTCTTCCTCTGTGTGTTTGAAACTCTGGCACTGGGATGGATATTTGGTAGGTATGCTGTTTTTAAAAGGGGCACTGTCTTCAGCAATTTCATATTGGACCTAAATAAAGGACCGATTTAAAAAGAAAGATCAAAATCAAAGCAGCAGAGGCTGAGATATCTTGACTTTTAGTCCCTCGAGTTCTACAAAGGCTGGATGGTACATTTCCCATAATGCATCAAAACCCTGATGACATCATTAGGGTTATATTCTCAGACTTGACAAAGCTCCTCGGGGCTGAGTAATATCCCAACTCGTCACATACGGCCGCTTTGTCACGTCCCGTGACGTCACTTTATTTTTGGCATCAAAACCACTATAGTTACCTTTAGAGTCCCGTTAGGATTAGGCAACAAAACCTATATAGTTAGATTTAGGAGAGAACAAAGTGGTTGGCCTTAAAACTAATATGTTTGTGCAGTGAAAATGAAACTGAATGTTGTGAACTCAGGACACGAACAGCGGCCTCTTGAAAGCCATGTGTTTGTTGGACCCATCCATCGCCTTGTGTTTGTCTTTTTGCTCACCACACTACCGACCCACTTTCTCAGAGCATTTACTGTTGCCACAGATGTTGTAGTTAATTGAAAGTCCGCTGTGTTTCATACCATCGCTAAAAGGTGCCCTGTGCGGCGGTAACACACACTGACTGCCGTGACAAAGCCTCGGTATTTGACGACCTGGGAATGAGAACGGGCTGGTCATTCACAAACATTTAGCCGTCTGATTACCAGGGCGTAAAATACCGAGGCTTTGTCACGCCCATTGGTGTGTTATACCAACGCACAAGACACCCTTTAGCGCCTGTAGGAAACGCACCAGGCTTTCAATTAACTACAATGTAAACCCATCCACGGCAACTAAGTGTTTTTTTTTGCCTGAACCTACGCAAGTGTTTTGTTTAATTCACAACATTAAGCACGTGTTTACTGTGACCGAAAAGTGACGCCAAGGGGTCTGTACAAGCGTCGGTATGTGATGAGCTGGGATGAGAACGTGTTGTTTGACCTGTTCGTTTTATACTGATCATCCAACCTCATCTCCTATGAAAAGGGGCAGATCGGTTGTATGGCATCATTAAGGACATGACAGGTGTGCACGCCAACCCGTTCTTTAAAATCTGCTGGCTTTACCTCACACCGGCGGTCTCACTGGTGAGTCACTTTCAATGTTGCATATAAGCAAAATGAACACAGCTTTGGTCCTCATGTACACCTGAATATGTTTTATGTCCTTTGGGTTTTTATGCTAGATTAAATTCTAATACTGAAATGTCCAGACAACTACTGAATCTCTCTCTCTATTGTTTTCTCAGGGCTCTTTTATATGTTCTTTAGTTAAGTACCAACCTTTGACCTTTAATCGCTGGTATGTATACCCAGCCTGGGCGTACGTGTTGGGCTGGGTACTGGCCCTTTCCTCCATCCTACTTGTACCGGGATGGGCGCTGTATAAACTGGGAACTGGGACTGGGAACCTCAGTCAGGTGGGACAACTGTGAAATTAATTGTGATAATTAATTCCAAGAAATGACATGGTGTTGTATAATGAATACATTGAGTATGTGCCAATAACAAGCAAAAGAGCAATGTATGTCTGTAGTTAAACAGATTTTATCACCATACCCACTCTAAAACGCTTCAAGAACCCCGGATCAAGCTTCCTATAAAATGTCCGAAAAGATTCTACAGATAAATTACATTTGACATCTACGAGTTGTAGTTTTTAGGATTATTATTATTATTATTATGAGGATGTTGTAGTGAGGATCTTTAAAAGTGTGAAATGTTTAGGTTTATTAATCCAAATATCGAGTACATAATGTTGATTTCCAGAGTACAAACTATATTCTGAAGGATCTAACTGCCAACAGCCAACACATACTATGCAACCACCTCAAAATAACGTGATAGAGTTATTGTTTTACATATTTGCTTCAAGTTATTGGTGATTATTTCTCTCAATTTCTTAGCGTTTTCATCATCTGTGTCGACCCGACCCTGACTGCTCACTGACCCAAAAGAGAGAAACTGAGCTGCAGCACATCGGAGGGGAAGATCTGCAACGGCTCACCACCAGCTGATATGAAATGTCAAATGATCCTGAACTCTTTGTCAACTGCAATATGTGTACAACAACTAAGACTGGGTACTAAGCGGGCGGGTTACTGATTGTGATATTACTTTCTCTGCTTCTCTTAAGTCTACCATCCAAAGGTCAAAGACAAGCAAGACATTTCTTATTTGTTTTAGCTTTATATTGCTGGTTTATCAGATTCCTATTTGAATCCAAATGTACACTAAAAACATGTATAATTTAGGGCTGCACGATTATGGCCAAAATGATAATCACCATTATTTTTTATCAATATTGAGATCACGATTATTTATCACGATAATTCATTGATTTTAGGGACAAAATATGTTTATTGCACTTTCCCATTTTAATAAAGATGTCGTGCCACATTCCTGCTAATGTAATCTTTGCATCAAAATAAGACTTAAACAAAGGCTCTTCACCTGGATTCAGTGCATTTACAGCCACAACATTCAGGAACGTTTTTCACAGGCTGCCACTGTAGGGTGCGCATGTAGCGACATGACAGCCCATCAAAAGTGAAGCCCAAACATCTCTATCGCAAGGTGTTCCTGAGATACGGTATTGTGTTCACGAGAATGGGACGGACATCACGGTGACCTTTGACCACCAAAATCTAATCACTTCATCCTTGATTCCAAGTGTATGAGAGGTCGAAGTAACAAAAATGAATTGATAAAAATCGAGGTGTTTTGTTTACAGCACACAATTTTTGTTTCCTCCACCCCTCATAAAAGTGGACGTTTGTGCTGAAATTGGAATATATTCACCAAGGTGTTCTTGAGATATCACGTTCCCAAGAATCGGATGATGTGAGGTCACAGTGACCTTGACCTTCGACCACCAAAATCGAATCAGTTCATCCTTGAGTCCAAGTGGATATCGCGTTCACAAGAATGGGCCAGACGGCCGTACGGATGGACAGCCTGAAAACGTAATGTCTCTGGCCACAGCTGTCGCAGACGCGGACGCTTAAAAACATTTTAGACACATTTGTTATTATTTAACTGCACTTAAACTGAGAAAAGAAACAAATATTTGTCTTTGATCTGCACCCCAAGGTGACAGCAGTGTAGATTTCCTGTATTATTTTGCCACGGTAACCAACGAGACACACCTAGGTCTAGCCAGAGTGGAGGGTAGTCCAGTAGCAGGTAAGAGATTGTGATTTTTCTCTAGTATAATTAGTGATGTATTAGTGACAGTAAGTCTCACAGACAGGAGTGTACCTACCATTTAGCTGCCTTGTTCCTTATTCGGTTTCCCAGGTGTTCCTGCCTATCTGGTGCTGGATGTGACGGGCCTGGCTCCAGATGAGGAGGCATCTTTCAGTCATGTAACGCTGCTGGGAGCCGACGGGGAGAGCCTCCAGCAGGTGAAGCTGAACTCCTCCTCCTCTTCATCATCATCATCCTACTCTGTGGAGGAGCTGGTGGGGCGGTTGGACTCTGTTCCCAGAGTCCCCTTCTGTGTTCGACTAACAGGCCGAGACAGCAGAGGAAACAAGCTGGAGAGGGTTTCCGCAGAGATGGTTCAGCCAGCTCACGTTCAGATACAGGTAACGCTAGAGAGAGATGAGAGACTTTATTGTCAACCATCTATATGTAATGCAGTGTTTCCCTATATAAAACATATAAATACAAGTAGTGTAAATAAATGTAAAGTAGTGCAATTAACAACTATAACAGCAGTTTTGGGGTCCCTGAGGATATTTAAAGGAACAGTGTGCAGAATTTCAGAGGATCTTTTAGCAGAAATGTAATATAAAATTTATAACTATGTTTTCATGAGTTTATAATCACCTGAAATTAACAATTGTTGTGTTTTCGTTAGCTTAGAATGAGCCCTTCATATCTACATAGGGAGTGGGTCCTCTTCAGGGAGTCTGCCATGTTTCTACAGTAGCCCAGAACAGACAAACCAAACACTTTCGCATTTTTACGTTACCTGAAGGCCACCGTAGTTCAGCCGTGACAAAGCCTCGGTATTTGACGCACTGGGAACGAGAACGGGCTGAACATGGCCTACTGCAATTTTCAAACCGCAGGAGCTGCAAAATGTGTGTCAAAAAATGTTTAATTTTAAATTAAATATTGTGCTGCAGACATGTCCAACAAAACAGAAGCCAGCGGAGGTGGAGGAGAGAGGACACTGGGGCAGTAAGGTGGAGTTTCTCCTGGCTGTGGCGGGAAATATTGTGGGCCTGGGCAACGTGTGGAGGTTTCCTTACCTCTGCTACAAAAATGGAGGGGGTAAGCAAATATGATGCTCACTACTTGTTACCCCAAATCTGTAGCACAGATGTGCATTGTTGTATACTTTGTAAATTCAGGTGCATTCCTGGTGCCATATCTGGTATTTGTGGTGACCTGTGGCGTACCCCTGTTCCTGCTGGAGACGACTGTAGGCCAGTACACCCAGGAGGGCGGCATCACCTGCTGGAGGAAGCTATGCCCACTGGCCGAAGGTATGCTCCATCTCTAAATGACTGATTAACTCCAGGAGTAGCTGGTAGCTTCATTATTGGCTCCTTTACCGTTGTGGGAAAGTTTCTTTCTCCATTTAAAGTAGTTCAATGTTCATTGTGGTAGTCACACAAAGGGTGAATGTGTGAGGCAGTAACACACTACCCACTCAGAAACTGAATGGAGCAAACGCCATATTAAAGACACATTCTCACCACAGGGTAAACATTGACAAACTGCATTGCCTCAGTGACCCTGATTCCAATGAATTTTTTTAATATTTAAACAAGGGCAGTAGGCTCAGAGGTCAAGTTTTCATAATGTTTGTCTATAACAGAAAGTACCAAATGTGGCCCTGCAGGTATTGGCTATGGTGGGCAGCTGATCGTCTTCTACTCCTGTATGACCTACATCATTATTCTGTCCTGGGCTCTGTTCTACCTGGTGTTCTCCTTCAGCTCACAGCTCCCCTGGGCCAGCTGCAACAACTACTGGAACACAGGTAATACTGATACTCTCACATGCATTAAGGTTGACTTGTAACAGACTACTAACATTTATGATGTAAGCCTGATGATATGATAGTAGATATCAACACGTCAGTGACTTTTACATCAATTAAAAGACCCTTCCAGTGATTTAGTTTTGCTCTTCCATAACGTTGGGGGACTTGTGAGAGACAGATTTAAAGATGAGATATCCTGACTTTTACCCCTTAAAGGTAGAGTTGGTTATGTTGAGAAACTAGCAAGAGTACGCTAGATTTAAAAAATTATCCAACCAAAAAACCGAGTCCAGCGTTTCCGACTCTTTTCCAATGAAAGTAGCTGGCAGCATAAACTGCTAACTAGCTTCAAAGTCCCTAAATCTAGAGAGAAAGTCACTGACAGTCCATCCCTTCAGGCAGGTCTCCCTCCAAAGTCACTCCCCCAAAATGATCATTATGAACGTAAACATATCATCATGAACGTAAACAAAGAACATGGGCATTGTTAGTACTCACAGCTGTCAAGCTTGTGGAACATTCTGGGGACGCGCAATGATGCTCATTTCATGCGGTCCGAATTAAGGAAAAAAATCTTTTCAACTCCACACCAATAGCTTGTAATGCAGGCTGTTTGTTAAATATGTTAAGTCTCAAAGCGAGATAACCCTGAAGATAACCACAGAAGACATTATACATCTGCTTTGTGATTGTTAGTATCATTTACTTTCTCACTATCGTTTCAGATGACTGCGTGGACTTTTCAACGCGAAATAAAACCTCTGAATGGACCAAACGGACGAACACAACCTCTGCTGCCACAGAGTTCTGGGAGTAAGTCTGCATATAGATGAACAAACTAAGCCTCTATGGGTCTTTTAAATGTGCCAAAATGAGTCCTATTATTCCTTCTAGACGTCGAGTGCTGGCTATCTCAGGGGGGATTGAGGAGATAGGCAGCATCAGGTGGGAGTTGCTGTTGTGCCTAATTACAATGTGGATCATCTGCTACTTTTGCATCTGGAAAGGGGTCAGGTCTACAGGAAAGGTATTAAGCCCTAAAACGGTGTTAAAAAGTGTATACAGTGTATTTCTAAATGCCTTAAATTGATGTCTTTTTTTCCAGGTGGTGTATTTCACTGCTACCTTTCCATATGCAATGTTGGTAATTCTTTTGATCCGTGGACTCTCACTTCCTGGTGCTCTACAAGGAGTACAGTTTTATCTTCTGCCTGAACCCTCACAACTCAAAGACCCCCAGGTAGGAGCTTGATGATATACTGTAACAGTGTTGAGTTCATGGACAAATTTACTCACTGTTGCTTTGTTGGAGCAGGTTTGGTTGGAGGCTGGGACTCAGATCTTCTTCTCATACAGTTTGGGTGCGGGCGCCTTAACTGTGCTCGGCAGCTACAACACCTACAACAACAACTGCTATAAGTAAGTATTAAATCAATGTGTGACTGAGCTTGATGCTCTGACATCAACTTTTCTGACAGATATACCAGAGGACAAGGACAACATGTTAAAGAAGTCCCATTATGCTCATATTCAGGTGCATACTTGTATTTTGGTTTTCTGCTAGAACATGTTTACATGCTTTAATGTTCAAAAAACACATTATTTTTCTCATACTGGCCTCTTTTCACCTCCTGCCCTCCCTCCCGGAAAGCCCAGTCTGCTCTGATTGGTCATCAGGCCCACTCTGTTGTGATTGGAACCAAACTCGACAAACTCCGCTCGGGCTCCGCTCTAACTAGCTTTGTTTGAGTTGAGGTCGTGCCAAACTAGCTGCTAGGCAGGTATTATGCAAATGTCTTACTTGGTGACATCACCACGTTACAGAAGAAAAGGCAGGTCTTCAATCAAGGCGTTTCAGTTAGTTTAGGAGCAGTGTTTCTGTGAGAGAGAGTAACTCTATTTGGCGTGGACTTTGGAAAAACCACAATAGCACAATAGTTCCTCTTTAACAACTACATGCTATGAATTCATAGAGTACGCGCATGTTTTTTGTGTTTTGCAGGGATTGTCTGTGGCTGTGTTTGCTAAACAGTGGTACCAGTGTGGTAGCTGGCTTTGCAGTCTTCTCTGTGCTGGGATTCATGGCTCATGAGCAGGGCGTTCCTATTGCAGAAGTGGCCGAGTCAGGTAAAGCAAGCCAGTGGAGGTATTCAGAAAGATGCAACCTCATCTTCCTGTACCCATATGTTACAGAGCATCACATCATTCTGGCACCGTGCTACAGCCTACAATTTTTTTTTGTTAAACTACAATTTCAATAATAAACCCTTAAGCTTAAAATGATGATATTTGACATTTTGTAACCACATGACCGTCATTATACAGCATTCTAGATCAGAAACCGCAGGACTAAACTATCTAACTGTATATAAATTAGTTAAAACTAGTAGGGCTGCCCCCTCTTAGTCGATTAATCAACTAATTGATTTGGTCTTAGTCGACTAAGATTTCTTTAGTTGATTAGTAATTTTTTATGATTTTTCCATGCTGAATGACTCATTTCCAAGAAACTTATGAGCACATCTCTGGTAAACACAATATTTAAAGTAATCTAATAATATCAAATATAATCAGTCACAGGGGACATTTTACAGCAGGACTTTTACTTGTAATTGAGTATTTTTACATTATTGTGTTGGCACTTTTACTTAAAGTAAAGCTCCTGACTACTTCTTCCAGCACTAGTCCACAATGGGTAAATATTTGCTGCCATCTTTAGGACAAGCATAGACATGACAAGCTCACTGACAGTTACTCAGCCAGTGTGTGCATGGGCTCATACAGTAACATTTGGTAAACACATTCATTGTCACTCATGTAGTTATGGTAAGCCCTAACTGTGCTCACATCTCTTCCCTACCCAAATGTTTACAGTACAAACACAATCAGACTGGTTTCATATCAGTACAAACTACATTCCTTCAATCATCAGCAGACACTCAGATTCAAACTGATAAATCTCATATAAGGGTACATGTGTACATATCTATCAACAGACATCTATGCTATAACAATATAATAGACATTATTATAAGCAAGCACTTCTAGATATAAAATATTACAATCATGTTCACTCAGTGTTTTTTCACATATTCACCCTTTTTTGTTCCACATCGGGTAATATTATTAAAGAAATAAGAAAAACTGTACATGATCACGAGAATATAGCTGCCAATCTGGCCTTTTTGTTTTCAGGGACAAAGATTCTTGCCATTACAATCTGCATCCAGTTCTCTGCAAATGTCATTTTCTTGAGACACACGTTGAGAGATCTTCAGTACGGTGTTGTGCTTCGGTGTTTCTCCTCTTCCTCCTTGGTTAAACAACAAAGGCAGATAGTAGACGGTGACGAGTCATTGTTGTGTTCCAGGTCCAGGTTTGGCGTTCATTGCGTACCCTCAGGCTGTAGCCATGATGCCTCTTCCCCAACTGTGGTCCATCTGTTTCTTTGTCATGCTCATTCTCTTGGGTCTGGACACACAAGTAAGACGAACACTTGATGAACCCTTTGCGGAAGAACATATTCACATTTGGAAATGTGCTTATTCTGTCTTTTCTCTGTACAGTTTGTTGCCATGGAGGTTATGATGACATCCATCACAGATATGTTTCCCAAAGTAATGCGCAGGGCAGGCCGGCGGGAACGTTTCCTCCTCCTCTTCTGCCTCACATGCTTCTTCGCTCAGCTCGTCATGATCACTGAGGTCAGTATTTAGTCTTATACTGTATGTACATTTATTAGTTATTAATCCATTATGGCAATGTCTCGCTGCCAAAATATGACATTTTTATAACATGAATTTGTTTTATCCTTACGCTATAACAAGATGCTTTCAGCTTAAGCCATTTTAATTATTACAACATATAGTAAGTTGATATATTATGTGAAAAAAGCAGCAGGAATAGGCTTCCATGCATCTGAGGTTGATGTATAAAGTAAAATGAATCAAATAAATGTCTTTGCTGTTGCCTCCAGGGAGGAATGTATGTGTTCCAGATGTTTGACTACTACGCTTGTAACGGAGGCTGCATCCTCTTCCTCTGTGTGTTTGAAACTCTGGCACTGGGATGGATATTTGGTAGGTATGCTGTTTTTAAAAGGGGCACTGTCTTCAGCAATTTCATATTGGACCTAAATAAAGGACCGATTTAAAAAGAAAGATCAAAATCAAAGCAGCAGAGGCTGAGATATCTTGACTTTTAGTCCCTCGAGTTCTACAAAGGCTGGATGGTACATTTCCCATAATGCATCAAAACCCTGATGACATCATTAGGGTTATATTCTCAGACTTGACAAAGCTCCTCGGGGCTGAGTAATATCCCAACTCGTCACATACGGCCGCTTTGTCACGTCCCGTAGTTAGGTTTAGGAGAGAACTACGTGGTTGGGCTTAAAACTACTAAGTTTGTGCAGTGAAAATGAAACTGAATGTTGTGAACTCGGGACACGAACAGCGGCCTCTTGAAAGCCATGTGTTTGTTGGACCCATCCACCACCCTGTGGGTGTCTTTTTGCTCTTAAAACTACGATGCCAAGGGGTCTGTATAAGCGTCGGTATGTGATGAGCTGGGATGAGAATGTGTTGTTTGACCTGTTCGTTTTATACTGATCATCCAACCTCATCTCCTATGAAAAGGGGCAGATCGGTTGTATGGCATCATTAAGGACATGACAGGTGTGCACGCCAACCCGTTCTTTAAAATCTGCTGGCTTTACCTCACACCGGCGATCTCACTGGTGAGTCACTTTCAATGTTGCATATAAGCAAAATGAACACAGCTTTGGTCCTCATGTACACCTGAATATGTTTTATGTCCTTTGGGTTTTTATGCTAGATTAAATTCTAATACTGAAATGTCCAGACAACTACTGAATCTCTCTCTCTATTGTTTTCTCAGGGCACTTTTATATGTTCTTTAGTTAAGTACCAACCTCTGACCTTTAATCGCTGGTATGTATACCCAGCCTGGGCGTACGTGTTGGGCTGGGTACTGGCCCTTTCCTCCATCCTGCTTGTACCGGGATGGGCGCTGTATAAACTGGGAACTGGGACTGGGAACCTCAGTCAGGTGGGACAACTGTGAAATTAATTGTGATAATTAATTCCAAGAAATGACATGGTGTTGTATAATGAATACATTGAGTATGTGCCAATAACAAGCAAAAGAGCAATGTATGTCTGTAGTTAAACAGATTTTATCACCATACCCACTCTAAAACGCTTCAAGAACCCCGGATCAAGCTTCCTATAAAATGTCCGAAAAGATTCTACAGATAAATTACATTTGACATCTACGAGTTGTAGTTTTTAGGATTATTATTATTATTATTATGAGGATGTTGTAGTGAGGGTCTTTAAAAGTGTGAAATGTTTAGGTTTATTAATCCAAATATAGAGTAAATAACATTGATTTCGGGAGTACAAACTATATTCTGAAGGATCTAACTGCCAACAGCCAACACATACTATGCAACCACCTCAAAACAACGTGATAGAGTTATTGTTTTACATATTTGCTTCAAGTTATTGGTGATTATTTCTCTCAATTTCTTAGCGTGTTCATCATCTGTGCCGACCCGACCCTGACTGCTCACTGACTCAAAAGAGAGAAACTGAGCTGCAGCACATCGGAGGGGAAGATCTGCAACAGCTCACCACCAGCTGATATGAAAAGTCAAATGATCCTGAACTCTTTGTCAACTGCAATATGTGTACAACAACTAAGATTGGGTACTAAGCGGGCGGGTTACTGATTGTGATATTACTTTCTCTGCTTCTCTTAAGTCTACCATCCAAAGGTCAAAGACAAGCAAGACATGTCTTATTTGTTTTAGCTTTATCATGCTGGTTTATCAGATTCCTATTTGAATCCAAATGTACACTAAAAACATGTATAATTTAGGGCTGCACGATTATGGCCAAAATGATAATCACCATTATTTTTTATCAATATTGAGATCACGATTATTTATCACGATAATTCATTGATTTTAGGGACAAAATATGTTTATTGCACTTTCCCATTTTAATAAAGATGTCGTGCCACATTCCTGCTAATGTAATCTTTGCATCAAAATAAGACTTAAAAAAAGGCTCTTCACCTGGATTCAGTGCATTTACAGCCACAACATTCAGGAACGTTTTTCACAGGCTGCCACTGTAGGGTGCGCATGTAGCGACATGACAGCCCATCAAAAGTGAAGCCAAAACATCTCTATCGCAAGGTGTTCCTGAGATACGGTATTGTGTTCACGAGAATGGGACGGACATCACGGTGACCTTTGACCACCAAAATCTAATCACTTCATCCTTGATTCCAAGTGTATGAGAGGTGGAGGTAACAAAAATGAATTGATAAAAATCGAGGGGTTTCGTTTACAGCACACAATTTTTGTTTCCTCCACCCCTCATAAAAGTGGACGTTTGTGCTGAAATTGGAATATATTCACCAAGGTGTTCTTGAGATATCACGTTCCCAAGAATTGGATGATTTGAGGTCAGAGTGACCTTGACCTTCGACCACCAAAATCTAATCAGTTCATCCTTGAGTCCAAGAGGATATCGCGTTCACAAGAATGGGCCAGACGGCCGTACGGATGGACAACCTGAAAACGTAATGCCTCTGGCCACGGCTGTCGCAGACGCGGACGCTTAAAAACATGTTAGACACATTTGTTATTATTTAACTGCACTTAAACTGAGAAAAGAAACAAATATTTGTCTTTGATCTGCACCCCCAGGTGACAGCAGTGTAGATTTCCTGTATTATTTTGCCACGGTAACCAACGAGACACACCCAGGTGTTGGATTTATTATGTACAAAAGTGCTTACAATGACCTGCAATAACCTGACTGTTGGATTTGTTGTGAATGGAGTGATTGCGAGGAAAGGGAGGTAGCAGGTCCTGTTTTTCCTTTGCAAGGTCAAGAAGAGGAAGGAGTCAGAAGGAGATAACGAAGAAGACATGCAGCAGAAACATCACGCACCATAAGTTCATGAATATTAATATTGTGTAAACTATGAATAGGCTGGATCAGGGATAGCTCGGGGTTCAGACTTCGCGAACTGACCCATGCACTGTATGTTGTCAGGGACACGTTGATTGGATCCAGATATCTGTAAACTCTTTTATTTTACTTATGCAACATTGATTGTTCGGAATAAATTGTATTATTATGCTTTAACCCGTCTGTTTGGAAAATCTCTTTGTCACACAAGATTAACCAGCACGTAACTGGGCCTTGACCTCTCGGAGGTAGAAGGCCAGTTCCTTCAATTGGTGACCCCGACGTGATCTTCGGCATTGAGAAGCGTGTCCAAAGGACGGCCAGACCGGCGAGAGAGAGAAAGGGATCCCTGAAATCTTAAAGGTAAGCAGAACCTGTTGTATCGAACTCTGCATATTGGCTTACTCTAAATGATCTCTCTTGTTGTGCTGAATCTCCTTTGTAGTAATAAATGTTGCAAAAGTAAAGACTTTCTGTTAAAGCGTTTGGAACGCTGCGCTTGGAGCGCTAGAGTAGTGCGCTTGGAGCGCTAGTTTTTAGTAACGTCTGGGACGTTAGAGAAGCATTTGGAACATTAGAAAAGCGCTTGGAATGCTGCGCTTGGAGCGCTAGAGTAGTGCGCTTGGAGCGCTAGTTTTTAGTAACGTCTGGGACGTTAGAGTTTAGTAAAAATAGCGCTTGGAGCGCCTGTATGAGTGTACATTAATAACTAGTATTCAGAGGAAAATTAAAACTTACTGTTGATACTGGGCCAACATCGCTGGAACATCAAAGTGTCCAGTAGAAGCTTATGTTGGTAGGATCACAGCGAGGGGCATAGCGACCCATTTACTCTGAATCTAGTTACTGTCATAAACTGAATAAACCTGTGTGAAATAGTACTGGACAGAATGGACGGAGAATTTGACAAAGACTGTGAGGAACGGGGTGGCTGTGGGCCTCCCCGTTTATCATTTGGACAGCAATGGGCTAAAGTCAGGACCAATGTAATCTGTACATTTGATCCCAAGACTAGAAATAAAGAGACTCAAGACCTAGATGAGTGGTATAACATGACAGTGAAGGAAGGGCATTTTCCAGCCACAGGAAGTGAAGCCAAATTCATGCCAGTAATGAGAGCATTAATACAGGTGGTTCATAGAAAGCTGCTGCAAGCAGGACAAGACAAAGAAAAGGGACATATGTTTGTAAGGAGGAAATTGAGGAAGAAAGAAGACGAGTTGGCAAGTAAATTGGTAAAATATAATGTGATACAGATGGCTGCACTATCAGCCTTAGGCAGCCAGACGAAAGCCACCCACGCAAAAACCGCTGAAGCAAAACCACTAGTGAAACCCTCACCCAGTCCTAGCGCACCCCCACCACCAAACCCACATACTAGCCAGCCGCCACATTACATGTCCCTCCATCAGCAGTACCCACCTGGCCCACATCCCGACCCCCCTCCTTATCCTCCTCCTACCCCTAGTCCGGTACCAACCCCACAGGACAGTGATTATACAAACGAAGTTATGGCACCATTGTTTCAAGTGTTAGGTGGTACTTTGGAACTAGAAGAGGAAATAGAAAAAGAACGAGGAGCAGGTTCAGCCTCAGAGACGGGTAGTATGTCTGATGTAGCCAGAGAAATAGACAGGCTAAGGGAAGAACTGAGAGATCAGGCTGAACAGTACAGGTTAGGACAAGCCATGTTACCACCAGACTTGCGTAATGGAGACGTAAGAAGGAGAGCTCAATCTACCCCTAAACCCCACACAGAGAGTCCGGACATAGGTGATTGGATGCAGAGAACTGAGAGAGACACAGAGAGATCCCGTGCAGAGTATCAGGATGTTCACACTAGTGGAGAGGTAGATGAGGACACTGATGACGAGGCTAGTAGAGCAGTAGAGGAGGGTGATGATGATGAAGACGAAAACATTCCTATCACTATAGAGGGAACCATGAGAACGCACTCCAAAAGAGGGATACATAGGAGACGGGAGGGTGGGGACGAAGAGGCGAGACCATATACACCCCCCAAAACTAGGTCACATAAAGTTTATGGAAAGTACGAAGACAAAGGTGACAAACAGAGGAGTCAGTGTGTTGGCATGTTTCCCATTGTGGCCAAAAGCAACGGTAGAGACGAGTATCAGCCGTTCACCTTAGGTGATATTCAAGCACTGAGTGAGCTCCTCCCAGGAATTCAAGAGGGAGGCGGAGTGTGGCTCACGAGCCTGTATAACAAGACCCGAGGGAAGACTTTAGCTATGGGCGATCTCAGGGCTATTTTGGGTTTCTCGGTTTCGGACTGGGCACTGAAAGAATTAGAAGCAGCGGCCGGAACAGCCCAGGTGTTAGATAGGAGCCCCCTTAACCCCTACGCTACCTCCTACGGTAATGCTATTAGACAAAAGTATCCCATACCAGCGGGCAAGCTCCACAGCTTGGTGTTTAAGATTAAGAACGGGGAGAGTGGACGCACGTTCATAGAAAGAGCAAAGACAGAGTGGGCGGGGGCTACGGGGGTGAACCCAGATAAAGAATCACAGCAGTCTCTGTTCAGACTAGCTCTGTTAAAACATGCTCCGGAAGGAGTTAAGAGAAAGATACCCAGATGGCTCAAATTTTAACACCAGCTCCAGCCCCGCCACAGAACCCTTATCCACTGCAGGGCCCGCCACAGGCTATGTATCAACCCCAGTATCATGTTCCTTACCAAGCTGCCCCATATCAGCAGCCCCCTTATCATGAAGGCCGGAATAGAGGCAGAGGGAGAGGAGGAGGAGGCAGGGGGAGGGGGTATGCCCAACCAAGAGGAGGCAGTTGTTACATCTGCGGAAGCCCGGATCACTGGGCACGTGACTGTCTTCAGAAACAACAACAGCAGATGAGAGGGCCTCCACAGCAGTCATATCAGCCAACAATACAGACTCCACCAAACCAACAGCTAGCTCCAATGCAGGCATACAGCGGGTACTCTGCGCAGGGTCCATATACACCAGGAATGTTCCCATAGGGGTGCCCGACGGAGATGGAGGGGCAGGGGCTGGCAGAGCCCTGTCTCCAGTTGACAGTGAACGGAAAACGAAGATGGTTCATGGTGGATACGGGAGCACGTTACTCCACCTTAGCTGAACCTATGTGTTCCCTTTCCTCTCACTATGTTTCCGTTTTGGGATTTTCCGGCACTGAACAAAGACTGCCTTTTACTGTTCCCCTTCCTGTCCGGCTTGGGAGACAGGTGATGGAGCACCCCTTTTTGTATGCACCTGATTGTCCACGTGATCTCCTGGGAAGAGATGTTTTGGCAGCACTGGGGGCTTCTGTACATTGTTCACCAGAAGCTGTGATAGTGAGTTTCCCCGGAGGAGAAGAAATGGTGTGTTCCTCCCCCTCCAGTGCTGATCGCATGTGCATGTTGAGTCCTGATACCTCACCTGATGCCCCACCACCCTGTGCAGACATATATTGGGCTCTGCTAGCCGACAGAAACCCTCTGATTGACTTTTACAACATGTGGCAACCATGGATTAGGGCTCTACACCCTTACCTCCCTGTTCTCGATCCTCCCCACTGCACTCTGAATTATGACAGAAATAATGATCTTACGTATCAAGATGAGTTCCAACAGAACCTGTTAGATACAACCTGGGGGATAGGGGTAAGAGATGTTTATATAGCACCAGCAGGAGTAGCAGCCGCAGTAAAACTAACCCCAGCACAAGAACAATGGTATCGCATGTCAGAAGAAGCTGTTCCCCATGTGTCCCTAGCCATAGCTCCAAAACATCAGGCAGCAGAACTTACGGCTGTAGTTTGTGCTCTGCGGTTAGCGGAAGGGAAGGCAGTGAATATTTTCACAGACTCTGCGTATGTGTGCAATGCAATTCACAGAGATATGTCTGGCTGGGTGCAAGCGGGTTTTAAGACTAGTCAGAATAAACCTATGGCTCATGAGGAGTTGATGAAAGAATTGTTGGAAGCAATCCAGTTACCACAGAGGGTAGCTGTGATCAAAGTGAAAGGACACAGTCAGGGCACTGACTTAGAAAGTATAGGAAACGAAGCAGCGGATGCAGCTGCTAAAAGGGCGGCAGGGTATTTACCTACTATGATGGTCATGACCACAGCAGATCTCGGTTCTGAGATAACTGATTTCTCCATCATACATGCTCAGGAATCTGCCACAGCAGCAGAACGAACCATCTGGGAAGATAAGGGAGCTATAGAACAGTTTGATGGTATATGGTATAACGGAGATCAAATAGTTATGCCCCCCTGTTGGATGTCCTCAATATTGACTCAGACTCATGGACTTGACCATAAAAGCCACAAACAGATGTTACGAGATCTCCGCCACTGGTGGATTCCCCGGAAACATGCTACTATAACTGACTTCTTGACTAAGTGTGACGTATGTAGTACATGTAACATCAGACCTACCATCACTCCTAGGGCATGAAAACATCCTTCTCCCACTGCCCCGGGACAGGAAATCTTTATGGATTTCACAGATATGGGAGTAAGGGCTGGGGGGAAAAGATTCCTCCTAGTAATTGTGGACGCATTTTCACGTTGGGTGGAGGCCTACCCTACGGGAAAAGAGGACGCAAAATCAGTCATTAAATGTCTGGTGAATGAGTACATTCCGAAACATGGGTTTCCTAAATTGATCAGGTCAGATAATGGTTCACATTTCAAAAATAAAGACCTGCAATCTGTTGAAAAGGCTCTGGGACTACAACACAAATTTGGCACTGTGTACCGCCCACAATCGCAGGGAAAAGTTGAACGTGCTAATCAGACCATTAAGTTAAAACTGCTAAAAATCGTTCGCACGACTGGGCTCCCTTGGACTGAAGCCCTGCCCATTGCACTGATAGGCATCAGAGCCTCGGTCAATCGGTCAACAGGACTCACACCATTTGAGCTTACGTGTGGCCGACCTTTCCCAGGGCCGTCCCAAAACCCCTCTCCCCTTCCTGACCTCGGTTACAGACCATACTATTTGAAGGTTAATGCTCTTGTGTCAGCTCTCTCCTATACAGGTGACAAACCTGTCACCCCTGTCACAGAGGACGTTCCAGGACCTGACCCCGGACCCCCGGAACACCTTTGGTTGAAGGTGTTAAAGAGGAAGTGGTCGGAGCCACGTTGGACAGGCCCACACAAGGTTCTGGCCAGAACTGCAACAGCTGTGCAGCTTGAAGGAAAAGGACTCAACTGGTGGCACCTAACACAGTGCTCCAGCAGCAGGACAGGACCTGAAGCAGAGGAGGCAGCCCCACAAGGAGCCCAGGCTACGTGAAAAGAGGGTCACATATAATTTTTTATTTTTCATATACTGTATAAACTGTGACTGTGATGAGATACACATAAGGGAAAGAAGGTTACAAGGTCTTGCCTGTATTTACAGTTAAATCAGGCTAACATGGTTGTTTAGGTGGACTCATCTAGGTGGTTTTTGAAAAACATTATATATCACATTGTATTAAAACTTGTTGCTTAGAATAAATGCTAAAATAGATAAAAAGAGGAACCAGGGGTGGGGAGAATCCACCAGAGAGAAGTTTCACTTCCTTTCCCAAACCAGTATAAAATAGGACCACCCAGATAAAAGTTTTTCAGTTGCGCGCAGGAAAACAAACTAGAAGCATCATGCAGTACGGCAAACTGCTAGTAGCGTTTGCTGTAGCATTTGTGTTTACCTCTCTTGTCCTCGTTCTTCTGTACAAACTTTCTTAATGTGATTTGTCATGTATTTTAAATGTTTTCAGCTATAATGTTTTAATATTATATATATCATATATGTTGAATGTTTTCATTTCATATTACTATCTTAATGCAATTCATCATGTATTTTCGTGTTTTCAGTTACCATTTTAGTTATTCATGATAAAAGGAGGGAATGTGAGAGAAAATACCATGACCCTTGTGTAGAATTTGTGTACTCAGATAAATCTGAATAACCTGGGACAGCACAGACTGTACTAGTTTAGATACATTACTTATCACCCTCGCCTCTGCACTCTGCTAAAACTAGCTAATCACAAGTAACTCTTTTTAACAATAGACAATGCTTTCACTCAGAAGCAGGGTGGAAGGTGTGGGCTACAAGGGGGGGAAGGCTAAACCAAGATTATAAAGAATGATGTAGTGAGGTAGCTTCCCTAATGAATATAAACTAGCTGACCAAATAGCTGCAGGTTTTGAAAACATACCTGTAATAAGTGCTCTGATCCCTATCACTCCTAACAAAAATGTTGACCGCATTAACTACATCCACTATAATGTTCTCCGTTTGACTAATCTAACCCGTGATGCAATTGCCGGACTAGCTGAACAAATGGCTCCTACGTCACTGATGGTGATCCAAAATAGAATGGCATTAGATATGCTGCTGGCAGAGAAAGGCGGTGTATGCTCAATGTTCCAAGACTCATGTTGTATTTTCATCCCTAACAATACAGCGCCGGACGGGACTGTAACTAAGGCGCTAGAGGGGCTCCGGACGCTGTCTGAATCCATGCACGATGACTCAGGTATCAACAGCCCCATTAACGACTGGTTAGACCGTACCTTTGGGAAATGGAAGTCCATGGTGGTATCTCTATTCTCCTCAATCCTTGCTGTGTGTGCATGCTTAGTATTATGCGGTTGTTGCTGTATTCCATGTATTCGCCACCTCACTGAGCGTGTGATTATTTCTGCTGTGCAACGAAAGCATCCGGATGCACCTCCTTCTTATCAGATGGCCATGTTCCAAGCGGAGAGACAGGGTCTCCTGGAAATGGTGGGGGATAGTGAAGATGTTGATCCTGAAGAGGTTGTGTGATGATGCTTATAATTAATACATCTGTACGTAATATTATATATGCTTATAATAAATATATCTGTATGTAACATTATCTGTAGGTGAACTTAGTTAAGTTCAAAAGAGGGTCTGTTGGATTTATTATGTACAAAAGTGCTTACAATGACCTGCAATAACCTGACTGTTGGATTTGTTGTGAATGGAGTGATTGCGAGGAAAGGGAGGTAGCAGGTGCTGTTTTTCCTTTGCAAGGTCAAGAAGAGGAAGGAGTCAGAAGGAGATAACGAAGAAGACATGCAGCAGAAACATCACGCACCATAAGTTCATGAATATTAATATTGTGTAAACTATGAATAGGCTGGATCAGGGATAGCTCGGGGTTCAGACTTCGCGAACTGACCCATGCACTGTATGTTGTCAGGGACACGTTGATTGGATCCAGATATCTGTGAACTCTTTTATTTTACTTATGCAACATTGATTGTTCGGAATAAATTGTATTATTATGCTTTAACCCGTCTGTTTGGAAAATCTCTTTGTCACACAAGATTAACCAGCACGTAACTGGGCCTTGACCTCTCGGAGGTAGAAGGCCAGTTCCTTCACAGGTCTAGCCAGAGTGGAGGGTAGTCCAGTAGCAGTTTAGAGATTGTGATTTTTCTCTAGTATAATTAGTGATGTGTTAGTGACAGTAAGTCTCACAGACAGGAGTGTGCCTACCATTTAGCTGCCTTGTTCCTTATTCGGTTTCCCAGGTGTTCCTGCCTATCTGGTGCTGGCTGTGACGGGCCTGGCTCCAAATGAGGAGGCGTCTTTCAGTCATATAACGCTGCTCGGAGCCAACTAGGAGAGCCTCCAGCAGGTGAAGCTGAACTCCTCCTCCTCTTCATCATCATCATCCTACTCTGTGGAGGAGCTGGTGGGGCGGTTGGACTCTGTTCCCAGAGTCCCCTTCTGTGTTCGACTAACAGGCCGAGACAGCAGAGGAAACAAGCTGGAGAGGGTTTCCGCAGAGATGGTTCAGCCAGCTCACGTTCAGATACAGGTAACGCTAGAGAGAGATGAGAGACTTTATTGTCAACCATCTATATGTAATGCAGTGTTTCCCTATATAAAACATGAAAACATATAAATACAAGTAGTGTAAATAAATGTAAAGTAGTGCAATTAACAACTATAACAGCAGTTTTTGGGTCCCTCAGGATATTTAAAGGAACAGTGTGTAGAATTTCAGAGGATCTTTTAGCAGAAATGTAATATAAAATTTATAACTATGTTTTCATGAGTTTATAATCACCTGAAACTAACAATTGTTGTGTTTTCGTTAGCTTAGAATGAGCCCTTCATATCTACATAGGGAGTGGGTCCTCTTCAGGGAGTCTGCCATGTTTCTACAGTAGCCCAGAACAGACAAACCAAACACTTTCGCATTTTTACGTTACCTGAAGGCCACCGTAGTTCAGCCGTGACAAAGCCTCGGTATTTGACGCACTGGGAACGAGAACGGGCTGAACATGGCCTACTGCAATTTTCAAATCGCAGGAGCTGCAAAATGTGTGTCAAAAAATGTTTAATTTTAAATTAAATATTGTGCTGCAGACATGTCCAACAAAACACAAGCCAGCGGAGGTGGAGGAGAGAGGACACTGGGGCAGTAAGGTGGAGTTTCTCCTGGCTGTGGCGGGAAATATTGTGGGCCTGGGCAACGTGTGGAGGTTTCCTTACCTCTGCTACAAAAATGGAGGGGGTAAGCAAATATGATGCTCACTACTTGTTACCCCGAATCTGTAGCACAGATGTGCATTGTTGTATACTTTGTAAATTCAGGTGCATTCCTGGTGCCATATCTGGTATTTGTGGTGACCTGTGGCGTACCCCTGTTCCTGCTGGAGACGACTGTAGGCCAGTACACCCAGGAGGGCGGCATCACCTGCTGGAGGAAGCTATGCCCACTGGCCGAAGGTATGCTCCATCTCTAAATGACTGATTAACTCCAGGAGTAGCTGGTAGCTTCATTATTGGCTCCTTTACCGTTGTGGGAAAGTTTCTTTCTCCATTTAAAGTAGTTCAATGTTCATTGTGGTAGTCACACAAAGGGTGAATGTGTGAGGCAGTAACACACTACCCACTCAGAAACTGAATGGAGCAAACGCCATATTAAAGACACATTCTGGCGCCTGGGTTATCTCAGTTGGTAGAGCGGGCGTCCATGTATTAAGGCTTGGTCCTGACCGCGGCGGCCCGGGTTCGAATCCGGCCTGTGGCCCTTTCCGCATCCACTCTCTCTCTCCCCCCTTTCAAGACTCTATCCACTGTCCTGTCATAAAAATGGAAAATGCCCCCAAAAAAATAACTTTTAAAAAAAAAAAGACACATTCTCACCACAGGGTAAACATTGACAAACTGCATTGCCTCAGTGACCCTGATTCCAATGAATTTTTTTAATATTTAAACAAGGGCAGTAGGCTCTGTTCTCGGAGTAGGCCTCCGAGAACAGAGGTCAAGTTTTCATAATGTTTGTCTATAACAGAGAGTACCAAATGTGGCCCTGCAGGTATTGGCTATGGTGGGCAGCTGATCGTCTTCTACACCTGTATGACCTACATCATTATTCTGTCCTGGGCTCTGTTCTACCTGGTGTTCTCCTTCAGCTCACAGCTCCCCTGGGCCAGCTGCAACAACTACTGGAACACAGGTAATACTGATACTCTCACATGCATTAAGGTTGACTTGTAACAGACTACTAACATTTATGATGTAAGCCTGATGATATGATAGTAGATATCAACACGTCAGTGACTTTTACATCAATTAAAAGACCCTTCCAGTGATTTAGTTTTGCTCTTCCATAACGTTGGGGGACTTGTGAGAGACAGATTTAAAGATGAGATATCCTGACTTTTACCCCTTAAAGGTAGAGTTGGTTATGTTGAGAAACTAGCAAGAGTACGCTAGATTTAAAAAATTATCCAACCAAAAAACCGAGCCCAGCGTTTCCGACTCTTTTCCAATGAAAGTAGCTGGCAGCATAAACTGCTAACTAGCTTCAAAGTCCCTAAATCTAGAGAGAAAGTCACTGACAGTCCATCCCTTCAGGCAGGTCTCCCTCCAAAGTCACTCCCCCAAAATTATCATTATGAACGTAAACATATCATCATGAACGTAAACAAAGAACATGGGCATTGTTAGTACTCACAGCTGTCAAGCTTGTGGAACATTCTGGGGACGCGCAATGATGCTCATTTCATGCGGTCCGAATTAAGGAAAAAAATCTTTTCAACTCCACACCAATAGCTTGTAATGCAGGCTGTTTGTTAAAAATGTTAAGTCTCAAAGCGAGATAACCCTGAAGATAACCACAGAAGACATTATACATCTGCTTTGTGATTGTTAGTATCATTTACTTTCTCACTATCGTTTCAGATGACTGCGTGGACTTTTCAACGCAAAATAAAACCTCTGAATGGACCAACCAGACGAACACAACCTCTGCTGCCACAGAGTTCTGGGAGTAAGTCTGCATATAGATGAACAAACTAAGCCTCTATGGGTCTTTTAAATGTGCCAAAATGAGTCCTATTATTCCTTCTAGACGACGAGTGCTGGCTATCTCAGGGGGGATTGAGGAGATAGGCAGCATCAGGTGGGAGTTGCTGTTGTGCCTAATTACAGTGTGGATCATCTGCTACTTTTGCATCTGGAAAGGGGTCAGGTCTACAGGAAAGGTATTAAGCCCTAAAACGGTGTTAAAAAGTGTATACAGTGTATTTCTAAATGCCTTAAATTGATGTCTTTTTTTCCAGGTGGTGTATTTCACTGCTACCTTTCCCTATGCAATGTTGGTAATTCTTTTGATCCGTGGACTCTCTCTTCCTGGTGCTCTACAAGGAGTACAGTTTTATCTTCTGCCTGAACCCTCACGACTCAAAGACCCCCAGGTAGGAGCTTGATGATATACTGTAACAGTGTTGAGTTCATGGACAAATTTACTCACTGTTGCTTTGTTGGAGCAGGTTTGGTTGGAGGCTGGGACTCAGATCTTCTTCTCATACAGTTTGGGTGCGGGCACCTTAACTGTGCTCGGCAGCTACAACACCTACAACAACAACTGCTATAAGTAAGTATTAAATCAATGTGTGACTGAGATTGATGCTCTTGTAGCAGTTGTGTACTCTCTCTTTGCGTTGTGTTATTAATGATGTCCACACACCGTCACTTTTGGCTCCAACTCGCCATTTATTCTGATAATACAGAGATGATGTTAGATCTCCCACAGTCAGTCTCACAGCGGCAAAGCTTCTCAAAGATGCACGGAGACGGCACATGCAGACCGTTTACAAGTTATTTACATACAAGCTAACATTAATACAAATATAAAAATATACAACATGTACCTGATAATACAGAGATGATGTTAGATCTCCCACAGTCAGTCTCACAGCGGCAAAGCTTCTCAAAGATGCTAAAACAAAATGATATCAGTTGAAGTTGCTGTTGATTAGCCAGCTAGCTTTAACTAAGCTAGCAAAGTCACCGACAACGTGGCGTGTTCAACAAAGTACAATCAAAGAGGCAACTAATATCAACATTCAGCATTTTCTCTAGTACTTTGTAAGCTTAGCTCGACATACAATTTACAGAAACACAATTTTACCCATAAAAACAAGGCTTATGCTCTTTATATTTACGGAGCTAATTCAAAGTCAACCTACCACGGAGACGGCACATGCAGACTGTTGACGAGATGCGGGGTGCACCTGTCAAGTCTGCAGGGGCGCAGTAGAGGGCGCTAATGCTACGTACACACAACGGTCTCCATGGCAACCTCCATTATAATCAGATATCAGAGTAAATAATATATAAAATGAATAATAATAATTAAATATTAAAGTAAATAATATATAAAATGAATAATAATTAAATAATAAAGTAAATAACACAATATTGAAACAGATGACATATAATACATTCATTCAGTGTACATACATATAAACATATTAAGACAGAGTTAGTAATGGCAAGTGTAATCATTAACTCCGCTACACTCTGACATCAACTTTTCTGACAGATGCACCAGAGGACAAGGACAACATGTTAAAGAAGTCCCATTATGCTCATATTCAGGTGCATACTTGTATTTTGGTTTTCTGCTAGAACATGTTTACATGCTTTAATGTTCAAAAAACAAATTATTTTTCTCATACTGGCCTCTTTTCACCTCCTGCCCTCCCTCCCGGAAAGCCCAGTCTGCTCTGATTGGTCATCTGGCCCACTTTGTTGTGATTGGAACCAAACTCGTCGAACTCCGCTCGGGCTCCGCTCTAACTAGCTTTGTTTGAGTTGAGGTCGTGCCAAACTAGCTGCTAGGCAGGTATTATGCAAATGTCTTACTTGGTGACATCACCACGTTACAGAAGAAAAGGCAGGACTTCAATCAAGGCGTTTCAGTTAGTTTAGGAGCAGTGTTTCTGTGAGAGAGAGTAACTCCCTTTCGCGTGGGCTTTGAAAAAAACACAATAGCACAATAGTTCCTCTTTAACAACTACATGCTATGAATTCATAGAGTACGCGCATGTTTTTTGTGTTTTGCAGGGATTGTCTGTGGCTGTGTTTGCTAAACAGTGGTACCAGTGTGGTAGCTGGCTTTGCAGTCTTCTCTGTGCTGGGATTCATGGCTCATGAGCAGGGCGTTCCTATTGCAGAAGTGGCCGAGTCAGGTAAAGCAAGCCAGTGGAGGTATTCAGAAAGATGCAACCTCATCTTCCTGTACCCATATGTTACAGAGCATCACATCATTCTGGCACCGTGCTACAGCCTACAATTTTTTTTTGTTAAACTACAATTTCAATAATAAACCCTTAAGCTTAAAATGATGATATTTGACATTTTGTAACCACATGACCGTCATTATACAGCATTCTAGATCAGAAACCGCAGGACTAAACTATCTAACTGTATATAAATTAGTTAAAACTAGTAGGGCTGCCCCCTCTTAGTCGATTAATCAACTAATTGATTTGGTCTTAGTCGACTAAGATTTCTTTAGTTGATTAGTCATTTTTTATGATTTTTCCATGCTGAATGACTCATTTCCAAGAAACTTATGAGCACATCTCTGGTAAACACAATATTTAAAGTAATCTAATAATATCAAATATAATCAGTCACAGGGGACATTTTACAGCAGGACTTTTACTTGTAATTGAGTATTTTTACATTATTGTGTTGGCACTTTTACTTAAAGTAAAGCTCCTGACTACTTCTTCCAGCACTAGTCCACAATGGGTAAATATTTGCTGCCATCTTTAGGACAAGCATAGACATGACAAGCTCACTGACAGTTACTCAGCCAGTGTGTGCATGGGCTCATACAGTAACATTTGGTAAACACATTCATTGTCACTCATGTAGTTATGGTAAGCCCTAACTGTGCTCACATCTCTTCTCTTCCCTACCCAAATGTTTACAGTACAAACACAATCAGACTGGTTTCATATCAGTACAAACTACATTCCTTCAATCATCAGCAGACACTCAGATTCAAACTGATAAATCTCATATAAGGGTACATGTGTACATATCTATCAACAGACATCTATGCTATAACAATATAATACACATTATTATAAGCAAGCACTTCTAGATATAAAATATTACAATCATGTTCACTCAGTGTTTTTTCACATATTCACCCTTTTTTGTTCCACATCGGGTAATATTATTAAAGAAATAAGAGAAACTGTACATGATCACGAGAATATAGCTGCCAATCTGGCCTTTTTGTTTTCAGGGACAAAGATTCTTGCCATTACAATCTGCATCCAGTTCTCTGCAAATGTAATTTTCTTGAGACACACGTTGAGAGATCTTCAGTACGGTGTTGTGCTTCGGTGTTTCTCCTCTTCCTCCTTGGTTAAACAACAAAGGCAGATAGTAGACGGTGACGAGTCATTGTTGTGTTCCAGGTCCAGGTTTGGCGTTCATCGCTTACCCTCAGGCTGTAGCCATGATGCCTCTTCCCCAACTGTGGTCCATCTGTTTCTTTGTCATGCTCATTCTCTTGGGTCTGGACACACAAGTAAGACGAACTCTTGATGAACTCTTTGCGGAAGAACATATTCACATTTGGAAATGTGCTTATTCTGTCTTTTCTCTGTACAGTTTGTTTCCATGGAGGTTATGATGACATCCATCACAGATATGTTTCCCAAAGTAATGCGCAGGGCAGGCCGGCGGGAATGTTTCCTCCTCCTCTTCTGCCTCACATGCTTCTTCGCTCAGCTCGTCATGATCACTGAGGTCAGTATTTAGTCTTATACTGTATGTACATTTATTAGTTATTAATCCATTATGGCAATGTCTCGCTGCCAAAATATGACATTTTTATAACATGAATTTGTTTTATCCTTACGCTATAACAAGATGCTTTCAGCTTAAGCCATTTTAATTATTACAACATATAGTAAGTTTATATACAGTATTATGTGACAAAAGCAGCAGGAATAGGCTTCCATGCATCTGAGGTTGATGTATAAAGTAAAATGAATCAAATAAATGTCTTTGCTGTTGCCTCCAGGGAGGAATGTATGTGTTCCAGATGTTTGACTACTACGCTTGTAACGGAGGCTGCATCCTCTTCCTCTGTGTGTTTGAAACTCTGGCACTGGGATGGATATTTGGTAGGTATGCTGTTTTTAAAAGGGGCACTGTCTTCAGCAATTTCATATTGGACCTAAATAAAGGACCGATTTAAAAAGAAAGATCAAAATCAAAGCAGCAGAGGCTGAGATATCTTGACTTTTAGTCCCTCGAGTTCTACAAAGGCTGGATGGTACATTTCCCATAATGCATCAAAACCCTGATGACATCATTAGGGTTATATTCTCAGACTTGACAAAGCTCCTCGGGGCTGAGTAATATCCCAACTCGTCACATACGGCCGCTTTGTCACGTCCCGTAGTTAGGTTTAGGAGAGAACTACGTGGTTGGGCTTAAAACTACTAAGTTTGTGCAGTGAAAATGAAACTGAATGTTGTGAACTCGGGACACGAACAGCGGCCTCTTGAAAGCCATGTGTTTGTTGGACCCATCCACCACCCTGTGGGTGTCTTTTTGCTCTTAAAACTACGATGCCAAGGGGTCTGTACAAGCGTCGGTATGTGATGAGCTGGGATGAGAATGTGTTGTTTGACCTGTTCGTTTTATACTGATCATCCAACCTCATCTCCTATGAAAAGGGGCAGATCGGTTGTATGGCATCATTAAGGACATGACAGGTGTGCACGCCAACCCGTTCTTTAAAATCTGCTGGCTTTACCTCACACCGGCGATCTCACTGGTGAGTCACTTTCAATGTTGCATATAAGCAAAATGAACACAGCTTTGGTCCTCATGTACACCTGAATATGTTTTATGTCCTTTGGGTTTTTATGCTAGATTAAATTCTAATACTGAAATGTCCAGACAACTACTGAATCTCTCTCTCTATTGTTTTCTCAGGGCACTTTTATATGTTCTTTAGTTAAGTACCAACCTCTGACCTTTAATCGCTGGTATGTATACCCAGCCTGGGCGTACGTGTTGGGCTGGGTACTGGCCCTTTCCTCCATCCTGCTTGTACCGGGATGGGCGCTGTATAAACTGGGAACTGGGACTGGGAACCTCAGTCAGGTGGGACAACTGTGAAATTAATTGTGATAATTAATTCCAAGAAATGACATGGTGTTGTATAATGAATACATTGAGTATGTGCCAATAACAAGCAAAAGAGCAATGTATGTCTGTAGTTAAACAGATTTTATCACCATACCCACTCTAAAACGCTTCAAGAACCCCGGATCAAGCTTCCTATAAAATGTCCGAAAAGATTCTACAGATAAATTACATTTGACATCTACGAGTTGTAGTTTTTAGGATTATTATTATTATTATTATGAGGATGTTGTAGTGAGGGTCTTTAAAAGTGTGAAATGTTTAGGTTTATTAATCCAAATATAGAGTAAATAACATTGATTTCGGGAGTACAAACTATATTCTGAAGGATCTAACTGCCAACAGCCAACACATACTATGCAACCACCTCAAAACAACGTGATAGAGTTATTGTTTTACATATTTGCTTCAAGTTATTGGTGATTATTTCTCTCAATTTCTTAGCGTGTTCATCATCTGTGCCGACCCGACCCTGACTGCTCACTGACTCAAAAGAGAGAAACTGAGCTGCAGCACATCGGAGGGGAAGATCTGCAACAGCTCACCACCAGCTGATATGAAAAGTCAAATGATCCTGAACTCTTTGTCAACTGCAATATGTGTACAACAACTAAGACTGGGTACTAAGCGGGCGGGTTACTGATTGTGATATTACTTTCTCTGCTTCTCTTAAGTCTACCATCCAAAGGTCAAAGACAAGCAAGACATGTCTTATTTGTTTTAGCTTTATCATGCTGGTTTATCAGATTCCTATTTGAATCCAAATGTACACTAAAAACATGTATAATTTAGGGCTGCACGATTATGGCCAAAATGATAATCACCATTATTTTTTATCAATATTGAGATCACGATTATTTATCACGATAATTCATTGATTTTAGGGACAAAATATGTTTATTGCACTTTCCCATTTTAATAAAGATGTCGTGCCACATTCCTGCTAATGTAATCTTTGCATCAAAATAAGACTTAAAAAAAGGCTCTTCACCTGGATTCAGTGCATTTACAGCCACAACATTCAGGAACGTTTTTCACAGGCTGCCACTGTAGGGTGCGCATGTAGCGACATGACAGCCCATCAAAAGTGAAGCCAAAACATCTCTATCGCAAGGTGTTCCTGAGATACGGTATTGTGTTCACGAGAATGGGACGGACATCACGGTGACCTTTGACCACCAAAATCTAATCACTTCATCCTTGATTCCAAGTGTATGAGAGGTGGAGGTAACAAAAATGAATTGATAAAAATCGAGGGGTTTCGTTTACAGCACACAATTTTTGTTTCCTCCACCCCTCATAAAAGTGGACGTTTGTGCTGAAATTGGAATATATTCACCAAGGTGTTCTTGAGATATCACGTTCCCAAGAATTGGATGATTTGAGGTCAGAGTGACCTTGACCTTCGACCACCAAAATCTAATCAGTTCATCCTTGAGTCCAAGAGGATATCGCGTTCACAAGAATGGGCCAGACGGCCGTACGGATGGACAACCTGAAAACGTAATGCCTCTGGCCACGGCTGTCGCAGACGCGGACGCTTAAAAACATGTTAGACACATTTGTTATTATTTAACTGCACTTAAACTGAGAAAAGAAACAAATATTTGTCTTTGATCTGCACCCCCAGGTGACAGCAGTGTAGATTTCCTGTATTATTTTGCCACGGTAACCAACGAGACACACCCAGGTGTTGGATTTATTATGTACAAAAGTGCTTACAATGACCTGCAATAACCTGACTGTTGGATTTGTTGTGAATGGAGTGATTGCGAGGAAAGGGAGGTAGCAGGTCCTGTTTTTCCTTTGCAAGGTCAAGAAGAGGAAGGAGTCAGAAGGAGATAACGAAGAAGACATGCAGCAGAAACATCACGCACCATAAGTTCATGAATATTAATATTGTGTAAACTATGAATAGGCTGGATCAGGGATAGCTCGGGGTTCAGACTTCGCGAACTGACCCATGCACTGTATGTTGTCAGGGACACGTTGATTGGATCCAGATATCTGTAAACTCTTTTATTTTACTTATGCAACATTGATTGTTCGGAATAAATTGTATTATTATGCTTTAACCCGTCTGTTTGGAAAATCTCTTTGTCACACAAGATTAACCAGCACGTAACTGGGCCTTGACCTCTCGGAGGTAGAAGGCCAGTTCCTTCACAGGTCTAGCCAGAGTGGAGGGTAGTCCAGTAGCAGTTTAGAGATTGTGATTTTTCTCTAGTATAATTAGTGATGTGTTAGTGACAGTAAGTCTCACAGACAGGAGTGTGCCTACCATTTAGCTGCCTTGTTCCTTATTCGGTTTCCCAGGTGTTCCTGCCTATCTGGTGCTGGCTGTGACGGGCCTGGCTCCAAATGAGGAGGCGTCTTTCAGTCATATAACGCTGCTCGGAGCCGACTAGGAGAGCCTCCAGCAGGTGAAGCTGAACTCCTCCTCCTCTTCATCATCATCATCCTACTCTGTGGAGGAGCTGGTGGGGCGGTTGGACTCTGTTCCCAGAGTCCCCTTCTGTGTTCGACTAACAGGCCGAGACAGCAGAGGAAACAAGCTGGAGAGGGTTTCCGCAGAGATGGTTCAGCCAGCTCACGTTCAGATACAGGTAACGCTAGAGAGAGATGAGAGACTTTATTGTCAACCATCTATATGTAATGCAGTGTTTCCCTATATAAAACATGAAAACATATAAATACAAGTAGTGTAAATAAATGTAAAGTAGTGCAATTAACAACTATAACAGCAGTTTTTGGGTCCCTCAGGATATTTAAAGGAACAGTGTGTAGAATTTCAGAGGATCTTTTAGCAGAAATGTAATATAAAATTTATAACTATGTTTTCATGAGTTTATAATCACCTGAAACTAACAATTGTTGTGTTTTCGTTAGCTTAGAATGAGCCCTTCATATCTACATAGGGAGTGGGTCCTCTTCAGGGAGTCTGCCATGTTTCTACAGTAGCCCAGAACAGACAAACCAAACACTTTCGCATTTTTACGTTACCTGAAGGCCACCGTAGTTCAGCCGTGACAAAGCCTCGGTATTTGACGCACTGGGAACGAGAACGGGCTGAACATGGCCTACTGCAATTTTCAAATCGCAGGAGCTGCAAAATGTGTGTCAAAAAATGTTTAATTTTAAATTAAATATTGTGCTGCAGACATGTCCAACAAAACACAAGCCAGCGGAGGTGGAGGAGAGAGGACACTGGGGCAGTAAGGTGGAGTTTCTCCTGGCTGTGGCGGGAAATATTGTGGGCCTGGGCAACGTGTGGAGGTTTCCTTACCTCTGCTACAAAAATGGAGGGGGTAAGCAAATATGATGCTCACTACTTGTTACCCCGAATCTGTAGCACAGATGTGCATTGTTGTATACTTTGTAAATTCAGGTGCATTCCTGGTGCCATATCTGGTATTTGTGGTGACCTGTGGCGTACCCCTGTTCCTGCTGGAGACGACTGTAGGCCAGTACACCCAGGAGGGCGGCATCACCTGCTGGAGGAAGCTATGCCCACTGGCCGAAGGTATGCTCCATCTCTAAATGACTGATTAACTCCAGGAGTAGCTGGTAGCTTCATTATTGGCTCCTTTACCGTTGTGGGAAAGTTTCTTTCTCCATTTAAAGTAGTTCAATGTTCATTGTGGTAGTCACACAAAGGGTGAATGTGTGAGGCAGTAACACACTACCCACTCAGAAACTGAATGGAGCAAACGCCATATTAAAGACACATTCTCACCACAGGGTAAACATTGACAAACTGCATTGCCTCAGTGACCCTGATTCCAATGAATTTTTTTAATATTTAAACAAGGGCAGTAGGCTCTGTTCTCGGAGTAGGCCTCCGAGAACAGAGGTCAAGTTTTCATAATGTTTGTCTATAACAGAGAGTACCAAATGTGGCCCTGCAGGTATTGGCTATGGTGGGCAGCTGATCCTCCTCTACTCATGTATGACCTACATCATTATTCTGTCCTGGGCTCTGTTCTACCTGGTGTTCTCCTTCAGCTCACAGCTCCCCTGGGCCAGCTGCAACAACTACTGGAACACAGGTAATACTGATACTCTCACATGCATTAAGGTTGACTTGTAACAGACTACTAACATTTATGATGTAAGCCTGATGATATGATAGTAGATATCAACACGTCAGTGACTTTTACATCAATTAAAAGACCCTTCCAGTGATTTAGTTTTGCTCTTCCATAACGTTGGGGGACTTGTGAGAGACAGATTTAAAGATGAGATATCCTGACTTTTACCCCTTAAAGGTAGAGTTGGTTATGTTGAGAAACTAGCAAGAGTACGCTAGATTTAAAAAATGATCCAACCAAAAAACCGAGTCCAGCGTTTCCGACTCTTTTCCAATGAAAGTAGCTGGCAGCATAAACTGCTAACTAGCTTCAAAGTCCCTAAATCTAGAGAGAAAGTCACTGACAGTCCATCCCTTCAGGCAGGTCTCCCTCCAAAGTCACTCCCCCAAAATTATCATTATGAACGTAAACATATCATCATGAACGTAAACAAAGAACATGGGCATTGTTAGTACTCACAGCTGTCAAGCTTGTGGAACATTCTGGGGACGCGCAATGATGCTCATTTCATGCGGTCCGAATTAAGGAAAAAAATCTTTTCAACTCCACACCAATAGCTTGTAATGCAGGCTGTTTGTTAAAAATGTTAAGTCTCAAAGCGAGATAACCCTGAAGATAACCACAGAAGACATTATACATCTGCTTTGTGATTGTTAGTATCATTTACTTTCTCACTATCGTTTCAGATGACTGCGTGGACTTTTCAACGCAAAATAAAACCTCTGAATGGACCAAACGGACGAACACAACCTCTGCTGCCACAGAGTTCTGGGAGTAAGTCTGCATATAGATGAACAAACTAAGCCTCTATGGGTCTTTTAAATGTGCCAAAATGAGTCCTATTATTCCTTCTAGACGTCGAGTGCTGGCTATCTCAGGGGGGATTGAGGAGATAGGCAGCATCAGGTGGGAGTTGCTGTTGTGCCTAATTACAGTGTGGATCATCTGCTACTTTTGCATCTGGAAAGGGGTCAGGTCTACAGGAAAGGTATTAAGCCCTAAAACGGTGTTAAAAAGTGTATACAGTGTATTTCTAAATGCCTTAAATTGATGTCTTTTTTTCCAGGTGGTGTATTTCACTGCTACCTTTCCATATGCAATGTTGGTAATTCTTTTGATCCGTGGACTCTCTCTTCCTGGTGCTCTACAAGGAGTACAGTTTTATCTTCTGCCTGAACCCTCACGACTCAAAGACCCCCAGGTAGGAGCTTGATGATATACTGTAACAGTGTTGAGTTCATGGACAAATTTACTCACTGTTGCTTTGTTGGAGCAGGTTTGGTTGGAGGCTGGGACTCAGATCTTCTTCTCATACAGTTTGGGTGCGGGCGAATTAACTGTGCTCGGCAGCTACAACACCTACAACAACAACTGCTATAAGTAAGTATTAAATCAATGTGTGACTGAGCTTGATGCATCAACTTTTCTGACAGATGCACCAGAGGACAAGGACAACATGTTAAAGAAGTCCCATTATGCTCATATTCAGGTGCATACTTGTATTTTGGTTTTCTGCTAGAACATGTTTACATGCTTTAATGTTCAAAAAACACATTATTTTTCTCATACTGGCCTCTTTTCACCTCCTGCCCTCCCTCCCGGAAAGCCCAGTCTGCTCTGATTGGTCATCAGGCCCACTCTGTTGTGATTGGAACCAAACTCGACAAACTCCGCTCGGGCTCCGCTCTAACTAGCTTTGTTTGAGTTGAGGTCGTGCCAAACTAGCTGCTAGGCAGGTATTATGCAAATGTCTTACTTGGTGACATCACCACGTTACAGAAGAAAAGGCAGGTCTTCAATCAAGGCGTTTCAGTTAGTTTAGGAGCAGTGTTTCTGTGAGAGAGAGTAACTCTATTTGGCGTGGACTTTGGAAAAACCACAATAGCACAATAGTTCCTCTTTAACAACTACATGCTATGAATTCATAGAGTACGCGCATGTTTTTTGTGTTTTGCAGGGATTGTCTGTGGCTGTGTTTGCTAAACAGTGGTACCAGTGTGGTAGCTGGCTTTGCAGTCTTCTCTGTGCTGGGATTCATGGCTCATGAGCAGGGCGTTCCTATTGCAGAAGTGGCCGAGTCAGGTAAAGCAAGCCAGTGGAGGTATTCAGAAAGATGCAACCTCATCTTCCTGTACCCATATGTTACAGAGCATCACATCATTCTGGCACCGTGCTACAGCCTACAATTTTTTTTTGTTAAACTACAATTTCAATAATAAACCCTTAAGCTTAAAATGATGATATTTGACATTTTGTAACCACATGACCGTCATTATGCAGCATTCTAGATCAGAAACCGCAGGACTAAACTATCTAACTGTATATAAATTAGTTAAAACTAGTAGGGCTGCCCCCTCTTAGTCGATTAATCAACTAATTGATTTGGTCTTAGTCGACTAAGATTTCTTTAGTTGATTAGTCATTTTTTATGATTTTTCCATGCTGAATGACTCATTTCCAAGAAACTTATGAGCACATCTCTGGTAAACACAATATTTAAAGTAATCTAATAATATCAAATATAATCAGTCACAGGGGACATTTTACAGCAGGACTTTTACTTGTAATTGAGTATTTTTACATTATTGTGTTGGCACTTTTACTTAAAGTAAAGCTCCTGACTACTTCTTCCAGCACTAGTCCACAATGGGTAAATATTTGCTGCCATCTTTAGGACAAGCATAGACATGACAAGCTCACTGACAGTTACTCAGCCAGTGTGTGCATGGGCTCATACAGTAACATTTGGTAAACACATTCATTGTCACTCATGTAGTTATGGTAAGCACTAACTGTGCTCACATCTCTTCTCTTCCAAAATATTTACAGTACAAACACAATCAGACTGGTTTCATATCAGTACAAACTACATTCCTTCAATCATCAGCAGACACTCAGATTCAAACTGATAAATCTCATATAAGGGTACATGTGTACATATCTATCAACAGACATCTATGCTATAACAATATAATACACATTATTATAAGCAAGCACTTCTAGATATAAAATATTACAATCATGTTCACTCAGTGTTTTTTCACATATTCACCCTTTTTTGTTCCACATCGGGTAATATTATTAAAGAAATAAGAGAAACTGTACATGATCACGAGAATATAGCTGCCAATTTGGCCTTTTTGTTTTCAGGGACAAAGATTCTTGCCATTACAATCTGCATCCAGTTCTCTGCAAATGTCATTTTCTTGAGACACACGTTGAGAGATCTTCAGTACGGTGTTGTGCTTCGGTGTTTCTCCTCTTCCTCCTTGGTTAAACAACAAAGGCAGATAGTAGACGGTGACGAGTCATTGTTGTGTTCCAGGTCCAGGTTTGGCGTTCATCGCGTACCCTCAGGCTGTAGCCATGATGCCTCTTCCCCAACTGTGGTCCATCTGTTTCTTTGTCATGCTCATTCTCTTGGGTCTGGACACACAAGTAAGACGAACACTTGATGAACCCTTTGCGGAAGAACATATTCACATTTGGAAATGTGCTTATTCTGTCTTTTCTCTGTACAGTTTGTTGCCATGGAGGTTATGATGACATCCATCACAGATATGTTTCCCAAAGTAATGCGCAGGGCAGGCCGGCGGGAACGTTTCCTCCTCCTCTTCTGCCTCACATGCTTCTTCGCTCAGCTCGTCATGATCACTGAGGTCAGTATTTAGTCTTATACTGTATGTACATTTATTAGTTATTAATCCATTATGGCAATGTCTCGCTGCCAAAATATGACATTTTTATAACATGAATTTGTTTTATCCTTACGCTATAACAAGATGCTTTCAGCTTAAGCCATTTTAATTATTACAACATATAGTAAGTTGATATATTATGTGAAAAAAGCAGCAGGAATAGGCTTCCATGCATCTGAGGTTGATGTATAAAGTAAAATGAATCAAATAAATGTCTTTGCTGTTGCCTCCAGGGAGGAATGTATGTGTTCCAGATGTTTGACTACTACGCTTGTAACGGAGGCTGCATCCTCTTCCTCTGTGTGTTTGAAACTCTGGCACTGGGATGGATATTTGGTAGGTATGCTGTTTTTAAAAGGGGCACTGTCTTCAGCAATTTCATATTGGACCTAAATAAAGGACCGATTTAAAAAGAAAGATCAAAATCAAAGCAGCAGAGGCTGAGATATCTTGACTTTTAGTCCCTCGAGTTCTACAAAGGCTGGATGGTACATTTCCCATAATGCATCAAAACCCTGATGACATCATTAGGGTTATATTCTCAGACTTGACAAAGCTCCTCGGGGCTGAGTAATATCCCAACTCGTCACATACGGCCGCTTTGTCACGTCCCGTAGTTAGGTTTAGGAGAGAACTACGTGGTTGGGCTTAAAACTACTAAGTTTGTGCAGTGAAAATGAAACTGAATGTTGTGAACTCGGGACACGAACAGCGGCCTCTTGAAAGCCATGTGTTTGTTGGACCCATCCACCACCCTGTGGGTGTCTTTTTGCTCTTAAAACTACGATGCCAAGGGGTCTGTATAAGCGTCGGTATGTGATGAGCTGGGATGAGAATGTGTTGTTTGACCTGTTCGTTTTATACTGATCATCCAACCTCATCTCCTATGAAAAGGGGCAGATCGGTTGTATGGCATCATTAAGGACATGACAGGTGTGCACGCCAACCCGTTCTTTAAAATCTGCTGGCTTTACCTCACACCGGCGATCTCACTGGTGAGTCACTTTCAATGTTGCATATAAGCAAAATGAACACAGCTTTGGTCCTCATGTACACCTGAATATGTTTTATGTCCTTTGGGTTTTTATGCTAGATTAAATTCTAATACTGAAATGTCCAGACAACTACTGAATCTCTCTCTCTATTGTTTTCTCAGGGCACTTTTATATGTTCTTTAGTTAAGTACCAACCTCTGACCTTTAATCGCTGGTATGTATACCCAGCCTGGGCGTACGTGTTGGGCTGGGTACTGGCCCTTTCCTCCATCCTGCTTGTACCGGGATGGGCGCTGTATAAACTGGGAACTGGGACTGGGAACCTCAGTCAGGTGGGACAACTGTGAAATTAATTGTGATAATTAATTCCAAGAAATGACATGGTGTTGTATAATGAATACATTGAGTATGTGCCAATAACAAGCAAAAGAGCAATGTATGTCTGTAGTTAAACAGATTTTATCACCATACCCACTCTAAAACGCTTCAAGAACCCCGGATCAAGCTTCCTATAAAATGTCCGAAAAGATTCTACAGATAAATTACATTTGACATCTACGAGTTGTAGTTTTTAGGATTATTATTATTATTATTATGAGGATGTTGTAGTGAGGGTCTTTAAAAGTGTGAAATGTTTAGGTTTATTAATCCAAATATAGAGTAAATAACATTGATTTCGGGAGTACAAACTATATTCTGAAGGATCTAACTGCCAACAGCCAACACATACTATGCAACCACCTCAAAACAACGTGATAGAGTTATTGTTTTACATATTTGCTTCAAGTTATTGGTGATTATTTCTCTCAATTTCTTAGCGTGTTCATCATCTGTGCCGACCCGACCCTGACTGCTCACTGACTCAAAAGAGAGAAACTGAGCTGCAGCACATCGGAGGGGAAGATCTGCAACAGCTCACCACCAGCTGATATGAAAAGTCAAATGATCCTGAACTCTTTGTCAACTGCAATATGTGTACAACAACTAAGATTGGGTACTAAGCGGGCGGGTTACTGATTGTGATATTACTTTCTCTGCTTCTCTTAAGTCTACCATCCAAAGGTCAAAGACAAGCAAGACATGTCTTATTTGTTTTAGCTTTATCATGCTGGTTTATCAGATTCCTATTTGAATCCAAATGTACACTAAAAACATGTATAATTTAGGGCTGCACGATTATGGCCAAAATGATAATCACCATTATTTTTTATCAATATTGAGATCACGATTATTTATCACGATAATTCATTGATTTTAGGGACAAAATATGTTTATTGCACTTTCCCATTTTAATAAAGATGTCGTGCCACATTCCTGCTAATGTAATCTTTGCATCAAAATAAGACTTAAAAAAAGGCTCTTCACCTGGATTCAGTGCATTTACAGCCACAACATTCAGGAACGTTTTTCACAGGCTGCCACTGTAGGGTGCGCATGTAGCGACATGACAGCCCATCAAAAGTGAAGCCAAAACATCTCTATCGCAAGGTGTTCCTGAGATACGGTATTGTGTTCACGAGAATGGGACGGACATCACGGTGACCTTTGACCACCAAAATCTAATCACTTCATCCTTGATTCCAAGTGTATGAGAGGTCGAAGTAACAAATATGAATTGATAAAAATCGGTGTTTTGTTTACAGCACACAATTTTAGTTTCCTCCTCCCCTCATAAAAGTGGACGTTTGTGCTGAAATTGGAATATATTCACCAAGGTGTTCTTGAGATATCACGTTCCCAAGAATCGGATGATGTGAGGTCACAGTGACCTTGACCTTCGACCACCAAAATCGAATCAGTTCATCCTTGAGTCCAAGTGGATATCGCGTTCACAAGAATGGGCCAGACGGCCGTACGGATGGACAGCCTGAAAACGTAATGTCTCTGGCCACAGCTGTCGCAGACGCGGACGCTTAAAAACATTTTAGACACATTTGTTATTATTTAACTGCACTTAAACTGAGAAAAGAAACAAATATTTGTCTTTGATCTGCACCCCAAGGTGACAGCAGTGTAGATTTCCTGTATTATTTTGCCACGGTAACCAACGAGACACACCTAGGTCTAGCCAGAGTGGAGGGTAGTCCAGTAGCAGGTAAGAGATTGTGATTTTTCTCTAGTATAATTAGTGATGTATTAGTGACAGTAAGTCTCACAGACAGGAGTGTACCTACCATTTAGCTGCCTTGTTCCTTATTCGGTTTCCCAGGTGTTCCTGCCTATCTGGTGCTGTCTGTGACGGGCCTGGCTCCAGATGAGGAGGCATCTTTCAGTCATGTAACGCTGCTGGGAGCCGACGGGGAGAGCCTCCAGCAGGTGAAGCTGAACTCCTCCTCCTCTTCATCATCATCATCCTACTCTGTGGAGGAGCTGGTGGGGCGGTTGGACTCTGTTCCCAGAGTCCCCTTCTGTGTTCGACTAACAGGCCGAGACAGCAGAGGAAACAAGCTGGAGAGGGTTTCCGCAGAGATGGTTCAGCCAGCTCACGTTCAGATACAGGTAACGCTAGAGAGAGATAAGAGAGACTTTATTGTCAACCATCTATATGCAATGCAGTGTTTCCCTATATAAAACATATAAATACAAGTAGTGTAAATAAATGTAAAGTAGTGCAATTAACAACTATAACAGCAGTTTTTGGGTCCCTCAGGATATTTAAAGGAACAGTGTGTAGAATTTCAGAGGATCTTTTAGCAGAAATGTAATATAAAATTTATAACTATGTTTTCATGAGTTTATAATCACCTGAAACTAACAATTGTTGTGTTTTCGTTAGCTTAGAATGAGCCCTTCATATCTACATAGGGAGTGGGTCCTCTTCAGGGAGTCTGCCATGTTTCTACAGTAGCCCAGAACAGACAAACCAAACACTTTCGCATTTTTACGTTACCTGAAGGCCACCGTAGTTCAGCCGTGACAAAGCCTCGGTATTTGACGCACTGGGAACGAGAACGGGCTGAACATGGCCTACTGCAATTTTCAAATCGCAGGAGCTGCAAAATGTGTGTCAAAAAATGTTTAATTTTGAATTAAATATTGTGCTGCAGACATGTCCAACAAAACACAAGCCAGCGGAGGTGGAGGAGAGAGGACACTGGGGCAGTAAGGTGGAGTTTCTCCTGGCTGTGGCGGGAAATATTGTGGGCCTGGGCAACGTGTGGAGGTTTCCTTACCTCTGCTACAAAAATGGAGGGGGTAAGCAAATATGATGCTCACTACTTGTTACCCCGAATCTGTAGCACAGATGTGCATTGTTGTATACTTTGTAAATTCAGGTGCATTCCTGGTGCCATATCTGGTATTTGTGGTGACCTGTGGCGTACCCCTGTTCCTGCTGGAGACGACTGTAGGCCAGTACACCCAGGAGGGCGGCATCACCTGCTGGAGGAAGCTATGCCCACTGGCCGAAGGTATGCTCCATCTCTAAATGACTGATTAACTCCAGGAGTAGCTGGTAGCTTCATTATTGGCTCCTTTACCGTTGTGGGAAAGTTTCTTTCTCCATTTAAAGTAGTTCAATGTTCATTGTGGTAGTCACACAAAGGGTGAATGTGTGAGGCAGTAACACACTACCCACTCAGAAACTGAATGGAGCAAACGCCATATTAAAGACACATTCTGGCGCCTGGGTTATCTCAGTTGGTAGAGCGGGCGTCCATGTATTAAGGCTTGGTCCTGACCGCGGCGGCCCGGGTTCGAATCCGGCCTGTGGCCCTTTCCGCCTCCACTCTCTCTCTCCCCCCTTTCAAGACTCTATCCACTGTCCTGTCATAAAAATGGAAAATGCCCCCAAAAAAATAACTTTTAAAAAAAAAAAGACACATTCTCACCACAGGGTAAACATTGACAAACTGCATTGCCTCAGTGACCCTGATTCCAATGAATTTTTTTAATATTTAAACAAGGGCAGTAGGCTCTGTTCTCGGAGTAGGCCTCCGAGAACAGAGGTCAAGTTTTCATAATGTTTGTCTATAACAGAGAGTACCAAATGTGGCCCTGCAGGTATTGGCTATGGTGGGCAGCTGATCCTCCTCTACTCATGTATGACCTACATCATTATTCTGTCCTGGGCTCTGTTCTACCTGGTGTTCTCCTTCAGCTCACAGCTCCCCTGGGCCAGCTGCAACAACTACTGGAACACAGGTAATACTGATACTCTCACATGCATTAAGGTTGACTTGTAACAGACTACTAACATTTATGATGTAAGCCTGATGATATGATAGTAGATATCAACACGTCAGTGACTTTTACATCAATTAAAAGACCCTTCCAGTGATTTAGTTTTGCTCTTCCATAACGTTGGGGGACTTGTGAGAGACAGATTTAAAGATGAGATATCCTGACTTTTACCCCTTAAAGGTAGAGTTGGTTATGTTGAGAAACTAGCAAGAGTACGCTAGATTTAAAAAATTATCCAACCAAAAAACCGAGCCCAGCGTTTCCGACTCTTTTCCAATGAAAGTAGCTGGCAGCATAAACTGCTAACTAGCTTCAAAGTCCCTAAATCTAGAGAGAAAGTCACTGACAGTCCATCCCTTCAGGCAGGTCTCCCTCCAAAGTCACTCCCCCAAAATTATCATTATGAACGTAAACATATCATCATGAACGTAAACAAAGAACATGGGCATTGTTAGTACTCACAGCTGTCAAGCTTGTGGAACATTCTGGGGACGCGCAATGATGCTCATTTCATGCGGTCCGAATTAAGGAAAAAAATCTTTTCAACTCCACACCAATAGCTTGTAATGCAGGCTGTTTGTTAAAAATGTTAAGTCTCAAAGCGAGATAACCCTGAAGATAACCACAGAAGACATTATACATCTGCTTTGTGATTGTTAGTATCATTTACTTTCTCACTATCGTTTCAGATGACTGCGTGGACTTTTCAACGCGAAATAAAACCTCTGAATGGACCAACCAGACGAACACAACCTCTGCTGCCACAGAGTTCTGGGAGTAAGTCTGCATATAGATGAACAAACTAAGCCTCTATGGGTCTTTTAAATGTGCCAAAATGAGTCCTATTATTCCTTCTAGACGTCGAGTTCTGGCTATCTCAGGGGGGATTGAGGAGATAGGCAGCATCAGGTGGGAGTTGCTGTTGTGCCTAATTACAATGTGGATCATCTGCTACTTTTGCATCTGGAAAGGGGTCAGGTCTACAGGAAAGGTATTAAGCCCTAAAACGGTGTTAAAAAGTGTATAGTGTATTTCTAAATGCCTTAAATTGATGTCTTTTTTTCCAGGTGGTGTATTTCACTGCTACCTTTCCATATGCAATGTTGGTAATTCTTTTGATCCGTGGACTCTCTCTTCCTGGTGCTCTACAAGGAGTACAGTTTTATCTTCTGCCTGAACCCTCACGACTCAAAGACCCCCAGGTAGGAGCTTGATGATATACTGTAACAGTGTTGAGTTCATGGACAAATTTACTCACTGTTGCTTTGTTGGAGCAGGTTTGGTTGGAGGCTGGGACTCAGATCTTCTTCTCATACAGTTTGGGTGCGGGCGAATTAACTGTGCTCGGCAGCTACAACACCTACAACAACAACTGCTATAAGTAAGTATTAAATCAATGTGTGACTGAGATTGATGCTCTGACATCAACTTTTCTGACAGATGCACCAGAGGAGTAGGACATCATGTTAAAGAAGACCCATTATGCTCATATTCAGGTGCATACTTGTATTTGAGGTTTCTGCTACAACATGTTTACATGCTTTAATGTTCAAAAAACTAATTATTTTTCTCATACTGGCCTCTTTTCACCTCCTGCCCTCCCTCCCGGAAAGCCCAGTCTGCTCTGATTGGTCATCTGGCCCACTCTGTTGTGATTGGAACCAAACTCGACAAACTCTGCTCGGGCTCCGCTCTAACTAGCTTTGTTTGAGTTGAGGTCGTGCCAAACTAGCTGCTAGGCAGGTATTATGCAAATGTCTTACTTGGTGACATCACCACGTTACAGAAGAAAAGGCAGGTCTTCAATCAAGGCGTTTCAGTTAGTTTAGGAGCAGTGTTTCTGTGAGAGAGAGTAACTCTATTTGGCGTGGACTTTGGAAAAACCACAATAGCACAATAGTTCCTCTTTAACAACTACATGCTATGAATTCATAGAGTACGCGCATGTTTTTTGTGTTTTGCAGGGATTGTCTGTGGCTGTGTTTGCTAAACAGTGGTACCAGTGTGGTAGCTGGCTTTGCAGTCTTCTCTGTGCTGGGATTCATGGCTCATGAGCAGGGCGTTCCTATTGCAGAAGTGGCCGAGTCAGGTAAAGCAAGCCAGTGGAGGTATTCAGAAAGATGCAACCTCATCTTCCTGTACCCATATGTTACAGAGCATCACATCATTCTGGCACCGTGCTACAGCCTACAATTTTTTTTTGTTAAACTACAATTTCAATAATAAACCCTTAAGCTTAAAATGATGATATTTGACATTTTGTAACCACATGACCGTCATTATGCAGCATTCTAGATCAGAAACCGCAGGACTAAACTATCTAACTGTATATAAATTAGTTAAAACTAGTAGGGCTGCCCCCTCTTAGTCGATTAATCAACTAATTGATTTGGTCTTAGTCGACTAAGATTTCTTTAGTTGATTAGTCATTTTTTATGATTTTTCCATGCTGAATGACTCATTTCCAAGAAACTTATGAGCACATCTCTGGTAAACACAATATTTAAAGTAATCTAATAATATCAAATATAATCAGTCACAGGGGACATTTTACAGCAGGACTTTTACTTGTAATTGAGTATTTTTACATTATTGTGTTGGCACTTTTACTTAAAGTAAAGCTCCTGACTACTTCTTCCAGCACTAGTCCACAATGGGTAAATATTTGCTGCCATCTTTAGGACAAGCATAGACATGACAAGCTCACTGACAGTTACTCAGCCAGTGTGTGCATGGGTTCATACAGTAACATTTGGTAAACACATTCATTGTCACTCATGTAGTTATGGTAAGCCCTAACTGTGCTCACATCTCTTCCCTACCCAAATGTTTACAGTACAAACACAATCAGACTGGTTTCATATCAGTACAAACTACATTCCTTCAATCATCAGCAGACACTCAGATTCAAACTGATAAATCTCATATAAGGGTACATGTGTACATATCTATCTACAGACATCTATGCTATAACAATATAATACACATTATTATAAGCAAGCACTTCTAGATATAAAATATTACAATCATGTTCACTCAGTGTTTTTTCACATATTCACCCTTTTTTGTTCCACATCGGGTAATATTATTAAAGAAATAAGAGAAACTGTACATGATCACGAGAATATAGCTGCCAATTTGGCCTTTTTGTTTTCAGGGACAAAGATTCTTGCCATTACAATCTGCATCCAGTTCTCTGCAAATGTCATTTTCTTGAGACACACGTTGAGAGATCTTCAGTACGGTGTTGTGCTTCGGTGCTTCTCCTCTTCCTCCTTGGTTAAACAACAAAGGCAGATAGTAGATGGTGACGAGTCATTGTTGTGTTCCAGGTCCAGGTTTGGCGTTCATCGCGTACCCTCAGGCTATAGCCATGATGCCTCTTCCCCAACTGTGGTCCATCTGTTTCTTTGTCATGCTCATTCTCTTGGGTCTGGACACACAAGTAAGACGAACACTTGATGAACCCTTTGCGGAAGAACATATTCACATTTGGAAATGTGCTTATTCTGTCTTTTCTCTGTACAGTTTGTTGCCATGGAGGTTATGATGACATCCATCACAGATATGTTTCCCAAAGTAATGCGCAGGGCAGGCCGGCGGGAACGTTTCCTCCTCCTCTTCTGCCTCACATGCTTCTTCGCTCAGCTCGTCATGATCACTGAGGTCAGTATTTAGTCTTATACTGTATGTACATTTATTAGTTATTAATCCATTATGGCAATGTCTCGCTGCCAAAATATGCCATTTTTATAACATGAATTTGTTTTATCCTTACGCTATAACAAGATGCTTTCAGCTTAAGCCATTTTAATTATTACAACATATAGTAAGTTGATATATTATGTGAAAAAAGCAGCAGGAATAGGCTTCCATGCATCTGAGGTTGATGTATAAAGTAAAATGAATCAAATAAATGTCTTTGCTGTTGCCTCCAGGGAGGAATGTATGTGTTCCAGATGTTTGACTACTACGCTTGTAACGGAGGCTGCATCCTCTTCCTCTGTGTGTTTGAAACTCTGGCACTGGGATGGATATTTGGTAGGTATGCTGTTTTTAAAAGGGGCACTGTCTTCAGCAATTTCATATTGGACCTAAATAAAGGACCGATTTAAAAAGAAAGATCAAAATCAAAGCAGCAGAGGCTGAGATATCTTGACTTTTAGTCCCTCGAGTTCTACAAAGGCTGGATGGTACATTTCCCATAATGCATCAAAACCCTGATGACATCATTAGGGTTATATTCTCAGACTTGACAAAGCTCCTCGGGGCTGAGTAATATCCCAACTCGTCACATACGGCCGCTTTGTCACGTCCCGTAGTTAGGTTTAGGAGAGAACTACGTGGTTGGGCTTAAAACTACTAAGTTTGTGCAGTGAAAATGAAACTGAATGTTGTGAACTCGGGACACGAACAGCGGCCTCTTGAAAGCCATGTGTTTGTTGGACCCATCCACCACCCTGTGGGTGTCTTTTTGCTCTTAAAACTACGATGCCAAGGGGTCTGTACAAGCGTCGGTATGTGATGAGCTGGGATGAGAATGTGTTGTTTGACCTGTTCGTTTTATACTGATCATCCAACCTCATCTCCTATGAAAAGGGGCAGATCGGTTGTATGGCATCATTAAGGACATGACAGGTGTGCACGCCAACCCGTTCTTTAAAATCTGCTGGCTTTACCTCACACCGGCGATCTCACTGGTGAGTCACTTTCAATGTTGCATATAAGCAAAATGAACACAGCTTTGGTCCTCATGTACACCTGAATATGTTTTATGTCCTTTGGGTTTTTATGCTAGATTAAATTCTAATACTGAAATGTCCAGACAACTACTGAATCTCTCTCTCTATTGTTTTCTCAGGGCACTTTTATATGTTCTTTAGTTAAGTACCAACCTCTGACCTTTAATCGCTGGTATGTATACCCAGCCTGGGCGTACGTGTTGGGCTGGGTACTGGCCCTTTCCTCCATCCTGCTTGTACCGGGATGGGCGCTGTATAAACTGGGAACTGGGACTGGGAACCTCAGTCAGGTGGGACAACTGTGAAATTAATTGTGATAATTAATTCCAAGAAATGACATGGTGTTGTATAATGAATACATTGAGTATGTGCCAATAACAAGCAAAAGAGCAATGTATGTCTGTAGTTAAACAGATTTTATCACCATACCCACTCTAAAACGCTTCAAGAACCCCGGATCAAGCTTCCTATAAAATGTCCGAAAAGATTCTACAGATAAATTACATTTGACATCTACGAGTTGTAGTTTTTAGGATTATTATTATTATTATTATGAGGATGTTGTAGTGAGGGTCTTTAAAAGTGTGAAATGTTTAGGTTTATTAATCCAAATATAGAGTAAATAACATTGATTTCGGGAGTACAAACTATATTCTGAAGGATCTAACTGCCAACAGCCAACACATACTATGCAACCACCTCAAAACAACGTGATAGAGTTATTGTTTTACATATTTGCTTCAAGTTATTGGTGATTATTTCTCTCAATTTCTTAGCGTGTTCATCATCTGTGCCGACCCGACCCTGACTGCTCACTGACTCAAAAGAGAGAAACTGAGCTGCAGCACATCGGAGGGGAAGATCTGCAACAGCTCACCACCAGCTGATATGAAATGTCAAATGATCCTGAACTCTTTGTCAACTGCAATATGTGTACAACAACTAAGATTGGGTACTAAGCGGGCGGGTTACTGATTGTGATATTACTTTCTCTGCTTCTCTTAAGTCTACCATCCAAAGGTCAAAGACAAGCAAGACATGTCTTATTTGTTTTAGCTTTATCATGCTGGTTTATCAGATTCCTATTTGAATCCAAATGTACACTAAAAACATGTATAATTTAGGGCTGCACGATTATGGCCAAAATGATAATCACCATTATTTTTTATCAATATTGAGATCACGATTATTTATCACGATAATTCATTGATTTTAGGGACAAAATATGTTTATTGCACTTTCCCATTTTAATAAAGATGTCGTGCCACATTCCTGCTAATGTAATCTTTGCATCAAAATAAGACTTAAAAAAAGGCTCTTCACCTGGATTCAGTGCATTTACAGCCACAACATTCAGGAACGTTTTTCACAGGCTGCCACTGTAGGGTGCGCATGTAGCGACATGACAGCCCATCAAAAGTGAAGCCAAAACATCTCTATCGCAAGGTGTTCCTGAGATACGGTATTGTGTTCACGAGAATGGGACGGACATCACGGTGACCTTTGACCACCAAAATCTAATCACTTCATCCTTGATTCCAAGTGTATGAGAGGTCGAAGTAACAAATATGAATTGATAAAAATCGGTGTTTTGTTTACAGCACACAATTTTAGTTTCCTCCTCCCCTCATAAAAGTGGACGTTTGTGCTGAAATTGGAATATATTCACCAAGGTGTTCTTGAGATATCACGTTCCCAAGAATCGGATGATGTGAGGTCACAGTGACCTTGACCTTCGACCACCAAAATCGAATCAGTTCATCCTTGAGTCCAAGTGGATATCGCGTTCACAAGAATGGGCCAGACGGCCGTACGGATGGACAGCCTGAAAACGTAATGTCTCTGGCCACAGCTGTCGCAGACGCGGACGCTTAAAAACATTTTAGACACATTTGTTATTATTTAACTGCACTTAAACTGAGAAAAGAAACAAATATTTGTCTTTGATCTGCACCCCAAGGTGACAGCAGTGTAGATTTCCTGTATTATTTTGCCACGGTAACCAACGAGACACACCTAGGTCTAGCCAGAGTGGAGGGTAGTCCAGTAGCAGGTAAGAGATTGTGATTTTTCTCTAGTATAATTAGTGATGTATTAGTGACAGTAAGTCTCACAGACAGGAGTGTACCTACCATTTAGCTGCCTTGTTCCTTATTCGGTTTCCCAGGTGTTCCTGCCTATCTGGTGCTGTCTGTGACGGGCCTGGCTCCAGATGAGGAGGCATCTTTCAGTCATGTAACGCTGCTGGGAGCCGACGGGGAGAGCCTCCAGCAGGTGAAGCTGAACTCCTCCTCCTCTTCATCATCATCATCCTACTCTGTGGAGGAGCTGGTGGGGCGGTTGGACTCTGTTCCCAGAGTCCCCTTCTGTGTTCGACTAACAGGCCGAGACAGCAGAGGAAACAAGCTGGAGAGGGTTTCCGCAGAGATGGTTCAGCCAGCTCACGTTCAGATACAGGTAACGCTAGAGAGAGATAAGAGAGACTTTATTGTCAACCATCTATATGCAATGCAGTGTTTCCCTATATAAAACATATAAATACAAGTAGTGTAAATAAATGTAAAGTAGTGCAATTAACAACTATAACAGCAGTTTTTGGGTCCCTGAGGATATTTAAAGGAACAGTGTGCAGAATTTCAGAGGATCTTTTAGCAGAAATGTAATATAATATTCATAACTATGTTTTCATGAGTTTATAATCACCTGAAATTAACAATTGTTGTGTTTTCGTTAGCTTAGAATGAGCCCTTCATATCTACATAGGGAGTGGGTCCTCTTCAGGGAGTCTGCCATGTTTCTACAGTAGCCCAGAACAGACAAACCAAACACTTTCGCATTTTTACGTTACCTGAAGGCCACCGTAGTTCAGCCGTGACAAAGCCTCGGTATTTGACGCACTGGGAACGAGAACGGGCTGAACATGGCCTACTGCAATTTTCAAACCGCAGGAGCTGCAAAATGTGTGTCAAAAAATGTTTAATTTTAAATTAAATATTGTGCTGCAGACATGTCCAACAAAACAGAAGCCAGCGGAGGTGGAGGAGAGAGGACACTGGGGCAGTAAGGTGGAGTTTCTCCTGGCTGTGGCGGGAAATATTGTGGGCCTGGGCAACGTGTGGAGGTTTCCTTACCTCTGCTACAAAAATGGAGGGGGTAAGCAAATATGATGCTCACTACTTGTTACCCCGAATCTGTAGCACAGATGTGCATTGTTGTATACTTTGTAAATTCAGGTGCATTCCTGGTGCCATATCTGGTATTTGTGGTGACCTGTGGTGTACCCCTGTTCCTGCTGGAGACGACTGTAGGCCAGTACACCCAGGAGGGCGGCATCACCTGCTGGAGGAAGCTATGCCCACTGGCCGAAGGTATGCTCCATCTCTAAATGACTGATTAACTCCAGGAGTAGCTGGTAGCTTCATTATTGGCTCCTTTACCGTTGTGGGAAAGTTTCTTTCTCCATTTAAAGTAGTTCAATGTTCATTGTGGTAGTCACACAAAGGGTGAATGTGTGAGGCAGTAACACACTACCCACTCAGAAACTGAATGGAGCAAACGCCATATTAAAGACACATTCTCACCACAGGGTAAACATTGACAAACTGCATTGCCTCAGTGACCCTGATTCCAATGAATTTTTTTAATATTTAAACAAGGGCAGTAGGCTCTGTTCTCGGAGTAGGCCTCCGAGAACAGAGGTCAAGTTTTCATAATGTTTGTCTATAACAGAAAGTACCAAATGTGGCCCTGCAGGTATTGGCTATGGTGGGCAGCTGATCGTCTTCTACTCCTGTATGACCTACATCATTATTCTGTCCTGGGCTCTGTTCTACCTGGTGTTCTCCTTCAGCTCACAGCTCCCCTGGGCCAGCTGCAACAACTACTGGAACACAGGTAATACTGATACTCTCACATGCATTAAGGTTGACTTGTAACAGACTACTAACATTTATGATGTAAGCCTGATGATATGATAGTAGATATCAACACGTCAGTGACTTTTACATCAATTAAAAGACCCTTCCAGTGATTTAGTTTTGCTCTTCCATAACGTTGGGGGACTTGTGAGAGACAGATTTAAAGATGAGATATCCTGACTTTTACCCCTTAAAGGTAGAGTTGGTTATGTTGAGAAACTAGCAAGAGTACGCTAGATTTAAAAAATGATCCAACCAAAAAACCGAGTCCAGCGTTTCCGACTCTTTTCCAATGAAAGTAGCTGGCAGCATAAACTGCTAACTAGCTTCAAAGTCCCTAAATCTAGAGAGAAAGTCACTGACAGTCCGTCCCTTCAGGCAGGTCTCCCTCCAAAGTCACTCCCCCAAAATTATCATTATGAACGTAAACATATCATCATGAACGTAAACAAAGAACATGGGCATTGTTAGTACTCACAGCTGTCAAGCTTGTGGAACATTCTGGGGACGCGCAATGATGCTCATTTCATGCGGTCCGAATTAAGGAAAAAAATCTTTTCAACTCCACACCAATAGCTTGTAATGCAGGCTGTTTGTTAAAAATGTTAAGTCTCAAAGCGAGATAACCCTGAAGATAACCACAGAAGACATTATACATCTGCTTTGTGATTGTTAGTATCATTTATTTTCTCACTATCGTTTCAGATGACTGCGTGGACTTTTCAACGCGAAATAAAACCTCTGAATGGACCAACCAGACGAACACAACCTCTGCTGCCACAGAGTTCTGGGAGTAAGTCTGCATATAGATGAACAAACTAAGCCTCTATGGGTCTTTTAAATGTGCCAAAATGAGTCCTATTATTCCTTCTAGACGTCGAGTGCTGGCTATCTCAGGGGGGATTGAGGAGATAGGCAGCATCAGGTGGGAGTTGCTGTTGTGCCTAATTACAATGTGGATCATCTGCTACTTTTGCATCTGGAAAGGGGTCAGGTCTACAGGAAAGGTATTAAGCCCTAAAACGGTGTTAAAAAGTGTATAGTGTATTTCTAAATGCCTTAAATTGATGTCTTTTTTTCCAGGTGGTGTATTTCACTGCTACCTTTCCATATGCAATGTTGGTAATTCTTTTGATCCGTGGACTCTCTCTTCCTGGTGCTCTACAAGGAGTACAGTTTTATCTTCTGCCTGAACCCTCACGACTCAAAGACCCCCAGGTAGGAGCTTGATGATATACTGTAACAGTGTTGAGTTCATGGACAAATTTACTCACTGTTGCTTTGTTGGAGCAGGTTTGGTTGGAGGCTGGGACTCAGATCTTCTTCTCATACAGTTTGGGTGCGGGCGCCTTAGCTGTGCTCGGCAGCTACAACACCTACAACAACAACTGCTATAAGTAAGTATTAAATCAATGTGTGACTGAGATTGATGCATCAACTTTTCTGACAGATGCACCAGAGGAGTAGGACATCATGTTAAAGAAGACCCATTATGCTCATATTCAGGTGCATACTTGTATTTTGGTTTTCTGCTAGAACATGTTTAAATGCTTTAATGTTCAAAAAACAAATTATTTTTCTCATACTGGCCTCTTTTCACCTCCTGCCCTCCCTCCCGGAAAGCCCAGTCTGCTCTGATTGGTCATCTGGCCCACTCTGTTGTGATTGGAACCAAACTCGACAAACTCCGCTCGGGCTCCGCTCTAACTAGCTTTGTTTGAGTTGAGGTCGTGCCAAACTAGCTGCTAGGCAGGTATTATGCAAATGTCTTACTTGGTGACATCACCACGTTACAGAAGAAAAGGCAGGTCTTCAATCAAGGCGTTTCAGTTAGTTTAGGAGCAGTGTTTCTGTGAGAGAGAGTAACTCTATTTGGCGTGGACTTTGGAAAAACCACAATAGCACAATAGTTCCTCTTTAACAACTACATGCTATGAATTCATAGAGTACGCGCATGTTTTTTGTGTTTTGCAGGGATTGTCTGTGGCTGTGTTTGCTAAACAGTGGTACCAGTGTGGTAGCTGGCTTTGCAGTCTTCTCTGTGCTGGGATTCATGGCTCATGAGCAGGGCGTTCCTATTGCAGAAGTGGCCGAGTCAGGTAAAGCAAGCCAGTGGAGGTATTCAGAAAGATGCAACCTCATCTTCCTGTACCCATATGTTACAGAGCATCACATCATTCTGGCACCGTGCTACAGCCTACAATTTTTTTTTGTTAAACTACAATTTCAATAATAAACCCTTAAGCTTAAAATGATGATATTTGACATTTTGTAACCACATGACCATCATTATACAGCATTCTAGATCAGAAACCGCAGGACTAAACTATCTAACTGTATATAAATTAGTTAAAACTAGTAGGGCTGCCCCATCTTAGTCGATTAATCAACTAATTGATTTGGTCTTAGTCGACTAAGATTTCTTTAGTTGATTAGTCATTTTTTATGATTTTTCCATGCTGAATGACTCATTTCCAAGAAACTTATGAGCACATCTCTGGTAAACACAATATTTAAAGTAATCTAATAATATCAAATATAATCAGTCACAGGGGACATTTTACAGCAGGACTTTTACTTGTAATTGAGTATTTTTACATTATTGTGTTGGCACTTTTACTTAAAGTAAAGCTCCTGACTACTTCTTCCAGCACTAGTCCACAATGGGTAAATATTTGCTGCCATCTTTAGGACAAGCATAGACATGACAAGCTCACTGACAGTTACTCAGCCAGTGTGTGCATGGGCTCATACAGTAACATTTGGTAAACACATTCATTGTCACTCATGTAGTTATGGTAAGCACTAACTGTGCTCACATCTCTTCTCTTCCAAAATATTTACAGTACAAACACAATCAGACTGGTTTCATATCAGTACAAACTACATTCCTTCAATCATCAGCAGACACTCAGATTCAAACTGATAAATCTCATATAAGGGTACATGTGTACATATCTATCAACAGACATCTATGCTATAACAATATAATAGACATTATTATAAGCAAGCACTTCTAGATATAAAATATTACAATCATGTTCACTCAGTGTTTTTTCACATATTCACCCTTTTTTGTTCCACATCGGGTAATATTATTAAAGAAATAAGAAAAACTGTACATGATCACGAGAATATAGCTGCCAATCTGGCCTTTTTGTTTTCAGGGACAAAGATTCTTGCCATTACAATCTGCATCCAGTTCTCTGCAAATGTCATTTTCTTGAGACACACGTTGAGAGATCTTCAGTACGGTGTTGTGCTTCGGTGTTTCTCCTCTTCCTCCTTGGTTAAACAACAAAGGCAGATAGTAGACGGTGACGAGTCATTGTTGTGTTCCAGGTCCAGGTTTGGCGTTCATTGCGTACCCTCAGGCTGTAGCCATGATGCCTCTTCCCCAACTGTGGTCCATCTGTTTCTTTGTCATGCTCATTCTCTTGGGTCTGGACACACAAGTAAGACGAACACTTGATGAACCCTTTGCGGAAGAACATATTCACATTTGGAAATGTGCTTATTCTGTCTTTTCTCTGTACAGTTTGTTGCCATGAGGTTATGATGACATCCATCACAGATATGTTTCCCAAAGTAATGCGCAGGGCAGGCCGGCGGGAACGTTTCCTCCTCCTCTTCTGCCTCACATGCTTCTTCGCTCAGCTCGTCATGATCACTGAGGTCAGTATTTAGTCTTATACTGTATGTACATTTATTAGTTATTAATCCATTATGGCAATGTCTCGCTGCCAAAATATGACATTTTTATAACATGAATTTGTTTTATCCTTACGCTATAACAAGATGCTTTCAGCTTAAGCCATTTTAATTATTACAACATATAGTAAGTTGATATATTATGTGAAAAAAGCAGCAGGAATAGGCTTCCATGCATCTGAGGTTGATGTATAAAGTAAAATGAATCAAATAAATGTCTTTGCTGTTGCCTCCAGGGAGGAATGTATGTGTTCCAGATGTTTGACTACTACGCTTGTAACGGAGGCTGCATCCTCTTCCTCTGTGTGTTTGAAACTCTGGCACTGGGATGGATATTTGGTAGGTATGCTGTTTTTAAAAGGGGCACTGTCTTCAGCAATTTCATATTGGACCTAAATAAAGGACCGATTTAAAAAGAAAGATCAAAATCAAAGCAGCAGAGGCTGAGATATCTTGACTTTTAGTCCCTCGAGTTCTACAAAGGCTGGATGGTACATTTCCCATAATGCATCAAAACCCTGATGACATCATTAGGGTTATATTCTCAGACTTGACAAAGCTCCTCGGGGCTGAGTAATATCCCAACTCGTCACATACGGCCGCTTTGTCACGTCCCGTAGTTAGGTTTAGGAGAGAACTACGTGGTTGGGCTTAAAACTACTAAGTTTGTGCAGTGAAAATGAAACTGAATGTTGTGAACTCGGGACACGAACAGCGGCCTCTTGAAAGCCATGTGTTTGTTGGACCCATCCACCACCCTGTGGGTGTCTTTTTGCTCTTAAAACTACGATGCCAAGGGGTCTGTACAAGCGTCGGTATGTGATGAGCTGGGATGAGAATGTGTTGTTTGACCTGTTCGTTTTATACTGATCATCCAACCTCATCTCCTATGAAAAGGGGCAGATCGGTTGTATGGCATCATTAAGGACATGACAGGTGTGCACGCCAACCCGTTCTTTAAAATCTGCTGGCTTTACCTCACACCGGCGATCTCACTGGTGAGTCACTTTCAATGTTGCATATAAGCAAAATGAACACAGCTTTGGTCCTCATGTACACCTGAATATGTTTTATGTCCTTTGGGTTTTTATGCTAGATTAAATTCTAATACTGAAATGTCCAGACAACTACTGAATCTCTCTCTCTATTGTTTTCTCAGGGCACTTTTATATGTTCTTTAGTTAAGTACCAACCTCTGACCTTTAATCGCTGGTATGTATACCCAGCCTGGGCGTACGTGTTGGGCTGGGTACTGGCCCTTTCCTCCATCCTGCTTGTACCGGGATGGGCGCTGTATAAACTGGGAACTGGGACTGGGAACCTCAGTCAGGTGGGACAACTGTGAAATTAATTGTGATAATTAATTCCAAGAAATGACATGGTGTTGTATAATGAATACATTGAGTATGTGCCAATAACAAGCAAAAGAGCAATGTATGTCTGTAGTTAAACAGATTTTATCACCATACCCACTCTAAAACGCTTCAAGAACCCCGGATCAAGCTTCCTATAAAATGTCCGAAAAGATTCTACAGATAAATTACATTTGACATCTACGAGTTGTAGTTTTTAGGATTATTATTATTATTATTATGAGGATGTTGTAGTGAGGGTCTTTAAAAGTGTGAAATGTTTAGGTTTATTAATCCAAATATAGAGTAAATAACATTGATTTCGGGAGTACAAACTATATTCTGAAGGATCTAACTGCCAACAGCCAACACATACTATGCAACCACCTCAAAACAACGTGATAGAGTTATTGTTTTACATATTTGCTTCAAGTTATTGGTGATTATTTCTCTCAATTTCTTAGCGTGTTCATCATCTGTGCCGACCCGACCCTGACTGCTCACTGACTCAAAAGAGAGAAACTGAGCTGCAGCACATCGGAGGGGAAGATCTGCAACAGCTCACCACCAGCTGATATGAAAAGTCAAATGATCCTGAACTCTTTGTCAACTGCAATATGTGTACAACAACTAAGATCGGGTACTAAGCGGGCGGGTTACTGATTGTGATATTACTTTCTCTGCTTCTCTTAAGTCTACCATCCAAAGGTCAAAGACAAGCAAGACATGTCTTATTTGTTTTAGCTTTATCATGCTGGTTTATCAGATTCCTATTTGAATCCAAATGTACACTAAAAACATGTATAATTTAGGGCTGCACGATTATGGCCAAAATGATAATCACCATTATTTTTTATCAATATTGAGATCACGATTATTTATCACGATAATTCATTGATTTTAGGGACAAAATATGTTTATTGCACTTTCCCATTTTAATAAAGATGTCGTGCCACATTCCTGCTAATGTAATCTTTGCATCAAAATAAGACTTAAAAAAAGGCTCTTCACCTGGATTCAGTGCATTTACAGCCACAACATTCAGGAACGTTTTTCACAGGCTGCCACTGTAGGGTGCGCATGTAGCGACATGACAGCCCATCAAAAGTGAAGCCAAAACATCTCTATCGCAAGGTGTTCCTGAGATACAGTATTGTGTTCACGAGAATGGGACGGACATCACGGTGACCTTTGACCACCAAAATCTAATCACTTCATCCTTGATTCCAAGTGTATGAGAGGTGGAGGTAACAAAAATGAATTGATAAAAATCGAGGGGTTTCGTTTACAGCACACAATTTTTGTTTCCTCCACCCCTCATAAAAGTGGACGTTTGTGCTGAAATTGGAATATATTCACCAAGGTGTTCTTGAGATATCACGTTCCCAAGAATTGGATGATTTGAGGTCAGAGTGACCTTGACCTTCGACCACCAAAATCTAATCAGTTCATCCTTGAGTCCAAGAGGATATCGCGTTCACAAGAATGGGCCAGACGGCCGTACGGATGGACAACCTGAAAACGTAATGCCTCTGGCCACGGCTGTCGCAGACGCGGACGCTTAAAAACATGTTAGACACATTTGTTATTATTTAACTGCACTTAAACTGAGAAAAGAAACAAATATTTGTCTTTGATCTGCACCCCCAGGTGACAGCAGTGTAGATTTCCTGTATTATTTTGCCACGGTAACCAACGAGACACACCCAGGTGTTGGATTTATTATGTACAAAAGTGCTTACAATGACCTGCAATAACCTGACTGTTGGATTTGTTGTGAATGGAGTGATTGCGAGGAAAGGGAGGTAGCAGGTCCTGTTTTTCCTTTGCAAGGTCAAGAAGAGGAAGGAGTCAGAAGGAGATAACGAAGAAGACATGCAGCAGAAACATCACGCACCATAAGTTCATGAATATTAATATTGTGTAAACTATGAATAGGCTGGATCAGGGATAGCTCGGGGTTCAGACTTCGCGAACTGACCCATGCACTGTATGTTGTCAGGGACACGTTGATTGGATCCAGATATCTGTAAACTCTTTTATTTTACTTATGCAACATTGATTGTTCGGAATAAATTGTATTATTATGCTTTAACCCGTCTGTTTGGAAAATCTCTTTGTCACACAAGATTAACCAGCACGTAACTGGGCCTTGACCTCTCGGAGGTAGAAGGCCAGTTGCTTCAATTGGTGACCCCGACGTGATCTTCGGCATTGAGAAGCGTGTCCAAAGGACGGCCAGACCGGCGAGAGAGAGAAAGGGATCCCTGAAATCTTAAAGGTAAGCAGAACCTGTTGTATCGAACTCTGCATATTGGCTTACTCTAAATTATCTCTCTTGTTGTGCTGAATCTCCTTTGTAGTGATAAATGTTGCAAAAGTAAAGACTTTCTGTTAAAGCGTTTGGAACGCTGCGCTTGGAGCGCTAGAGTAGTGCGCTTGGAGCGCTAGTTTTTAGTAACGTCTGGGAAGTTAGAGAAGCATTTGGAACATTAGAAAAGCGTTTGGAATGCTGCGCTTGGAGCGCTAGAGTAGTGCGCTTGGAGCGCTAGTTTTTAGTAACGTCTGGGACGTTAGAGTTTAGTAAAAATAGCGCTTGGAGCGCCTGTATGAGTGTACATTAATAACTAGTATTCAGAGGAAAATTAAAACTTACTGTTGATACTGGGCCAACATCGCTGGAACATCAAAGTGTCCAGTAGAAGCTTATGTTGGTAGGATCACAGCGAGGGGCATAGCGACCCATTTACTCTGAATCTAGTTACTGTCATAAACTGAATAAACCTGTGTGAAATAGTACTGGACAGAATGGACGGAGAATTTGACAAAGACTGTGAGGAACGGGGTGGCTGTGGGCCTCCCCGTTTATCATTTGGACAGCAATGGGCTAAAGTCAGGACCAATGTAATCTGTACATTTGATCCCAAGACTAGAAATAAAGAGACTCAAGACCTAGATGAGTGGTATAACATGACAGTGAAGGAAGGGCATTTTCCAGCCACAGGAAGTGAAGCCAAATTCATGCCAGTGATGAGAGCATTAATACAGGTGGTTCATAGAAAGCTGCTGCAAGCAGGACAAGACAAAGAAAAGGGACATATGTTTGTAAGGAGGAAATTGAGGAAGAAAGAAGACGAGTTGGCAAGTAAATTGGTAAAATATAATGTGATACAGATGGCTGCACTATCAGCCTTAGGCAGCCAGACGAAAGCCACCCACGCAAAAACCGCTGAAGCAAAACCACTAGTGAAACCCTCACCCAGTCCTAGCGCACCCCCACCACCACCACCAAACCCACATACTAGCCAGCCGCCACATTACATGTCCCTCCATCAGCAGTACCCACCTGGCCCACATCCCGACCCCCCCTCCTTATCCTCCTCCTACCCCTAGTCCGGTACCAACCCCACAGGACAGTGATTATACAAACGAAGTTATGGCACCATTGTTTCAAGTGTTAGGTGGTACTTTGGAACTAGAAGAGGAAATAGAAAAAGAACGAGGAGCAGGTTCAGCCTCAGAGACGGGTAGTATGTCTGATGTAGCCAGAGAAATAGACAGGCTAAGGGAAGAACTGAGAGATCAGGCTGAACAGTACAGGTTAGGACAAGCCATGTTACCACCAGACTTGCGTAATGGAGACGTAAGAAGGAGAGCTCAATCTACCCCTAAACCCCACACAGAGAGTCCGGACATAGGTGATTGGATGCAGAGAACTGAGAGAGACACAGAGAGATCCCGTGCAGAGTATCAGGATGTTCACACTAGTGGAGAGGTAGATGAGGACACTGATGACGAGGCTAGTAGAGCAGTAGAGGAGGGTGATGATGATGAAGACGAAAACATTCCTATCACTATAGAGGGAACCATGAGAACGCACTCCAAAAGAGGGATACATAGGAGACGGGAGGGTGGGGACGAAGAGGCGAGACCATATACACCCCCCAAAACTAGGTCACATAAAGTTTATGGAAAGTACGAAGACAAAGGTGACAAACAGAGGAGTCAGTGTGTTGGCATGTTTCCCATTGTGGCCAAAAGCAACGGTAGAGACGAGTATCAGCCGTTCACCTTAGGTGACATTCAAGCACTGAGTGAGCTCCTCCCAGGAATTCAAGAGGGAGGCGGAGTGTGGCTCACGAGCCTGTATAACAAGACCCGAGGGAAGACTTTAGCTATGGGCGATCTCAGGGCTATTTTGGGTTTCTCGGTTTCGGACTGGGCACTGAAAGAATTAGAAGCAGCGGCCGGAACAGCCCAGGTGTTAGATAGGAGCCCCCTTAACCCCTACGCTACCTCCTACGGTAATGCTATTAGACAAAAGTATCCCATACCAGCGGGCAAGCTCCACAGCTTGGTGTTTAAGATTAAGAACGGGGAGAGTGGACGCACGTTCATAGAAAGAGCAAAGACAGAGTGGGCGGGGGCTACGGGGGTGAACCCAGATAAAGAATCACAGCAGTCTCTGTTCAGACTAGCTCTGTTAAAACATGCTCCGGAAGGAGTTAAGAGAAAGATACCCAGATGGCTCAAATTTTAACACCAGCTCCAGCCCCGCCACAGAACCCTTATCCACTGCAGGGCCCGCCACAGGCTATGTATCAACCCCAGTATCATGTTCCTTACCAAGCTGCCCCATATCAGCAGCCCCCTTATCATGAAGGCCGGAATAGAGGCAGAGGGAGAGGAGGAGGAGGCAGGGGGAGGGGGTATGCCCAACCAAGAGGAGGCAGTTGTTACATCTGCGGAAGCCCGGATCACTGGGCACGTGACTGTCTTCAGAAACAACAACAGCAGATGAGAGGGCCTCCACAGCAGTCATATCAGCCAACAATACAGACTCCACCAAACCAACAGCTAGCTCCAATGCAGGCATACAGCGGGTACTCTGCGCAGGGACCTCCACCTGGTCCATATACACCAGGAATGTTCCCATAGGGGTGCCCGACGGAGATGGAGGGGCAGGGGCTGGCGGAGCCCTGTCTCCAGTTGACAGTGAACGGAAAACGAAGATGGTTCATGGTGGATACGGGAGCACGTTACTCCACCTTAGCTGAACCTATGTGTTCCCTTTCCTCTCACTATGTTTCCGTTTTGGGATTTTCCGGCACTGAACAAAGACTGCCTTTTACTGTTCCCCTTCCTGTCCGGCTTGGGAGACAGGTGATGGAGCACCCCTTTTTGTATGCACCTGATTGTCCACGTGATCTCCTGGGAAGAGATGTTTTGGCAGCACTGGGGGCTTCTGTACATTGTTCACCAGAAGCTGTGATAGTGAGTTTCCCCGGAGGAGAAGAAATGGTGTGTTCCTCCCCCTCCAGTGCTGATCGCATGTGCATGTTGAGTCCTGATACCTCACCTGATGCCCCACCACCCTGTGCAGACATATATTGGGCCCTGCTAGCCGACAGAAACCCTCTGATTGACTTTTACAACATGTGGCAACCATGGATTAGGGCTCTACACCCTTACCTCCCTGTTCTCGATCCTCCCCACTGCACTCTGAATTATGACAGAAATAATGATCTTACGTATCAAGATGAGTTCCAACAGAACCTGTTAGATACAACCTGGGGGATAGGGGTAAGAGATGTTTATATAGCACCAGCAGGAGTAGCAGCCGCAGTAAAACTAACCCCAGCACAAGAACAATGGTATCGCATGTCAGAAGAAGCTGTTCCCCATGTGTCCCTAGCCATAGCTCCAAAACATCAGGCAGCAGAACTCACGGCTGTAGTTTGTGCTCTGCGGTTAGCGGAAGGGAAGGCAGTGAATATTTTCACAGACTCTGCGTATGTGTGCAATGCAATTCACAGAGATATGTCTGGCTGGGTGCAAGCGGGTTTTAAGACTAGTCAGAATAAACCTATGGCTCATGAGGAGTTGATGAAAGAGTTGTTGGAAGCAATCCAGTTACCACAGAGGGTAGCTGTGATCAAAGTGAAAGGACACAGTCAGGGCACTGACTTAGAGAGTATAGGAAACGAAGCAGCGGATGCAGCTGCTAAAAGGGCGGCAGGGTATTTACCTACTATGATGGTCATGACCACAGCAGATCTCGGTTCTGAGATAACTGATTTCTCCATCATGCAAGCTCAGGAATCTGCCACAGCAGCAGAACGAACCATCTGGGAAGATAAGGGAGCTATAGAACAGTTTGATGGTATATGGTATAACGGAGATCAAATAGTTATGCCCCCCTGTTGGATGTCCTCAATATTGACTCAGACTCATGGACTTGACCATAAAAGCCACAAACAGATGTTACGAGATCTCCGCCACTGGTGGATTCCCCGGAAACATGCTACTATAACTGACTTCTTGACTAAGTGTGACGTATGTAGTACATGTAACATCAGACCTACCATCACTCCTAGGGCATGAAAACATCCTTCTCCCACTGCCCCGGGACAGGAAATCTTTATGGATTTCACAGATATGGGAGTAAGGGCTGGGGGGAAAAGATTCCTCCTAGTAATTGTGGACGCATTTTCACGTTGGGTGGAGGCCTACCCTACGGGAAAAGAGGACGCAAAATCAGTCATTAAATGTCTGGTGAATGAGTACATTCCGAAACATGGGTTTCCTAAATTGATCAGGTCAGATAATGGTTCACATTTCAAAAATAAAGACCTGCAATCTGTTGAAAAGGCTCTGGGACTACAACACAAATTTGGCACTGTGTACCGCCCACAATCGCAGGGAAAAGTTGAACGTGCTAATCAGACCATTAAGTTAAAACTGCTAAAAATCGTTCGCACGACTGGGCTCCCTTGGACTGAAGCCCTGCCCATTGCACTGATAGGCATCAGAGCCTCGGTCAATCGGTCAACAGGACTCACACCATTTGAGCTTACGTGTGGCCGACCTTTCCCAGGGCCGTCCCAAAACCCCTCTCCCCTTCCTGACCTCGGTTACAGACCATACTATTTGAAGGTTAATGCTCTTGTGTCAGCTCTCTCCTATACAGGTGACAAACCTGTCACCCCTGTCACAGAGGACGTTCCAGGACCTGACCCCGGACCCCCGGAACACCTTTGGTTGAAGGTGTTAAAGAGGAAGTGGTCGGAGCCACGTTGGACAGGCCCACACAAGGTTCTGGCCAGAACTGCAACAGCTGTGCAGCTTGAAGGAAAAGGACTCAACTGGTGGCACCTAACACAGTGCTCCAGCAGCAGGACAGGACCTGAAGCAGAGGAGGCAGCCCCACAAGGAGCCCAGGCTACGTGAAAAGAGGGTCACATATAATTTTTTATTTTTCATATACTGTATAAACTGTGACTGTGATGAGATACACATAAGGGAAAGAAGGTTACAAGGTCTTGCCTGTATTTACAGTTAAATCAGGCTAACATGGTTGTTTAGGTGGACTCATCTAGGTGGTTTTTGAAAAACATTATATATCACATTGTATTAAAACTTGTTGCTTAGAATAAATGCTAAAATAGATAAAAAGAGGAACCAGGGGTGGGGAGAATCCACCAGAGAGAAGTTTCACTTCCTTTCCCAAACCAGTATAAAATAGGACCACCCAGATAAAAGTTTTTCAGTTGCGCGCAGGAAAACAAACTAGAAGCATCATGCAGTACGGCAAACTGCTAGTAGCATTTGCTGTAGCATTTGTGTTTACCTCTCTTGTCCTCGTTCTTCTGTACAAACTTTCTTAATGTGATTTGTCATGTATTTTAAATGTTTTCAGCTATAATGTTTTAATATTATATATATCATATATGTTGAATGTTTTCATTTCATATTACTATCTTAATGCAATTCATCATGTATTTTCGTGTTTTCAGTTACCATTTTAGTTATTCATGATAAAAGGAGGGAATGTGAGAGAAAATACCATGACCCTTGTGTAGAATTTGTGTACTCAGATAAATCTGAATAACCTGGGACAGCACAGACTGTACTAGTTTAGATACATTACTTATCATCCTCGCCTCTGCACTCTGCTAAAACTAGCTAATCACAAGTAACTCTTTTTAACAATAGACAATGCTTTCACTCAGAAGCAGGGTGGAAGGTGTGGGCTACAAGGGGGGAAGGCTAAACCAAGATTATAAAGAATGATGTAGTGAGGTAGCTTCCCTAATGAATATAAACTAGCTGACCAAATAGCTGCAGGCTTTGAAAACATACCTGTAATAAGTGCTCTGATCCCTATCACTCCTAACAAAAATGTTGACCGCATTAACTACATCCACTATAATGTTCTCCGTTTGACTAATCTAACCCGTGATGCAATTGCCGGACTAGCTGAACAAATGGCTCCTACGTCACTGATGGTGATCCAAAATAGAATGGCATTAGATATGCTGCTGGCAGAGAAAGGCGGTGTATGCTCAATGTTCCAAGACTCATGTTGTATTTTCATCCCTAACAATACAGCGCCGGACGGGACTGTAACTAAGGCGCTAGAGGGGCTCCGGACGCTGTCTGAATCCATGCACGATGACTCAGGTATCAACAGCCCCATTAACGACTGGTTAGACCGTACCTTTGGGAAATGGAAGTCCATGGTGGTATCTCTATTCTCCTCAATCCTTGCTGTGTGTGCATGCTTAGTATTATGCGGTTGTTGCTGTATTCCATGTATTCGCCACCTCACTGAGCGTGTGATTATTTCTGCTGTGCAACGAAAGCATCCGGATGCACCTCCTTCTTATCAGATGGCCATGTTCCAAGCGGAGAGACAGGGTCTCCTGGAAATGGTGGGGGATAGTGAAGATGTTGATCCTGAAGAGGTTGTGTGATGATGCTTATAATTAATACATCTGTACGTAATATTATATATGCTTATAATAAATATATCTGTATGTAACATTATCTGTAGGTGAACTTAGTTAAGTTCAAAAGAGGGTCTGTTGGATTTATTATGTACAAAAGTGCTTACAATGACCTGCAATAACCTGACTGTTGGATTTGTTGTGAATGGAGTGATTGCGAGGAAAGGGAGGTAGCAGGTGCTGTTTTTCCTTTGCAAGGTCAAGAAGAGGAAGGAGTCAGAAGGAGATAACGAAGAAGACATGCAGCAGAAACATCACGCACCATAAGTTCATGAATATTAATATTGTGTAAACTATGAATAGGCTGGATCAGGGATAGCTCGGGGTTCAGACTTCGCGAACTGACCCATGCACTGTATGTTGTCAGGGACACGTTGATTGGATCCAGATATCTGTGAACTCTTTTATTTTACTTATGCAACATTGATTGTTCGGAATAAATTGTATTATTATGCTTTAACCCGTCTGTTTGGAAAATCTCTTTGTCACACAAGATTAACCAGCACGTAACTGGGCCTTGACCTCTCGGAGGTAGAAGGCCAGTTCCTTCACAGGTCTAGCCAGAGTGGAGGGTAGTCCAGTAGCAGTTTAGAGATTGTGATTTTTCTCTAGTATAATTAGTGATGTGTTAGTGACAGTAAGTCTCACAGACAGGAGTGTGCCTACCATTTAGCTGCCTTGTTCCTTATTCGGTTTCCCAGGTGTTCCTGCCTATCTGGTGCTGGCTGTGACGGGCCTGGCTCCAAATGAGGAGGCGTCTTTCAGTCATATAACGCTGCTCGGAGCCAACTAGGAGAGCCTCCAGCAGGTGAAGCTGAACTCCTCCTCCTCTTCATCATCATCATCCTACTCTGTGGAGGAGCTGGTGGGGCGGTTGGACTCTGTTCCCAGAGTCCCCTTCTGTGTTCGACTAACAGGCCGAGACAGCAGAGGAAACAAGCTGGAGAGGGTTTCCGCAGAGATGGTTCAGCCAGCTCACGTTCAGATACAGGTAACGCTAGAGAGAGATGAGAGACTTTATTGTCAACCATCTATATGTAATGCAGTGTTTCCCTATATAAAACATGAAAACATATAAATACAAGTAGTGTAAATAAATGTAAAGTAGTGCAATTAACAACTATAACAGCAGTTTTTGGGTCCCTCAGGATATTTAAAGGAACAGTGTGTAGAATTTCAGAGGATCTTTTAGCAGAAATGTAATATAAAATTTATAACTATGTTTTCATGAGTTTATAATCACCTGAAACTAACAATTGTTGTGTTTTCGTTAGCTTAGAATGAGCCCTTCATATCTACATAGGGAGTGGGTCCTCTTCAGGGAGTCTGCCATGTTTCTACAGTAGCCCAGAACAGACAAACCAAACACTTTCGCATTTTTACGTTACCTGAAGGCCACCGTAGTTCAGCCGTGACAAAGCCTCGGTATTTGACGCACTGGGAACGAGAACGGGCTGAACATGGCCTACTGCAATTTTCAAATCGCAGGAGCTGCAAAATGTGTGTCAAAAAATGTTTAATTTTAAATTAAATATTGTGCTGCAGACATGTCCAACAAAACACAAGCCAGCGGAGGTGGAGGAGAGAGGACACTGGGGCAGTAAGGTGGAGTTTCTCCTGGCTGTGGCGGGAAATATTGTGGGCCTGGGCAACGTGTGGAGGTTTCCTTACCTCTGCTACAAAAATGGAGGGGGTAAGCAAATATGATGCTCACTACTTGTTACCCCGAATCTGTAGCACAGATGTGCATTGTTGTATACTTTGTAAATTCAGGTGCATTCCTGGTGCCATATCTGGTATTTGTGGTGACCTGTGGCGTACCCCTGTTCCTGCTGGAGACGACTGTAGGCCAGTACACCCAGGAGGGCGGCATCACCTGCTGGAGGAAGCTATGCCCACTGGCCGAAGGTATGCTCCATCTCTAAATGACTGATTAACTCCAGGAGTAGCTGGTAGCTTCATTATTGGCTCCTTTACCGTTGTGGGAAAGTTTCTTTCTCCATTTAAAGTAGTTCAATGTTCATTGTGGTAGTCACACAAAGGGTGAATGTGTGAGGCAGTAACACACTACCCACTCAGAAACTGAATGGAGCAAACGCCATATTAAAGACACATTCTGGCGCCTGGGTTATCTCAGTTGGTAGAGCGGGCGTCCATGTATTAAGGCTTGGTCCTGACCGCGGCGGCCCGGGTTCGAATCCGGCCTGTGGCCCTTTCCGCATCCACTCTCTCTCTCCCCCCTTTCAAGACTCTATCCACTGTCCTGTCATAAAAATGGAAAATGCCCCCAAAAAAATAACTTTTAAAAAAAAAAAGACACATTCTCACCACAGGGTAAACATTGACAAACTGCATTGCCTCAGTGACCCTGATTCCAATGAATTTTTTTAATATTTAAACAAGGGCAGTAGGCTCTGTTCTCGGAGTAGGCCTCCGAGAACAGAGGTCAAGTTTTCATAATGTTTGTCTATAACAGAGAGTACCAAATGTGGCCCTGCAGGTATTGGCTATGGTGGGCAGCTGATCGTCTTCTACACCTGTATGACCTACATCATTATTCTGTCCTGGGCTCTGTTCTACCTGGTGTTCTCCTTCAGCTCACAGCTCCCCTGGGCCAGCTGCAACAACTACTGGAACACAGGTAATACTGATACTCTCACATGCATTAAGGTTGACTTGTAACAGACTACTAACATTTATGATGTAAGCCTGATGATATGATAGTAGATATCAACACGTCAGTGACTTTTACATCAATTAAAAGACCCTTCCAGTGATTTAGTTTTGCTCTTCCATAACGTTGGGGGACTTGTGAGAGACAGATTTAAAGATGAGATATCCTGACTTTTACCCCTTAAAGGTAGAGTTGGTTATGTTGAGAAACTAGCAAGAGTACGCTAGATTTAAAAAATTATCCAACCAAAAAACCGAGCCCAGCGTTTCCGACTCTTTTCCAATGAAAGTAGCTGGCAGCATAAACTGCTAACTAGCTTCAAAGTCCCTAAATCTAGAGAGAAAGTCACTGACAGTCCATCCCTTCAGGCAGGTCTCCCTCCAAAGTCACTCCCCCAAAATTATCATTATGAACGTAAACATATCATCATGAACGTAAACAAAGAACATGGGCATTGTTAGTACTCACAGCTGTCAAGCTTGTGGAACATTCTGGGGACGCGCAATGATGCTCATTTCATGCGGTCCGAATTAAGGAAAAAAATCTTTTCAACTCCACACCAATAGCTTGTAATGCAGGCTGTTTGTTAAAAATGTTAAGTCTCAAAGCGAGATAACCCTGAAGATAACCACAGAAGACATTATACATCTGCTTTGTGATTGTTAGTATCATTTACTTTCTCACTATCGTTTCAGATGACTGCGTGGACTTTTCAACGCAAAATAAAACCTCTGAATGGACCAACCAGACGAACACAACCTCTGCTGCCACAGAGTTCTGGGAGTAAGTCTGCATATAGATGAACAAACTAAGCCTCTATGGGTCTTTTAAATGTGCCAAAATGAGTCCTATTATTCCTTCTAGACGTCGAGTGCTGGCTATCTCAGGGGGGATTGAGGAGATAGGCAGCATCAGGTGGGAGTTGCTGTTGTGCCTAATTACAGTGTGGATCATCTGCTACTTTTGCATCTGGAAAGGGGTCAGGTCTACAGGAAAGGTATTAAGCCCTAAAACGGTGTTAAAAAGTGTATACAGTGTATTTCTAAATGCCTTAAATTGATGTCTTTTTTTCCAGGTGGTGTATTTCACTGCTACCTTTCCCTATGCAATGTTGGTAATTCTTTTGATCCGTGGACTCTCTCTTCCTGGTGCTCTACAAGGAGTACAGTTTTATCTTCTGCCTGAACCCTCACGACTCAAAGACCCCCAGGTAGGAGCTTGATGATATACTGTAACAGTGTTGAGTTCATGGACAAATTTACTCACTGTTGCTTTGTTGGAGCAGGTTTGGTTGGAGGCTGGGACTCAGATCTTCTTCTCATACAGTTTGGGTGCGGGCACCTTAACTGTGCTCGGCAGCTACAACACCTACAACAACAACTGCTATAAGTAAGTATTAAATCAATGTGTGACTGAGATTGATGCTCTTGTAGCAGTTGTGTACTCTCTCTTTGCGTTGTGTTATTAATGATGTCCACACACCGTCACTTTTGGCTCCAACTCGCCATTTATTCTGATAATACAGAGATGATGTTAGATCTCCCACAGTCAGTCTCACAGCGGCAAAGCTTCTCAAAGATGCACGGAGACGGCACATGCAGACCGTTTACAAGTTATTTACATACAAGCTAACATTAATACAAATATAAAAATATACAACATGTACCTGATAATACAGAGATGATGTTAGATCTCCCACAGTCAGTCTCACAGCGGCAAAGCTTCTCAAAGATGCTAAAACAAAATGATATCAGTTGAAGTTGCTGTTGATTAGCCAGCTAGCTTTAACTAAGCTAGCAAAGTCACCGACAACGTGGCGTGTTCAACAAAGTACAATCAAAGAGGCAACTAATATCAACATTCAGCATTTTCTCTAGTACTTTGTAAGCTTAGCTCGACATACAATTTACAGAAACACAATTTTACCCATAAAAACAAGGCTTATGCTCTTTATATTTACGGAGCTAATTCAAAGTCAACCTACCACGGAGACGGCACATGCAGACTGTTGACGAGATGCGGGGTGCACCTGTCAAGTCTGCAGGGGCGCAGTAGAGGGCGCTAATGCTACGTACACACAACGGTCTCCATGGCAACCTCCATTATAATCAGATATCAGAGTAAATAATATATAAAATGAATAATAATAATTAAATATTAAAGTAAATAATATATAAAATGAATAATAATTAAATAATAAAGTAAATAACACAATATTGAAACAGATGACATATAATACATTCATTCAGTGTACATACATATAAACATATTAAGACAGAGTTAGTAATGGCAAGTGTAATCATTAACTCCGCTACACTCTGACATCAACTTTTCTGACAGATGCACCAGAGGACAAGGACAACATGTTAAAGAAGTCCCATTATGCTCATATTCAGGTGCATACTTGTATTTTGGTTTTCTGCTAGAACATGTTTACATGCTTTAATGTTCAAAAAACAAATTATTTTTCTCATACTGGCCTCTTTTCACCTCCTGCCCTCCCTCCCGGAAAGCCCAGTCTGCTCTGATTGGTCATCTGGCCCACTTTGTTGTGATTGGAACCAAACTCGTCGAACTCCGCTCGGGCTCCGCTCTAACTAGCTTTGTTTGAGTTGAGGTCGTGCCAAACTAGCTGCTAGGCAGGTATTATGCAAATGTCTTACTTGGTGACATCACCACGTTACAGAAGAAAAGGCAGGACTTCAATCAAGGCGTTTCAGTTAGTTTAGGAGCAGTGTTTCTGTGAGAGAGAGTAACTCCCTTTCGCGTGGGCTTTGAAAAAAACACAATAGCACAATAGTTCCTCTTTAACAACTACATGCTATGAATTCATAGAGTACGCGCATGTTTTTTGTGTTTTGCAGGGATTGTCTGTGGCTGTGTTTGCTAAACAGTGGTACCAGTGTGGTAGCTGGCTTTGCAGTCTTCTCTGTGCTGGGATTCATGGCTCATGAGCAGGGCGTTCCTATTGCAGAAGTGGCCGAGTCAGGTAAAGCAAGCCAGTGGAGGTATTCAGAAAGATGCAACCTCATCTTCCTGTACCCATATGTTACAGAGCATCACATCATTCTGGCACCGTGCTACAGCCTACAATTTTTTTTTGTTAAACTACAATTTCAATAATAAACCCTTAAGCTTAAAATGATGATATTTGACATTTTGTAACCACATGACCGTCATTATACAGCATTCTAGATCAGAAACCGCAGGACTAAACTATCTAACTGTATATAAATTAGTTAAAACTAGTAGGGCTGCCCCCTCTTAGTCGATTAATCAACTAATTGATTTGGTCTTAGTCGACTAAGATTTCTTTAGTTGATTAGTCATTTTTTATGATTTTTCCATGCTGAATGACTCATTTCCAATAAACTTATGAGCACATCTCTGGTAAACACAATATTTAAAGTAATCTAATAATATCAAATATAATCAGTCACAGGGGACATTTTACAGCAGGACTTTTACTTGTAATTGAGTATTTTTACATTATTGTGTTGGCACTTTTACTTAAAGTAAAGCTCCTGACTACTTCTTCCAGCACTAGTCCACAATGGGTAAATATTTGCTGCCATCTTTAGGACAAGCATAGACATGACAAGCTCACTGACAGTTACTCAGCCAGTGTGTGCATGGGCTCATACAGTAACATTTGGTAAACACATTCATTGTCACTCATGTAGTTATGGTAAGCCCTAACTGTGCTCACATCTCTTCTCTTCCCTACCCAAATGTTTACAGTACAAACACAATCAGACTGGTTTCATATCAGTACAAACTACATTCCTTCAATCATCAGCAGACACTCAGATTCAAACTGATAAATCTCATATAAGGGTACATGTGTACATATCTATCAACAGACATCTATGCTATAACAATATAATACACATTATTATAAGCAAGCACTTCTAGATATAAAATATTACAATCATGTTCACTCAGTGTTTTTTCACATATTCACCCTTTTTTGTTCCACATCGGGTAATATTATTAAAGAAATAAGAGAAACTGTACATGATCACGAGAATATAGCTGCCAATCTGGCCTTTTTGTTTTCAGGGACAAAGATTCTTGCCATTACAATCTGCATCCAGTTCTCTGCAAATGTAATTTTCTTGAGACACACGTTGAGAGATCTTCAGTACGGTGTTGTGCTTCGGTGTTTCTCCTCTTCCTCCTTGGTTAAACAACAAAGGCAGATAGTAGACGGTGACGAGTCATTGTTGTGTTCCAGGTCCAGGTTTGGCGTTCATCGCTTACCCTCAGGCTGTAGCCATGATGCCTCTTCCCCAACTGTGGTCCATCTGTTTCTTTGTCATGCTCATTCTCTTGGGTCTGGACACACAAGTAAGACGAACTCTTGATGAACTCTTTGCGGAAGAACATATTCACATTTGGAAATGTGCTTATTCTGTCTTTTCTCTGTACAGTTTGTTTCCATGGAGGTTATGATGACATCCATCACAGATATGTTTCCCAAAGTAATGCGCAGGGCAGGCCGGCGGGAATGTTTCCTCCTCCTCTTCTGCCTCACATGCTTCTTCGCTCAGCTCGTCATGATCACTGAGGTCAGTATTTAGTCTTATACTGTATGTACATTTATTAGTTATTAATCCATTATGGCAATGTCTCGCTGCCAAAATATGACATTTTTATAACATGAATTTGTTTTATCCTTACGCTATAACAAGATGCTTTCAGCTTAAGCCATTTTAATTATTACAACATATAGTAAGTTTATATACAGTATTATGTGACAAAAGCAGCAGGAATAGGCTTCCATGCATCTGAGGTTGATGTATAAAGTAAAATGAATCAAATAAATGTCTTTGCTGTTGCCTCCAGGGAGGAATGTATGTGTTCCAGATGTTTGACTACTACGCTTGTAACGGAGGCTGCATCCTCTTCCTCTGTGTGTTTGAAACTCTGGCACTGGGATGGATATTTGGTAGGTATGCTGTTTTTAAAGGGGCACTGTCTTCAGCAATTTCATATTGGACCTAAATAAAGGACTGATTTAAAAAGAAAGATCAAAATCAAAGCAGCAGAGGCTGAGATATCTTGACTTTTAGTCCCTCGAGTTCTACAAAGGCTGGATGGTACATTTCCCATAATGCATCAAAACCCTGATGACATCATTATGGTTATATTCTCAGACTTGACAAAGCTCCTCGGGGCTGAGTAATATCCCAACTCGTCACATACAGCCGCTTTGTCACGTCCCGTGGCGTCACTCTATTTTTGGCATCAAAACCACTACAGTTACCTTTAGTGTCCCGTTAGGATTAGGCAACAAAATCTCTATAGTTAGATTTAGGAGAGAACAAAGTGGTTGGCCTTAAAACTAATATGTTTGTGCAGTGAAAATGAAACTGAATGTTGTGAACTCGGGACACGAACAGCGGCCTCCTGAAAGCCATGTGTTTGTTGGACCCATCCACCGCCTTGCGTGCGTCTTTTTGCTCACCACACTACCGACCCACTTTCTCAGAGCATTTACTGTTGCCACAGATGTTGTAGTTAATTGAAAGTCCGCTGTGTTTCATACCATCGCTAAAAGGTGCCCTGTGCGGCGGTAACACACACTGACGGCTGTGACAAAGCCTCGGTATTTGACGACCTGGGAATGAGAACGGGCTGGTCATTCACAAACATTTAGCCGTCTGATTACCAGGGCGTAAAATACCGAGGCTTTGTCACGCCCATTGGTGTTTAATACCAACGCACAAGACACTTTTTATTGCTGTAGGAAACGCACCAGGCTTTCAATTAACTACAATGTAAACCCATCCACGGCAACTAAGTGTTTTTTTTTGCCTGAACCTACGCAAGTGTTTTGTTTAATTCACAACATTAAGCACGTGTTTACTGTGACCGAAAAGTGACGCCAAGGGGTCTGTACAAGCGTCGGTATGTGATGAGCTGGTATGAGAACGTGTTGTCTGACCTGTTCGTTTTATACTGATCATCCAACCTCATCTCCTATAAAAGTGGCAGATCGGTTGTATGGCATCATTAAGGACATGACAGGTGTGCATGCCAACCCGTTCTTTAAAATCTGCTGGCTTTACCTCACACCGGCGGTCTCACTGGTGAGTCACTTTCAATGTTGCATTTAAGCACAATGAACACAGCTTTGGTCCTCATGTACACCTGAATATGTTTTATGTCCTTTGGATTTTTATGCTAGATTAAATTCTAATACTGAAATGTCCAGACAACTACTGAATCTCTCTCTCTATTGTTTTCTCAGGGCTCTTTTATATGTTCTTTAGTTAAGTACCAACCTTTGACCTTTAATCGCTGGTATGTATACCCAGCCTGGGCGTACGTGTTGGGCTGGGTACTGGCCCTTTCCTCCATCCTGCTTGTACCGGGATGGGCGCTGTATAAACTGGGAACTGGGACTGGGAACCTCAGTCAGGTGGGACAACTGTGAAATTAATTGTGATAATTAATTCAAGAAATGACATGGTGTTGAATAATGAATACATTGAGTATGTTCCAATAACAAGCAAAAGAGCAATGTATGTCTGTAGTTAAACAGATTTTATCACCATACCCACTCTTAAACACTTGAAGAACCTCAAGCTTCCTATAAAATGTCCGAAAAGATTCTATAGATAAATTACATTTGACATCTACGAGTTGTAGTTTTTAGGATTATTATTATGATGAGGATGTTGTAGTGAGGGTCTTTAAAAGTGTGAAATGTTTAGGTTTATTAATCAAAATATCGAGTACATAATGTTGATTTCCAGAGTACAAACTATATTCTGAAGGATCTAACAGCCAGCAGCCAACACATACTATGCAACCACCTCAAAACAACGTGATAGAGTTATTGTTTTACATATTTGCTTCAAGTTATTGGTGATTATTTCTTTCAATTTCTTAGCGTGTTCATCATCTGTGCCGACCCGACCCTGACTGCTCACTGACCCAAAAGAGAGAAACCGAGCTGCAGCACATCGGAGGGGAAGATCTGCAACGGCTCACCACCAGCTGATATGAAATGTCAAATGATCCTGAACTCTTTGTCAACTGCATTATGTGTACAACAACTAAGACTGGGTACTTCTCACATGTGCATCACAACATTGGTGACTCTCTTCAGTTTCCATGGTAGCAGCTCGATTAATTCAAGGTCACGTGAAGTTATTGGAGAAATAAAAGATTCATATGATACACTGACAATTCTTCATATATTGCTTTATTTAAATACCTTAAAATTATGAAAAATACACTGTAAAATCCATTTTCAGAAAAGCGTGCATTGCTGGCGGTGATGTCTGTCATACGCACAAGCACAAAGAAATAGATGACAAATAATGCACAGATCACATGATTATAACCACTTAGGCAACATACTTTTATACTTAAACACTGTCAAACTCGCAATGTAAACTGTGCTCCATCTATGACTAAACAGATGTTCACACAACACCAACAATTAGAGGCTTGATGCAAAAAAGAGAATATCAAAGTGAAAACGGACAACAAAGATGCAGCCTAAGAGGAAACGGTGTCAGTGATTATCTTGGAGATGCTGAATTCATACATGATGGGACGATGATGATGTGCTCTGGTCATGCAAAAAATATCAAGTGAAAAAGAGTTTTTAAGGCTTTGTTGATGAGCATTTGGATAGAAGTCCTTGCAGCAGTCCAGTGTAGTGCAGTCTGTGATGTTATGGAAAGATTTTCTCTGCAGCATTTGAGTGCTCAGCTGGGCCTCAAGTGCAATGAGTTTCCTTAAAGTGCCATTTTTCTGGGAGCATTTAGCTTCAGCTGTGTCGTTTTGAAGGCACTAATCTTGTTTATCACCTTGTGTGGACCGTTGGCTCTCTCTCAGGTATAGCAGGTTATAAGAAATCCTTTTCACAACATTTATCTACCAGGAGATGGATTTATTCATCGTGACGGCGAAACAACCAACTGAAGTGATGATACTGTATATACTGTATGTACACCTGTGTGTTTGCCAATTTCCTCTGCCTCCCGGGGAAACAGTTTATTTTCCACATAATCCTTTAAGTAGCTCACAAGCAGAGACCCTCCACTCATCTCTGTGGTTCTGTAAAGTCTGCAGTGGTGATATAAGATGGGGCCTCTGGATTGAATTGCACTTGAGTGAATTAATTCAGGATCAGCGTTCAGATGCCAAACACTTAATTCTGTTGTAACACAAACAAAACTTGTACTGCAACATGTACAATAAGTACTAACCTCGAGTCATTCCTGGATTCCCTTTGACCTGCGGAGATATTTTGCGCAATCCTTATAAAACTAGGTTTAAATAACCATTGAAGGTGCAGTGTGTAGGATTTGGCGGCATCTGGCGGTGAAGTTGCAGATTGCAAACAACTGAAACTTCTCCCGTGTGCCAAGCGTGTAGGAGAACTACGGTGGGCTGACACGAAAACCTAAAAACGCAAATGGCAACATGGCTACCTTGCATGGCAGCTGGATTCTCACGATGTCACGTGTGAATCGCAGGATTACATATCACATGAAAATCCATCTTGCCAGGCTTCAAGTAATCCAGATCAAGGACCAATCAGCGTCCTGTGAGGAGCTAATGGTATCTCCAGGCGTGGCTTAGGTGTGTATGAGGCGACATGTTCTAAACAACAATGGTGGCTCCTGAAGAAGTTATCATAGATGCTGCATTAGCATCAGTTACATCAGAACTGGAGAGTATTTCTTCATTGAAAGAAGAGCAAAGAACAACACTGAAGGCTTTTTTCGATGGAAAAGATGTTTTTTCTCTTTTCCTGACTGGCTTCGGCATGATTTTGATTGACAGATGGTTCATCCAATCACCTGCCAAGAATTCTTTGAAAGTGACTGCCCTTTTCCAAACTGTCTCCAATGACGGATTCTCAGATGGTTCTGTGCAACAAACCATCTGGCGGGTCAGGTTAGAAACAAGGCTCTGGATATTTTCACAGTGACATGGCCATCTGGAATGAAGCTAAGTGGTGAGTGAGAGTGGTGTGAAAATGGTCGGCAAACGCCGCTTTACTTCATGTTCGTATCATGACAACGGCTTGTACTGTATATCCGCCGTCCTCAGTCTTCTGGTTTCCCTTTTTAAATGACAAATACAGACTACCGCCTCCTGCTGGTGTGGATAATTAATTCCTCTCACGCAGGCGCAGAACGTACGTACTAATTGGCCGTCGGCTGTAGTCTTTGCAGTGTTTGACTGCAACTTTTTTGGCCAAGACACAGGTGACCTGAGGCGACGCAACAGTCGGTCTTTGTCGTCACTAGTTCTTTGATGTTGGTTTGGTGTGTCTGGGCCTTAAGCTAACGAAAACACAACGATTCTTATTTTCAGGTGATTATACACAAAAGAAAACATATACTTATTAATATCATATTCCATTTCTGCCAATAGATCCCCCTAAATGCTACACACTGTTCCTTTAAAGCCACACATAATATAAAAAATAGCCCTGAGTACTCGCTCTCCCTTTAAAGGCACTGCATATTGCGCTAACCAGTAGAACTGTCAGGAGGCATAAAGGTGACTTTCTCTGAGGTTTTATCTCCATTTGGGTCCGGTATAGTTGTGAGAAGGCGAAACGGTGGCTCCCCTGAGCTCTCATCAGCAGCTAGCGGCCCACTGGCCTCACCTGTGTAAATTCTCGCTGGTTTACTGGCAGAATCTGGATCACACGGGATTTGAACATTTTCCAGGATTTTGAGATTGGGGTAGCTGCCAGACTCAGCCATGGCTCGGTGTAGATGTTCCCAGGCTGCGATATCTCTCAGGCTGCAGCCGGGGTTGCTGGCAGCCTGACACAGTAGCTCTGTGTGCTGGCGGAGCTGGGTAATGTTCTGCTCGGTGGCGCTACTCTGGCGCATCAGCTCCTTTGTGCGCAGCGTAATGTCCAACAGACCCGATTGTCTGAGGATTTCTACTGTGTTGAGGAAACGGTTGTGGCGAGTACTGGTGGTGCTGTTTCTGTGAAGTCCTCTGGTTGAGAGGATTGAGGAGGTGGTGCACAGACTGGAGCGACTGGAGGAGACAGTAGTGGGACTGGTGGAGGGTCGACTATCTCTGGTTGAAGAGGAACACGGCATCCCAGAGGTTAAGACTGATAATTTGGGTTGCTTATTAAGGTGCTGCTCAGGTAGACTCCTAGTCACAGGTTTGTCATGTTCTGTGCATACCCTCTTGCTCATATTCTGTGATTCATCATTCGATGAAGATTTATCAGGGGGCTTCTTGCTGGGATGTGGCGCAATGCGGGGGTAGGAGTTGAGAATGGGCAGGTAATTTATTTTCTTCTCTGTGATGTTGGTCTTCCTGGACAAGGGCTTGTGGAGATGGACGGAGGCCGGCAACAAGCGAGGCTGCTGGAAAAGGATCATATTGGCACCGCCAGAACTACCGGTTTCTCTGCTTCCATTTCTCGAGGGCAGCTGAGCTGTTTTCTGGATCATGTCCGGCTGGTGGGACAGGGAGGAGGAGGGAAGCAAGTACGAGACATAGATTAAACACTAGGGCTGGGACGATACGCCTATCTCACGATTCGATACCATCATGATACGTGGGTGCCGATTCCCTATTTATTGCGATTTTCAAATAGTCAGGATTTGACATTAGCCAAGGCCCGATGGCCCGTGGCCACAAAAAGTTACTGTGGCCACCAAGTTTTATCAGGTCTCTCTTGAGACTGCGTGTCTCAATGAGATTATGGTGTCCGTGTCCTAACCATAAACTATGTACTGAATGTAACGCGAGCGAGCATCGGCGCCAAAATCGGTTTGATTGCATTGTTTTCTATTGGAGTGTCCTAATTGGCCGCGAGTTTTTTCATTCTGTTGATGTCACAGTTAAGAAAGACTGTGTTAAGTTTGAGTGAAATTGCCTTTTCTGTATTGTTTTTACCCAAGTATATATTTTGGGCCACCAAAAATGTACTTTGGCCACCAAATGGGGCATGGCGGTGAACGTGCGTAAAAGTATTAGTGTCTATCCCTTGTATTGCAATTCTACAAGTATTGCAATTGATATTATGATTTATTGTAGTTTTTGTTAACTTTTTTAATACTAGACCAGGGGAAAAAGTTGAATCATTCACTTCTAGGGACTTTTACTTTGAAAAATATCTTAATTAATTATTTCAATTAATCAGTCAGAGATGTCCTGAAGTCAAATATATCAGTCATTGTCAGGAATTATGGAGAAATGTGTTTTTATAGCACCTCAAGCATTCAAAAATATAGCTATTTCAAGAAACAAATATGCAAAAAATGCTTGATTTCTAGCATGTGTGTAGTAAGAGATGGCTTCAACTCAAATATCAGTCATTGTGATGAATAATTTATTTCATTTTTTTCCAGCAACACAAAATTGAAAGAATAAAGATATTTCCCTCACAAATTAGTTGTATTTTCTTTTTAATATATGAGGGACACCGGTAGCATGTTTTAAACTTCTTGTGAATATAAACCAATTAATCTTATTTCCGTCGCTAGCTCTCACCGTCAGCTCTGTTCTCTTTATACATCCATGGTCAGCTTCATCGGGGCCATTTGAATGCATTTAACATAAATGTCAGTAATGGGTTCTCTACAGTTGTAGCGTCGGCCAATTTGACCACGGAGATGAGAGTGACGGCTGGCTAAACCGCGGTTGAGCACTACGGGCACTTGTTGGGTTGCATACGATACCTGTCCGTGACAGAGTTAGCATGCAGCTTTAGCCATGTCAACTCTGCTTTTCCTGACAATGTTTGAAACCCAAAGTATTTCCATAATTTGTTTACCACTTTGGATTTAAAATGTGAGGGTGCAGGTCGTATCCCTGTGGATCTCGGACAGTCCGCAATTTTCTGCTTTCTCGCTTCGGCTTTGAGACGGATATGACGTCATGTTACTCAGACTATAACAATAAAAGCGGTAACTTCCCTCTACCTCGGTATGGACTAAAATGAAGCAATAATATTGATTCCAGATTACAAAATCATTTTTAAAAAAATCACGATACTCAAGACAAATCAAGCCCCCCCATTAAACACAGTATTTATGTATGAATACATTTAGTTTATTTTAAAAGGAATCACATTGTAAGATAGGGAGATATTAAATTGACTCTCTTTCCTCCTCGTTTTTGGCAGATGCATAATGAAAACTCTCTTCTTATCCCTCTGCCACATATGGAAGCAAAAAATGTCAACACTCACAAAAATAAGTGAGAGTATTCAAATACTTGCCATTCTTACTGTCATAGTCAAGTCACCCTGACCTATGCCTGACATTTAGCAGCTTCACTTTGCAACTTGATTTACAACATTGCATTTCTGGTTGTGCATGGGCTCTGGTGTATACTACCTTATTCCTTACCTTTCCACTTCCAGCTTAATATAATCACTATCAGCAGAAGAATAGTGTGTAACCCTTACTGTCTGTGCTTATACCTGTCTTACCTGCTTAAGCACCATGTTATTGATGATGTAGATGGGTGGGAGCTCGCGGCCTGCTGGTGTCAGGGTAGGATCCCCAGGATTCCCATGTCCAAGGTCTTCGGTTTGACCTGGCTGTGAAGTTTCTGCATGCTCGCTGCCTCTGGACTGGCTATTGTTGCTCTGCTGGTCCTCCACATCTGTCTGCTGCCAGTCTGAGCCGTCTGCAGAGAAGTAGGAACAAGAAATACATGCTGACTGACACCATGCACAAAGAGATAGTTCAGCTTTTGTGACATAGATTGGTAGAGTTACAAATTGTCGCAGTTTTTCATACCACCTTGCTATGTATTTCCACCTTATGTCAAAATATGCAACCATCAACTTTAGCTGTTGCAAAAAGCAGTGACGTAGGTTACCCAAAGCAAGCTAATTGAAGCTAATGAATAAGGTTTTGAATAATGTGAACACTAGCACTAGCTGAGTCAAAGTTAGCTGTGCTAAGTTTGGAAATAACTGAAAGGATTCATTTAGATTTTTTGAAGTGGGGTTCTATGTATACTCCAGCGTTCTGCAAGGTAAAATTTATATAACTTTACATCATATATTATTGTATTTTATCTCTATATTCTAACTTGCACTATTTTATGTTTTACATTCTCATTTTGTTTTATACATACTTAATTAGCACTGTTGGGGGGGAGCTTGAGACCAAAGATTTTCATTGACAACAATTTCTTCTGTAATTGTGATTTGACAATAAATAACTTGACACTTATTCTGGTTTCATTTTTACTACATTTACTCACCAGAGTATCCAGAGTCTTTTTCTGAACTGCAGCGGGAGCCCCTTCCACTGGAGTCGTCTGTGTCTTTAGTATCACGTATTGCCAGCAGAGTCATACGGTTGCTCTTATTTTTAGCATTCTTGCTGGATGAAACACATGGACCGTGCTCGCTCAGGCAAGACTGCTCCTTCGGCATGTTGGACCCTAATGAGAGAATACGTGGTAGTTAGTCTCTGAACGGACAGCATAAAAACAAAAAATCTTTTGCTCTCATGAGACAGAGCTCTGTGTTAGCACTGTGATGGACTGGTTAGGAGACCTCTCCTGGTTGTACTCTGCATATCACCCATTGCATGCTGGAATAGGATCGAGCCTCTAATCGCCATCTGTATAGAACATTTCATTTTATTTTTTAAACTCTTTTAGATGCAAAACAATACAAAATATACAAATTAATATTGCCATTTGCTTAAAATTATTTAAAAAGTTACATATTATTAATTTTTGTATTTCTTACTGGTATCATTTGAAGAAATGAAGGCACATTTTGAATGCACCATTATTGAAATGCCTTTGATGACAATACTAACCACAGAGTTGAATAGATAGTATGCACTGACATCACTATCGGCAGCATTCAGTTTCATTAAAAGACTGTGTGCTGTTAATGCTACGTAGCTTTTTAACAGCATGTCCTTAATGGTCCAGCAGTCTGCAAATACAGTGTAAGTACAGTGTACAGCACTGTACTGAGTACAAGTACTCAGAGGAATAGCATTGAAAAGTGACAGGTAACTGGAGACAGTACCAAAACTCTCCATGTATATATACATTTTATTTAAGCTCATGAGAAATCTGAATAAAAAAACATAAACATTTGACAAATTTGTCCCCATTCTTTCGTCTTTTTGTGCATGTGTGTACATGTGGGCACACACATGTATTTACTGGGAGCCAGTGGAATGCAAGGGTCATGTGTTGTTTTGAGTCCACAGAGATAAAGAGCCTGTTACACCGTTTACCTAAATAAAATGCTGTAATTCAAGCTAACAGGCAGAGACATGGAGCTCCGAGTTAATTTGTGTTTTTACAAGATTGCTGCAGCCTGTTTAAGTTAGGGTTAAACATTAATTTATTCCCATTTCTTTTCTCACACGCAACTATATGACAACTATCCATCTTAAAGGCGTAGCAGCCAAAATGGCACTCCACATACTGTATCCTCACATTTGTGTCTGCTAATGGTCTTTAAGAAATGCCTGAGAATTGAAATATGTCTGTGGAGGGGTATCCAAATAAACAAATAAATAATAAAGTTTCAACTGATATATTGATCAACATTAGTATGGGTTTATATTAGGGCTGTCAATGGATTCAAATATTTAATCACGATTAATTAATTATTTTTCAAGTATTTAATCCTCTTATCAACATGGGGAGTGGACAAATATACTTGCTTTATGCAAATGTATGCATATATTTATTATTGAAAATCAATTACCAACACAAAACAATGACAATTATTGTCCAGAAACCCTCACAGGTACTGTATTTAGCATAAACAAAATATGCTCAAATCATAACATGGCAAACTCAAGCCCAACAGGCAACAACAGCTGTCAGTGTGTCAGTGTGCTGACTTGCCCAAAACTGCATGTGATTATCATAAAGTGGGCATGTCTGTAAAGGAGAGACTCGTGGGCATGAGCATTATTTAGCCTCCTTCACGACGAGCTAGTATGACATGGTTGGTACCAATGGATTCTTTAGCTTTTCTAGTTTCATATGATGTCAGTGATATCTTCACTCTAGCTTTTAGTGGTGTTAAAACGTGTTATTATCGCGTTAACTTTGACAGCCCTAGTTATATGTTTTAAAGAACAGGGTTTAATACTATCCTGTCCACACATGTTTCAAGCAATCTGATATTCTACTGTACTCCAAATCCTGTGCCGAAAGACTTAGGAGGAGATATAAATAAGGAAACAACAGGCATTTACCTTATGATGCTAACACTAAAACTAATACTTCCAGTTTCAGAAACTTTACAATTTGTCAAGCAGTCAGTTGATTTTAAATGTTTTTTATAAATCACTCTTTTGTGTGCAACTGTGTCTTCCAAAAGGAGTTAGATATCCTATATCTGATGGTCAAAGTGCAAATACAAATACAAAAGAAAAGGTGGTGCATGGGTGGCTGAATCAGCTGGGGAAATGATCAGCTAGATCACCTCAGTTGACCCTGAACGACATAAGATACTGCTCTGTGCTCTCCCTTATGAGCTCTTTGGCTCCAGTAGGAATAGTAGGGATGATACAAGGACACAAAAATCAACAATGAAGCCATGCACTTGATATTCCCATTTTTATGTCTGCTACAAAATCTACATTGCTGCGACATGTAAAGCTCTGCAGTGGGCTTGCAATTGATATTTTGACTTTTATGATCAGTTGTACAAACTCAAGTGTTCTCCACCTTTGACAAACACCACGTCATAGAATAATTATCTGATGGACACTTTGTGCAATAATCTGGCAAAACTGTAATCTGGCAAAACTGTCATCTCATCAATATACATATTGTATTTTTATATTATCTATTGTATTATCATTTATATATATTTTCTTTTATTGCACTATCTCTTTTTTATTGTATTATCTTTTTTAGCACCTATGGGATTGTCACAATCTAATTTCGTTGTACTATACAATGACAATAAAGGGCTTGAATCTTGAATCTTGAATCTTTCTGTGATGTTGCAAATGGAGCTGCTGTGATGCAAAACAAATTTCAGACCTGTCTGACAATAAAATATTATGGTATTATAGTATCAGGCGGTCAGACTACTGAACAGTAGCACTAAATGAATGCAGAGCTGTGGATTGTTTTATGGATGTTTTATAATTGTATTCTCAGGTATTGTCTTATTTATTGTAGTATTTATCTAGTGTACTATTTATAGATTTTAATGGCTGAGAGAGAGCCAGGGTAAAATGCATTTCATTGCATTTCACTGTACACTGTACTTTTAAATGCATGTGACAAATAAACTTGAAACTTGAAACCTAATATGTATTCTTTCGGGTCATTTTGTGTTCGCTCAACACCGTACTTCTCATATTTTCTGGAGGCAGTGAAGGCAGCACATCTCGCCTCTCATCTGAAACAGCAGCACCTCTCCCTCCCACCCTCACCCTTATTATGTAACACTGAACTTCGAGATACACGACTTCCTCTCACACTGGCTGCAAACACACATACACACATAAAAAAATTTAAAAAAGTGGTTGCTCGAAATTTAAACGAAATGATGTGTCTTTAACCAGCTTTAACAGCTTGTGTGCAAGACAAAACCCGTTTTAAAAGAGTGAGAGTGCTTGAATAGGAAGTATAGAAAGTTAGCAAAACCAATACATTAATATCTGCAGTGGACAAATAAACTTACCTTCAAATGTTTAACAGCTAATACTTCCAAATAACGGTGGTTTTCACACTTGCAATCACTTTTTTTGCACTGGGCAACGCTAAAATTAACCTGCAGTGTCATATTTACATAGTTATCTGTCAGTTACAGTAATAAAATGATTAATTTTCCTCTCTTTGTCAAGAGATAAGGCTCCAATGAAAAGGGGGGGTTTTCGATTTGGCAACCTCCGTCAAGTTCCTCAGAACTGGCAACACCATATATGGTTTGGTTTCCAAAATAAAACACACCTTCACACAAAAGGGACGTTTTGTTAATAATACCACCTAGTGTTATAAAATTCACCGTAATTTATAATAGTCTTGATTTTTACAATCCTGAATCAGGACTTACCTGAGTGTTATCCAAAATAAGCAACTTCCCCGCTTTTATTTTGAAATCCCGGTGGCTAATGAAGGAGCTAACTCTAGCTAGCTTTACGGGGCCGTTTGAGGTGACCACCAAAATGTTACAAAAAAAAGGAGTGAAAAAACACAATAAATATCGAAATGTTATGTTAGTCGAAGCTATAGGTAGAAGGTAGGTAGAAGAGAGTGAAAGAAAGAGGCCTACCGGTGAGAGAGATCATAACTGTCCTCCGTTACCTCAGATGAACCCAGACGGCCGTTAGACCTCCTACCAGACACAACACACTGCTGCTGCTGCTGCGCGCTCATTGGTCCATGAGACGACTACGACAGCCAATCAGGCTGCAGCAGCACAGGGATAAGGGAAGTGTACAATAAACAAAAAGAGAAGTGTCTTTAATAGATATAATTTATCCAGTAAAACTTGTGTTAGAAAGACAGAGAGAGTATTTCCCATCTATTATTTCACTGTATATATATATGCAAAAATATTCTGGATTGATGTAGCCAACTTTCTACAAACTTAAGATGAATGTTGAAATAAATGTGTCTATATTGAAAATAACATGCTGTATGTCCTACAATTTTTTTATTTTTTGAAAATGTAATACTCGGTCAGGAACCAAGCTAACTTTCCTACACTTTATTAATAAATTCAAACAATATAGCACCATCTTAGGCAAGGCAAGGCAGCTTTATTTGTATAGCACATTTCAACAACAGGGCAATTCAAAGTGCTTTACAGAAACATTCAAGAACATTGTGACAAAATGCAAAAGAACATTAAGAAATAATTAAAACAGTTATAAAAACATAAAAACATTAAAACATTAAAGATTAGAAAATAAAAACAAGCTAAAAATAAAAGCTAGGATAGAAGCTAAAATTGCATAAAACTCAAAAGAGTAGAAGTTATAGTGCAGTGTCAGAATAAAAGGCACCCGCAAACAGGAAAGTTTTAAGCTTTGTTTTAAAAGAAGTGAGAGTTGGAGTTGGTCCTGCAGGTTTCTGGGAGCTTGTTCCAGATATTTGGTGCATAAAAACTGAATGCTGCTTCTGCATGTTTAGTTCTGACTCTGGGGACACTAAGCAGACCTGATCCAGATGACCTGAGAGGTCTGGATGGTTCATAACATAACAGAAGATCAGAAATGTATTTTGGCCCTAAACCATTTAGTGCTTTGTAAACCAGCAGCAGTATTTTGAAATCAATTCTCTGAGAGAGGCAGCCAGTGTAGAGACTTCAGAACTGGACTGATGTGATCCACTTTCTTGGTCTTAGTGAGGACTGTAGCAGCAGCGTTCTGAATCAGCTGCAGCTGTATCTTACCCAACGTTAAGAACAAAGAAGCCATTAAGACCTTTTTTTTTTGGAAGTTGAAAAAGTCTATAACAAGTGAAGGGAAATACTGAAACTAATAATTTTGGAATTTAGTTTTTTTTATACTTTATTTGTTTCCCTTTTTTCGAGGTTGATTTCATATATGCAATTTACAGTTCATAATTACAATAGTTTATAAACCATTTTTTAAGTAGTTGAGTTTATAGACAAACTAATTAAGTATATTAGAGAAAACAACTTCAACATTCAAAATTGAAATAAAATTAAGAAAATAAATGATAAAAAGAAAGAATAGCATTAAGACCTTTAAGTCATTAAATGACTATAATATGTGTATAACAAACTCTGGCATTATGAAATGTATATGTAATTATTATTTTGTATTCAATTGTCTATGTATCTGTTTGTACCTCTGTTAATGTGCTTGTGTTCAATAAAGTATTATAAAAACAAGACTTTATATTACAAAGATTGAGATTTTACTCACTTTTAACAATCCCAGTTTTTCAGCAGATGCAATTTACATAATTTGATTAATATCTTAGTAAAATATATTCATAAAATGATAAGGACTACAATGCTTATCTTTTATACTTTTAAAGATACCGATTTAAAAAAAATATTTGAGTATGATTGAAAACTTGAAACTCAAAAGTTGATTAGACAGTTCAAATTTATTCCAATTGTTTAACAGACCCCGATTGTTTTGTTTTTATTCATCTTTTCCTTTACTTACATTTTTTTGTTGTTGTAAAAATTATGTTATTTTAATACTATGAATATATTCACTGAATTTTTCTGAACATGTTTATGTAACTACTGTATTGAACTTTCTAAATAAAGTATATTAAAAAAAAAAAAAGACTTCATATTTGGTAAAGATCACATGTGGGATCAAGTTAAAAAGAGAAAGATGGCTTCAGCAAAAATCAAAGTAGCTTGAATTGCAGTTTCCAGTCATGTTGCTGGGTTTTATTCCAAACAGCAGCTGACCAGTGACCACAGATTTGCACACATTTAGCCTGTGCCAACAAACTGCTTGCTGAAATGAGCCTGCATACACAATTGCAAATGGGGAGAGCTCATCTTTTATGGAATAGATGTAGGACAAAACTAATTCTGTACAGAAAATATGCAGTTTTATAATATTCACGGTGTGCAAAATGAGCATTTGTTTCTTCACATTTATTGAAAAGAAACAATCTTGATATATAGCTGCTGTACCAGCTGTCCAACATTCTCTACAGTGACTCCTTTGAGCCCGTCAGCTGTGTCAGCTTGATTGCACATGTGAGTGGGAATGGCTCTGCCGTCATGTAGAACTGTAGAAATTGTGCAAAATAAACAGCTGAAACTCAAAACATGGCAGCAGACACTTTATTTTTACATTAAAACTTTTCAAAATAACTTGATAGACAGCCCACATCCTCTTCACAAAATGACAAGACAAGGACACATCAATACAATTCAAATATTTTCTATATCAGCTGCTAGATAAGATCATAAAACAGGTGTGCTACTGGGTTGGCTAAATCATTCCTTTGTCAAACCATGTTTGACATCAATATTTTCCACACTTCTTCCTCACCCATTTCTATGGCAACTCCTCAGGATCCACAGCAAAGAATATACAGCCTTGGTCAGAGGCTTGGACCGCACAGGAATCCTCAGGTGATACTGGTCTAGCATCTCTACCTTGAGGCTTCGGCATATAATTACATTTCTGGGGGTCAGAATTGTCAAGTGCATACACCCAGCAGACCAGCGGCGTTCTTTAGACCCGGGTGCCTGCTGACCTGCATGGTCTCTGGGGAGGAGAATTTAATAAAAGTGGCGCAAGTCTCTCGGGTGTGGGCCTTGGCTGCAGCACTGGCCAGAATCTGCATGATCCTCAGTAGGGCAGTCTCACTGAAAAACACAAAGCATACAGATTTAAAACTGACAGGTAGGATGCATGCTGACTAATACAAAACACCTGGAAGTTAGGACCACAAAAAAGCCAGAGCTCAGTAACTAGTGCCGATGATGCCAGGGGTAAAGGCGCTCAAAAGTGCACTGTGGATGAGGGGAGTGCATCTTCACACCTGCCAACATGGACGCTGGAGGCCAAACACCATGCAGCCTCCCCTTCTGGTGTTGGGGGCTCCTGCAGGATTTGGCGTGACACGCAGAGGGCCGCTCCCGCCAGCTGCAAGGGCAGAAACACCACACACTGGCCCTCCAGGAGAGACAGCTCCAGCAGATAGCGAGCCATCCACACAGCCTGGTGGCACAGACGACACTTCAGATCTCCACACAATAACCTCACTTGACAGAAAGAGACTTGACATAATGCACATTTACCTTAGCACTGCAGTGAGCAATGGAGGCGAGGAGGAGGAGGAAATGCAGAGGGGGACAGTAGGACAGATCGAAGTTGAGCCCCAAGAGGACTTTGCGCTCCATTCGCAGCAGCTGATGCTTCGTGTAGGTGTGGTCCATCAAGTAGCAGAGTCCAGACACCTGGGAGAAGAAGCACAAAAAAGAAAAAATGTGTCTTTTGTTAGAGAAGGGACAAGATGTTTGGTTGTCACTGATTGCTACACTCATTCAAGGTTAAAAAAGTTTGATTCATATCCCAATTATGAATTTCTCTGGGCATTAAAGCTACAAACTTGCCAGTCACAAGTTTTAGTGCTTTAAGTCTATAACTAGCTAAGAATAAATAAAATTGAATCCATAAGTTTTGCTCTACTAAGAGTAAACAACCAATCCAGGATAATTTAGATATTCTGGTTTCTCCAAACTGGGGGCATCTACTGTAGGTAATACACTGACTATGGATAAGTACCTCATACAACCCCACTTTAAAACACCCAATCTAACCCTTTAACTATACTGTAGCTTTTTTATTTGGGGAGGGAGGGCTGAGCCATCTTACCTCAGGGAGTAGACACTCTTCCTTCTTTGCAGCCAGGAAGAGGCAAACCATGCCGAGGAGCTGCAGGTTGACTGTGGTCACCTTGATCTGACGCAGGGAGCGGTTGAGGAGGTGCATGGCCAGATAGAGGGTCTCTTCCTGAAAATGCATCATCTCCTGGTAGGAAATAAAACGGGCAATCAAGATTGAAACCAACAAAACCACAATTTTACTTGGTTGGTAAAATGTTAACTATTGAGCTTTAGAGGTGCTGTTTAGTTAAGATAACCAGCTGTAGTTTAATATTTACTGTACAGATGAGTGGTATCAATCTCATCTAAATCTCATAAATAAAGTGGCATTTTAGGAAATGCACTTTTTCAATCTAATTCTTTTAATGTTGCCTCATTCTCAAGTTAACAGACTTTAATTTTTTTTTCCTGACTGAACACTTAGACCAACTTTGCTTTAAGGAAGAAGAAACCCTCCCTCTACAGAGAGACTTACATGTACTTGAATGAGCCAGTCCACCAGGACAGCACGAGTGGCGTCAGTAAAATGCCGGGGCAGGTCGGCGTTGGGAAAAGAGTTTTGTGTTTGAGTTCTCTGCAGGGTGAAAACAGAAAACAGGAGGCACACACTGAATATTTAAAGAGATGCAACACAATAAGTACTTGTGCCAATCTGCCCCTCAATTATATGTGGGGAGGACTGCATACAGCACATTTTAGGGATAACGTTCCTTCCTTAGAGAACATTACATAAACACATGAAGCTGTTTAGTGATCTCTGCTCATGATGTCTCACCATCATATCCAGGAACATGTCCCAGGCGTACTCCCGGTCCCATATGAGGTCCAGTTTCTTCAGCGCTGCCTCCACCTCAAGGCGCAGCAGGCTGGGCACCAGTGCCTGAAGGCTGTGTAGACCCTGCAGCCCGTGAGGGTACAGAAGCACCGGCTCCTCCACACACCCATCTGCTATACAGGACGGAAAGGAGGACACAACATGCAAGTAAATCATTTGTCTTTTACAACATGATAAAGTAACCATCTGCCACCATCTGAGCACTGAATCCCACTTTTCATCATGCAAAATGACTGCTTGTATTTCATTTTACACAATGAAAACAATCCTGTACTGTAATTCTGATTTATATCAAGAGCATTTATTTGGGTTGAAAATACGTTTGAAAGCCTTTGGTATTGATTACCAGCTGAGTGTGTTAAACTGTCTTCATGAAACCCCATGATGATGCCTTCGCTTGTTTGCGTTGATAACCTCCTTTCCTGCAAAGAGACAACGCCTTAGACACATGCACTTTAAAGTGGGATTGTTATGATCATGACAGGAAAAAAATGACTTAACCTATTTGTGCCCACTAATGAAACCTAATTTCCTTTGGTAGAAGTGTTCTCTGGGTGGAGCTGAAGAGAGTAAAAGCACTCGTAAGCGCGCATGATGTCACATCTGTTGGATTTTTGCGGAAAAAACGTCCCAGACTGATAGAGGATACCCAGAAAGTTGTGGAAGGCTTCGTTTTTTAGGCTAGATTACAACCTGTTCACACATTAGCAATAAAAAACTATTGAAAAACGTTTATAAGTGTAACAAAACATCCATACAGTCCCTTTAATAAAAGTGTGATTTTTCATGTGATTTACCAAATTTCAAGACTTACAACCAATCAGAACAAATGTTGTGGCATTTTTCCTGATAATACTAAATATAGTCTTCGGGCACAAATGGGTTAATACTCTTAATGCTCTAAACCAAATAGTAGTTAAAACTAGAGCTAAAATGACAGAGACACTGTAGTATGTGCTGGATGAAGATGACAAGCAGGAAAGAAGGCATACCCATCTGCGTTCTGGCTCCACTTTGACAGGGACCATCGTGGACTCGTCTACTTCCACAGGCTGCCAGCGATCTATAGGCCCACAGGTGTTAGTAGACCAGGTTCTTAATGGGGCTCGCCTCTCATCCGCCTGCAGGGACAACACAAAGTCTTACTGATACTGATGTGATCATAAAAAAAGTCTGATATCTTTGATAGTGACTGCAGGTCATTCTCTGTATGAACATCAGTTATCAGTGGACAGTAATGACACAAAATGAATGTGGTTCACTTGAGGTCCATCTCCACTCATCTGTGATCTAATCAGCAGCTCACTGACAACTGGGATCATGGCAGGTGAATGCAGTTACTTTCCTGAAAAGCAGGTAGCAGACCAGTGTGTAGAGTTTGAGAAACAATAGCTAATGTAATTAAAAACAAAAGTAGGGTGAATCAGCCCAATGTGGGTCTTTTTTTTTTTTGCATTTCAGACTTCTGGAATATATTGCAATATGAAGCCAATCACACCCAGTACCAATCTGAAATCCTCAGGATGTGTCCTAATCAAACCCCAAAAAGAAAATGCATATATCAAACTCATAAAAGAAATGGCAGACATAGTACTCGTAGTGCCAAGTTGTCTCAGGCAAATCTTTATTTCCTAATGTCCGAAATGTTGGACATAAAAAAGTCTGTTAAAAAGGTCTAAAATCATCTTAATTAATGTAGGAAACATTGAAAGCTAAATGTGCAATCCCATGTCCAGCAATTTCACCACTTACAATGTTATTGTTGTTAAAAAAAAAACTAGGCTTATAGGCTTATAGGTGTGGATGTTACATGAAGAATAGTCAGTCTGGAGCCGCAAAACATTTCAGCATTGTGATGAAGGTAACACAGTTAATAGTCTAAGTATATAGTATATAAGTCTTATGTAGTGAGGGCCAAAGAGCAAATGTACTACGGAGTATTAGGGCCACATTGAGGGAAAAAAAATCTGAGATTTACAGAATAAAGTCATGATATGAGAAAAAAGTTGTAACATTACGAGACTAAAGTCATAACTTTACGAGATAAAAAGATAAACACGTAAAATTACTACTCTATAATATTATGACCTTATTCTCGTAATATTCTGACTTTATTCTCATAATATTATGACTTTATTCTCGTAATATGACTTTATTCTCGTAATATGACTTTATTCTCGTAATATCATGACTTTATTCTCGTAATATTATGACTTTATCCTTGAAATCCCAGATTTATTTTTTTCCTCAATGTGGCCCTAATACTCCATCGTACATTAGACCTACAACAATGATAAATAAAATTTAAAATGTAAACAAAAAACAGTTCTTCATTTCCATTTTTACAAGTCCAAAGGGAGCCACTGGAGAGGAGCTAAAAAGCCGCATGTGGCTTTAGAGCTGCAGGTTGCTGACCCCTGGTCTAGGCCTATCTGCCATCAATTAATTAGAAAATAAATGAGGAATATTTTATATATTATAATATATAATATTTTTATTTAAACTTAAAAGAGTACAAAATAAGAATAACCTCTTCTCATTTTAAGCACTTAAAAATGGAACAACACTAGATTTTGTTTTTTATTTCCCTGGGTGCCACTCACTGAGAGGATGCTCACCTTCTTGTGTAAGTCCAGCAGAGGCTTGGAGTCGCAGAAACCGGTCCTGGCCATGTTTCACAGCCGAAGACAGAGTTCCTGAGCCGGGCCGCTGCAGCTACTTATCCACGGTGGTCGGCGGAGGCCTGGAGCAGAGAGAGAGAGAGAGAGCAGCCGTGCTGCCCGGCGGACAGCCGCTAATAAAGACAGACAGGTGGGGGCCACACTGATTGGGGAGGCGACACACCTGGTGTCAAGGTAGACGGGTTAGGATGACAACTTCCGGTCCACCGTTTGAAAAATAAACCGCGTTTTGCTCCAATGTGACCGACAATTTGATTTATCTATCTATTTTTTTTACATAGAATAGGCTGATTTAGGTTGAAATGACCAAACGTTAAAAAAAAAAAAAACTTTTTTTTTTAATTTGTCAACATAAACATTCAATGGCCCCTTTCCCCAAAATTGGCTCATCTGGGAGACTTCTCTCAAAAGGACATGGTTTATGGTCTTGTCATTGACAATAACAAAGATGACTTTCTGGTGAATAACATTCTCATTCTTGGAAAATTTTATTTGCACAAATCCAAGTATATGAGAGTGAAACCTAGGTTTGATGTGTTTCATTCAGAGTTTCTTTCTTACATAAAAGCCCTTAAAGTCATGAAAAACAAAAATGCATTGAAACTTCTTATTATAATAGAAGGATATGAATTACAGGTACAACCCTAGCCCTTAATTTAATTTATTATTATTTTCATGTATAATTTTACATATTTTATTTGTTCTTGTTCTGTCTGCACCTTGTACTTTTACTCTAATGCAATGATCTATGAGCCATGTTGTTGGTAAATTTGAATTTGTTCAATAAAAAAAATAAATGTACTAGCATAACTCTCGCGATACTTGCTGCCCGGCACCCTTTCCTCATCTCTCTCGCGAGAGTTCACACAGTTTTGCGGACTAGTGATGGGAATTCCGGCTCTTTTTAGTGAGCCAGATCATTTGGCTCAGCTCTCCAAGAGGAGCCGGCTCTTTCGGCTCCCAAACGGCTCTTCGTTTTAACACTTCTGCCTTTTATAGTTCAGCCAAATTTAGCGCTGTTTTGACCAATGATTAGTATGTGTGCACATATATCACTTAAATTATTAAATATAATTATACTAAATCTTATAATTTCCAGAATACCGTCATTTTACATGCTGCTTCGTTTCCGACTGTCACTCATCTTGTCTGCTATTCGCGAACCGCGCTCCTCTCTCTTTCTCTCCTCCTCTCCCTCCTCCTCTGTACCTGTAGACCGTCAGCGCTCGCTGCTTGATGGTATGATCCTTGTCTGTCATCACGGGATTGGTCGCACGGACGTCATTAACACAACATTCAGTCACAGCCAGTGCGTGGAGTGCCCGTGGCGCGGAGAAGATCATCCTATCATTCTGCCTTGAATTAATTTAAAAAATAAATAAATAAATAAAAACGGCCCTCGGTCGGGAGCCGGCTCTTTTTTTTTCGCGACCGACACATCAATATTGCGGACTCACTCTCTTCTTGAGTACAGAAGCAAAGAGACGAAACTACGGTGTTTTTTTTTTTACAACAGACGCTGCCACCATTTTGGACTGCAAACGCTTATGATATTTATAATATTATATTGGTCAACACAGGCCATTTCAGTAGAATATGACAATAGAATAGAAAAAATATTGTTTTACTTTCATACGATACTTCTTATGTTACGTGTCCACAGGGGCGTTTTTTTTATCGCAGAGGGATCACCTCGCTTCCCAGCATTGGACGCTTGGTGGGCTGCCACTAGACACAATTAAGGGCACTAGGCACCTGATTGGACGAATGCTTTCCTTCGTGGGCTGCTCTGCTCCCAGCTTTCAAACCGGAAACCACATGGCGGCTCGTTTGGAAACTTTCTTCTCTTATTTCATGAAAATAGTTCACCGAAAAGTGTTTCTGAAAACATTTTATGCGAGAAATAAGCCATGTAGTTGCTCATTCTGTCTTTATTTTGGATCGACAACGCTTAGTTTAAAAGTTTCTCGAGAGTTTCCAGAGGCGGCGAGTCGCTCCGGACGCCCGTGATTTGCATAAAGTAGCCACCTACCAGAATGCATTGCATGGCTGCTTACATAGTCAATGAATGAAAAGCATGGATAGGACGGAGTCTGTGGACACGTACCTGGACCGTCACATCGCCCGCTCCTCATTTGCATAAAGTTGAGGTCTAGGCTACTTTATGCAAATCACGACGCAACTGACGCAACTTGCCACCTCTGGAAACTCCCGAGAAACTTTTAAACTACGCGTGGTCGATCCAAAATAAAGACGGATTCGGCAAATGCACTTCTTATTTCTCCCATTAAATGTTTCCAGAAACACATTCCGCTGAACTATTTTCGTGATACAAGATATGAAGCGAGTTTCCAAACGTTTCCACCATGTTGTTTCCGGTTTGAAAGCTGGGAGCAGCAGCCAACGAAGGAAAGCGTTCGTTCAATCAGGCGCCGATGCCTTGTGTCTAGTGACAGCCCAACAAGCGTCCAATGCTGGAAAACGAGGCGATCCCTCGCGGTAAAAAACGTCCTTGTGGACACATACCATTAGGCGAACGTTTTACTGGCGTCCGGTAGCTTCTTTACAGTCCAAAATGGCGGAAGCGTAGCTGTGCTGTTGGACGCTGCCGCTGATGTTGCAATGGAGTGAACAACTGACTTTCACTTCTTGGCAATATACGTTCTTTGCTACTGTGTTGGTCAATGCAGTAGCTGACAGGAAGTAGACTTGGACCAAAGCTGTTGCCTTTAGCAACAGAATGGCAATGGAAAGGATAGGCTATGGGTCAGTGTGAAACAGCTCGCCATGCACAATACAGCAATATTTTGTTTACTTGACGTTCAAGATTTGTACAGGAAACATTTTGTCACATCTCATACAAAAACTTCACACTTACTTTTCTGTGGCAGGCTATGTATGACTTTAATTGATGGAAATTCATGCATGTACAGTCAAATGCAATCCATTATTATCGCTGCAATATTATAAACTAACATTCAGTTTTTGGGGGTGCTGATTTGAGGGAAACAGGTTAAAGATTTTTCTACATTATGGAATCCAATTAAACGCTACATACTACGGCCTGAAATCAAATCTAAAACAACAGCTCTCCGACTATGAAATCAGGGCTGTACCCTGCAGGTTGAGGTCAACAGAACAACCCCACCCATATCAAAAAACATTATGTCCATCCACCAAAAAAGTCTATTATTCCCCCCCACACATTTTCTACATTAACTTATCTACTAAAATAAACTTCCCAACAATGACGGAAATTTAATTCCTGTGGAGAAATAAATAATCTTGTTATTTTAATGTGTATTTCTGGCCCAAAAACTGTCCCGATTTAAGGATTTATACTCAAAAAATATCAGAACCAGGCTTTAAAGAAGCTCATTATGTAAAACTAATGTAATATTAGTCACAATGTTAAAACCATAAATATAAAACAAATCTAAAATATAAACAACCCTCTAATTTCTTGAAGTCATGACACAACATCCGGGCCACGATTAATCAATAGTTGTCAACTTTCACCTACTATTTTGATAATCGATATTCTCTGATTTTCAGCTTCTTAAATGTGAATATTTTCTGGTTTCTTTACTCCTCTGTGACAGTAAACTGAATATCTTTTAGTTGTGGAGAAAACAAGACATTTGAGAACGTCATCTTGGGCTTTGGGGAACACTGATTTCACCATTTTCTGATATTTTGTAGTCCAAGCAGCTAATCGATTAATCAGGAAAAATAACTGACTGGAAAATAATCGTTAGTTGCAGCCCTAGTACCGAAGACCCTGGTCATGATACATTAACACTAAGCTTTACAAAAGATTGCAGAGCTGTTGCAGTGGATTGCATGAGGCTGTACACAGTAAAAATAGCAAAAGAAAAGACAAACACAGCTTTATTCAGTAAAAATGTTTACTGGCACATTATAGTTGCAAATGTTATAAGCTACCATATTGTAGCAGGTATCACCCGTTACATTGTAAAGTCTTGCAAAGGGGGGCTGAAACTGTCTACCAGGACAACGTCCTCCCCTTAAAGATTGCTTTTTTCATTTTGCCCTCTGAGCCTCAACTAACAGCAACAAGCAAACGAAAGAATCTTGTTACACCAGCATCAGGTGTGACATTCGTGACTGTTGATCACATTCAAATACACAGAGAAGCAAATAGTAAAGCTGCAAATCAAATACTACAAAGCTGCAGGCCTCCCCCTCTACGAATGCTGCATTCACCATCAAGCTTTTTTTTTGGTATTTACACAATAGTGAGGAGGCACTTGTTGTGCCTGTGTTTGCCTACAGGAGAGGTCAGGGGTATTAACTTGCATGTTCAGCTGTGAAGCATTGCTTAAAGCGTGGCCAGCAGCGAGGTTCAGAGTATGGCTTCACAACCAATATTAAAAAAGTTCAGCAGCACCCCCTGATGGCCATGATAGCAATGAAGGCAAATCCACAGTGGAGTCCATCAGTGCAGTGGTTCTGATATCCGATCCTGCCGTTTTCCAAAGCAGGACGCTAGGCTAGAGTATGATGGCTGTGCCTGAGCCAGTGAGAAGAGGTGCTGGAGTTGTGAACTGTAAATCAAAGCCATTCGATTCCCATTATCATCTGCAGGAAGTGGGGCCACCTGCTGCCCAACGATGAGTCAAAACCCTGCTGCTTTTCTGTGTCATCGTCACCACTTTCACTCAAACATCTCACTGTCACTTACACAAACATAATAAAAACAAAGAAATGTGTGACATGAGGGGTGATCCCAGAGAATGCTGTTAGAGGTTTTTGCAAAACCTTTAAATGTCGCTGTTGAATAAGCACTCTGCAGAATAATTTTATTATTCTCAACCCTGCAGGATAAATCAAAGGGTTTTATTTAATTTGTTCAAGCACTGTCTGGAAAATAGGCTTTTTTTTAAAAAAAAAAAGGGACTTTAAAATGTGTTCTGCAAAATGTAGTCTTAGGGACTATTTTCTCTCTAAAAAGAATGATTTCCCTTAAAGGTACAGTGTGAAGGATTTGGCGGAATACTGTGATGTGGTTGCAGATTGCAACCAACTGAGTACTCCTCCGCCCACTCCTCCCTTTCCAAGACTGCGGTAACGTGAGCCGCTGATAGCAAACCCGTGGTAACGCCGTTTGCCTCGCTCAGAGGCCGTCCTTACCATAATAACACTACTTTAGCAGCAAAGGAAGTCAGACAGCGGCTGGCGGTACCACAGTTTTGCACTCTGCTGCTCACGTTACCGCAGTTTCACAAGCGTGTCGCAGAACTACGGTGGTCTTCAGGTAACGTAAAAAACATGATAGGCTCTCTCTACAGCCAGTGTTTGGTTTGTCCGTTCTGGGCTACTGTAGAAACATAGCAGACTCCGTGAAGAGGACCCGCTCCCTGTGTAGATATGAAGGACTCATTCTAAGCTAACGAAAACACCACAATTCTTAGTTTCAGGTGATTATACACTAATGAAAACATAGTTATGAATATTATATTCTATTTCTGCAAATAGATCCCCCAAAATCCTACACACTGTACCTTTAATAATACTTTCCTTATATATGCTGAGTTATGCACATTATGAACAGTGTATTCAGCCTCGGGGACGTGAGCCTCAATTAACGTCTCATTTAAAATCAAATTACTGATAGTTACGATCTTAGCTAAAAAAGCATTCATCCGATGGAAACCCTGTGAAATGAAGAACAAAAAGAAGCAGTTTAAAAACTTTTAATATATAATTCTTATATATTGTATACTTAAACAAGACAATGTGTCTTCCAAAATTTGAGAAATAGATGGACAAAGAAAAGGAGAAAAATCAACAAACATAAACAAAACAATGACAAACAAAAGGATCTTGATTTTCCTTTAGTGAAGCTCAAAGAGCAACCAACATCTCTTCCAGCAATATGGAATAATGCGTCAATATGAGCACTTGTGTGTGTTTATCATGTGCCGTCATGACTCAAAGTATGCAGATTTCAACTTGACAATACATCAGCTGATGTTTTGATTAGTTCCCCCTGTCTGCAGGTTGAAGGTTGGTCGACCAGTTCGTGCAGCGTTTAGTTGGATTGTAAACCTGTTTGCTCCAGACGTACAACTACGCAGCATTAAAGAAAACACAAACATCAGATGTGGAATCATTTGAAGTGTTAAACGTCCACCAAGTCAGTCAATTTTTGGCCTCATTATAAAAAGACTCAACAACGATTGAACTCTCATTCTTTAAATACGGGAACATTAAAAAAAAATATCTTTACACTGATATTACAAAGAGAAAATGAACAAAAGATTGGTGCCTAACTCTTCAGCTAGGGAGTGACAATTACTGGATGGAGGGCAGCGAATGGCTGTGTGCGTCTACATTGGTCTCTCTAGACAGGTTGGGAACAACTGTGGTGAAGCGTCTAGTCTCTATTCTCCTCTTTCCTTCTATTCTTACTCTCTTTAACACATAGCGACTGGCCTTAATAGAGTTGTAGGCCAACCAGGAACTTAGCATCGCCCTGGTTCCCTCGACAAAAAGATGATTTTTTTCATTAGGTTTTGGATTATTGCAGAAAATAAGCTTGTTGGCAAACACACGTTTATGATACTTACATGTTTTGTTTTCAGAGACTTAAAAGCTTAAAAATTCATACGTCATTTACTGACTTCACGGGATACCTATTGATGTATTTCATATCGTAGAATAAAACGTTAAAATCTCTTCAGCTTGTGTTAACCAGACCTTATTTCAGGCATTGAAACAAAAACTAGGGCTGTCAATTGATTAAATAGTTAATCGTGATTAATCATAAATTTGTATCTTTTCAAAATTTATCTTAAAAGTATTTAATACTCTTATCAACATGGGAGTGGGCCAATATGTTTGCTTTATACAAATGTATGTATATATTTATTATTGGAAATCAATTAACAACACAAAACAATAACAACTATTGTCTAGAAACCCTCACAGGTACTGCATTTAGCATAAATAATATGCTCAAATCATAACATGCCAAACTCAAGACTGACAGGCAACAACAGCTGTCAGTGTGTCAGTGTGCTGACTTGACTATGACTTGCCCCAAACTGCGTATGATTATCATAAAGTGGGCATGTCTGTAAAGGGGAGACTCGTGGGTACCCATAGAACCCATTTTCATTCACATATCTTGAGGTCCACCAGGTACGACTTAAAAATCGCAAGTGGCGTTAAAGCGTTAACGAAATTTGTGGCGTTAATAGAAATTTGCATTAACGCGTTATTATCGCGTTAACTTTGACAGCCCTACTAAAAACCCATTCAAAAAAAATATTGACTTCCAGATGAGGGAAACGCTAAAATACTAACTCATTTCCGGGTTTTAGGACTCATTCCTGCAGCACTCTATGAAAACGAAAATGAATACACCTCCAACCAGCTGCTAGAAGGTCCGTAAGTGGACACAGCGGCAACCTGACTGCTGCATCACTTTGAGTTAAATTAATGCAGCTTTTAAAGCAAAAGGTCAGCCATACAAGACATCCCAGTTTCTATTCCTGACTGAGTCAATTTAGCGCCAAGCTGCTCATCATAAGTTACATGCTTGTTCCCTTTAAACAAAGGCCATTGAGTGTGTTGTGTAGTGTCCTCTCTTCTCCAGCAATAGTTTCAAAACATGCATGAAAACAGACACAAATGGGATGGTTGAGAATCAAAATGGTTGTTCATACATCCTCCTGCACTCGTATGCGCACTCATTCACACATCCACTCGTCCATTCGCTTATACACACGTGCAGTGCAAACACAGAAATGGCAACCCTCCTCCCCTCCCTCTTCGTCCCCATTTCCCTCGACAGTAGGAACGGTCCCACACTTGATTTGTAACAGCAAGTTCCAGAAAGAGCACTTGTTAAAAAAAATAAAATAAAAAAAAAGAAATCACAAAAAATGCAGAAATATGGCTTTACATTTAAAACCGTAACAATCGATGAAATAAAAATTTGTCTTTTTTCCCCAAAATCTTTTCCATTTTCCTAATTTTGATTATGCTTTTTAAAATTCTATCAAGTACGGTTGTGTGTATATATATGCAGTCTATGCATGGGTTGGTATGTGTGTGTAGCATGGGTACAGCTGGTAAAGAGGTGGTACTTGCTGGCATAACCTGGTTTTCAAAGTGTCAAGGCTTTGATGTGGTACCCCAGTGTAGTGCAGCAGAAGTCCTGCAGGGAAGCCTAGAGCCAACCCTGAGAGGACGCACAGAGACAAAGCTGCCAGTCTATCCACACAAACCCGCTGAGGTCAGTCATTCATGGCCCGTGTGTTCGTCTCATACTCCATGATCCCTGTCTTGTCTGAATAGCCAGGATATGTGTGTCTGTGTGTGTATACGTGCGTTAAAGACCGAATGAAAATGTGTCTTGTGCCAGTTTGTGTTTGTGTCGTTCTCCAGCAGCGCAAGTGTGTATGTGGGATTGTGATCGTGTGTGAGCCTGCCTGCTTGTTCAAGAGTCTGAACGATCATTCCCGTATGCTGGCAGAGTAGGAGAACTGAGGGAAGTGTGTGCGCTGATCTGAATCCTCTGCATCTAAACTGTCATCTGGAGGATACACAACGGGAGAGAGAGAAAAAATAGCATCCACCAGTTCAAAACAGATATAAAAATACATATAAATCCAAACTGAAAGAGCGGGTCCATTGCTTGTTTTTTTGGATGTCTTTATATCATTCTGTAGCTTCACAGTGGTGTTCCTTATGTATTCAAAAGTATGCATGTTTTCCGTCAAAATGCTATTTTCCCAAACCCTTCTAAAAACGTTTTCCCACATGACCTGATGTAGGTCGACGCTGCTACATATACAGTATATATACATCCTCATAGTGAGTGTATTAACGTTGCAGTAACTTAGATAGCAGTCTGCAGGCTCCCTGTTTGGAGAAGCAGACATGAGTACCGGCATGCAAGCTAAGCAATGTACTGCTGTGTGGACGCGGCATTAGTTTGATCGGAAAGACACACAAAAACACAAACAAACTAACCGATCAATGCAGCATGTTCCGCGAGGTAAAAATGACTGTTTCTGTGAATGGAGTCTGGTCTGGCTTTGAAGACAGCGATATAACAGCTTCAGTTCCCGGTCGGAAAGGGCTGTCTGATGGAGAGGTAAAGCTCTGAAAATATTTTATATATACGTTTTTCTGCTCCCGTCCACAAACGCTTTACCTCGCCCTCAGACAGCTCTCTCCAACTCTCTGTAACTGAAGCCGTTTCATCGCTCTCTTCAAAGCCACCAGACTACATTAAAAAAAGCAGTAATTTTACCTCGCAGAACGCGGGAGTATACATGCAACCTCACTTCAGTTATTTCCAAACTTAGCACAGCTAACGTTGACTCAGCTGGTGCTAGCGTCCACATTATTCTTAACCTTATTGATTAGCTTTCGATTAGCTCATTTTGGTAACTTACGTCACTGCTTTTTGCAACGGCTGAGTGGTTGTTTCCATTTGAAAAAAATCAGAACTCAACGCAGATGGACCCGCCCTTTAAAGCACAAATGGCAGATGTCGATATACTTACACTTGTCAGGGGGAGTTATTGTTATGGTTTGTGCTGTGAACTCATCATCGAAGTAACGCGTGTCCGTCTCTGATGTAACCTGGGGCTTGAAGGGTGGAATAAGCTGAGGGGAAGAAAGATATCATTTTAGAAAGATGTACCTTCTGAACATCTTATTTTAAATGTTATATGTTGTTTTTTTTATACCTTTTTTTCAAGAACATCCTGCCAGTTGATGGAGGTGAAGAACTTGTGGCTCATCACTTCTTTGGCATCGTCTGGTCCGCCTCCAAGCCTGTGAACAAAACAAAAACACTCATCATCACCACCCACTCACCAGCTACCTTTTCTTTAGACAGGCAATTGTACAAACACTGTCATTGGAAATGTACAACAAGCACTTGTGCTGTTCCCTTCCGACTTGTATTTACCAATTTCGAGACACATTTATTCCTCATTTCCTTACAAGTGCATGTGTTGGTAATCCAGGCTGTCCTCGATGTACTAATATTAGCAGTTCTTTGACTGTTCTCAGAAACACTGGGGCTCGACCAAAACAACAATCAATTACACCCTTGTTTATAGCCATTACCCTGTACCAAAACTAATCAAGAAGGAACAAAGGCTTAATAATGTGGTTACTTATTTTATAGCAGAGTATGTGGTGCCCCCGAGCACAGTGCAAGATTCAGAAAACTAATCAAGTGCTACAGACGAGACGTGGTGCAAAATCCCAGGAAGAAAATGTTTTCCTTGGGCTGCACTGCTGCATCTTCAGGAGCCAGTTATTCAGATGAACAGCCACGTTTTCACAGAAGAGCTGCAACGATTAATCTATCAAGTTGTCAACTAGACAAGAGATCAGATGCAAACCACGAACCTTTGTTTTGGATCCTTTTTGAGCAGGCCGGCCAGCAGGGCCTTAGCCTCAGGAGCCAGGTTCTTGGGGAAGCGGATCTCCTCCATGAGAATAAGTTCAAAGAGACGCTCGTGGTCCTGGTTGTAGAAGGGCAACCGACCACACATCATCTCATACATGACCACGCCCAGCCCCCACCAGTCCACCGCTCGTCCGTAGTCGTTGTCTTCTAGCACCTGACAGGGTGGGAATGAATCGAGTTGGGAGCGAAATAAAACAACAGGAATATCTGCAGGAGAATCAAGGTTTTTTTTTGGTTCAATCGTTCAATTGAATCCATTTCTCAGTTCAGTTCAGAGTAGATAATGTCCTTACTATACAGATACATTTCTGTATAGTACTGTTGATTGTCAGTGCTCTATAGGTAAATTAGCATTTTCTTAGCATTAGCATTTTATTGTTGTGGTAGCTGAAGCACCAACTCTCACAACCAGCTCTACCAGCTGGAATCCTTACTGGTTTTCACATAGTGCCTCACTATGAAGTCAACAAAGTTGTTCAGACATGAAACTACCAACTTATCAAAACTGGCCATCATGTGCTCATCCAGCCCGGTGGCATCAGTGCATATTTACATGATCCTGGTCACAAAACATAATGATGTCAGATTCCTTACCTCTGGTGCCAGGTACTCCGGAGTCCCACAGAAGGTTTTCATGGTGGCACCGTCTGTGATCCCCTCTTTACAAAGCCCAAAGTCTGTTATCTTTATGTGGCCGTCCTTGTCTAACATGAGGTTCTCCAGCTGTGCAGGGAAAGAGGCATATTAGTTCACAGCTACGGCTGTTCCTCAGACCTAGATTGTATGACAATCTAAGGTTATAGCATACTAAAGAATATCCCTCCAGCTACATGAATACTATCCTGTCATAGCAAGCAGAGGCTTACCTTTAAATCCCTGTAAACTACATTGCGTGAGTGAAGGTACTCCAGTGCTGACACTATTTCTGCACCATAGAATCTGGCTCTGTCTTCTGAGAAGACTCGGTCCCGCGATAAGTGAAAGAAGAGCTGAAAAAAGTAGACACAGGAATAAGGGACACATCATGTTCCTAGATGATTTCATAAAAATCAAAATGATTTGTTAGTAATTCTTTGTGGGCGTTTAAACATTTCTGTCCGTCTGTATAGCTTTTTAATCAGAATTTTTGGATTAACAACGAGCCCAGTACATGCCGTAACCAAAGCAATCCCTACAATGCATTTTAAGTCCCAGACTGATTTGATTTTAGTTATTTCAGCAACAGTCTGATGCATCATCAAATCCCACATTCATGCCATAGTTTGATCGGATTTGGATGCATCTATAGTTCCAGTTTAACGGTTACATTAAAAGCCTTTGGGTGCTTTTCACACCTGCGGTTCTAACCGGGCAAACACACCAGGGTCCGTTTTAACCAAACCAAACAGGTTAGTTGAGAGAGCACCCTTAAACTGATGCATCACAATGTGTTGGGTTTCTGTTTTACACCCCTACTACTACCATCAGCCATCTTCCAAAAGGTCATACACGGGTATATTAACACAGCCAGATGAGGAAAAAGGAAAACTTACTTCTCCTCCATTTGCATACTCCATCACAAAGCATAACCGGTCATGCGTTTGAAATGCATATTTTAGTGTCTGTAGAGGATGAAAACAAACATTAGCGTCTGTATTTTACTGATAAAATAGTCCCTTAATTTTGAAAAGCGTAAATTGAGGCATCAGTAACTCACCGTTAGAAAGGGATGCCGCGTATTTTGGAGAACTCTGCTTTCTGTAACTGTGTGTGCCACCTCATCCTAGAGGAACACACAAACACACATTTGGTACATGGAATGAGAGCAAGACCACATACTAACACATATTACACAGATAATAATAATACTGTTCCAAAACAATTTACAGTCAAGATTTTACTGCGATGTGATTAGCACTAACTTTAGCAATGATGACTTCTTTGCGGAGGATTTTCATGGCGTAGTACATCCCCGTGGCCTTCTCCTTCACCAGGATCACCTTACCAAACGTCCCTTTTCCCAGCAGCTTCAGATAGTCAAAGTCACTCATGGTCTGTAGGAGAAATGGTCAAAGATGAGCCATGACAAAGGTACATCTGTGAGTGTTGATGGGACTTATAATATAAAAATATATAACGGCCTGTCTTTGAAATGTACAGGATTGTGAGGAGCATATTGATGAGTCAGTGGCTCCTCATTGTACTATATGCTGCTGATGTTGGTGCACTACATATGATGTAGGGCTGCAACTGAGATTATTTTAATTGTCAATTATTTTCTCGATTAATGAATTAGTTGTTTGGTCTATAAAATGTCAGAAAATGTTGAAAAATGGTGATCAGTGTTTCTCAAAGCCCAAGACGACGTCCTCAAACATCTTGTTAACTCAAAGATATTCAGTTTACGGTCATAGAGGAGGAAAGAAACCAGAAAATATTCGCATTTAAGAAGCTCGAATCAGAGACTTTTTTTCTTAAAAAGTGACTCAAACTGATTAAACGATTATCAAAATAGTTGGCGATTAATTTAATAGTTGACAACTAATCAATTAATCGTTGCAGCTCTAACATACATGCCTCTCGTGCATGTGAGACATAACATGCTGAAATACGTATAAAGAACTATTATCTCAGAACTATTTTACTATTATTACAGAACTAAAACTATTATTTTACAGAACTAACCCTTTTAATTAACACATGTGAAACAACAACAAGGAAGTGGAAAAGTTTCTACACTGGAAGAAAAATACTTCAAAGACATTTGCAGGCCTGGTGACAGGTGTGTCGAAAATGAATGAATAATATCACATATAATGTAAAGCAGGAAATCATTCAAATAAGGATAGTTTTTTTTCATAAAATAATGGATCAAAATACTTTGTAGTGTTGCAAGTAATACCAATACTACAAAGGTATCGCAATACGCTGCTGTTAAAACAGTATGAGACCCCGTTTTCTTAGTAACAGTATTTTAAGACTGACAGTGTTTTTAATACGAGCTGTAGGCTATTTCCTATGAATTGAGTCGATGTGCGACAGCGAGTGTGTGTGTGTGTGTGCAAGCGGTCAAAAATAAACTGTAGTTATAACCAGAAGGATGAGTCAACAGATGAAAAAAAGATTAAAGATTAAGACTCTTCTCTCTCTTCACACCACTTGTACACAACATAGCGCTTTCTATGGTTACTGTGGTGTCTTCCTGATTTTAGCAGCTTTTGTCTCATCAACTTCTCACAGAACTTCATCTGAATTTATTATCGTTTTGGGGGCTTTTGTTTTGCAAGCCTCTCGCCGTCTCCCGTGCTGCAGTACCACTCTCCGCCTGAACTGTTACTGATGCGCCAGCGGGGGCGCTGTTTTACAAAAACAAAGCCTTATTAAAGACTGTTTAATAAGTTATATCTGGTTGCAAATATAAAGCTAACTGTGAAAGAACTCACATAAACTCAAGTATATGGGGCAATATATTACTGCATACCATGTGTATTTTTTAATTAATACATTTTTAATTAATAAAACATTTTAAGTTCGATGTTCTGTCATCTATTATTCCATTACTTTTCCTGATGTTTTAGGTTTTTGCAGTATCGGTAGATATTTCGTATAGATCGAAGTCATAATTTTGGTATCGTGACAACACTGCTATTTTGAAGAACCACAAACCTCTACTTGATCAGTAAATGTTAACAGCTATACAAACTGTATCTCTACATACTTTTTACGCCGTATGACAGTCAGCAGTCAATAGAGAAAACTAAATCCGTAAAAACAGACTGAAGTGAATCAGCACTAGACAAAATATGCACACAGATGTTGCCCTCCACTCATTTAAAGGTTGCTTCACCAAAAAAGCTTTGAGAAAGAGGCTTAAAGTTTAAACAACTTGCTCAATAAAGATGAGCTTAGCTGGACAAACACAGCAAACACTCCGCTGCCAGGCACTGCTTGTGCAAATACTGACCACTTTTGTGCGGGATTTGGACACAGCAATCTCCATCTCCTCTGTGCCGCTGATGTCGCTTGGCGAGCCAAATTTAATCTCCATGGGCTCCTCATCCTGATGCTGACTCTTCAGGCTATTTGCCACTGCCTGGATCGATCGCATCCATTCCTCCCTGACCCAGAAGAAAACACACATTACCATTATCAAATCTAGCCAAAGTCGTGTCCACATTACTCTGAACATTATTCTATAAACATTTGAATTGGCACAAGTTGTGCCTTAAGGTACAAATTGTAGTTAGCGGTGACATATTTTTGTAAACTCGTCGTATTCAGACAGATGGTTTTAGATGTTGTGCCAGAAATATATCTTAAAGGAAAAACAGTAGCTAAATTTAGAAGGTAGAGAGGATAATCTGGGGGGCTGCTGGGATTTGGTACTTGGCAGCGCAGATGTAAACAAAACTCAATGATGGTTGCTTGGGTTAGAGGTGAATAATCAGGTCTAATCTGGCACTCAATTCTATTTCAAGCACGATGGTCTTTCCTACTCTTGCAAACCCAAAAGGATTTCACTGCCTTTAGTGAACAATGGCCCATTTAAGGTCCTCTGTGTTGTAAAAATGTTGTTCCTTGTGTCTTTCTGTCCTTATTTTGTTGAATTTATCTCATGTAAAACTAATTTTCAAACACATTTCCCCCCCCAAGACACAGTTAATACTTCTGCCACATAGAGACAGAAGGCTAGGACTCTGAGACTAAGTCTACACTAAACTGGCTAAATCTAAAAACACATCTTTTCTTTTCATTTATTTTGGCTTTCTATTCACACTAAGCCAGTGTTTTACATGCCCACAAATCGCTGTGTTCAATCACGTGACACGTGATTTGATGTTTTGGTGTGAAAACGCAGCAAAAAGAATAGTTTGCTTTGATAAACATAAAGCTTTTATAAGCTTTGATCAATGGATTTATTTAAACTTATTCAGTTGTCTGACAAAAGAAAAATATATCGGTGAGAAGTGAACAACTATTCCGGAGTTTGGCTATTCTTAATCACCATACTGTAACTGATAATGCGGAGCAGGATGCAACAGGACAAAGCTTTACTGGGCTGAGACTCAGCAGAGTAACCAGTCTGTCTGTTCCGCTCCTAACCAGATTTGTTGTTTAGTTTGAGGAGGAGGAAGAGATTTATCCATTTCGATATTGTTCTTGTGTTTCAGTGTAGACAGACTTTGTTTGACGATGTCTGCTTTGTCAGATGTACTGGCCTGAAGCCCACTACAGGCAGCACTCTCACATTTTCACTGGGGCTTTTTCTACCAAAGAGAATTAGACTTAAAGTCCCAGTGAAATGAAAAATACACTTTATCAATTTTAATCCTGTGTGTCCCTGTGTTAATTTATCTTTTGTTATACGCCAAATACTGCATATGTAAAAGAAAATCAGTATCAGAGTATTTTACATCAAAATCCCCATCAAATCCCTGTCATTTCTCTTCTGTAAAACGGTTTCAAATGTTTGATGTCTCATCCTGCACTCAAAAAAATCATCCAATCAAATGAGACTTTATGCGATTAGCTAGCCACACCGGTCATATAAAACCGCACTTAACTGTTACTGGATCGTAGTTGCTAACAGAGCAATATGGAGGAATGGGAAGAGATGTGTGTTTCGATATCAGTGATAAAAAAAAAAATTGTTTTCATTTCCCAAACAATGTGGCTGAGGTCTAATTCATTCAAGGGAAACGTTGCCGATTTTCATAACTTCCGTTTCACTGGGACTTTAAAATAAAACCTTTGGAATAAATGTGTTTTACCTCTCCTCGTTGCTGTCTACATGGAAAGTGCGCTCAATAACGGAGGTCCATTGCAGGCAACGAATGACAAATGTGTTGGGCCTTGGGCGCTCTGTCTTCATCAGCTGGCATTCTACAAGGCAGAGACAGAAAAACTGAAGTCACTAACAACAAAACATAAAAGCACTTCTTCACAGTTTAATGTGGCACTTGCTGAAATTTGCCAGCCAGAAGGGAAAACTGACCTGCAACAGAGAAGTTGTTGAGTGGTGGGAGGCTGTGGTCACTGGACACCTCAGGCTTCTCTTTGTAGCCGATGAAGGAGCCGTCGCTCTTTAAGATGAAGTAACGAGGTCGCCATGTTTTAATGTATTCACCTGAGAAACAGACAGGTGAAGATTTTTGATCCAATGTTTGACTACTTGCTTGTGTGTTTGGCTTTAATATGGCTACTACATGTCACAATATTATTACAATGAGAAGCCATTGTTAGTGACTGGACTGAACTAAACTGAGCACAGCTGTTCTCCATTAATGAGAAAACTATGAACTTGACAGATACCAAGCCTATGGGCTGAGTATTAAATACTCAAAATATAGATATTTAATGTAGCCTCAGATGATGACAGTGAACACGAGGGGCCCCCTTACCTCTCTTGTGGAGCCATCCCTCTCTCACAACACTGACTTCATTCATGCTGGGGCAGAAGACTGTCTGGGTTGAGAGGGGGCTGCAGACAAGCTGGTGGAAATTGTGCAAATGTTCCTATTGGTCAAGTGCCTGACGGTGGTTTAGATATAAAAAATATATCATGTAATACCTGGAGGAAAAGAACAGAAAGAAATACTGTTAATGTAGAACACACAATGAGTCGAACAGTACATAAAATACATAAACAATGCTAATCGTAGCCTGGTGGAGCTTTAACATGTAATTACAACTCACAAAGACCATCAACGTTCATTCATATAAGAAGGGATATAAACCACCTGTATCAGAAAAAAATAGGGCTGCACAATTAATAGAAATTTTATAGAAATCGCAATATGGCCTGGTTAATGGTTAATATGGTTAATAGCAAAATGTGTGTCAAAATACCATTTTAAATTAAATATTTTCATGTTGCAGAGATGTCCTGGCCTAAATATAATATTCTACAGACTTAAGAAAACATCTTTGTTTGGTACAGATCCCAGAAAAAAAAAACATAATGAGTGCACTGTTACTCTGTTAAATATTTAAAACCTTTTCTTACTTGTAACGATGCAAGCAAAAAAGCTGTGTGACTTCGGACCATTTACAATTCATTTCCTCACTTTGATTAAAAACATAACCTTGGGTAATAACGTTTAAAGAATTAGGGCTGCCCCCTTTTAGTCGACTAATCTATCGTTTTGGTCTACGTCAGCCAAGATTTTTTTAGTCGATCAGTTGTTTTTTATGCTTATAGACTTATGGGCACATCTCAGGTAAACACGAGATTTAAAGTGGTGTTTTTGTGTTGATTCTTTGTGGAGAAACTCAGTTTTACAGATCTGTCGATTAAATCAACTAATCAATTAGCCGACAAAATCGTATGAGTGTTAGGCGACTAAGAAGTTCTTTGGTCAAGGACAGCCTTATAAAAAAATACACGTGAAATAGGGCCTAAAGGAAGTAAAACTACTGCCAGGAAGGTGGAGGTGAAGACATAAAGTGAAACCTCATTTCTCAAAACAAAGACAACTTTCTGTGTATTGCTCTTGATGCCTATCTTGAGTGTTGTCACACCACAGAAATGTGCTTGAACAAAAATCCTCACCGTCTGAAGCACTTCGTTGCCTTGAAACACAACTCCACAACAAAGAAAAACTGCTGAAATCTGCACGTCTGCTCACCACCTCATATCTGATCATCTCACACTTATGACTGTGACAAGCAAAAATGGCACTACTGTAATGACTATCATGAAACTCCAGGCACCTCCATCATCTCATGCAACTCTTTCCTCTGACATACACCGGTGTTTCAGTGTCAACATATATCTAAATATGGTAGATAATGTTACTCTAGTGATGTCGAATGATGTAACAATTAGGATATGGCTGCACACCTCTGTATTGTCAAATGTAATAGTCAGCAAGAGCTGTGGGAGGCTGTTTGTGGAGAGGCCTTGGTGATCCAGGGTCAGGCCCTGAATCAACAGCTTATGTTAGATAATAGGTTTACCAGAATTTCACAGTATTTCAGTGAAAGTGATGGGGTTGAATATTACAGTGCATACAGTCACCACCAGAGCACAAAGACTGTTTGAACTGGCTTTGTTTACAAAGATAAAAACAGACTTCAGACTTTGTTATGGCCATCAGAGGTGCATCCAGTATGTTCATAGCTTTATGAATGACTAAGAGTAATACTTACTGCTCTTTTAGTTGATAATGATGTTGATATGAAGCAAAACAACTTTTTTTGCTCTTTCAAACAGAGTATCTACAATAATATCCAGTCAAGCGTTAATATTTACATGTAACTTTAGCACCACATGAGGGCTTAATAAAGACACCAAATAGCAGTACTTTCCATAACATAGCTAACTTCTTACCCCTTGTAGATTACTGCAGTTAATCAGTGTCAAACTGTACCCAGCAGGCACAACCACAACAAGCTGCCTCAGTGTAAACATTAACGTAGACTAACGTCAACACATCCTCATCATACCTCTCAGTTAGCCAGCTGAGGCAAAGTCAACAACCTTTCCTATCGTAGCTTCAGCTGCTAAACACACTTCCAACCATACTACAGCTGGTGGACAGTTTGTAAACAACAGACAGACAGACAGACAGACAGACAGACAGTAAAGCACACTGACCATGACCCGCATTAAACACCAAACAAGGCAGCTAACAGCTAGTTAGCATGTCAGTTAGCCAAAGTAGCTTTCAAGCTAACGGCTAGTTAGCATGTCAGCTAGCCAAAAGTAGCTTTCAAGCTAACGGCTAGTTAGCATGTCAGTTAGCTTTCAAGCTAACAGCTAGTTAGCATGTCAGTTAGCTTTCAAGCTAACGGCTAGTTAGCATGTCAGTTAGCTTTCAAGCTAACGGCTAGTTAGCATGTCAGCTAGCCAAAGTAGCTTTCAAGCTAACGGCTAGTTAGCATGTCAGCTAGCCAAAAGCTGCTTTCAAGCTAACGGCTAGTTAGCATGTCAGCTAGCCAAAGTAGCTTTCAAGCTAACAGCTAGTTAGCATGTGTGTTAGCCACTTCGTCGCTCATCATTACCTCCCGGCTTCTCTTACCTCTGTGACTTCAGCACAACACAAACACCACCAGCTGGTCGGTTCCTTGAGGAGACTCGCTGCACAGTTGAAGCGTGTGTGTATTGAGCTCTGTCAATGATCACACAGCTGGAGCTGGCTGCTGCTTGAGCTTCTTCTCTCACAACAACAACAGCGGCTCAGCGGAGCGGCGTGGTGCTCGGTCTGCTGCTGCTGCTGCAGTGGTTCACTGAGAGAGCAGCCAGAGAGAATGAGAATAAAGTCCACTGAGCTCCAACTTGGTAGATAGTTGTGTAGAATACAATGTCCAAATCCGTGACAGATAAAAACCCCGCCTCTTGATTGTGTTTAAATGTGGTTAAATGTCCTGTTTTAGCGTGTTAGTGTTAGTGAAGCCCCTCAGTCCGTCCGTCCGTCCGTCCCAGCAGCCAGACAGTCACAGCAAAGCTCCGCAGACGCACACACACACAGAGAGGAAGTGACGTAGGAGGCCAGAGAGGGTCCACTGCACCTGAACAGTTCTGTGTGAAAGTACATCAAGTACTCTACTAGTCACCTTAACCTCACCCCGAACTGCACAGAGAGCTGCTGTCTGAGAGATAGGCAGTGCAAAAAAAAAAGTTTTAAAAATCAGCTAGATTAATGCATTTTCTGCAGAAAATGCGTCTGAATGCAGAAATGCTTTAATTTCAAAGCATTGCTAAATTGAGAGCAAATGCGGAATAGACTTCTACAAAGTATCTGGGTGGATGAAACTTTAAAACTGTAATTCGTTAGAAAAGTAGTATTTTGGTAGAATGAACTTTTATTTTGAAACATTAGGTCCATCCCTAGCTTTCTGATAACATACAGTGAGAGTTGGGGGCTTTTAATTTGAAAAACAAACATCACCAAGTATCTGGGTGGAAGAACCTTTAAGATTCAAATTTGTAAAAAAAGTAGTATTTGGGTAGAATTGACTTTTATTTTGAAACATTAGGTCCAACCCTTATTTTCTGATAACATACTTTGAGAGTTGGGGGCTTTTAATTTGAAAAACAAACATTATCAAGTATCTGGGTGGATGAACCTTTAAAACTCTTATTCGTTAGAAAAGTAGTATTTTGGGTAGAATGAACTTTTATTTGAAACATTAGGTCCATCCCTAGTTTTCTGATAACATACAGTGAGTTGGGGGGCTTTTAATTTGAAAAACAAACAACATCCGGAGTGTCCTATTAAAGGTCCCATATTGTAAAAAGTGAGATTTTCATGTCTTTTATATTATAAAGCAGGTTTAAGTGCTATATAAATACTGTTAAACTATCAAAACGCTCAATATACGGAGAAATGCACACAGTCCGTATTCAGAAATTGTGCGTTTGAAACAAGCCGTTATAAGATTTCGGTCCATTTGTGATGTCACAAATATACAATATTTAGACCATTACTCGGTTTTAAAAGTAAACATTCTAAAAGTGTCCCAGTTTATTTCCTGTTGCTGTGTATGTCAATAACATCAGCTGACAGGAAGTAAACATGGACCCAAACTGTTGCCTAGCAACACAATTCCGTTGAAATGCACTAAAACGGAGCGTCTCAGACAGAGGGTAAATACAGGCATATTCAAGCCAACAGTATGAGGAAAATAAAGTTTTTTTTGAACATTAGAACATGTTCTAGTAGAAACACGAAATATGAGTATGAACCTTAAAATGAGCACAATATGGGACCTTTAAGGAGCAGTTACTCTAAGGGGCTTTTATTTTGAAGGGAAGGGGTGTGTGTGTGTGTGTGTGTGTGTGTGTGTGTGTGTTTGTGATAATCCTTTAGGTCATTTTTCATGCAAAACCATTTCATGGTTTGAGCTTCCTAAATATTTTGTGGATTTGCTGATTTTCCTTTAAATTATTTTAAACAATTTTTTTCTGAAGATTTTCAATTCATCAATCAAGTAATACAGAATATAATTAGATTATTCCATAATGACAATAATCATTGGCTGCAGCCCTTCTATGTAAAATACAATTAGCTCATCCAGCTGCAACATTCAAATGCTGCTTACATTTTCATGCATGAGTAATAATCTAATGATATAATATATAATTGTTTAACCGTCACAGGGGCCATTTTTCAGCATTGAGTACTTTTACTTTTAATATTCTAAGCACATTTTCCTGATTATACTCACATACTCTCACTTAAGAACTTCAGTTCAGGACTTTTACATGTAACAGAGTATTTTGTGTGTGTGTGTTCTGTGTGGTATTAGTACTTTTACTCAAGTAAAGGATCTGAGTACTTCCTCCACCTGTTAAATAGTCATGTAAAATGAGTCTCTTTTTTGTTAAATCAAAACTTCTTTTAATCCACTCACTGTTTAGGAATAAAGCACCTATTTTATTTAGATGTGAAACTTCAAAAGACCCATGAAACCAACTACTACTGCTGCTACATCATTGTGTATAAAGTGGAGGGATTTAAGGAGCAATGTTAGAAATGTAACAAATGTTTATTATTCAAATATCATTCCCAAAAAAATGCTCCTTTTTGTGATACAATGTACAAATCATGTCCTTAAAAGCAAGCGCTTCCTATCAAAGGGCTTTATTTTGTTGTCTTTGTTGCTTTCGTTGCAGGTAGCGAGCACGAGCGTCACTGACGGCGGTTTCGTTGTTTCGCTTCTCCAGCTTCTTCATGACATCCTCGGTAGAAACCTCTGAAAAAAGAACAAAGTTTGGTATAAATGACTTGAGAGCTTCATGTTCAAATGGCCATTTAATCCATCCTGTGCTATAGGCGGACTCTTATTTTTGATCATTTCATACATGGTCATAGCAGGGACCATTAAGCTGCACAACATCACAATTTCAAAATATACATCTAATTAATTCTGAAAACCTGGTTGTCTTTTGGCTGCTTCCCTGCTCTCCCATTTTATCATCTCCTCATCCGTCACTTCTTGTCTCGCCACACTGCTCAGCTCATAGACGTCCACCTCATGGAGTTTAGGTAACAAGTCCTTCACCCACTCGTATCGAATGGGACACGCGGTCCTCATGTACATCCGAGAGGTCACCAGCACGTCATGGAAGATGACCCAGTTCAGCTCACCCTCCTGGTCAAACAGCTTGGAGCAACAAAAGGAGAACCAGGGAAGAAGCATAAAAGTTTTGATTCCAAACTTAACGTGTCCTCCATGAAAACTGTTTTATTAATCAAGATTATTTTAAAATGCATTTACCGATGAGGATGGATGAATGTGAACCATGGATCCATGGCCATCCATTGTGCAAAACACCTTTCCAACAGACCTATGTGGGGTGGAAAAAAATTACTTTTATTATTCACAACCAGCAAAAGTTCGCAGTGCAAAGAGATAATAACCAAGAGTTAAATATGGAGAATTTTAAATGAACGTTGGTGATACCTTCTGGCAACGTTGGTGAAATATCCTGTGCACAGGCATCGTCTGAAGAGTTCACTCTTATTGCCATCAAATGTGTCTACAGGGAAATCTCTTTTCTGAAAGGACAATTAATGATCACTTCAGTGTGTTAGCAAACAAAATAACATAAATGACAGAGTTGAACATCTGACCACAGTAATCTGCAAAGAGGTCCATTACAATTATTTAGGACTGCAACTAACAATTATTTTCAGTGTTGATTATTATTTTCTTGATTAATCGATTAGTTGTTTGGTCTATAAAATGTTAGAAAATATAGTGAAAAATTTCAATCAGTGTTTTCCAAAGCTCAAGATGACGTCCTCAAATGTCTTGTTTTGTCCACAACTCAAAGATATTCAGTTTACTGTCATAGAGGAGTAAAGAAACCAAAACATATTCACATTTTAGAAGCTGGTATCAGAGAATTTAGACTTATCAAAATGACTGAAACCGATTATCAAAATAGTTGGCGAATAATTTAATAGTCGACAACTAATCGATTAATCATTACAGCTCTAAACTTATTCAAGTACAACTTTAATGTGGGTAGAAAGCATGATCCATCACACCTAATAAATAGGCAGATTTATAATGTTTAGATCAATATGAAGCATTTAACAGAGCGTGGATGCACAAACCGCTCCAGTCAGTGGTGTGAAAATGAGTTGTATTAACTGCTGTACCTGTTGGAGGCGGAGGAGGATCTCTCGCAACTGAGTCTCCACACTAAAGGAGGACTTCAGCGCCCTCCAGTGGACCCAATTATCCTTACACCACGCTGAGGGTCTGTCACTGCAGGATGCAAGAGAAACACTCACACTCATGATATAATAGATAATCATGCAGTATAAAGTGATAGATTTATTTGCACACACAAACATAAATATGGATGCATCTTGCAGCATTAAGGTCTTTACCTGGATTTACAGGACTGAAACACACAGAGGAGAGTGGCAAAGTCGTTCATGCTGCCGCTCTTGGCAGCCAGCGCTCGGTGCTTCTCATCTGCCTCTTTCTGCTTCTCAGGGTGGCCTGCAGGCAGGAAGAGATCAGTCTTCACACCACACTTCTCTGCATGTGTCATTTACTGACACATTAAATAAATAATCACACCAACAGGTCAGTAAATAACACAGAACTTCCTATTTAAATGGCACGTTTAGTATCTCTGCTACAAGACAGTTCCCTTATTTTAACATAAATAATATGATTAACAAAGGATTTTTTCTAAGCTCTATGTTTTCCTCCCTCGTAGGTTTTAACTGAACACATGCTTTTTGTTCTGCTTTTAAGCTAAATTGCTGACCTGGCCTGATGAAAATGTTCTCCACAGACAGCATGGCGGCCACAGGCAGCAGCAGGTCCTCACAGCCGAGCGAGGCAGCTTTGAGCACGGCCCTGGTGAGGCCCGGGTGCAGCGGGAACTCCACCATCAGCTCCCCCAGCTTGGTCACTCTGCCTCTCCTGCAGCCAACACACCAGACACATAGGAGTTCATGAGGTTTCACAGAGAATTACTTAAACCAACAACCAGAAGCTTGATTCAAGTCCACAGGTGTAACCACTCACCTGTCGATGGCATCAAACTGGTAGAGCTGTTTTAATGCCTCAAGAATAAACCTTTCCTCTGGACAGTCCAGATAAGGGAACCTTAAAAGAAACCAACTCATCAATAAAGAAGATGAGAAATAAGAAAGCAAACAGTCTCAGAATGGGTATCGGTGTACCGAATGACATCATGAACGCCCAGGCACTTGAGTGTGAGTATCACTGCAGTCAGACTGGTCCTCTGGATTTCTGGAACTGTATATTCAGGCATGCTCTTCTCCCAGAATTCCTTGGTGTAGATTCGAAAGCATTTCCCGGCCGAGGTTCTTCCAGCTCGTCCTGCTCTTTGCTGAGCCTCGCTCCTAATCACAGAAATTCCCCCCCACAAAAAAATAGTCTAAATCTCTGTTGGCAAACTTTCTTAAAGGAGTATTGTGTAGGATTTAGTGACATCTAGTGGTGAGGTTGCAGATTGCAGCCAATTTAAACCTCTCCCGTGTGCCAAGCATGTAGGAGAGCTACAGTGGCTTTAACAAACCTATTTGCAGGTTCGAAAATGACATGTTATTTCTTCCAAAACTCACTTTGAAATGGGCACCACCTCCAAGATATCCATGCCCACCCTTGAGTTGTGGTTGAGTTGCTTCACAAACCCGCTGTCTATGATGTACCTTAATGGGAAAAGAATTGGATGATGAAATGTTTTTGCGTGAAATATTTGAATGATGCTGATTACACACACACACACAAGTCATTGTTGTATATCTGATAAAAGCAGCTCACTCACTTTATGCCATCAATGGTGAGAGATGTTGCTGCAATGTTAGTGGCCACGACACACTTCCTTATTCCTGGCGGTGGGGGCTGAAAGATCTGCCTCTGTTGATCTATGACAACACCATAAATGATAAATGTTTGTTTTCTTTTGCAGTACTGTCACAAAGAAAGATACTGATTTAATCAGCTTTTTAATCTACTTATCAATGAAAATGATGTGACAGCTGTTGTGTGTATTTACCAGTGGGCATGGATCCATAAAGGGGCAAAATAAGAAGGCCCTCCACTGTTTGGTCCTCCACATCGTAGCGGTAGTCTACAGACTCGGCTTTCTCATACAACAAGTCACAGGCACGCTCAATCTCTGACTGACCTGTCAAACATGGAGGATTAATGTGACACATTTTGATGTTAGGGTTAAGACACACTATGATTTCAGAGCTTGATAATTATGACTTACCTGTCAAAAACACAAGAATGTCCCCGGCCATTTCACTGGTGTGCACATCGAGGGCCACTTTGACCACCTGAGAAACAAAATGTGTAAAAACAAATTAATAAAAACAAAATGTATCAAGCTAGAACATCATATCTAAATGATTGTTAATGATTGTAGAGCTGAAACAATTAATCGATTAGTTGTCAACTATTAAATTAATCACCAAATATTTTGATAATCACTCGGATTAATTATTCTTTTAAGAAAAAAAATAAGTAAATATTTTCTGATTCCAGCTTCTTAAATGTGAATATTTTCTGGTTTCTTTCTCGTTTTATTCAGTAAACTAAATATCTTTGAGTTGTGGACAAAACAAAACATTTGAGGACGTCATCTTGGGTTTTAGGAAACACTGATCGACATTTTTCACCATTTTCTGACATTTCATAGACCAAACAACTAATCGATTAATCGTAAATGAAAATAATCGTTAGTTGCAGGCCTAAATTATGTTTTTTTTCCCTCTGTAACAATCTTAAGAATAAAGAAAAACATCAGATTAAAGGCTGAAACTCCGTACCTCTTTTACATAACCAGTGCTCTCTGTGTCTTTAGGTCCTACAGCAAAACCAAATGCGGAGGTGACAGGAAAAGTCCTCCCAGGAATAGTAAAGACGGGGCAGTCGCCAAGAAAGGCTGAAAGTTTGTCAGCTTCCAAGGTGGCGGACATCACCACCACCTTCAGAGGGTAAAATCGGCCCTTGACGGCCTTAGCAGAGTTGGAGAACATCTTCTTTAATAAACCCAGGAGAATGTCCTGCAACAAAGATGGACAGAAATAAGTGAATTTTGTATGCTGACAAGCTATGTGCATCTAATAGTGCAGACATTATATATATGTTAATGATGGTCAGTGTCATATATTGACTCACTGTGTTGAGGCTGCGTTCGTGGACTTCATCCAAGATTACAACACTGTACTGAGAAAGTACAGGATCTGCCAGGATCTCTCTGAGCAAACAGCCGTCGGTCATGTACTTCACCGCCGTGCTCTGGCTCAAACACAGTCACATCTTCACGTTAAAGGAACAATATGTAGGACTGACAGCTAGCTTTAATCTCTGATGACATATCATGGTAATTTTTATGATTTATCATAATAAATATAATACACATTAGTCAAACATTCACAATGAATACATAGTAGTATTTTGTACAGGTGGATGGATGAGTGGTGCCTCTCACCTCTGATGTGCAGTCATCAAAGCGTACTTGGTAGCCAACCTCTCTACCCAGAGTGCACTGCATCTCCTGGGCGACCCTCTGGGCCACTGTGATGGCGGCCACCCGGCGGGGCTGGGTGATGCCAATTTTGCCATCTTTACAAAAACCTACACAAAAAAGAAGTGGATCATATTAGAGTTCAGTGGTCACATTTGTATCTTAACTTGACTCAATTCACGCATATAAATGTTGTCTTTTGACGTTAAAGGTCCCATATTGTAAAAAGTGAGATTTCCATGTCTTTTATATTATAAAGCAGGTTTAAGTGCTATAGAAATACTGCTAAACTATCAAAACGCTCAATATACGGAGAAATACACAAAGCCCGTATTCAGAAATTGTGCCTTTGAAACAAGCCGTTAGGATTTCTGTCCATTTGTGATGTCACAAATATACAATATTTAGACCATTACACGGTTTTAATCGTAAACATTCTAAATGTGTCCCAGTTTATTTCCTGTTGCAGTGTATGGGAATAACATCAGCTGACAGGAAGTACACATGGACCCAAACTGTTGCCTAGCAACGCAATTCCGTTGCAATTCCATTGAAAATTGGAGCAGGACCGCTCCAACTCTGAGTTCTTTTAAATCAAAACTTAAAACTTTCCTGTTTGCTGCTGCCTTTTATTAAACCAGATAATGATATTATACTGCACTAGAGATTTTACTCTTCTGTGTTACATTCTATTTTAGCTTCTATCCTAGCTTTTATTTTTAGCTTGTTTTTATTTTCTAATCTTTAATGTTTTTATAACTGTTTTAATTATGTCTTAATGTTCTTTTGCACTTTGTTGCAATGTTCTTGAATGTCTATGTAAAGCACTTTGAATTGCCCTGTTGCTTAAATGTGCTATACAAATAAAGCTGCCTTGCCTTGAAATGTCCTATAACGGAGCGTTTCAGACAAAGTGTAAATACAGATATATTCAGATAGACAGCATGAGGAAAATAAAGTTTTTTTTTAACATTAAAGCATGTCAACATGTTCTAGTAGAAACACAAAATACAAGTATGAACCTGAAAATTAGCATAATATGGGACCTTTAAAGCACTTTGTTTCAATGTATCATCAGTTTGTGCATCATTATCATTATTAGCTTTATCTTACCTGCTTGATGAAGGTACTTAGGAAGTTGTGTGGTTTTCCCGCTGCCAGTCTCACCACTAACAAGCAGAAAAGTGCTGTCTTCAACAGCCTGAACCAGTTCGGCTTTGTGCTTATAGATGGGCAGGCGTTTAGACTCATTGTCTTTCAGGTCCAATCTTGTTGATTTGGACATAACTCACAGATAACTAACGTTAGTAGCTTCTTTACCAGCAGATAAAATCCTGAGGAGCTGAACAGACCAAAGAAATACTGACCTTAATCATGCACAACACGGTTTAGTTGGAGTTTGTGCCCAAAGAAGGTATTAAACTTAACAAAATAGCAACTTATTTCACATTTATGTCTCTGTCGTTTCAAAGACGACACGCTGACTCAATGACTTCCGCAAACTAACCCATTCTGCGTTTCTATTGGTCGAGCTGCGGGACACGTGACCAAAGCTCCTCCACCAAAATAAAGTCTTTTTTTAAACAGAAATGTACCAACACCAAATAGTCACACAAATAAAATATAATAAAGTTATTCATTAATTTATTAATATGTCCACAAATCTATTTATTCTATTAAACAATTCATTCATGATATTGACAGTTTTCTCTGTGTGAATACTCTTGGCACTTTATTCTATTTATTCCTTTATTCTTTTATCTCGTCTTGTTTTTATTCTTGTATTTATTGTTTTTATTTCAAATATTTGTATTCTTGTACTTTTATTGATCTTGCACCTCCACATATGCCACCTACTGTGTTCCCTCTGTCATTGATGATTGTACAAGTATGAATGTGTATATGTCTCGGTGGACTGCAGAAACTGAATTGCCCTTGGGGATAAATAAAGCTATCTGTATATGTATCTGTATCTGTATCTGAATCTGTATCTGAAAGCAAAGATTAGAAGCAGATGTTTAATATTTAAAATTTTCCCAAAGTGATCAGCAAGTTAATTATGTACCCGTACAGTGATGAAGACAAAGGAAAAATACTGCTATAACATTATGAGGACTATTTTGACACTCAAACCAATCATTCAATTAAGCTGGAAGCCAAGGACGTAATAGGTGGAAGATTCAAATAAGCCCAGTGGGTATTTTGCATCTTTTGCACTGTATATTATTATTTTTTGTTACATTTGTGTAGTATTAATTTGTGCAAAATAAATAAACATAAATATTATATGATGGAAATAAAGACCTGAAAATTCATCAGACTGTCAATTAGTTTTATTGGGGAAATTTAACATCCAAAAAGTTCTCGAGGTCTTATCCATCATTTCAACCCTTCAGGCTTGAATTTAATAAGTACTATGAGTCCATCCAAACTATAAACAATAAGAAATGTTTTCATGATTTTTTTGTTGTTGGAAAAATGTGATTTATCGCTTACCTTCTCTGTTATTATTTAAATAATTTATATTGACTTTTTTACTTTCTTTCTTTTTTAAATTATATATATATATATATATTTTTTTTTATCTTTTAGAGTTTCTCATAATTACCATATGCCCTGATACAATGGTGAATGTCAATGGAGCCTGTTTTAATATCCATCGTGCCTAATGTTCTCTGTTTTGTCATATTGTGACGATTTCTACAATAACGAAATGTGGAAAAAAAACTACTAAAACATTATTTATGTTAAATAACACAAGCCTTTCCCACTACCAAAAGACATCTGCATATAAGGCCATTAAAGTAAGGTATAGATTTATTTTCATTACAAATCATGGACAGTTCTTGACTGAAATGTTCCCTAATATGACTTGAAATAGCAGGATTTTTCTGGTTATTTACAGTAGATAAAGAAGAGGTCCACCAGAGACGACACTGTGAAGAATCCTCTGTCCTGGCTCAGGTGTGATTCGTCTTAATGTGCGCCTTCCTGAAAGACAAGTGCTTAAATCAATAACCCAAGATACAGTAGATTCATTAGACTTCATAAAGGATCAACAGGCTGCAGCTCTTCTTACCATTACTGCTGCAGGACTGTAAGCAACCGGGTCCTTTACAGATCTCTATATCACAGTGGAAATACACCTGTAGGAGAAATCACCAAGGTTAAAAAATACCAGCGAGATTCATATAACATCTATTTCTTTTTTACTTTGTCTTACATACCAGGTTTTCAAATGTTGTGGGCTTCACAAATGAGAACATTTTGACCACAAACCACTTATGAAGAGAGGGATATTTCAGCTCCTTGGGGACGACTGGCAACACAGCAGTTCTGTGACTATCACCACTGAAAGGACATCTGTGTTGGATACAATGATGAGCTTTGGTTGAGGCAAAGATGTTTACATGTAAATGACCTTCTGTATGTCTATTCATTTCATGTGAATTCACCCTTTAACCAGCAGGTTCCATCTGAGTGGGTCATGAGGGTTTTTGGTCGGTGTGGCCCAGCAGTCCTCCAGCAGCAGCACCAGATCCTGGTACTTATGTTTGAGAACAAACACCTCCACATGCACCGGCTGGCCGAGCTCAGTCACTGCCGGAGGGTCTCGAGAGGAATAGAAAGACTTGTAACTGGAATCTGTAGATAAAAGATTAGAAAAAAAAGAAAGAAAGAAAATTATTATGTAGGGTAAAATATTTATATTAAAAGCTCAATCAAGAACTAATCTAAATCTGAAGTTTCCTAAAAAATAAATAAATAAATAATATAATTATTAATAATTTAATTGTATTTAATTAATGTAATATATTAATAATAAAACAAAAAAATAATTGCTACAAACTACCAAAATGTAGCACAACACAAAATTAAATGAAAATGGAAAAACATTTGCTCTAGTGAAGAGTGGGACTATATAAAATATAAAAATACGTTCTTCTTGTCATATTTCAGTTTCTAAATATACCGGTACTGTCAATCTAATTATTTGAATTACTGAAGGGATCCTACTAATTTCATTTTTTTTTTTTTGTCTCGTTATTCATTTATGAATTTTATATTTTCCTTTTGTCTAAGTGTTTTCTTTATTTGTTTCTCTTTTTGTGAGGTTATATTGTTATGTCATCATATTGTCGTGTTTGTTATGTGTATTTTGCCTGTATTAAATAAAAATAACTTTGAAACTGACAATTCAATGTAAAAAGCCATTCATTAATTTTCAAGTCATGTATTAACACATTTTGATGGTACTTTCTATGGTTTCTAAGAGATTTTGTTGTATAAAAACATAAATAATACACATATGTTTATGACAGAATAAGTTTGGATGGACAATAAAAGTAAAACAAATTAGGAATGAAAAGCAAATGATATTAACTTGACCTTTGGCAAACCTCATTTCAGTCCTCAGTATCCCTTCACTCTTCAGTGTTGACAGGTGTTTTTCTCCTTGAACCGTGATGCCCAGCTGAGTAATCTGAGCCAGGGCAAAGCTACAATGTACAGTACGTCTAAATAAAAAATAAATAAAATGTATATGAGTGTCCATTACCTTCACAAAGCAGGAGAAGTGAAACATTTTAATTCCTTACCGGAAAGGAGAGTCACGAAATATAGCGCCTTTCTGCGGATGTTGTTTCACCTCAACGTTAACCCAGTAGGTTATAATCCCGTCTGCTAACTGCAACACAAACCTGTTATCAGAATCAGAAACACTTTATTGATCACGGGGGGAAACTGGGGCGTTACAGTTGCTCTTGTATAAACATACAGACATGTAAGAAAATTGAAATAAAGGAGTTCGTAACATGTAAATGATGTACATAATGCTACAATATAAACACAATATATGTAAAGAAGTGAGTTAAGTTGTTAAGTTATTCAATTATTAATAATGAATTCAATTAAAAATATGAAATATGTACAAATATTTGCATTAAGATGTGCAATATATAACAAATAACCACAGTGCAAATAAGTAAATACAAAGTAAGCACAGCAGGTCTATTAAGTGTGTTAAATATAAATGCCAGAGTGGTATAAATAAGAAATGAATAAGAATATTTCATGAATGTACAGTATAAATGCAGTATTAATGACAGTATTGCACAGTTAATTATTGCACAAATTATTGTACAGTTAATAATGTAGTTAGGCTCACCTGACCCGTCTAAAGAAGAGGTAATTTATTTACAATTACCACAGAGTGAGTGCCACAGTCAGTGAATGGAAAGCTGAAAGTGACGGCGTCCTTGGATCTGGTTTTGGGTTTACAGTTGTGGTTTTGGCTGGAGGGGATCCAGACTGCATCCAGGTTCAGAGGGGGGACCATGGCGTTCTGGAGGATGGTGATGTTGAACCCATCCTTGTTGCAGAACGACACCACTGGATTATCAGGTTTGTTCACCTCTGTAGAAAACACACTGAGAATGAATAACAAACTAAATTCTGAATGGCATGATATTTATCTACTACCTTTAATTTCCCTTTCACAGATGAGCGGTATTGACTTGACAATTTCAACTCTTCCCCCGTCTGCGAGGGCCACGATGACAACAGTCAGATCTGTCAGATATTTCTAATGAATAAAATGGCAACATTAGAATATGAAAAACATTTGCATTAAAATTAAATAGACAGATTGTCCAGCTTACTTGTCTTCTCACAAAACATCCATGGGAAGCAACTGTGAAGATAATTAAGGTGTCAGTCTCTCCAAGGAAGTAGTGGCACTGTTTTGCCACAGCGATGGCTTGGTAATATCCACCGTGTTCATCTGCGTGTAAATGTGGACACAAACAAGAGCATAAGTAAATATTTCATGTGTCATCATTGATGATATGTATCTTTACACTTACCTTGAACATAAATGGCGAGAGGAAGAGCAGCAAACTGCACCTTTGATATGTAAACAGACATGAACCCATCGTGGCAAATCGATGCATCATTAGTGGTAGAATGGGCAGCATGGGCTTCACGTTTAAGAAGAAGCAGTGATAATGAAGTTAATGTCACCAAAATGAAGTTTGTGGTGTGGGCCTTCATCTTTGGATACTGGGACTCTGTGACATGTGGAGCAGCTGCTTCTCGTTTGTTCTTAATTGACTCTCATGAGAGTAAAAGCAGCTCAAGAAGTCCCAGTAACTCGGTCGGACACAGTTACAGTTCTCTCTGTATCCTCCCACAGTTTAAAGACATGCAGGTGAACCTGAGACTCTAAGCTGTCTAAAGGTGTGAGAGTGTAGTCTGGTTAAAAACACACACAAACACACAAAAGCCTTATATTTTATCTGCAAGTCAAACTGAGAGTATAACAGCAATTTATACGGTCAACAACATGGACGGATTATGAGACAAGGGGCCCCTGAGCACAGACATGTAAAGGGCCCTGAACCCTCCTACATAACAAGAGCCACAGATTCAGAGACACGTATTTGGTCGTTTTGCATCTCTTCTTTGTCATTTGCATCTCTTTGTAGTCTCTTTGCGTCTCTTTTTGTGTCGTTTTGCGTCTCTTTTGGGTCTTTTTGTATCTCTCTTTGATAGTTTTGTGTCTCTTTGTAGTCATTTTACAACTCTTTGTAGTCATTTTGCATCTCTTTGTAGAAAATATGCACCTCTTTTGTAGACGTTTTGCATATTTTTGGGGTCGTTTTGCATCTCTTTTTGGTAATTTGTATCTCTCTGTAGAAGTTTTGCATCTCTCTGTAGAAGTTTTGCATCTCTTTGTAGTCGTTTTGCATCTTTTTTTTGGTCGTTTTGCATCTCTCTGTAGAAGTTTTGCATCTCTTTGTAGTCGCTTTGCATCTCTTTTTGGTCTTTTTGTGTCTCTTTTAGGCAGTTTTTGCGTCTCTTTGTGGTCACTTAGTGTCAATTTCTGACTTCCCAACAAGAAATGTCTGCAGTTACTTCAAACAGAGGCTCTGGCCCAGGGGCCCCCTAACCTGTTGGGTTAATTTAACACATACACAGACTAACTTCTTGATTTGAAGATCTTTATTTGATGAACTTTACCAAACAGAAATCACTCATTGTCTAATAGATGTACTGGAAATACAGTCCAGTTACACAACAAACAAATACAATAAGACATGCATCATGTTTAAAATGTAAATGAATAATCAATAACTATCATTGGATAGGATGTTGATACTGAAAGAATATCTCAACAGCTGTTTAAACCCTCCGTGGTTCTCTACAGGCGGTTGAGGTGGTCCGTGCTCCGGTTGTAAATCGGGTTTTTGTATTCACCATCTGACGGGGAAACAACGGAGAGCGGTTGAGCCACAGTATCATTTCATCCCGAACATGGCCACAGATGAAGTCAGCACTCACTTTCTTTGACTTTCTTCTTCTTCATCTTCTTCCCCAAACCTGCTGCAAAACAAAACAGGTCAGTGAATAATGAAAGCTGTTTATTCTCACGCGCAGATATTCTGACAGATGATAATTCAAATATAGTATAAATACCTCTGCGAGGATTATCCGTCTGAGTTGACGCGGCTTGTTGCTTTCTGAGTTCCCCTTGGTTAACTGTAACAAAATGAATAAGTGAAACTCCTGACAGCACTGGATTTATGTAGAATATATATAGGTGCATAATTACCGTAATAATGCCGACTGAGACTTGCTTGCCGTAATCTGCTGAAGAGTTCTGGAGAGGTGAGAGAAGACTGAGTTATGATGATAGGAGGATAAGAGTCAAACAGAAGTAATTCTACTGAATATTAAGCACCTATATGAAAACTCTGTTTTGTTCTCCGACTTTCTGTCCTCTCAAACTGGTGCAAGTTTGGATAAATCCCACTGGAGCTTTGAGTGGGTTGAGTTGGGTCCGGATCAGGCTGAACTTCGTCTAATGGATTGCAATAGTTTCTGGTGGCATCATCCTGCTGGTTGGATCTGGGGTCTTGGTCATCATTTTCTGATATTTAAAAAAGTTTAGAAAATATTGACTCGAGGCAATCGTGATGTTTTATGTGGGATAACAAAGATATTAGTTATTTAATAATAATAATAAGGTGAATCAATAGATGACATGGAAAGAAAGGATCAAAGAAAGAAGAACAGCTGTGTGAACGCACCATAAACAAGATCATCATTGCCCGCTCCTGTAGGAAAAGGAAACACATTGTGTGCAGTGACACACCAGCTTCTTGTCATGAAAACATAACAGAAATATGACACTTCTGGGAAATGTACACTTTCTTAGCACATTAATGACTTTATATTGTTTTATAACAAATCATACATTAGAAATACAGATACCATTATTAAAATATAAATGTCTTATTGATACCTCTAAAGAATATAATCAGTATTGATAACTGTATTATTCCTACTAAAGTCTGCAATGGTGCTGGTTTGACTAATTATATGATGCAGTTCCTACCTGTGACCACTGGAAGGCATTAAAACTAATGATTTTAAATACACAGCTCAAGTTAACAACAGGACATTTTTATTGATCAGCTGTTTAACCTGAATAATGTTTATATTTTTTAAGCATTATTAGTTCCTGAGTTTACCTCTATGTTGATGCTAGGAGATGTTGATCTGTGTATTTAAAATCACGAGTGTTTGCTTTCCTCTAGTGGTGACAGCGAGGAACTGATAAATTAGTCAAAGTAGCGTCAATGCAGACATTATAGTATCACATATCATATAGTAACTCACACTTCCGGTAAAGCATGTCACCGTGGCAGGGCAGAGTATAATCATGGCAATGATTGGCCCTAAGCAATAATAACATGACAAATACACAACATTTAGTGTAATTATTTAATGGTATACTGAGCATTTATTTTTTAGGGATTATTTTGTACGTATAAAGGAAATGAAGCATTAACAGTGTTTTTCTTTGTATTTCCCATATTGTGTTGACAAGACGATGCAAGGGATTAACAATAAATCTAAGGTAAAAGGCAAAACTAAATGACCTGAAGCGGTGACCTGTGTATTTAAAATAACCAGTGTTCACTGCCCTCTAGTGGTCACTGTGGAGAACTGCAAAGTTAAATAATCAAGTTAGCATCAATGCAGCCATGTTAACATATTTGTCCTTGTAGACTTGGGCATCTCATAGCATCCAGTTAAGTGTGTGTTTGTGTTGTTATTGAGATAGGTTACCTCTCTGCTGTTGATCTACTGGTGCTCTGCCTGCTTCCTCAGGTGGAGCGCTGGCACCTGCAGTGGGACATTAGATGAAGCAACTTACAGGATATAGTTGGGACATTTTGGGTTTGTTTGCTTCAAGTTAGATGGAAACATTGATATCATTGTCATATAAATCTGGTAAATATAATACTACATCTTATCTAAATATTTTATTTCATTTATATGTCACCAATGGTGGCTTTGCAGCCATTTTGCCAACAGTTTGTTGACCCTTGTGGGAGATATCGTCGATGTCATAAATTCAGAATATCTCGAAATTACAACTCAGAGGCTGTTGTGAACGGTTTTCCTGACTAGTTTGCTCGTTATTACTAAACAATACGTGAATGTGACGAGAGCCAGGCTAGCTGTTTACCCCTGTTTATAGTCTTTGTGCTAAGCTAAGCTAATCATCTCCTGGCTCTAGCTTCACAAAACTAAATACTGTTTTTGAAGGAAAGATGTGCAATGTTGTTTATTTGCTACTATCCTATTTATTAATTATTTATCAATTATTTATCAATGTGCTCTGTTGTGTACATTTTCATTGTCCTGTGAATCTGATGTAAATGGCAAATTGTGAAATGATTGCTTACCCCCAGTCCCTTCAGGATTTTTCACATTGTACTGTAGTCTGTTATTACAGCACACTGAAATAAAAAGGTTTTTTAAATAACCAACCAATCCATCTATCCATGAAATGAAGTAGCAAACCACATACTTTTCTTTTGAGAGTGCCAGACTGGGCGAGTACTCACATATGCACTTCATGCAGCAGTAGCCAGCCATGCTCAGCAGGATGAAAGCAGCCACGCCAACACATATGTATATCAGTAGCCACATCTCGTCGATCGGAGCACCTGCAAGTTGTGGTTTTACAAAGATGCATTTGACAGGAAACTCACTCGTCCTCCCTCGTGTGTGTTTTTTTTGGCCTACGAAGTTTGTGACCATGGAAAGGAAGGCAGTCACATGTTTCTGCACAGGCTGCTGCTATCAAACAGAAATCATCTTACCTTCTTCGGGGTTACTTTCAGCAACCAACTCCACTTGAAGACAGCCATGTCCCTGCTTACAGCGATAACACCCCAGGTCAGAGTTTTGAAGCTCATCGATGCCGATGGAGTAGTTCCCCTCTGAGCCCTGGTTTGGAAAGGCTTTCACCCGACCGTACCTGTGGTCCACGAACTTAATACGACCGTCAGATGTGAGATGGACCACGTCCACCCCATTAGTGTGGGCCCAGGACACCCAGTTGAGGTTTCTTGTTGTAAAGTTGCATGGGAGGAGCACAGAGGAGCCAAGTGAAGCGCTGAGTGTGTGCGTCTCATCACAACCATCCAAATTCTGCTCACAAGCGTTGTCCAAGTACGGCTCTTCTTAACGGGACGAGAGAAATACAAGAACAAGTTTCAAGTTTTGGAAACTTATCTCGCGCTCAAAAAACCAAGAGTACCAACAGTAGAAACTCTTCCTCCTTATTACTGCAGGAACTCAAAACGTTTGTCTTCTACATCTTTAAATTAATCGTCAGGGTTGAGAATAAATGTATTAAATGTATAACAATTTTACAATTAATTAATCTGCAGTTAAGCAGAAAAGACCTCACAGAGCTAGTCCACTATACATAGTAGACACACTGTGTATTGTCTTGTTGTCAACAGATTTGTAAAGCTTTTAGTATGTTAATTCAAATATCCAAACACAAGACTTCAAAGATTAAAGAACTTAAATTGATTAAGTAACGTACAAACAATTAATAAAAAAAAAAGAGGTGAAGTTTTAATCATGGAACGTTTTTATATAAATTATATTTTCATTCTCTAATGTCATGAAAGGACTTACCATTTGAAGAGACACAAATAAAGCACAGGGCTAAAAGGAAAATCCACTTGTCAGCATTCATCGTCAGCTCCTTGTACAGTGTGAGCAACAGTGTGGTAATGCTGTATGCTAACCCCCCTCTCAAAGCATCATGGGACAAAACCACAAGACCATCACAGTGCATTTAGTTATCTACGGAAGTGCTTCGGCGTCTTTCAGTTTCACCTGAACAACAGCCAAAATGTTTGACACAACAGGTTTTTCTCAAACTGTATGCCGATCATGTCAAACATTAAATTCAGATCAATAAATAAATAAATATAAATATAATCATAAATATATTTTACACAATAAAAATGTAGATGTTTGCGAGAACAAAGCCTGAAATGGCTCTCACCTCCAGACCACTTCCTGTTTACGGTTCTGAAAAAAGGGGTAAAGAAACATGTGAAGGTCAATGGAAATGTTCAGGCAAAGCGAGAAACTGCAGGTTCACTGTGTCTCTAACAACCCCTTTGCAGTGCTGTAGCATAAGGTGCTTCATCTATCTTTTAATTATTTCATTTTTCTTTATTGATTTTGCTGTTGTGTTTAAATTAGCTTAACCTTGACCACCTGGAACACTAAAATGCCACGCCAACACAGATGTATATCAGTAGCCTCATCTCTTCGCTCAGAGCGCCTACATGATAAGTTGTGGTTTTATAAAGATGCATTTCACAGGAAACTCATTTGTCCTCTCTCGTGTGTTTGGCCCATGAGGTTTGTGACCAAGGAAAGGAAGGAGGTCAAATGTTTCTGCACAGGCTGCTGCTATCAAACAGAAATCATCTTATCTCTTTCAGCAACTAGCTCCACTTGAAGTCAGTTATGTCCCTGCTTACAGGGATAACACCCCAGGTCAGAGTTTTGAAGCTCATCGATGCAGATGGAGTAGTTCCCCTCTGAGCCCTGGTTTGGAAAGGCTTTCACCCGACCATACCTGTGGTCCAGAAACTTAACATGACCTTCAGATGTGAGATGGCCCAGGACACCCAGTTGTGGCTACTTGTTGCAATGTTGCATGGTATGGAGGACGGAACCTGCCAAAATAAAAAAAATAACTCAATAAATAAATAAATTACTCGATAAATAAATAAATAAATATGTCATTAAAAGAAGCAAAATAATAAATTTTTCCTTTTTATTTATTAATGTATTTATTTTGATTTCAAAATTATTTATTTATTTATTTTTATTCATTTATTAATTTTTTTATTAATTTTTTATTTATTTAATATTTATTTTTAAATGTATGTATCTGTTTATGTATTTATGCACGATTTTCCCTTTGCATTTGAAATGGACCGGGTTGAAATGCAAAGGGATAATGGTGCATAAATAAATACATAGATGAATAAATACATACATTTAAAAATAAATAAAAAATAAATGCAAAAGTAAATTAATTAATTAAAAAATTAATAAAAAAACGTCACTTTCCAGACCTCGGAGTTGCCCACTGGACAAAACCATAAGACCATCACAGTTCATTTAATTATCTACGGGAGTACTTTGCTATATTTCACTTTCAATTTGTTTGAAAATGTACAGTGAGTGATCATGTCAAATATTACATTTAAATCAATAAATAGTCTATATGTATCTTTTCCACAATGAACATGTAGATGAATGTTATAAAAGGCTCCTCTCCACCAGACCACTTCCACCATGTTAACATGCTGAACTATAAACATGGTAAATATTCAGCATGTTATGAGGGCTGAGCAGTGGGGGGAGCGTGTGTGTGTGTGTGTCCGCCTCCTCTGTCCTGAAACTCTCCGTCAAGCCCTCTGGCTGTGTGTGTGTGTGTGTGTGGACTACTGTCCCAACATGCACTGACGGCTGCGGGATGGCCGGGAGCTTCTTCAAACGACGCTTTCTCTCCTTATTCGACTATAAAACGGAAAAATACATCGTCGCCAAAAATAAGAAAGTTGGAGTTTTGTACAGACTTATTCAGTTATCTATCATCGGGTACCTTATAGGGTAAGTCGGTGAATTACTGCCTTGGCTTTTTGCATTTTCATTACCTCATTTTGCATGTTATAAATTGCAGTAAATTACTTAGCAAATAAGTTAATAAGTTAATAAATACCGCACCTACAATATTAAGTTTATAACTTGACCATGATGAGGATTTCAAGGCTTGATACCTTTGTGAGATTTGTCAAGTATTTAATATTCTTATCAGCATGGGAGTGGGAAAATATGCTGCTTTATGCAAATGTATGTATATTTTTATTATCGGAAATCAATTACCAACACAAAACAATGACAAATATTGTCCAGAAACCCTCACAGGTACTGCATTTAGCATAAAAAATATGCTCAAATCATAATATGGCAAACTCAAGCCCAACAGACAACAACAGCTGTCAGTGTGTCAGTGTGCTGACTTGACTATGACTTGCCCCAAACTGCATGTGATTATCATAAAATGGGCATGTCTGTAAAGGGGAGACTCGTGGGTACCCATAGAACACATTTTCATTCACATATCTTGAGGTCAGAGGTCAAGGGACCCCTTTGGAAATGGCCTTGACAGTTTTTCCTCGCCAAAATTTAGCGCAAGTTTGGAGCGTTATTTAGCCTCCTTGGCGACAAGCTAGTATGACATGGTTGATACCAATGGATTCATTATGTTTGAGCCCGCTACAGCCTCCGAAATATCGATTGCGTTAATGAGTTAAAGAAATTAGTGCCGTAAAAATTTGCGTTAATGCGTTATTATCGCGCTAACTTTGACAGCCCTAGTGAAAACATTTACACCACAGCACCACTATGTTCATACATTAAAATTGGACGCACACATAGTGGCTAAACTAAGAAGTTAACATAAAACATGTGACCACTGGAGGACATTAAAACTAATGATTTTAAATATACAGATCAAGTTAGCAGCAGGACATTTTTATTTATCAGCTGTTTAACCTGAATAATTTATATATTTTTTAAGCATTATTAGTTCCTGAGTTTACCTCTATGTTGATGCTAGGAGATATTGATCTGTGTATCTAAAATCACCAGTATTTGCTGCCCTCTAGTGGTGACAGCGATGAACTGATAAATTAGTCAAAGTGGCGTCAATGCAGACATACTCACACTTCCGGTAAAGCATTTCACCGTGGCAGGGCAGAGTATAATCATGGCAATGATTGGCTCTAAGCAATAATAACATGACAAATACACCATATTTAGTGTAATTATTCAATGTTATACTGAGCATTTTTTAGGGATTATTTTGTACATATAAAGGAAATGAAGCACCACATCAACAGTGTTTTCCTTTGTATTTCTCATATTGTGTTGACAAGACAATGCAAGGGATTAACAATAAATCACTAATGTTAAATCTAAGGTAAAAGGCAAAACTAAATGACCTGAAGAGATGACCTGTGTATTTAAAATCACCAGTGTTCACTGCCCTCTAGTGGTCACTGTGAAGAACTGCAAAGTTAAATAATCAAGTTAGCATCAATGCAGCCATGTTAACATATTTGTCCTTGTAGACTTGGGCATCTCATAGTATCCAGTTAAGTGTGTGTTTGTGTTGTTATTGAGATAGGTTACCTCTCTGCTGTTGATCTACTGGTGCTCTGCCTGCTTCCTCAGGCGGAGCGCTGGCACCTGCAGTGGGACATTAGATGAAGCAACTTACAGGATATAGTTGGGACATTTTGGGTTTGTTTGCTTCAAGTTAGATGGAAACATTGATATCATTGTCATATAAATCTGGTAAATATAATACTACATCTTATCTAAATATTTTTATTTTTCACGTGGGAGATATTGTCGCTGTCAGAAATTCAGAATATCTCGGAATTACAGCTCAGAGGTTGACGTGAACAGTTTTCCTGACTAGGTTGTTATTACTAAACAATATGTGAATGTGACGAGAGCCAGGCTAGCTGTTTACCCCTGTTTCTAGTCTTTGTGCTAAGCTAAGCTAATCACCTCCTGGCTCTAGCTTCACATTAAAAGAGTGGTATTGATCTTCTCTGTAAGAAAGCGAATCAACAAGTTTCCCAAAACGAACTATTGTTTTGAAGGAAAGATGTGCAATGTTGTTTATTTGCTACTATCCTATTTATCAATTATTTATGTTGTGTACATTTTCATTGTCCTGTGAATCTGATCTAAATGGCAAATTGTGAAATGATTGCTTACCCCCAGTCCCTTCAGGATTGTTCACATTGTACTGTAGTCTGTTATTACAGCACACTGAAATAAAAAGGTTTTTATAAATAACCAACCAATCCATCTATCCATGAAATGAACTAACAAACCACACACTTTTCTTTTGAGAGTGCCAGACTGGACAAGTACTCACTATGCACTTCATGCAGCAGCAGCCAGCCATGCTCATCAGGATGAAAGCAGCCATGCCAACACAGATGTATATAAGTAGTCACATCTCGTCGCTCGGAGCACCTGCAAGTTGTGGTTTTACAAAGATGCATTTGACAGGAAACTCACTCGTCCTCCCCCGTATGTGTTTTTTGATTTACGAAGTTTGTGATCATGGAAAGGAAGGAGGTCACATGTTTCTGCACAGGTTGCTGCTATCAAACAGAAATCCTCTTACCTTATGGCCGGGAGCTCCTTCAAACGACGCTTTCTCTCCTTATTCGACTATAAAACGGAAAAATACGTCGACACCAAAAATAAGAAAGTTGGAGTTTTGTACAGACTTATTCAGTTATCTATCATCGGATACCTTATAGGGTAAGTCGGTGAATTACTGTCTTGGCTTTTTGCATTTTCATTACCTCATTTTGCATGTTATAAATTGCAGTAAATTACTTAGCAAATAAGTTAATAGGTTAATAAATACCGCACCTACAATATTAAGTTTATAACTTGACCATGATGAGGATTTCAAGGCTTGATAAAGTGAATTCGTTTTAAGTTTTCAGTTAGTGCTGTATTCGTCAAGCGACAGGACAGGTTTATTTACACTTGTCACACAAAGGTTTTGTAATGTTCACTCTTGTGACTTTTTTTTACTCTTGTGGCTTGTTATTCAGTGCCCTTTAGAAAAAAACTCCTAACCCTAACCCTATAGGCCTAAATAAAAAAAGCTGAAGCAAACCTGATCTAGTAAGTAAATGTGATTTATAAGTGCTTAATTAGAAAAAAAACAAAAGCAACAGGAATCAAACAGGCTACAGTCAATATAAGATTAAAAATAATAGTCTTACGGCACAGTGTTTCTGTAATAGTGTAGCCTACAGTTTAATCCTATCTATACTATATAAGAATATTATATGATTATAGTCATACCACAAAAGTAAAACATACTGTTAAAGGTTCTAAATTCGATATCCAGAGCATTAATATAGCGTCAAACAACTATTTGCTATGTAAAGATATAGAGGAGTAATGTCTACCTGAGCAGAGATGAAGTCGCTCTCCCTCTGTGAGTGTTGTAATCAGAGCTTCTCCTCTCTTTGTTTACGTAGCGGGCCGGTCATGCGGGCTTTTAGTGCATGTGACCATGCTCCACTGGCTAGTTGCTGCTGACCGCCGCTCTGCACTGCTCTCATACGGCGGTTACAGCTGATAACGCCATCCCAACCGGTTTTCCTGAACGTTTAACAGAAACAATGAGAGAATAAAAATGACAAATCAAAAGAAAAACACATCTTTCAGCTGTTACATGTTTCCTCTCAATCGCAGGTGGGTTTTTGTAACCAAGAAAGGCTACCAGGAGACAGACGAGGCCATCCAGAGCTCTGTTATCACTAAACTGAAGGGAGTCTCGGTGACAAACACCACTGAGTCTGGTCTGCTGGTGTGGGGACCGGAGGACTACGTCATCCCACCACAGGTGAAAACTAGGGCTGTCAATCGATTAAAATATTTAATCGCGATTAATCGCATGTTAGTCCATTATTAATCGGGATTAATCGCAAATTAATCACATATTGTTTTATCTGTTCAAAGTGTACCTTTGTGAGATTTGTCAAGTATTTAATATTCTTATCAGCATGGGAGTGGGAAAATATGCTGCTTTATGCAAATGTATGTATATTTTTATTATCGGAAATCAATTACCAACACAAAACAATGACAAATATTGTCCAGAAACCCTCACAGGTACTGCATTTAGCATAAAAAATATGCTCAAATCATAATATGGCAAACTGCAGCCCAACAGACAACAACAGCTGTCAGTGTGTCAGTGTGCTGACTTGACTATGACTTGCCCCAAACTGCATGTGATTATCATAAAGTGGGCATGTCTGTAAAGGGGAGTCTCGTGGGTACCCATAGAACACATTTTCATTCACATATCTTGAGGTCAGAGGTCAAGGGACCCCTTTGGAAATGGCCTTGACAGTTTTTCCTCGCCAAAATTTAGCGCAAGTTTGGAGCGTTATTTAGCCTCCTTGGCGACAAGCTAGTATGACATGGTTGATACCAATGGATTCATTATGTTTGAGCCCGCTACAGCCTCCGAAATATCGATTGCGTTAATGAGTTAAAGAAATTAGTGCCGTAAAAATTTGCGTTAATGCGTTATTATCGTGCTAACTTTGACAGCCCTAGTGAAAACATTTACACCACAGCACCACTATGTTCATACATTAAAATTGGACGCACACATAGTGGCTAAACTAAGAAGTTAACATAAAACATAATTTTAAAGCATTTGTTCCTTATGTCTGCTTGAATTCATGGATGAAGCAGGATTTAACTGAACTGCAGTAATAACATAATCAGCACAGGCTGACAAAGCAACAAAATGTGAAGTAGTGATGTGTCAGTGTTCAGGCAGCAGGGACGAGGACCCAAATACAGACAGTCACTCAGGCGGAACTGGATGAGTTAAAGGAGGAGTTTGACATTTGGGAATTGTTTGCTTTCGCGCTGAGAGTTGGATGACAGGAGGCACAGGCAGGTTTAAATCAACATGAAACAGGTTACAGGGAGGAATAGCTGGAACTAACACAATGTCACAATCGGGTGTTGCGAAAGTGGTTGGCCACCATGATCTCACAGGAAGGCGTATAAATGACATATTACAAGGACATTCCCCGTGTCACAAGCACGCATTTGGGGCTTTTTGCTTGTCATTTGTACGCCACGCAACAAAACTACAGTAACAGCCGCAGTTAGGTTGAGGCAACAAAACCACTTACTGTAGTTAGGTTTAGGAAAAAGGTCATGGTTGGGCTTAAAATAAGTACATAAACTAAGTAAAATACGAATAGAAACGATGTAACATTAGTATGGAAAATGTTGTGGAATTTCTGATACACAGGTTAACTCAGTCAACAGGAAGGAAGAATCCCCGGAGCTGTTGATGTCTTACAAATTAAGTTTATTGAAGCTTGATCAAGGAGAATTGTCAGGTCTCCACCATTGAGGTGCTCTCTGCGTGAAGGCCTCACAACTCTGCCCTCCCTCCCTGGTGCTCAGTGTTTTACCCTTATCATGTTTTGACTTACTCGATTCTTCTGGCATCTCGGCAGCAACTGGCTCTACGGCCCCTACTACAGACACAGCTGTACAGATAACGGTGGCTCCCATAGACAGGACTCCAACCCAATAATGTCAACAGAGGGACACTGAGAAACACTCTGACCTCCCGACCAAGAAGAGAGGAAAATTCCATCACAGAAAACACGACACAAACGTAGCTTACAAAACAAAACACCGGTCTTCAACACCGGTCTCCTGGTTGAAAGTCCTGTGTTGGTTGGACCCATCCACCTTACCTCCAGCCCGCCATAAGCGGTCTTTCTCCCTTTTTATAACACGGCTTTGTTGAATACTCGATTCTGATTGGTCAATCACGGCGTTCTAAGGTCTGTTATTTCGTTATAGCAGACCGTTGCTATGTATAGTAGACCGTTGCTATGGACGCAGTTCTGATGTCGGACTCTGGCGGAGCGTTTTTGTGTCAAATTGTTGATTTCTTAAGTATTTAGCCGTGTAATAAGCGGGATAATGTAGAGCTAGCGGGTCATTGTTGTGAAAGAAACCCCTTCCACCGCACACCCCTCCGCTCTAAAACCCTGTCGGGGTTTCTTTCACAACAATGACCGGCTCGCTGTACATTATCCCTTACTTATTCTACATCACTAGATCTGAACGTAACATATTTACAAACAGCTTTCTTATTGCACGCTTTTGCCTTGTGCATTATGGTCTCATTCACACGCCTTTTCGTGTGACCGGGCGTTCTCATTCCCAAGGCATCAAATACCGAGACTTTGTTACGGCCGACGACGTGTGATACCGCCGCACAACGCACCGAGCTTTCCATTAACTACAATGTAAACCCATCCTTGGTAAACCCTCAGAGAAAGTGCGCCGGGAGTGACTGTGATGATGTAGTTTAAAGAGTGAAAAGACACACTAGGGCAGGCGAGTTTTCATCCCAGACACCGCTGTTTGTGTCCTCTCTCGTAAGTTTCACTTTCATGTCACAATCTGCTGTTCGTTCGCGTCCTGTGTTCACAACGTTCAGTTTCATTTTCACTGTACAAACGTAGTAGTTATAAGCCTAACCATGTTGTTTTTTTCCTAAAACTGACAAAGTGGTTTTGTTGCCTAAAGCTAAAGTGAAGCTAAGGGGAATGACAAAGTGGAAGTATGTGACGAGTTGAGATGAGAATGTGTTATATGTACAGAGAGGGACAGGTCTGCAGGCAGGAGCTGGGTCAGGTGACGGCCTGTGGCGGGAACACACTGAGGACCCCCACAAGATAGAGAGCCTGAGGCTGAGGAGGGAGAGAGGAATGCAGCACAGGGCTTAACATGTTATGATGTCAACATGAAGACCAATTCACAGTGTTTTCTCTACATCTAGGGTGAAGCTGTTCTGTTTGTTGTAACCAATTTCTTAGAGACGCCGAAGCAAAAGCTGGGATACTGTGCTGAGGTAAGAATACACAACACAGGTACTTTCAGTGAGCGGTCAAAATAAATCACATCTTTGACCTAATTTGCTAATTGTTATTTCCATATTTGATAACATAATGTCAGTAGTAATGTAGTAACTTGTCATGCAATGTGGTACAGAATTTAGCAAACACATTTTGTAAAGTAACAGTGCAGTAGAGTCGCGTTATCCTTGCCCAGGCTGTTCTCATACACCTTTCGTAGCTATACCTATGAAAAGTAATGCACTGTAATTATTATATATCCTACAAAATCACTTTGTATGTAATCAACGTAATCGTGAACCAGGAAGTATAAAGAGCAACAAATGCCATGTAGGGAGGAGGTCAGGGTGAATCAGAAAAAAAACAGACTTTTGCCCAGGAGACCGGCGTTCATGTCCCGAGTGACAGACAACCTGGTCTCACGGGAAGGCGTATAAATAACACCACATTACGCAGACATTCTGTGTGTCATAAGGACGCATTTTAGCCTTTTAAGATGTCATTTGTACGCCACGCAAACATCCTTAGTTAGGTTTAGGCAACAAAACCACTTAGTTAGATTAACGAAAAATGTCATGGTTGGGTTTAAAATGAGTATGTAAACTAAGTACAATACGTACAGAAACAACCTAACACAATTACGGAAAACACGTCACAAACATCACAACAATACACGTCACTAACGTTACTTACAAAACACCGTTCTTGAACACCGGCCTCCTAGTTAAAAGTCCAGTGTTTGTTGGATTCATCCACCTCCTCTCCCACCAACCAAGCAGTCTTTTTTGCTTTTTATACTACGTTACTAACTCTTGCTGTAGCATTTATATGCGGATGCGTTTACATTGCAGTCAATACCAGATACATCGTGTACAAATGACATGCGAAAATCAAGAAAGGTGTTCTTATTGCATGCTAAATGCCTTGCGCAGTATCATGGCATTCATACGCCTTTTTCATGCAAACGGGCTGAACCAGATGTCAACGTTGATTTATTTGTCACGTAACTTCCATACTTAAGTAACGCCACTTCCAGAGTTATTTTAACCCAAACTACAATCTTTTCCTAAACCTAACTAAGTAGTTTTGTTGCCTAAACCTAACCAAGTTGTTTCCTGTGAAGACGGAAGTTTATTTTGAAAAGACTGTATGCATGTAACGAGCGGAAATTGACACATGTTGCTGGACATTCGTAGGAAAATGCACGAAAAATTAGGAATAAAACTGTTGTATAAGGATAAAATCAACTGTTGTATGAGGATACGTTGCCTCACCTCACCAAGTCAAAGTTGTTTGTCACGTGTACATCATTTTTTATCCTCTAGAAACCATGAAATGCATTACAGATTCAGGAAGGATAAATATCAGCCAATATTAGTGTTAATACCCCATTTTCACTTTAGATTATAAAAACAGTGAGGATTTGAGTATTTTTAGTAATATTTCCATACAGAGTGTTATTGTGAGCCCCTCGATCTTTTTACTCCGTTACCAAGGTTGGACAGTCAGGGCTTTTGCTCTATGCTGTATTAGCTGCAGATAGTCAATTGCTTGACACAGATATGTTTGAGGTCAAAATGAAGTCCCTCCATCCTGTAACAAAGAGAAACCTGAACTACTGGCCAGAAACATGTTTATGTTTAACTAACTGTTGTGAGTGTCAGGTCGTTGGAGGGCCTGAAGTGCTGTTTAGACACCGTGTTCTCTCTGCAAGACGCCGTTTCAAGCTGTCTGAGACTAACTGTGTTTATTTGAAGGTTACTTTATTTAAACTGTTTGACGTCTGATCATCTGGAAAGTATTCCAGCCAGCCATGATTCAAAGATACAGTAGGCCTGTACGTGTGACTGAGGTTAGGGATGAAAACATCTCTACGCTTACATCACCATATCTGATATTTTGTCATTTCACTGAACTATGGAGACAAGCATGTTGTCGCTCTTGATAAATGAGCCAATTAGCTACAAGATGCACCACAAATCAGTGCGTTTTTTTTTTTAAATGCCAGGATGAAGAAGACAGTTACACACTGCAGTAACTCCTAAAGTCACTCCGTAATTTAGAGAGTTGAGAACCATCAGTGTATTGTGCACAACGAGCAGAGAAACCTGCCAGGAGAGCACTGGTCTGCATTTTACTCACAGCGCTCAGTCATAACAAAAAACTTTTAACTTTTAACAAAGTCTGACACCTCCACCTTCTTTTCTAATTATACTGTTCATCACTTCTCTCAGCTACATCTTTAGCTTTCCAGAGAGTTCCTGGTATGTAAACTCAGTCTCTCTTGGTCTCCTGCCTCACTGCATCAGCCAAGAAGAATAACAAGCCACTACACAGCCATAAAACACGGCTCTTGTATACATTTAGGCTCTCACCAGCTGCAGTACCCATGCTGCTAAAAGGCTGCCACACTTGAGGAGCGGGAACTGACATTTATCATGTTCCAGCCAGTCAAGTCTCACTAAAACAAGAGTTTTTAAGAAGAATTTCCAATCTGTTATGAAAAGAAGTTATGAAAATCTGTTATGAAAATGGCACAGACGGGTCCTTAAACAACCCCTAACTACATTTTTACTTTCATGTTAATGGTGTTAGAAAACAGAAACTTCTCTCCTTTATTTGGAAGCGTCTTGGACTGCACTGTTGCAGATACAGTGTAAGATGACCTTGTTGTCTAACTATATTAGTACTGTATATGTTTTGGTGTATATGTTGGGATTTCACCCCTTTTCATCTCCAATTTTTTTTTTTTTACAGCCCACATCTGCCAGTAACAGTAAAATACTAATACTAAGTTAAAATGATAAGCTAGTAAGTGAAAAGTAAAACATACTAATTAAAAAATATGATTACTGAGTCATAATTAGGAGCTAGTAAGTCAAAAAAAAAAAAGAAATATAAAGTCAGAATTCTGTTCCAGTAAGTCAAAAACATGAGACCCAAAGTCAAAAGTATGATATACCAACACATCCCCAGCTCGTCACATACTGAGGCTTTGTCAGGCCCCTTGGCGTCACTTTATGGCAGTAAACACGTGGTTAATGTAGTGAATTCAAACAAAAATGCTTAGGTTTAGGCAACAAAACGACTTAGTTAGGTTTAGGAAAAAAACAAACAGCTTACTGAAACGTGAAAGTGAAACTTAATGCACCAGACACGAACAGTAGTCTCCTGGATGAAAGCCTTATCCTTGTTAGAAAGTCATAATGTTGCCTTACTGCAATTATTATATATGAGCCTTATTTGTGACTTGTGGAAAACAGGTCTGTTGTGGTTCAAGAGGACCTTTTCTGCTCATTTTCAGGTGCATACTTGTATTTTGTGTTTCTACTAGAACATTTTTGCATGCTTTAATGTTCAAAAGACGCGTCGTTTCTCTGTTGTGATTGGTGGACCGAACCAAACTCTTTGGACTCCGCTCCAGCTCCGCTCTAACTAGCTTTGTTTGAGGGCATGCCAAACTATCCGCTAGGCAAAATGTGTTACTTGGTGACATCACCACATTACGGAAGAAAAGGCGGGACTTCAAGCAAGGCGTTTCAGGAGCAGTGTTTCTTTGGGGGAGAGTAACTCCCTTTGGCGTTGACTTTGTAACTGTGCAGACCTTTTACATGCACAAAAAACTATATAACTCACTAAAGGAAAGGGAAAAGGCACAACAAATTTATAATAGGTCCTCTTTAAAAGTTTTTTTTTTCTGTGGCGTTTATTCTCAGAGCCACAGAGTGTTGGATGGTCGCTGTCAAAATGACGAAGACTGTGAAGAGGGGAAGATGGTAGTGGCTGGTAACGGTAAGAAAGAGACATCATTGTTAAGTTGGACTGTTAAGTAATAGCAGGATTCCCATTTGAACTGATTATGTATAATCTATAACTTTGCAACAGAAATTCAAATAGTAGTGTCTCTTCACACGCGACAAGCTGTGTGACTGTCTTATTTTGCTGTTTTTCTTAAGGAATTAAGAGTGGCCGATGCTTAAGACAAGATGAAAACTCCACTGGTAGCTGTGAAATCTACGGCTGGTGTCCCATTGAAAGAAAATTCAAACCACAGTAAGGAGCATTGGGTCACATAAAAGAATCATACATATATACATACACTTAATTACAATCTTTTTTTTTTTTTACAGAGGGCCTCTGCTGAAAAACGCTGAGAACTTCACCATCTACATCAAGAATTTCATCCAATTTTCCAAATTCACATTTTCAAAGTATGTCCTCATGTCGCCATAACCTCTCCATGTACTGCTTGGTTAAGTGGAAACAGTTGTGTACAGTGAGCAGCGCACACTCATATACACACTGTACTATTGTGTGTTTTTTAACTCTGAGGTGCAACGTTCTGGAAACGACTGATAACTCTTATTTGAGGAGATGCCGATTTGACGAGGAGCTCCACCCCTACTGCCCCATCTTGCGCCTGGGTGACATCACCAGACGAGCCGGATACAACTTCCAGGACTTGGCCACATCTGTTAGTACAACTCTTTTCAATTCATATTTTATGTTGATTTCTTTTTTTTTGTTTGTCAGAACAACAAAAGAGACAACAGTCCAGGCACCATCACATCTACGTCACAACTGCTAAAAAGTGAATTAAGTTACTAGACGTGCCGCAGAGGAGGAGGGGTTTACCTCCATGTAGACACCGGTAGATACCAACAACGTTTCATCAACCATGGCCGAAATAACCACCATTGCTGCTTTGTACATGTTGTGGAAGACCCAGATACGTTAGAAAACCAAAACGCTGTGTAATGGAAATTCAATTAATATTCCGAGATGAGTCCTAATGAACGTTGAAATAAGGATCTCGAAGAGATGAAATGTCTTTGTTGTATTTTATTCTTGCAAGAAGAGGCACTGGTTATACAGAGTCACACAAAGTCTGCAGAAGAGTGCACCGCAGGAGATTATTACAATGTGACTATATAGAGATATACAACAGGGACTGTGAGAAAAGGAGTTGTTTTGCACAGATAAGGAGTTGTTTTACTCAGATAGTGTCCCAGTAAAAGTCAACACTCAGTACTTTCCCACTACATGAGACGAAGAGCACACAGACAGTAACTTTCAACTGTTGCATAAAGAGACATCATTACATACAATGTAATTTTCAATTACAGCTGCCATGTCTTAACATTCATAACATCATCCGGTAGCGCTGTATTCACTGTATCTAGCAAGCCACACATTACTACAGCGGTATGAACCCAAAATAAACAGATTGTGCTGTGATTTAATTGCAATAAACGGATCAATAGTATGCCGAAATAACTACACAATCAAGCCGATTTGTAAAAAGTCTGACTTCATGCTTTGTCATGTCTGTCCGCAAGACGACAAGCAAACAACTTTTAAAATGCTTGTTTTCTGAATGGAGTTTGGATCGATCAGTGCTAGGCTTTGCTAACATTGTAGCTGCTTCAACATAAAGTCATCTAAGCATAAATACGGCATAAACATTGTTGTTTATACCATAGATAGTCTGTGGTTTATACACATAGAGTCCGGTCTCTGTACAAATATAATGTACTATCGTAGCTCTGGGGCCACAGAAGGCTCCAATATTTTTTCCCCCATTTCTGATTCATCAACGTCAGGACGTCAGTGACAGTAGGAGAATCTCAATGCCAAACGACTTTCGCAATACAGCGTCACGCAAATGTCTTGCTTGAGTTGAAATATTTTAACTTGTGCGAATATGCGAATGATGCAAATTTTGCATCTTCAACCTTTGCGCCGCGCCCTTTCACGTTATTTGCATCGCCCAACGCAAAGTCGCGTCTATTCGCCTCTTTGCATTGACTTTGTAAGTAATTGCGGCACGCAAAAACTTTGCTTCCCCTTTGGTGTGAATACCCCATTAGGCTACACTTCAGTCGAGTTATTTGTCATTATTTAGGCACATTTCCACCACAATAATGTCTACTTTTCCCATTGAGCATCAATGTGTTGAAGGAGACATGCTTCGATGTCCATTGGCCCTGTACAACTGTAGTTCAGACATTTACCATGGTTCAGAAGCCATAGATGATTTGTATTGTGTTTTCCAGGGTGGCTCCATCGGCATTATGATAGAGTGGGACTGTGACCTTGACAAAGGTTACTCTAACTGCCATCCAGTGTACCACTTTACTCGTCTGGACATCAACGTCTCCAACAAGACCATCGCAACAGGATTTAACTTCAGGTGAGACTCACCGCAGACACTGAGTCTATGTTGCACAGACAAATGTTTCTCATTTTCTTCAACAATTTAATTATATTTATTTACAATTAAAAAGACGTGATTTGAAAGGAGAAAATTATCCAAAAGTCTTAATTAATGGTGTCTTATTTTTTTGTGTTCTCCATATTTTCCCTTTTTTCCACCCAACAGACACAGTCGGTATTTCAAAAACGCTGCTGGTGAGAGTTATCGATCTCTATTCAAAGTCTATGGCATCCGATTTAACATCATGGTGCATGGAAAGGTAAATACGCTTTGCAGGGTGAATGCATGAAATACTGTCTGGTCTGCCAAAGCATTATGATGTGACATGACTTAAGTGATCAATAAAATACACGGCACATTAGCACACAATAACAAACTGACAAACGATTATCCACAATAACAACATATCAGGATTAGGAGGTTCTGTGATCTTTCATTATACAATGATCTTATTACTTCTTATTGCATCTCAGTGGACTGCAGTTTCTCTTAAAAGACATTATTAATAAAAGACAGACATTACCTTTGATTGTAAGCTTTTTAGATGCTTTTTATGTTTTGTTTTAAACCACATTTCTTGTATTTATTGTTATTCACAGGCCGGGATGTTCAGCATCATCCCAACAGCCATCAATGTTGGATCAGGGTTGGCTTTGATGGGTGCTGTAAGTACCATTAATAATAAGTAATTAAAAATGCTTTTAAAAAGAACTGCACAGGATTTTTTTTGTTTTGCCAGTTGCGACAGTCACTGAATACAATTTTATTTAACAGGGAGTTTTCTTCTGTGACCTGGTCCTTCTCTACCTAATGAAGAAGGGCAACTCCTATCGAGAGAGGAAGTTTGAAGAATACAAGTAGGAAAAGCAACACGAGTACAGATGTAGAGTTTTCTATGCATTATATAAAGTATACTTACTGTACTATATTAGCATAGTACAGGGAACAAGTTTATATTGAAGCAAAGAAACAAACATATTACGCTGTAGTTATATATATATCATTTAATTTCTGTTATAATAAACTGGATAATATGTAGTTAAAAATGTATTTTAACAGATCTTGTATGCTGGTATGACACATGGTTTATCTCCAAAAATAAATAATAATCTGTTTCTGTTCCACAGAGGTATGAAATCAACAACTGAAGACAACAATGTGGAAGACAGAAAGGGCGCCGCGGAGCAGGATAATCTGACGTTTTTTCACTGCGTTAGTTTATAACAGGCCCTTGTTGGTTATATCGTCTAACAATAAATCTATTATTAGAAAAATGACATACAGCAATACAATATAACTCATACTGTACTGATGTGGAGCTCTTGTTAGATGAAGATTTATTTATTTGAGTTTAAAGATGCTACTATATTTTGCCTTTGTAACAACTCCATTTTAATAAAACATGAATTAAAAACAATCATCAACAGATGTTCATTAATTTTATAACAGGTTGAGCCATAAAATGAGCGTGTTTTAGCAACATTGCCTGAAACGGATGTCCTTACATCCAGGCCACTTTTACTGAAGTTTAAGTTGTATCATTCTTTAAGTTTTCTTAAACCAAGCAACTATTAATTCATGGAAGCTTTTTTTTTTTTTTTTTTTCAAATAACTTTTGTGTTATATTTGAGATATTTTATGTGGATGTATATTATTGAAAATCTGTATTTATTATAATATAAATAAACAATTGGTCCCTGATATTGCTGGCTTAAAAGTGTTTAGTCAGTTTCACAACAATTTACACTTTTATTAACAAATAAGTGCGGCAGATGAAAAAGTGTGAAAAAGAGAGTTATGGGGTGAAAAGTGTATTTCTTTCTTTCTATATTTATTTGTTCATTTGATACCTCGATGCAGAAAATGAGGAAGGGCGCTCACTGGCATTTAAAAAACATTTTTTAGAGGGTGACCAGCACCCTCCAGAAGGTGGCGCCCTAGGCGAGCACCACCTATGCCTTCTGCAGGCCCTGACCCAGAGTTTTATTTAACATAAGAGAAGAGTAAACCAGAGCCTGAATTACCCAGAAACATCATCATAAACATTTCTTTGTGTGGAAATGAAATGTTAAAACAAGTAAAACGTGTTCTTTGTTACATATTTCCTTTGAGTACCAAGACATGCAAAACATGCATTCAGAAGTCATCTTTAAAACAAAAACAAAAAACAGTTTTAACAAAAATTCAAATTAGCATATTTTTAAGGAAATACAAACTTTCTTTATGGTCATTATGACGTAGTGTGTAAAGGTTGTAATTCTGATAAAAGGAACCAAATGTGACCAACACATTACCATAAAGATGAAACAGGTATGGTGACTCTGATACACTGACTATCACAAGGTTTATATACAGTATAACGTAATTTAAACATCATTATAGACAAATGTTTCCACAGAGGCCTCACACAGTGGCTCAGTGTTTATGCCACATATCACTGATGGGGTTTTCCGTTTTCTTCTGAGAAGAGGAGTCATTTATGTTTGTAGAAATTGTCATTAAGCTATCAGAGGATAACGTGCTAGGTATTTTTGGTCAGAGTGAGGGGTTCATTTTCTAAATTATGCGGTTGAAGGTTGTGGGTGTCATCAACAGATCAAATACACAGCAAAGCAAAGCACCCAGACACTCACACACACAACGAGAACTTCACTCAGAAAAGCTAGCATTTTACCTGACTTTAATCACTTTCCTTTTCTAGTAATTAAATTGTTTACTGCTTGATTTGCAATAATTCCTATGAATGAAATATGCCTCATAAGTGAATCACGCATTAAGTGCCAGTTTTCCTCCAACACGTTTGTTTCTTCAGAGTGGTGCATCAATAATGTGATTTTCTTCAGTCAGTTTACCAACTACACTTTTATTTATGAATTGATACAGAAGAAAGCTCTGATTGTAACCTAAGTAAATGTACAAATAAAGATTTAAATAAGACACATGATGTGGTTTAATGTATGCATCGTGACTATTGTTTATTATAATCAGGGATGCACCAATATCGATACGGATTTCTGATATCGATAAGGATATCTGTTAATTTTGACGATTTTTCTACCAAGTTGCTGGTGTATGATATATTATTTCGATAATAATTAACAATGCACTGAATGTTTATTTATGTATTTATTTGTTACATTTTGTTTTACAAACTTGGGAAAGCAAAGTTAAAGTCAAGCCTGATGTCGCCTTTCACAGAAAAAAATGATCCCAGTCACTTCCACACAGTGAGGCATACAGCTTATTAATTAAACACTGGTATCGGATCGGTATTCGGTGTGGGCCGACACCCAAAGCCCAGGTATTGGCATCTGTATCGAAACCAAAAAAGTTGGATTGGTGCATCCCTAATTATAATGAGAAACACATGATGAGTTTGGAACAACTCCTGCGTGTTTATTTACAGCCTCAGCCTGGTCTACATGTGATCTGTGTGACATCTTGTTTATTGGCTTTTCTCCAGCACAACTTGAACAGTCCTTGTTTTATATATTGTATAAATGATACAGTATTATGATAAAGTGGTGTTGAGCTGAACTCTCAGACCGCTCTATCAGTGGGCTGATGATCAAAATCATTTCACCCAGAGTTTTATTTTACATAAGAGAAGAGTAAGTTAGATTGTTTTTGTATGTAAACACTTTTTTTTTTCTTCCTGGAAATGAACAGTGAAAACAAGTAAAACATGTTCTTTGTTACATATTTACTTTGAGTACTAATTAAGAGTAACCATCTATTAGTTCATGTAATGAGCGCTGTTACCATCCTACCTAACTTGTTTTTAAACCGACCCAGCCTTAGTGTGACGCATACAAATAGTTTCTCTGGCTGTGTTGTGACAGCAACTATGTTGTAGAACTGCAATGCCCTCATGACTAACATGAGATGGCAACTTTTGGCGTGACATGTCAGTGAGTGACTGGTAAGTGGTCACATCAATACAATGGAGGTGCATGTAATTTGTTTGTTGTGCTAAGAGCATTTAACATCTATCTACAGAGACAAAGTCCCAGTTAAGGTCTTTGCACACCAAGTCTGTTTTTTTGCACGTTACGAACAGAAACCTTGCACACCGAGTCTGATGCGTTTCATTATTCTATTTGTTGCAAAAATTCACAATAAGAGACAAAACTGAATTGAGTACGTGGGTGCAATGCATAACGCTAATCCCAAACTGGGCTAATGAATGAATGGCATTAGCAAGAAGCTCAATGATTACAGTCTTTCTTTTGTTTTGCGACCATCACCTGCCACAATCTATCTTTAAATCTTGCATCTCTGTATTCTTATATTTCCTTATCGTAAAGTGCTTTGTGCTGGGAGACAAAGTAAATGCTTGTCAGTGTCTCTGAGTGGTCAAACAACCCTCTTTTGCCTTTTGACGGATGCAAAAAATGAAGAAAACCAAACCTGTTTCGAAAACTTTAATGACGGAGGAAGGTTTTGGAGTCAGTGTTTAAACGTCATTGACACAACGTGAGGTTGTATTTATTTTTAAATGTGTGACAATTTTGGATGAAAAATACGGACTTGGTGGATTAACAGGGACATTGTTCCTGGAGACATTTTTAAGTGTATTTTCCAAAGCAGTCTTTTCAAGTGACTCATTGCTTGGTGAAAGCAGATTCAGCTACCATCACAACAAATCGAGCGTAGCGTTAGTTCAGGCAGGCCATGAAGTCAAGCGCTGCTCATGTGACAGCTGTCGGCTGATGGCGGCCGATCTTAGGCCGGCCAATCAGCTGACGCATCATCCGACAGATCAGCTGATTCCTTTCTAGGCTTTCATTGGCAAATTTCATACAGGGCGCCTTATTTAAAGCTCCTTCAACCTGGCCACCTGTCCTGCTTCTTCTACAAAGCCGCTCGCAACCCACCTCCACCCCACCACCTCCTTTAATAATGTGTGTAACTAAACCAGTATCATTCTGTGTTATTGATGCGGGCTCTGTTCTGCACCCGGGGGGGTCTTTGCTGCTGCTCTCCCTGCCTTTGGCTTTCCATGTGTGCGCATGGAAGGACAGGGAGGAGTGCTCTCCTTGTCTCACGCTACCACATGGGCTCGTGGATCCACGTAGGCGCGTGGATGGGCAGGGAGATCCCAGAGCAGAGCCGTACCGCCAAAATATAAATGTATATATTACTGCATGTAAATAAAGTTCTTGACTAAAGTGATCCTGACTGAACTGTGACAACAATAAAAGCGGAAACAAAGAGGGCAGTAAAAATACAACATCTAAAACTCTACAGCATGTTTTGCAATGCAACATTTTGGGGGATTTGTTGTAAATGGGCTGCAAACATTTGTATGGTCCCGCTTCACGAAATGAAGATATTCATTGATGAACAAAACATTACAGTCTCCCCATGGAAGTTCTTATTTCTTAGCATGTGTTTGCTTTTTGCATCATTGACAACAGGTTGAGTGGAGAAAAAAAAGAAATCCTTGTGTGCAAACTGTCTTGCACTTCCCCATTGATGCCTACAGATGTCACAATAGTTGGTTGAGGGCTTTATCCACAATCAGTGAGTGAACTGAATACAACATTTTCACATTTCCTAAATTAAGCTTTATAATCAGTGCTCCATGGTAAAATGCGTGGTTATAAACCTGAAACTCGTCCTAGAAGTCTGAAAACTATCCATGTCACAAATATATCTCCTCCTGTTTTATCTATTAATGCTGAAAACTACTACGGGGTTGCACAAGGAAGCTGCTTAGGTCCATCACTCTTTTCTCTTTATATGTTACCACTTGGTGACATCATCAGAGAACATAATATTGATTTCCATAGCTACGCGGATGACACACAATTGTATATATCAGCTGAACCTAATGATGCGACAGCCATAAATTCCATTACAAACTGCTTGTTGGCAATAAACAAATGGATGAACAATAACTTTCTCAAATTAAATGAGGACAAAACAGAAGTTCTACTTATCGGCCCCAAATCTAAAAGAGAGATGCTAACCACGAATCTCGGAGGTTTGACCGCCTGGCTTAAACCTGAGGTGACAAGTCTCGGTGTCATCCTGGACGCAGATTTGAATTTCAACTCCCACATTAACAAAGTGACCAAAACAGCTTTCTTTCACCTCAGGAACATAGCGAAGGTACGATCATTCATAAAACAAAATGATGCTGAGAAGCTAATTCATGCTTTCATATCCAGCCGGTTGGACTACTGTAATGCACTTTTCGCTGGTCTTCCCAAGAAAAACACTAGAAGACTCCAGCTCATCCAAAACTCTGCAGCTAGATTATTAACAAAAACTAAAAGGAGAGAACACATCAGTCCAGTCCTAGCTACTTTGCACTGGCTGCCTGTTACTTTCAGAATTGACTTCAAGGTCCTCCTCCTCACATACAAAGCACTAAATGGACAAGGACCTAGCTACATTGCTAACTCCCTTACAAACTACACACCAGCGAGAACACTGCGATCATCAGATGCAGGTCTATTAGAGGTCACCAGAAGCAGTCGAAAGAAGATTGGTGATGCGGCCTTTGTCAACTATGCCCCAAAATTATGGAACGCACTACCCATAAATATTAGGGAAGCAAACACGCTAGACATTTTCAAAAGACATCTTAAAACCTATCTTTTTACCAGCGCATTTTCTCTGTAACTTGCACTACGAATTTTATCCTGCACTATTTATATATTTTACTATTTCTACTGTTCTAAAATGTTTTATTATCTTTATCATGATTTTGTTGACTCCATGCACTGCTCTTGCTGCTTGTTTTTAATTTATTTTATGTAAAGCACTTTGAACTTCAACTCCTGTATGAAATGTGCTATATAAATAAAGTCTTACTTACTTACTTACTTACTCCACACCATAACCCTGGACACACCACATCCAATGCATGGAAACACCTACAGCAGAACACAGCGATAAAGGAAATATACAAAGCCTAAATCTTATTTCAGCCAAGGTTAGAGGTCAGACATAAAGCTAATCTCAGAAATTCAGAGTTTACAAACAGCATCATTAATATCTGGCAGGAGAGGGTTAAAAACAAACTACCTGCAACACAACACCTTGCCCATCAGCAAAAGTATGCGGAAGATTAAATTACTGAGCGTCATTATTCTCTGGGACAATAGAGCTCAAGGGAACATTTACTGGAATGTGTGGTGATGTTCCAGTATAAAAGTGGCAGCGCGGGAGGTTTGTCCACATACCATCTGACAACATGAAGGTCCTGCTTCTCACGCTGCTGGTGCTCTCGCTGTGTAGCATTCAAGGTGAGCAAACTTCAGTTTGTATCAAATTTTGTGCATTCGTTTTTACTAAAGCAAAGGTCTAGTTGAAGTAAAAATATATTTATAACTATAATGGAACAATTGATTTGATCACTGATGCATTACACCTGTGATAATGAAAGGCTATCAAGTATTCCCACTAAACTAAACATCAATGTTACCTTCATGACTTCATAATATTGTGAAAACCATGAATCAGTTCTGATCGCTTTTGTCTTCTCATCAGTGCTCACGCTCAAATGCTACACATGTGTCGGCACCGACTGTAAGGTCGTGGAAAATTGCGCGACAGAAAAGGTGCACTGCAGGACCTACGCCAAAGGTACGCAGGACTCGTTCTGCTGCATTCACTTTTTCTTTTTCTTATGTCCATGTTTTGGGAAAAAACACACAATACATACTACAGTGACAGAGGGATGGTTCACTCATTGCATATTGTTGTTGTTTTTTTCAACAGGTGACGTACTTGAACGAGCTTGTGAGCAATTCTGTGCCGAAGACGATTTCACAACCTGCTGTCAACAAGACCTTTGCATCGCGTAGCCTTCCGATCAATGAAGACAGTATATGAAATAGTCATTACTTAAATCAGAATCTGATGGAAGATGATTTGTTTAATGTGACTGTCCTGTCTTTGATTTTCTTTTGCTTTCAATGAAATCTACCAATGTTGAATTATTTAGTTTCATTCATCATCTCACAGCCTTCTCAAACTGCACAACACACTGACAGGTTTTTTTAAAGAACTAGTGCTGGCACATACACAAACACACACTTAATCCCTTCCTGATGTCACTTAGTGTGTCACTCACTACAGCAGCCTACAGCTATGTGGGTCGCTGTCTGTCTCTGCTGCATTGTAAAGCTGGACTCCCTTTAGGGGGTCATCTGTTTCAGAAAATGGAAAAAGAATAAATCTTTTTAAGTGATCACATTTGTTTCAGCTGTCTTTTGTTCAATTCAATTCAATTCAATACTGTTATTGCCATGTCAACCCAAAGTTGATTGGAATTTGTTTCGGTGCAGTGCTCATTAAAAACAGACAAACTAAACTCCAGGTGAAATGGGAAAAAAAGTCTCCTGTGTGAGGATGTAAAAGGCTCACAGTTTTACACAGCTAACGTGTCCACATGAGGGTTCAAAGACAGTGTAGCTCACATGTGCTGACTCCCTCGTGGGTTTCTTTTGGGTCATCCTGCGTACAGCAAAAGGCAGCGAAGAAGACTGCTAGCCAATTAGGGATGCACTATTTTGAAAAAATATCAAATTGCAATTATTTTGACTGATATTGAAATCGCGATATGATTTGCAATATCAGAGGGAATGATAATTTTTACATAATTATTCTCACTTTTATTGAAAAACATTAAAATGATTATGGTGTGATTTTTTGCAGGGATCTGTCACCATAGGTGCAGTTTGAACTTTATGGTTGGGGGTTCCCAGAAAAAAAAGAAATGTAGAGGGAATGTAATGTGTACAACGCAGAGAGGTCTACTGTATTAGGATGCATGTAGCCTATTTATTACACTCTCCAAACAGAATGCAACACAAGCGAGCGTCGCTGACTAAATCAGTTTGATTGCATTGTTTTCTGATGAAATGAACTAAGTTGCCGCGAGCGACGAAACGCTGCCCAGAGTGCCGTTTAGAGCTGAACTTTAGTCAGATGCCCCGTTTCTATTTATTGCTGTCACTCACTTTGAAAGCACTGAATGACGGGAACGGCTGATTCCTGAAATTGAAATGAGGAAGTATCTGATACGATACCTCATCATTTCACTACAAACACCTAAATAAGGTGACAGCAGGCTGGAGGGAGATCACCTGAAAGTTTACATAGGCTACCGTTGGCTGTATTGTATGTCATTTTCAGTAAATATCGCAGTATAAAACCTGTTTTCCGTTTAAAAAACACAAATGTCAGACTCACCCATCTTTTAAGAGGTTACGTCTCTAGTCTGATCTTGACCGCACAGCTGATAGGTACGTAGTTTGTGTACATGATATAACAGAATATATAAGATATGCATATTCAACAGTGAGTGTCCGATGTTATTATCTGTAAATAAAAAGACCACAAATCTATCTTCTTATCTTGTTGGTTTCTTATTCTGTCAATATGTAGACACAACAAGGTCAATATTATTAATCAATACAATAGATTATTAGTTCTGCGTTAATACCTATAAAAAATATAGACACATATCTAGTGGGTTCAGTGAACCCACTGAACCAACGCAAACTGCGCCTGTGATCCGTACCAAACAAAGATGTTTTCTAAAGTCTGTAGAATATGATGTGCAGGCCAGGACATCTCTGCAGCACAATAATATTTAATTTAAAATGGTATTTTGACACACATTTCACCTTTAACAAATAAAATTTTAACAAATACATGTTGCGATTTTGATACAATGTTGATTAATTGTGCAGCCCTGTAGCCGGTGTAAACATGGTTGTAAAGAATGCATGTTTTAATAAATTATATTCAAAAGATCTGCTCTGCAGATGTTGAAATCAAGAAAGGCGATCGAGAAATGCTAAATGTAAATATAACTGTGTTTGTTTACAAGAAACTCTACACAGCGTAAACTGGGCCTACTGCCAGTTGCCTAGTACAAAATGTATTTACCATGGGTTTAATTAAACTGGTTACAGTAAGACAATTAACCTCGCCAACACGCCCACGTAGCCATGCACACATGCGATCAGCTGACATGTGGACCAGTCAGGTGAAGAATTTGGCCCCACATTAACTAGTTTTGTGTGCATTTATGTTAAAAAAAAGGAAAAATGCATGTTCAACTTGCATGAAAACAAATACCCCACTTGGGTCCATAAAGGTCTCACTAGACTTGCTACTGAAGGGGTGTTAGATCTTTCATTTATCATCCCCTTTTCACTACTGAACCTGGCAAATTAAAATAGACAATAAAACACAGTAATTAATTTCCCCGATGCGTCATAGAAAGGTACACGAAGGTGTCCCACACCCAGATGTGTGGTTAAGTTGTGCATCTTTGCCTGGCAGCTTTCACCCGTCCTTTAGCCAAGTCACACCCTGTTATTGTCGGGCACACACAGTACCTGGCAGCATTCACCCATCCTTTAGCCATGTCACACCCTGTTACTCTCGGGCACACGCAGTACCTGGCCAAACTGCCAGGTACTGCGTGTGCCCGAGAACCCATGCCCAGAATCAGAACACTGTGGTTACATTCAGATTAACTGATGCCTCGACATGGAGCTAAAGATAGGGCGCAATTAAATATTGACTACAGATGAGGTCAGGAATATGCTGAGTAAAGAGACTCTTTAACCATGCAGTTAGTGGGAAAGTGATAATTTAGTTAATTCATTAATCTACAGATCTAGAGCAGAGATGGAATATAATATTCATAACTATGTTTTCATTAGTGTATAATCACCTGAAACTAAGACTCGTGTTTTCGCTCATATTAGCCCTTCATATCTCAGGCTGCTCTCATGCACCGTTTGTAGATACACCTATGAAAAGTAATGCACTGTAGTTTGTATTTATCCAGCGAAAGCAATTTGTATGTAATCAACGTGGGTCAAAAAACACTTTTGCCCAGGAGACCGGTGTTCATGTCCCGTGTGAGACCAGAAGTCACTGTAACTTCCGTACTTAAAGGGACTCAAAACAGTCAAAACAGTGAGGCGATACACACAAGACTGAACGTGATTGACATCTAAAATCACAATATCACTATACTGTATATTATATATACACACTCACACAACACTGGTTTTCGCCCGACAACGGTCACATTCGTGTCTTGAAAGACGGGCTTCACTAAATAGATTTGTTTTTTTGTGCTTCTGTGTTTGTGTTTGTGTTGACTGAACTGAATGACTTTGATGGATTCAAAATTTCCAACATCCCAGTCCATTCCACTTATAGGAAAACATTAAAATATAGGTCATAAGTGTTAATCTCTCCGGCTGTTCCTTCTTTACATTACAGCAGCTCAGATATCAGAGGTGGATTAATAGATCACAATCTTTACACTTGATGTGTTATCGGTTAATACACACATATTGTACAGGGAATTTGTCTAAAAGAGACAACTAAATGTCTTCAGATGAAAAATAAAATAACTGCATGCGTTTCATCACTTTTAGGGGGACTCGCCCCAAACCAAATAATGTAACAACTTTCCATCATTTAGAGGAATTATTGTGATTTCTGAGGAAGCCGGTAGGTTGAACAAAGCCACATTTACAGCATGAGGGAAAATACTACTCTCATTTTCTGCCCACACAGGAAAGAGCTGTGGCTGGCTGAGGCTGTGAGAATTAGCAGCACGCCCCACGCTCGCTGTGTTTGTTTGTTTGTTTTAATGTCTTAATGACGACTGCATCAAAGCTCTTGCTGTCATTTTGGCACTCGAATAGTAGGAGATAAGATCTTTATTTAATTAATTTCTGAATCGCTTGTTTGGTCCTGCTAATACTGTGGATACAGATAATGCCTTCATGGAAGTCCTTTTTAAAATAACCCAGTTAATGTTTTATTTCTGATCAATACTTCAATAGTAGAATATAACTGTTTTGAACGATGCATCTAATAAAATAGCCATTAAAAGGATCAAGTCATGACGACACTCAGTTGATAATGATATTTTCATAAAGATGGTGACTGTTTAGTATGCAGCATACAAAGCATCGTGTAAGCAGTGAGTACATTTACTCCATACTGTACAAAAGAGGTAATTGTAATTTATTGAGTAATTACCTTTTAGGGTTTAACCATTTTTAAGGTTTTACTGCACATAAAAAGCACTATTTTTCTTCATTCTTACCCCAGTAATCATCTCAAGTATGTATATATTTGAAAGCATTTTTTGTTTTATTTATACATTAATTTTCATTATTTATTATTATTGATTTGATTAATTTCCATTATTCTTCTTCTTATTTTTAAAAAATTATTATTATTATTATTATTATTATTTACATTTATTTAAGTATTTATTATTAGTACCTGGTCAAAGATCCCTTTTTATTTGTGTTGTATAAAAATGCAATAAAAATACCAGTTTATAAAGTAGTATAGCAAATAGTATATAAAACATTCAATTCTATTTCCATCAGATACAACAGTGAAATATTGCATTTTTATTTTGATGCATTTTGCTGATAATACATCAGAAATGTTATTTGAATGCAGGACTTTTACTTGCGATGGAGAATTTTTAGATTAATATTCTGGTGCTTTTACTTAAGTACATGATATAGTAAGTAATGAAGTCTTTCACAACTGAGTTTAGGTTAAAAACAAGCATGGCTGCTGGACGAAGCTTCCCTGCTAAAAAAAGAATCAAAACAAAAGACTCTCTCTGTTGCTCCCCCAATGGTGGGCCTGTTGTCAAGAGTGAGTCCTGCTTTAGCTGGTAGAGTAGTGGTGGTCCATCTATTGGATTAGTGGAGGGATTTCACTGTCGTATTAATCTGAGAAGACAGCAGGCGACCCGGGCTGGGCTCACGCTGAGCTGTTGTGTCTCTCAGTCTCTGGCTGTCACTCAGCTCGACGTTTTCACCTCCATCAGACGCACCGACGTGAACAGGAGAGCTCTCCGCCAACATGAACCTTTTCTGCTTTTCGCTGGTAAGAGACACACTTTTACTTTTTCTGCATCTACCGAACAAGCTGTGTGTGAGGAGCTGAGTGGAAGAGAACTTTAGCCCTATGGTGCAAATGTGAACTTGAACTTTAAATATCTGTAAATGACGGCATGCTGTGGGAAAATATGTACAAGGTTGTTATAACGGCCTCTAAATAATCTACACATGATCCCAAAGACAAGCAACTCTAGTGAGACTGTTAGTTCATGTTTGAAGTCAGATCATTAATTGTTCAATCATTAGAAATATATTGAGTTGCTCCTTTTGAACAATCCACATCTAAACTGTCTCAAAATGTAAAAAATACTTCTCTAAACTCATCTGTTTTATTATGTTTTCCTCAGATTTACCATCCATGTACTAAATGAGAAAAGTATAACGCAGTATATTTGTGTACTTTAATGCTGTAGTTATGTATTAGTTGATGCGTTCATGATGCTAGAGGAGAAAGCAGATAGAAAGTATTGATAAGTGAAACGACAGCAGGGTAAAGACAAATGTGTGGTGAGAGCATTACGCACATATGGTGCCTCAAGATGCTGCTGCAGCTGTCATGCTACACGTGGAGACAACACAAGGGCAACCATACAGACTATTCTTTGGACAGATGTTGACCAATAATCAGGATTATTAACTAACGTCTTGCTACAGTAAACAACTGTGATCGCACTGATTGTCGTCTCTGTTGTTGTTATTCTGCCTCACGTGTACGATGACTTCTCGTACAAACTCATTCATGAGATAACTAAAAAAAAAAAAACATTATAAATGCATGTAGTTTGGTTCAGATAATCATTTGGCACAATGGAGTAAATGATACCGTAAAACGTAATTGGGCGAAATAAACCAACCTGGTATCACGCCAAAGCGCGTAAATAAGTACGTAAACTAAGTACATAAACTAAGTACAATATGTACGGAAACAACATCACATAAGTATGGAGAACACGTCACAAATTTCACTAAAAAACACGTTACAGACGTCACGTACAAAACAAAACAGCGGTCTCCTGGTTGAAAGTCCTGTGTCTGTTGGACCCATCCACATCCCCTCCCACCCACAATAAGCAGTCTTTTTCTAACTTTGTATTCTACGTCACTAGCTCTGAGTGTAGCATACAGTATTTACACGGATGTGTTTACATTGTAGTCAGTACAGACTACATACAGACTACATGGCGTACAAATGACACGCCTAAAGCAGCGTTCTTATGTGACGCTTTTGCCGGGCTGCACACAAGTTTTATGAAAACTATCTAGAAGGATAATGAAATGACATGATTATATTCAAGATTACATCCACAATTCAACATATTACAGCAACTGAAAAAAGGGAAGCAATATTAAAATATCTGCAATGAAGACGATAAAATCCTCAGTGTGTATAAATGTGAGTATTTCTGTGTATTGGATCTTTTAGTTTCTATAAATTCAGTCAAAAAATTAAAACAATGAGGCCTACATGGAACCTAAAAAGGATGATCTAATACAATGATCATTTCTAACCAAAACACCGTCCTTTGTTGCCACTTAAAATGTCTGTCCGTCCAGTAAAGAGATAAGATGTCATAGTACAGAGAAGACGAGTTGGATGAAGGGAGAAACTGGTTATACGTTCCTAGAAGGAATCCAAACGAGCCGAACACATTTTAATCCACACTGAAATCTGAGGAATTTCAATCCTTTTCTACATCCATGGTTGACAAGCAAATTTAAAAGAGCTTTAGAGCAGCATTAGCAGCATATCCCTCCAGTCATATCAAATCCTCATAACTCTAAATGTGATGCTTTACGTCCGTTTACAATGCAACGAAGACGTTGGCTGTCTCCTATATTTAAGGTTTTCTCAGTATCAGGCTCTGCAAACAACCATTATTTAAACTTTAAACTGATGTGTGAGCTTTAAAGTTGCATGACGCTGCAACCTGGTATCACACCAAAGCGTGTAATAGACCCGCCTGTCCACCAGATGATAGCATGTCAGTGTCACGTTTTGCCCAGTGGGCAACCTCCGGGGTCTGAAAAGTGAAACCAATGTGGAAGTGTCTTAAACTTGCATTCTTTCTAATAGCCAGCAGGGGACGACTCCTCAGGTTGCAAAAAGAAGTCTGATTGTATAGAAGTCTATGAGAAAATGACCCTACTTCTCACTTGATTTATTACCTCAGTAAACATTGTAAACATGAGTTTATGGTTTCAAGTCTTCTTCAATACAGCATGATGTTCATTTAGTAAATTATGGTCCCATTTAGAGTCAAATAGATCAAAAAGCAAAGTATGCTTTAGGTTGTGGCTATTTTGTGATTGACAGGTTGCTACCACGGTGTTGGTCGGTCTGGGAGTCTGGAACTTTAACCCTTTCAAAGTGTGTTTTCAGTTTATGAAAGTTAATTATAACCGTTTTGTTCGTCTAAAAATGTCTTATTCAGTGTTCTGGTTGAAAGTCCTGTGTTTGTTGGATCCATCCACCTCCCCTCCCACTATAAACAGTCTTTCTCACGTTCAATCCACGTCACTAGCTCTGAGCGTAGCGTATATTTACGTGGATGCATTTACATTGCAGTCAGTACAGACTACATGGCGAACAAATGACACAGCAATAGCAAGAACGGCGTTATTACACGCTTTGTCCTTGTATATTATCGTGTCATTCACACGCCTTTAGTGAGACCGGGTTGGACATTTTTCTCACCACTGACAAAGTGTTTAGCCTATAAATCCTGCTTGATATGTGCACACTATGTGCTTCATCAAAAGTACTAATCAGACTTAATCCAACAGCATAGATGAAATCCATTCATAAATCAAGCCTGCTGCCAAAGTTCAACTGTCTAACAGCTGTGTGTCTGTCTGTCTGTCCACATGGCACCAGGAGGGGTCCATGGACAGCCTGTATGAGGCGGTGCGGAGCTCCGGCGATGGTCCACCACCGCCCATCCCCAGCCGCTCCTCCAGCCGCGCATGCAGCCGTTCCTGCAGCCGCTCCTGCAGCCCAGCGGTGCTGCTGGATGACAACACAAAGTGGCGAGGCTCTGGGAGATCTATTTCTATGGTGAGATGGAAGCACACTGTGTGTCCACACATCATGCATGTCTTACAGACTGTGAACGGTGGAGCCATGTGAACCATCATGATCAGATTATATGGGGTCACTTCTCAGAGGAATTGGGACTTTTGGACTCCCACCCGCCAGATTGTACCTTTAAAATAAAGCTGATTATGAAATGATGAACAGAGCCAGTTGACAGCTGCTGCTGAAGCCAGACAACTCAGATTTTTTTTTATTCAAGTCTAAATAAATAAATAAATGTATAAAGTTTATATTATATTAGGGCTGTCAAAGTTAACGTGTTTTAGCTGGCTCAGTTTTAAAGCTAGAGTGAAGATACTGGCATCATATGAAACTACACAAAGGAGGCTAAATAACGCTCCAAACTTACGAAAAATGTTGGCAAGGAAAAACTAGCATGGCCGTTTTCAAAGGGGTCCCTTGACCTCTGACCTCAAGATATGTGAGTGAAAATGTGTTCTATGGGTACCCACGAGTCTCCCCTTTACAGACATGCCCACTTTATGATAATCACATGCAGTTTGGGGCAAGTCATAGTCAATTCAGCACACTGACACACTGACAGCTGTTGTTGCCTGTTGGGCTGCAGTTTGACATGTTATGATTTGAGCATTTTTTTTATGCTAAATGCAGTACCTGTGAGGGTTTCTGGACAATATTTGTCATTGTTTTGTGTTGTTAATTGATTTCCAATAATAAATATATACATACATTTGCATAAAGCAAGAATATTTGCCCACTCCCATGTTGATAAGAGTATTAAATACTAAAAAATATATGATGTTTAATCGTGATTCAGTATTTTAATTGATTGACAGCCCTATATTGTATATTATGTAAATTAAATGTAAATAATTTATTTATCAAATCCATTTAATTGTGATGGAAATGTGCATATTTTGTACAGATTGTTAAATAGATTGTTAAACACTAACATCTAACTGAAAATGTTTGTTTTCTTTCAGGAGATGCCTCAGGTGCAGAGAACCAACTCTAATAAAAAGAAAAGAAGGTGAGCTCACTAGAGCGTTAGACACAAACATGCTAACTTGTGGCACCAAATCACATTGGTTTTAGCTTTTTAGGTTAATCTATTTTATATATATTATATATATGTCATTCTGCTGTAAACACAATGAAATTGCATTTAAAAACATTGTAATCCTGCCAGGAATTCAGGCATCGTTCTGCTTCTTTTGTTGCATGCAAACTGCAGAGAAAATCTGCCATGCAAGTGAAAGGGGCTTTCCCATATGGAGTAATAATATGGCTTGAAAGGCTCCCAGTTTATTTTCACTGAGGGTTAATACTGTAAATCCTTCCCGCAGCAGATCAGACGAGCTCTTCAGCAATGCTCCTCTCTTCATTCTCCTATTTAGTTCAGTTGGTCTGGTCAATACAATGCTGTGTCTTAAGAAGAGGGATTGGCAGCCCATTATATGCAATTGGAAAAAAAGCTTTATATATTGTTTAGTTTGATTGGTAGTGAGTGTTTGTTGAGAAGCGGTGCCCTGTGGACTGTTGGGAAAGCAGAAGGCAGATTATAGCTTTGGGATAGTTGGACTAAGCGGATTCAAGACCCACCTACTTAGAGTCCCCATGTCACCTTAACACCTTTTCTGCCCCGGCTTTACTTTGAAAGAAACCTCTGCACAATATCAATCAACCTTCTCACGTTGAGATCTCAGTTTTTACCCTCATGCTGTGTATTGATAATATTCTATTGTTGCGTTAAGTGAAAGTACATTATAAAGAACAATCATATCAGAGGGATTGTTGTGTTTTGTTGTCAGACTAAAGGGCTAGAACAAATCTACTAAAACACTAATTAAATGCAACTGCGTAATACATTTCTTTGTTAATTTTACTTTCAGAACACATATATCCAAATCTGCATCAGATAATGAAGCACTGGGTGAGTACAAACTATTTCTTTTGTGTTTTGTTCATGCTGGATGAAATTTAAGACTTTGTTCATTAGTGTTTAAGAGTAACTGATTATAATGGCATGAATGAATATAAAGTCATATATTCACCTGTATCATAAACCTTAAGGAAGACTACAGTAGGGCTGCAACTAACGATTATTTTCATTGTCAATTAATCTGTCAGTTATTTTCTCGATGAATCGATCTATAAAATGTCAGAAAATGGTGAAAAATGTCGATCAATGTTTCCAAAAGACCCTGATGACGTCTCCAAATGTCTTGTTTTGTCCACAACTCAAAGATATTCAGTTTACTGTCATAGAGGAGTAAAGAAACCAGAAAATATTCACATTTAAGAAGCTGAAATCAGAGGATTTTGACTTTTTTTTCTTAAAAAAATTACTCAAAACAATTAATCGATTATCAAATAGTTGGCGATTAATTTAACAATTAACAACTAATCGATTAATCGTTGCAGCTCTAGACTACAGTAAAAATAATTTACCTTTTTTAAAAGATGCTAAGAAAATACAGTTGTCTATTATTTAGATTAAAACCTCCAATAACCTACAAGGCTGCCTGTCTGTGACTTAAAAAACAATTTCATTCAGTGTCTCTGTGGCCTCTCCTTAACCTTTCATTTAAAGCCCTCAATGTTTGTGATTTGTCTCCGTTCACGGCAGATAACCCCGGCTGTAATACTGCAGTCTGGCAGCCCGCCAAGAGCCAAGAAGATTTAGTCCACACCGCCAACAATCACAATGAAGGTAAATAGGAAATAAATAGGTTAAGCTCATCTGTATGCCAACGTTCATTTGGACTCTCAGCATGACGTCTGAAGACGTGGGCTGGGTTTGCCAACCAATTCACCACCAGACTGTTGCGTATTTAATAATGTTACACAGGCCTGCAATGATTGTGCATGATGCTGAACACAAAGCAGTGGTAGGTAGGGCTGCTCGAATATGGCAAAAAGTCATAATCAAGATTATTTTGGTCAATATTGAGATCATGATTATTTAACACGATTACTCATTGACTTTGGAAACATCATGCATTTAGAAAGAAAATATTGTAGCCTACATTTTTAAGTTAAATGCACCAATCTGGTGCACTTGGAGAGCATGTTTTTTCTTTTGGTTTTCCAGTGTTTCACTAACCTGATGATATTGTAATTTATTTGTGTCCTTCTAGAAATGAGGAAGACTAAACACAGAACAGAAACCAAAGAAGGGAAAGGGGCTCATCATTCTGGCACAAAGAAGAAGGAGAAACCGCCATCAGGCCAGGTGAGAATAAAAAGCTTCACTGCGGTCTTCTCAGCCGACTTCACTTATTCATGCTAAACTAATACAATGTTAACATAACTAAGTTGTTTTAGCACGAAAAATTAGGAATAACTTTTCGTAAGATAACATACCCATTGCATGAGGATACGTTGAATAAGTCGGTAGTTATAAAGGGAAAAGCCAGCAACCACAAAGAAGAGCATAACATCCTTTATGCTCACCCTCCTTTATATCTCTGCACCATTGTTATTAATACACCACTAAATCAAATAATTGTCATCACAGGCTGGTGCATCTGAGACATGAGCATATTTGCATGTGTAGACTCATGGTCACATCACACAACAGGCCATTTTGTGTCAACTTGGGAGTTTCAAGCTGCTTGCGACATCCTCTTGTGGCCTAAATGGCACAATCATTTAACGCAAATGCTGATTGGGTTTTAATACAGTGCAGATGGTCCAAAGAGGGTGCTGCCCTCTGTGTAATCTCTGGTCCACATGGCAGGGAGAGATGTTAAACTGTCTATGTGTGTTTTGGGTGGGGAGGGTTTAGGGGCCTGATGCCAGGTCACCCAGTGCCCATCCTGACTAATGCCCATCATAGTGAGAAGCAAACAAATCAGAGCTTGCCAGTAGTGGATCAGCAGCAGCTCTCAGCGCCTCACAATGTGGCTTTGCTGCTAAAAGGACCAGCGACCCAAATGGGATTTGGTAGAAAATATTGTCTCTACACTTTTTATAAATAACCACCAAATCAAATAAAAAATGAAAAGTGTGCAGCCATGCCAGTCCCTGTGTGGCGGTATACTTAGGCACATCGATTAGTTGTTTGGTTATTTTTCTATTGCAATAAAGGAACGTTTTATTGAGCAATCAGAATCACGTTTTAGAGGTTTAGAAATGAAAGTATTTATATGTTTTGTGTGTTGCATCTTTCCAGAATGTCCATGCCAACGGCATGGTTACAGAGGCTAAACCTGCTGTCAAAAGAAACCAAAAGACGGGAAAGAAACCAGTTGGAAAGAGCGGGAAAGAGGGGTCGAAGAAGAATCACAACTCCACAGGTGAGACAACTTAATACAGCAACAGCGAGATAAGGATACCATCTCCCTACTAGATCAAGCTGTCCTCTCTGACCTCTCTAGCGTCTGTATGACTCACTGGCTGTGACTAAACGAAACTCGTGCTAGTCCAGTTCATGACTTTTCTGCTCTGATGAATTCTGAATTTTACTTCTGCTCTTAAGTGTTGCGACACCTTCAGTATAAGTGTCTGTGGTGTCCTTACAGTTTACAGGTACACAGACGGCTGCTTTATAGCAAACAAGCATCCGTTCAAACAACACACAAAGGCCATCTTCATATTCACTCCCCCTCTCTTTCCGGTGCTGCTTCGATGTGTAAAGTGGTCTCACAGATGGTCTCCTACATCTAGCAAAGCAGTTTCCAGTGCAAAGCATCTCTTCGTTGCCGTGAAGTAAATGTTTAAAGAGCCAAATAAGTATTTCTTTGCGTGACTGCATACATTTGCCAAGTAGCTCTGTGGTGGTGTTACGACACTCGGTGGGGAGAGCATATGCAGAACTATGAATCACGCTGCATTGCTGTAATGAACAGTTTTTGCTGTAGCAACACCTCAGCGTGACGCATAAGACATATCAACATCCCTGACATTTCACCAGTCTCAGAAAGTTAACAAAATGTCTTCTGTGTCGTCTCTCAGTGCACTCCCCACCATGCACTATGAGCCCACCCATGGGACCCCACTATCTGGACGTGCCGTACAGGTCAGACAGACGGCTCTACCTAGGCAAGTCCTCCACCCTCCCCGCTCAGGAGAACGCGACGCCGGGCCGATGCACAGACATGGCCACCCTCCCCGGTGGAGCGACGCCCACCCACACCCACTCCTACCACCACCAGCGCTGGAGCAACCCAGGCGACAGCAGTCCTGCCTGGGGGACCATCCAGCACACCTGCCGCAGGCCGCTCACAGAGTACCGCGTGTACTCCCATGACTTCACCGCGTCCCCTGGGAGGGAGTGGGAAGGAAGACAGCAGCAGGCGACGGCCCAGGATGACAGCTTGAAACAGGACAGTAAACCCCCGATTCCCCCAAAGGTGACGCGATCTGTCACAGATGTGGATCTATCAGAACCAAATGTAAGTTTCTGCTGGTCATTAGTTAGTCCTTGAAGGAGATCTGAGCATGCTCTGAGTCAGTGCTGTAACGATTCTGATGCGTAAGAGCGGAAATCCGGAAAATCCCTGTGTGAATTTTCCGCATGCCAGCAATGCAAACCGGTTCCGGTGCAAATTATCCGCGTTGCTGTGTTCCATTTTAGTCAATGAGGCCTAAAAAGTTTCCTCCAAAATAGTGCCGTGTCCACTTCATACAACAAAAACACAGACAGAGAATGTCTAAGGGGCTAACGTTAACTACACAATACATAAACTAATCGGACCCCAATTGGATGTTGTGGCTAGCCCCGTTCCATGACCAACATATCACGTTAACAAGTGCGTATCAGCTACATTACCATCTTCATCGTGTCCCAGCTGCTGGGCGATCTCAAGCCATATATTGTCCTCTATTTGGTTGTTGAGGTAGTCGTGTTTGTCATACATTATTGGGTGTTGAGAAGGGGATGGCCCATTGTTATTCCAAAACACCAATAGTCCAAAAAAAGTCCCATTGGACCGAAAAAAGCCCATTTGTCCGACAGTCCGTTACCCCAAAAACAAACACCCATTGTTCCAGAATCGTTGTTCCGAAAAAACACTCTCTGTGCAAAAAAAACAAGCACATAGTTAATTATAATGCAGAATGATGGTCATTTGGAACAAGGGATTTCATTGGTCAAATATATATTTCCGTAGGCGGAAATTTGCTGAAGTCGAGGTTCTGCAGAGGTATGCAAGCCTTCATAAGAACCCACAAAATCAGTTTTTATAAATTTTCGCGCAAATTGTTCAGACGAAAATCCGTGCTTGGTGTGAAACGGCTTTAACTTTGCATCATACACTTCAAGTTCAAGTCAATTTCAACTTTATTGTCATTTTTCCACATACAAAGTAAACGGTTAAAACGAAATCTCGTTGCTTGCGGACCAAGGTGCAAACACAGACATACAAAAACAGTCACAAACATAGAACATAACACAGTGAACAAAGTGCGATAGTGCAGCAGAATAAAAAGTGGATGACAGGATGATTAACAGAGTAAAAGCAGTATAAAAGCCGTTGCAGAATGTAGCAGTGGTGGTTATGATGCTGCGAAACCTCCTGCCTAATGGCAGAGGTGTAAACAGTCTGTGTGAGGGGTGTGAGGGGTGTGAGGGGTGTGAGAACTGCTTAGTGCTACTGCAGTTTTACAGTACTGGTCACTATGCAGCCCTAATGAAGCTTAACTTTTCTTGCCTTTTTAATGCACTTGTGCCCCACATGCTGATACAATGTGCTTGAATGGGTCTCTTAAGGAAGCTGAAAGGCACCACAATATAAACAGATTTGGTATCATTGTCATTTAACCTCTTAAACGCCGCAGACTCAATGGCAGGCCCTTGTTGTGAGGCATTCTGAAGGACAAGAATTTGTGGGATTCAGTTGGTAATTACTTTCTAAATTAATCTTAGGGGGTTCTTTCAGTCAGTTGCTGTTCAATACAGCAAGTTCAATGGTCATGCAGCGCTAATACCACACAACAGTGCCGATTGAGTTTAAAGGTCAGTGCCTTTGCGTGCACTTGACATCTCTCAAAGCAGAAGACCTCTGCTGATACCCAGAGAGCACGTGCAGGGTGACACAAAGCAGTTAAAGCTTAACATGACTTGGGAGAAAATAGTCGAAGATGAAACGGATGATCCGGTGTAGAGATTACAAAATCCCTATGGATCTATAGTGTCTTTGGTTCTTAGGGGTAAAACGTCATTTCATTGGACATGAAGCCTCTTAATAGTATAGAAGAGATGGTGTAGAGGTTAAGACTCCCTCTTTAATGACTTCATAGCTCTCCAAGAGTCCTACAAGTCCACACACCAAACTGACATCAGAGAACTAGCGGCGACAAATGCCGACCGTTGTGTCGCCTCACATCACCTGTGTCTTGGCCAAAGAAGTTGCACTCAAACACACCACAAAGACTGCAGCCAACGACCAACTACCACGTACGTCCTGCGCCTGCGTGAGAGGAAATAACTCTTCACACCACGTTAGCCGACCATTTTCACACCATTCTCTCTCACCACTTAGCTTCATTTCAGATGGACATGTCGTGTGAAAATATCCAAGTATCGGAGCGATTAGATGAGATCTTGGCTTTACTCGTTGGCTTGCTTTCCCCACTACTTTCCCCTATGTTATTTTATTTTACTCTCCTCAACCATCTGATTATCCCCAGGTTGAGAACCACTGCTATAATGCACATTTACTGCAAATATGATGCTCTGTTTTAGAAAATCCCAATCCTATCTTCTTCTCCAGTTCTGTTTGAAAAGTATTTAAAACAAATGAAATCAATAACTCTGAAGCCAGAATTCAGAGGACCCTCCCTAACAGTGCTTTAAAATATTCCAACAAAGATCAGCTGACTTTTTAAAATTGCAGATATCTCATTTTGAACTCTCCAGATGAACAACTGTCTCTCCAGGGAGTCAAGAGCCTCTGAAGTAATAGATTAGATCCCCTAATCTGGATTGACAGGAGTTTACAGTTGATTGCAAGCAGTGGGATTAGGAAATGGTTTTGTTTGTAGAATTCCCTTTTCTACAACTCACTGATTGAAATCCCCCACAATGTAAACACAGCGGCAAATCCCCACATGGCAATATCAGGGCAGGATGATCCTGCAGAGAGTCAAACTGCCTCTCAGATACACCATGTTTTGTAATAAGGTTACAAGTGGTTATTTAGTGACTTTTAACCCTTGTCAAAACAGAAATCCACTAGACACATCTCATTTTCATGTCTTAGTGTTTCTAAGACATAAAATGAAATATATCCACTTCCATGTTGAGAGCAGAGACAAACCGGAAAGTGTTTCGAAACAACTGAGTTGCCACTTCCAGCTGTTCCTCTGTCATACATCCGCACTTCCTCAAAAGTATTCACCCAACATTAAGAAATGAGTGCATCACAATAATCACTCAGCATCATTTACCATAACCAAGTTCCCCATTGCTATTAAAAGGACATTTTGAGGAAAGTTTCAAATGTTGGTCAATGAAATTAAAACAGCTTTTACTTTAAACTTTTGTTGAATAATTATATTAGTTTGTTCATGTGGTTGTTTATGACTCTCCAGTGGTTATTTGATTGAGCTTTACTTGGTGACATTGCTGCCCAACTCTGAGCAGATCAACCTCAGCTATCATCGTCATCTCAGATCTTATGAAAAACAATATTATAAAAACCTAGATACAGCTTTTCCTGGAAGTGGTTAATGGTTATCAATTTTTTTGTCGAGCAGGCCACAAAATGCAAACTCCAGCACTTGTATTTTCCCCTGTCAAAGCAATACTGCTACGAGAAACGCAGCGTCAATTGCCTCACATCCTGTGTGTTGTAAGGAAGTGGGCCAGCCAGCCCATCAGACAGGCAGTCTCATTGTTAGTTAACACTTCACTGTCAGGAGAGTAAAGACAAGAGAAGAGCAAGGACCTGACATTAACCTTAAAACAGGAGAAAATGTTACACAGGGCGGCATCCAACGTGTCAGACAAAAAGAGCAGCAAGCCGAAGGTAGGTGAAAATCAAAACTAAATATGAGTTTACTGCAGGAGCCGTAGAGGCAAAATATGATATTTATTGATAAGCAAAGATGTCCAAATGTCACTTTTGACATATTCACAACGGTTGCAACTTATTTTCATTGTCGATTAATCTGTCAATTATTTTTGCGAAAGAAACCAGAAAATATTCACATTTAAGAAGCTGGAATCAGAGAGTTTTGACTGTTTTACTAACAAACCCATTATCAAAACAGACAACTAATCGATTACTTATAGTTACTAATAGTCACTTCAAAAATGACCAGCGTTCACAAGAAAAAAGGAGAGACAGCTACAAATTTGTACTGAAGTTGCAGCTGAATTTAATATCTAACATCATTTAAAAAAACAATAAATGATGTCAAGAAAATTGTTTGTAAAATACTGATTGAACACTAAAAGACTAGTTGCCATACGGTGATTTTTTTTGTCCAAATATGTACAGTAAACTGCATTTTCCAAGTGAATTTTCACAATGTAAAACAGACAAACAACAATGTCAATGAAATACAAACAATGCAATAACACCAAAAACTGAATTAGGGGGAAGACGAAAGCTTTAAAACTCTTCATTCTTTGTATTTGTAGTCGGTGGAGTAAAGTGTTGGCCTGTCAGACGCTGCCGCATTAAATCAATCCACAGAGAGCTGTCTAGGAGTATGGAGCTCATATTTAACCAGGATTTCCAGGGATTACTCTCATTTATATAATTATTTTGGAGATGATGGGGAGCTGGGAGAGATTATAATGACTTTTAGTTTTATGAAAAATTGGAGAGAGGAAAGAATTAAAACTGAGCCGGAGTAAAGTAACTATGAGTACATGTCGCCGGGGTCGTGAGGACACGACAGTTTCATTTATGTATTTATCTACTCATATTGAATACTGACATGTTAACCACAACAGCTGTATAGAGACTGAATATTCTCTCTGCAGCCACATCATCTGCGTCATGATTTAATACATGACCACAAATATACCACAAAAACTAACAATCTTTCACTTCAACAAACTCTCCGAATGGAGTGAATATTTGCTGCATATACTTTATATAAATATAAACTGTATATACTGAACATGCCTTACATTTGTTTTTACGAGCAAACAATTAGGAACACTCTGGCTTTCCTTAAGAGACCGTATAAAGTAGATAGTAGTAGTAAAGCTTCAATCAAATTTCATCAGTAAAGATCCACTCGGGTCATAGAGTGAAGATGCTTTCAGACCGCTTGAACAAGGACTCACAAGAGCAATGACGTTACTGCTGTTACGAATTGATGTTATGTAATGTAATTAATGACATCCTTTGTCTCTGTCTGTTAATCCTCCCCACAGCGCTCCACCAGCTTCGGTAGGTTTGAGGGTCTCAGACATCACTCGCCACTAGCCAAACCAGAGGAAAATGGAACAACTGTGGTTCGTAGATTTGTTTTCAGTTCATGTTTATGTGCATAACCGCAAAGAAATAGTACTAAGTAGCAAGAATGATAGCAGTTAATTGTCAATAACATTTGCATTAAGGTGGTTCCCCTTTTGCACATACAAAAATATGCAGCCATAATGCGACATTGGAAAACATGCTGGGAAAAATCCGCTGCACAGGAAGTGATGCATTTGACTATGTTTATGGAGCACAGATACAAAAGCAGTAGATGGGATAAATATGAGGAAGCTCTTTAATATCACAGTATAACTGTATATATACTAAACCAACTCTCTTTACACAGCTCACAGAAGAATGTGAGACCATTTTGGACCAACACAAATCAGCTGGACTTGGGAAGAAGATGAAGGCAATTTCACTGACCATGCGCAGAAAAATGGGCAAAAAACACACCAAGTCTTTTTCTGAGGAGATGGTGAGTTACTGTCACTGGAAAATAACACACACACACACACACACACACACACACACACACACACACACACACACACACACACACACACACACACACACACACACACACACACACACACACACACACACACACACACACACACACACACACACACACACACACACACACACACACACACACACACACACACACCTATTGCCTCTGCATGGCTCTCAACATGAAAAAGGCTGAGCTGGTGGCTCGCAGCTAACGGTGCCAACAGTGGAAACAACAGCAACAGTGCTGACCTGGGGGGAATCAGAAGGTGGGTGCTACGCTTCCGTCACTGCGTCGTCAGTCGGGACGGCGAGATCAGCTTTAACCGCCGTATTAGAGCAGTGCAGAGCGGCGGCCATGAGCTAGCCAGTGGGGCACGCTCACATGCACTATAGACCCTGACACACCAGGCCGCCGAACAGCCGCCGCACAGCTTGGGGCCGTTGGTGAGTGTCTGTCAGCCTAGTTTTTGCGATGTGTCCCACACCATCAGCTCTAATCTGCTCGTGTTGGAGTTTTTGCGGCCGATTCAGCCTGTTGAATCGTATCATAACAACAGCTCGTATATCTGTCGTCCTAGATCTTCCGGTTTCCCTTTTTGAATGATGAATACAGACTACCACGACATGCTGGTAGGGGGAGTTATTTCATCTCACGCAGGCGCAGAACATACGTGGTAGTCGGCCGTCGGCTTGTTTGATTGCAACTTTCTGGCCAAAACACAGGCAACGTGAGGCGACTCAAAGGTCGGCCTTCGTCACTGCTGGTTTTTTGATGTCGGGTTAGTGTGTTTGGGCCTTACGATGCACTAAAAGCATGCTTGGCCGGCCTGGCTATGTCAACAAAGCGCGGAGAAGCTCTGATTACAACACACACAGAGGGAGAGTGACTTTGTTTTCTGCTCAGGTAGACATTACTCCTCTATATCTCTACATAGCAAATAGTTGTTTGCTGCTATATTAATGCTCTGAATATCATTTATAGAGCACCTTTAATTACTATTAGGTAAAGCTTTTGATCATACACATACATTTTTAATTCAAGGGTACAGATCACTATTTCATATGCATCAATCTACAATTTGTGAGCTCAAATGATAAAAACAAAACAGGATACCTGTCACATCCGCTAAAAGTCCAGACTCGCTGACAATCAGTCACATCAAACTTGTGTTGTTTTTCTTCAGTGTCTTATCGCTCTCATCTCTGATGAACCCACATCCTCAATGACGCTGTGGTAATATGTAAATGACGCACTTCGCTCTGACCTACACCGAAAAAGCGCCTGATTGCAGTTTTCTGTTTTACTGTAACACTGATGAGAGATAATGAGAGCTGCTCTGCAACTTTCACAACCTACATCTCTACCTGAAGCTCTCTGTTTTAGTTTCCTTGTTGTCTTTCACTTTCACGTAACTTGATCAGTTAACTGGAGTTTGCACACTTATGTACATTTCATTTATGATCAATTAAGGATCATGAGAATGTCTCAATTAAAACTGTCTATCTTTTATTTTCCTCGCAGGGTGATGACGCAGACAAAGACCCAGAGGCAGAGACAGAGAGTGGCCCTCCAGCTGAGAAAAGCTCTGATAAGACAAGAATCTCCTTAGAGAGTCTGTACAGCGGCCAGAGCTCCTCTAGTAAGTATCTGCACATCCTGAATACACTGCACACTGGACCAGAGAGTGCTGGGTTGTTTTAGCACACATAGTGAATAAATGAATAAGGTTATATAACTAATTCCACTTTGGAAGCCAGCTGATCCGATTAACCGGTACAATGAAGTGTTATTAGATAACCATGTGTAATCACACTGTGCGGTGTTGTGTTTGTGGGTTCAGGCGGTGTGACCAGTGAGTCCAACGGTTCTGGTCAGAGAGACAGTCTGAGGCTGGAGGAGGACGGCTCCTATCAGGGGCAGTTCTGTGGCAGAGCTCGCGTCCACACAGACTTCGTTCCCAGCCCGTACGACACAGACTCACTCAAACTCAAGGTGAGACACAACACTGTTTGTCTACACTGATATGTTGTGTAGTAACAAGTATGCAAAGGATAATAAAGGAGTGTATGTTGAAGTACATAGGAGTTATTGTTTTGTTTTTTACCGTGGTATCGAATTGATATCAAGAATCGTGGAATTTCACTGGTTCTGGTATCGACCGCTACATATCTGATGCCGTGACATCCCTATTCACTATAATGTTTTCCTAGGTCGGTGACATCATCAACATCATCAGTAAGCCTCCGATGGGCATCTGGACGGGCATGCTAAACAACAAAGTGGGCAACTTCAAGTTCATCTATGTGGAAGACGTTTGTGCGGAGAAAGAAGAAGAAGAGGTAGCTCCCAAGATCAGACAACAGAAGCTGTGCAAACGACCTCGGCCTAAAACGCTGCTGGAGTTACTGGAGCGGCTGAATCTGGAGGTGAGGACGAGATCACTCACTGCTTTTAGTTTAGTACAGTTATGATTGTAACAGGCAAGCAGTTAAAAGAGTTAACTCTTCTTCCTTGATGATTATGAACTCCTCTGATGCTGTAAACATAACCTAACAAAAGAAATCCTAAAGTGAAAGCTCAACAAATTTACCATGAAATGCCGCTGTACTTTAAAAAGTACAGACGTACAGTGCAGGTAAAACACCTGAAACGATCAAGGCTCTGTGGTCTCCAGTTCCAGACCTTTGTGAACACTTTGTACCACATGATCTGAAACTTGAGAGCGTTAAGAGATGAAAGGTGAACGTGTACACCACTGGGTTTGTTTTCTACTCAAGTGCGCCGTGTGGGTTGATGGTAATGAGAATGCCACTGTTGTTGCAGGAGTACGCCTCTGCCTTGCTGCTAAATGGCTACCAGTCGGTGGAGGACCTGCTGCACCTGCAGGACAAACACCTGATAGAGCTGAACGTCAAAGACCCCGAGCACAGACGCAAGCTTCTCGCCGCTGCTGAATTCCGCTATACAGGTTAGCAACATACCAAGCGATGATGGCCATCACTTGTATTATCAACAACAATTAACCACACTATATTTTACAGTCGACTAAAAAACTGATAAAAGTGTAGTTCATTTTCAGTAAGATGATCACTCTTGGAAAATAAATCCCAGTGTAAAGGCCTCCTATTATTCTTAGGTGGCTTATTGTTAAATAAGCTCATATTCCTTTTTTTCCCAGCACACATTTTTACTTGTCATAGTAGTGTAACAAACTGGCTGGTTTACTTAAAACATAATTTATAAAATAAAGCCACATCAACAAAGCTCACACAAACAAAACCAAACAAAGCATGGACTGCAGCACTTACTACCAAAGCTTCAGACACAACATTAAAGGTAACTCAACACACCCTTTTGTTCATCACAGCACTCAACAAAGCCCTGTAACAAGAGTAATTTTACAAAAAGCATTAGTGACATTCAAACAGCGAGAGACGCCGAGGTAAAGATGTTAATATGAACATCCTGTTTCTGCGAAAACAAAGTATAAATATAGAACTACGTAAGTGTCACTGAATTTGCTTATCGCCGACTTGGTTGGAAATTATTTGCGATTTCATTTCTGCTGAAAGGTTCATATGTGAAAGCGGAGGCACAGAAGTGAAATACATCCTGCGCTCTCTGAGAGGCTTATCAGAGACTTCCTGTTACTCAGATTGAAAGTGCTTAATGGGGCAGAAGGTGTTCCTGTAATCGGATGTCTTGAAGCAGAAGGCTGATTATCGCCGCGTGAATGAAAACAAAACTACTTTCCAGTGTGAAGAAGGAACTATAGGGCTGTCCTCGACCAAAAATGTCCTTAGTCGACTAACACTCATATGTTTTAAGTTGATTTAATCGACAAAACAGTAAATCTGAGTTTCTCCAGAAAGAATCACACAAAAGCACCACTTTAAATCTTGTGTTTACCAGAAATGTGCTCATAAATTTCTTGGAAATAAGTCATTCAGCATGAAAAAAAAGACCAAAACGACCGGTTAGTCGACCTATTGACTAAGTAACAGGGAATCACCAGAGGTCATACGATATTATCACAATGCTTCATGTCACGATACGATCTTATTACGATTTTAAACATTATGCGATATGCTGAGTATTGCGATAAGATATATTGTGATTTATTACCTTTTTTCCACTGCAAATTATGCAGTTTGTCAACATCTGTTTTATCTAATAAGATACAGTTTTCACTCTCAGAATTTTCATTCACATATCTTGAGGTCAGATGTCAAGGCACCCCTTTGAAAATGACCATGCCAGTTTTTCATCGCCAAAATTTAGTGTAACTTTGGAGCGTTATTTAGCGTTCTTCCCGACGAGCTAAAAATCCCATCAGAGAACTTAATCATTCTAATAAAAGATCGATACGTGACGTCTGTGTATCGATACAATATTATGACGCAAAACATCCCGATACTATGCTGTATTGATTTTTTCCCACCTCTACCGTAGAAGGACCAAAATCCACTGGTTAGTTATGTTCATGTTTTATTTCGGTTGTAGACGAGGCAAATTAAAGGTTATTGTAATTTTCCTCTCTGAGTGACGGCGTTACTTAACAGATGGCTGCGCCTGCAGCGTGACCCTGCCAGGCTTGTTGACTCATGAGACGCCAGTAATTTGATCAAGCTGAACTCCATTAGGTTAGTGGTTTGGCAACCTGGACGGGAGGATTAGTAGCTTCCATCAGTGAAGCAGAAATATTAAAGAATGCTGGAATATTTTTACTCTGTGAGAGTGGACAATAAAAGTCAAAGAGGACATTACATTTTGAGGCATCTGAAAGTTTTCTGCTTCTGTTAACTGGGACACACCTGCAGAAGTTATTCTAGTATTTGGATAATTTGGCATCTCACAGTCAGCCAACAACACATCCTCCTGGTTTCACAGTCATTCTGAATCATCCATTTCAATATGGGTTAATTTCCACTTATTGAAGGGTTTGGCACAGATTTTTTCTTCTATAATGTGGTTGGAAACGGAAACACTTGGAAACGGAAACACCTAATATTATGACATTTGATTTAATTCTGTTTGGTTTGTGGCTGCAGGTGATGACGTCAGGGAACCGGAGGTGCACATATCATCCCACAGTCTACAGGAAGACGACAGCGACTGTCCCAGAGACTCGGGTTGCTTCATCCCATCTGAATGTTCAGAAAGCAAGGAGGACGCAGAGCCGCTCACAGACGTCGTGGACTCTTAATGTGATTACTTGTCAGATGGATACTTTGACAATTGGAATTTGGAATTTGGAATTCAGTGTTGTGTATTTTCTTATGACAGATGCGGTTTTAACAATTATCCTTTAATCTAAAGCTAGCTACATGCTTGCCTAATGTATAAGCTTTTTAAAAGTGTGAAAGGAAGAACAAAACCGATATTCTAGATGTCATCTTATCCATTTGTGGCTTTATCAATAAGACTAGTGCGCTGACCGTTCTGAACATGCCTGGGCTGAATGCTCGGCCTGTGGTGTTGCTGATTGCAGTTTTCTTGAGAACCGCTCATACAAACAACTTAAACACTCAACACAGCGCTTCACTTGGGTCCTTAGCAATACACCTGCCATGACGTAGTTGCGTCACACACCCAAGAACGCAAGAACCCACCTAAAAGTATCAAGTCATGCACTGGGGAAATACTGGGGAAGTCTTTTACTCACAAAACACAGTTGGGGTTTACTCACGGTCCACTACCATCCACTATATCCAGCATCTATGTAACGTTAGTTATCCACTATATCCAGCATCCATGTAACGTATCCAGTGCGGCGGTTTGTTTGTAAGGCCGGGCCTGCTGCGGACGCCATGTTGGAACAGGTGGACCGCCCGCCCCGCTGTTGCTGTTCTCTTCTTCTTTTCCTTTGGTGTTTTCCGGAAGTTGGCATCCTTTAAGTCGCATTACTGCCTCCTACTGGATTTAATCCTTGTAAACAAAATCAAAGTGTATTAATATGGAACGTGTCCAAATTGCGCTACATTCGACAAAGTATTCCTCCGGGTCCCCAGAAATCCATCCGCCAGGTGAAAAGTAGATCGGATGAACGGTTCTCGAGATATGCAGCACATATAACCACATACAGACAGAAAGACAGAGATGCTTGCTTTATAGTTATATAATAATCACGTATTCTTTATTTTATGTTGTTGAAAAATTGGTATTTTTATTGATTAAATGTCACCTGTATTTATTGCATTTTAAATCATCCAGTGTATTTTTTATTTCCATGTAAAGCCTTTATTTATCACATCTGCATCATTTTGACCTTTCTCATCAATCTTATTCAACATCCTGTGTAATCTTCCTATAAATGAATGAGGTGATGTTGGTGAAGAGATGTTTTTGAAATGTAGCGTCCGGGTTTGAACGATTCATATTCAAATCTTGCCTATAATGTATACTGTACAGGAAACAAGGTATTTTTCTGAACGTGTGTGAATGAGTGCATGAGAGAGCCTGTGTATGTAAAAGTCAACATTCAACTGTTTTCACAACTTTTTGTAAATAAAATCAAAGTCTGAATTATTTATTTTCATTATTATTTCACCTACCAGCACATTGCCTGATTTATGAGTGCTTGATGCCTAAACAGCCATGAATTAAATAATATAATATAAAAAGTGATTTTTAATTTGATAATCAAACACGTTAGTTAAAATATTTTTATTTATTTAAATGTTTCTTCTTAAATGAAAGTGAGGATTCAGAACTGTTTTCACAACTTTTTGTAAATATAATCAAAGAAAAGCAATTAAACATATATATATATATATATGTTTAATTTTTTATATATATATATATATGTATATTTTTTTTACAGTCAG